>NC_134176.1:26306859-26936234 GCF_964188355.1 Buteo buteo | reverse complement strand
TAAAGTGAAAGGTTTTGATTATGCCTAGAAAGTATTTTTCTTTTTTTTTTTTTTTTTATGTAGCCAGATTATCACCCAGCGCGCTGGATTTACACTGCATTAGCGATCGCCAAGATTAGAGCAGAATCCCCGGATAACAAACAGGAACACAAGACGTCAATTTATGACATAATAGCAATAGTAATGAAACAATAATCATAGTCGAGAGAAGAAGGATGCAGTGGCGGGTGAGCCAGATCTCTTGGCGCTGAAGAGAAAAGCTGCCTGCATTGGAGTGGCTTTGATTAAAAATCCCTCTGTTGTGTCCGGAAGGATGACTTTATACTTTATTCCTGACAGAGAGGAAAAGCAACAGCCCAGCACAGGCCTGGCAAAGTTGGTGCATGAAAAATCCAGCAACTAGAGGGGCAAGTTAGGAGATGTGACCTGCCCCCTTGACCCTCCTAAAGTCCCAAAAACCCCCTGGACCTCTCAAGAGGAGGTGCACATCAAACGTGGCATTTCTGTGCCTGCAGCTATTTGGAGCACGAGCCCTGAGAAGAGAGGCTGCAGGCAGCCCCTGCCCCGCAAAGGGTGTCATCAGGTGAGGAGAGAGGGGCTGCGCTGCTGCCGTGCTGGGGAGCGAGCTGGGTCCTGGCAGCCGGCCTGGCGCCCGGGCGTTTGAGACTCCCCCACCTTCCAGCTCACACGGTGGCACATGCTGCAGCCGGGCCCACGAGGCCCCTCTTTTTTTTTCTGCCTGCCCTTTTCTCAGTCAAGTGCTTATTACCGCAGCAGGAGGTTTGGGCATGGGCCCCTCTGCACACATAATGCAGGAGCCTATGAGATGCTGGGGGACTCAGTGTCCCCCTCTGTCCGCTTGGTAAAGCCACCACTTTCCAGAGTTTCCCCTGTGCCTGCCATCTCAGGGTGAATCTCTAGACCGTCCTGGGGGGACGGCTCTTTTTTTTTCCTCAATTTATGAGTGTTTTTCTTCCAGCCTTCCCCCCCCATCATGTGTTTTCCTTTGGCCGAAGCACTGGCTCCGCTCTTTGGGGTCCATCAGCACATTCCGGAGGACCAGCTTGGGAGGGATGCTCTGTGTGATGGTGTTGCGGATGGTGACATGAGCTGCGGGCGAGCAGTGCTCTCCTGCAGCTCCTTGTTTATTTACGGGCATGCTGCAGATGCACATTGATTTCACTGGCTCATTCCCATTTAGAGCTGGAGTGCTCAAATGACTTACATCAAGGTTGACTAAGCATTTCTATTATCAGCTGCCTTCTTAATCACTCATAACTCTTTCGGTCTGGGAGTGTGAAGTTCTCCAGATCTGATCTCCATCCAAGGAAGTGGTGGTTGCTTTGACTGTGCTGTGTTTGAACAAAAAGGGCTCAGGTGTTTATGAGGGTAAGTGCCCAAGCCACAGAACCCATATCCCATTATAAACCAAAACTCTATCTTTGTGGAAATGAAAAAAAACCACACCACCAACAGAGAAGCAGGCAGTAGAAATCTGTTAGGGCTAGACTGATGGAGCAGCTTTCAATGATCCACTGAAAATCAATTGCAACAGAGCTGAGTTGTTACAGGTCGAAAAATTGTGCTGAGAGAGGCAGTGTTATTGCTGGTGGGGCCCTGCTGCTGCTGCTGCTGCTGCTGCTGCCTGGAGACCTCCCTGCCAACGGGGCTGCACGGCGGGCGAGCGTGCAAGGCGCTGTATGGCCGAGCGCTGCCTCACTGGGGAAGTCAAGGGCCCGGCTGGGACTGCACATGGCCACCTCTTAGGGGAGCACCGCTAGAGCCCGGCCGCTGGCTGGGGAGGTACCTCCTGGAGAGGAGGAGGAAGGGTACGGGGGCAGCGCCAGAGTAGATGAGAGGAATCCAGTGGCTATTCAGGTGCAAGACAGAAAAAGATACTTATTCCTATCCCTGACCTTGTTTGAACCTTACTGGCCACTCCAGCTGTACCACACTCTGCTGTCCTGCAGGTAGTGCCCCAGCTGGGAAAATGCTCTTCTCCTGCTTGGCACTGTCATAACAAACACAAGAAAAAAGCTGGGTGAGCAATGAAGCCGTGCCGTTTTCTGAGTTTGGAAAAGCAAAGACTGTAACTATTGCATTAATTGTTTTGGCCAAGGAGTTAGAAACGGCAGTAGGGAATTAACAACAACCCACCTGTCATTCTGTCTGTACACAACACTTGGGTATTTGTAAGAATCATGACCACCATCTTGTTTACTTTGCGCAATGCCATAACATTGAGGCCGGCCACGTTTTGGTTTGGTCATTCCTTGCTGCATTGCCCTGGCAAGTAGCAGCAGTGGTTTGAGGGAAAGGCACTGCTGCTCTAGACAGCTGATCCTGTGAAAGGCGTGAGTTCCTCTGGACTCGACAGCTAACTGGAGCAAGGTGGAGAGTTAGCTCCTCCTGACCAATCCTCTGTGCAGCTCTGCCCCAAGATTATAAAAATAAAGCTCTCAGGTTAGAAAGTACTTACAACGCGCATTGTGATTCTCCTACACCTGTTCATTACAATGCAATCTGCAATCACATATCTGCAGTGCTGCAGTCTCTCCCCGGTCATGCCTGAAACTAACTTCAGCCATAACTGGGTAACTTCACCGATAACAATGGCCAGTCCCCCTGGGCCAGAGGTTTTGGGCTAGCCTAGAGCGGGCTGCCTGTCCTGAGCTCCTGCTGGCCCTGGGCCCCACGGAAAGGTGTGCAGCAGCCTGTCAACATCAGGCACTTAAGAAAACCGTGAAAGAAGGTCAAAAATTTCATAACCATTCTATGTTGTGTGGTAGCACCCGGTGAACAGCCTCATCCTGGCACTGAGGATATGCATGCACACAGGTGTGCAAGTCTGCTTAGCAAGGTGCAAGCATGCTGCGTTCCTGGGCAGGAGCCTCCTTGGGTCCAGGAGCAGCTGTGTCCAAGCCAGGAGCCTTGAGGGGGGCCCAGACATGAGGCTGGGTGTGGAGATGCTCCAGCACAGCTTCGTGCTGCCAGGCTGGAGCCGGCTGCCAGCCACAGCAAACCCGCATCTGTCCCTGCTTGTCTGTGTAGGCACATACTTCATAACCATTACTGCTTCCCAGAGCAAGTTTCTAGGCTTCATTATATTTTTACTTGTCTTGCAGGGGATACAGCAGGCGCTCTGATAAATGAAGAGAAAGGGCTGCTTGCTTTGCAGGGGATTTATGTGACAGTCTCTCTCTCAGCCCAGGAAATCCTTCGTGCCGTTCCTCACGGTTGGCATCCCTCGCCAGCTGCGGATAGGGTGCACCGGACCCGGGGAGCCTGCGGATGAGCGTGCCATCACTGTCTCTGTGCTCTCACCAGCGGCGTCCGCCCGGGCCCGTGGCAGAGTTACCCAGCTGAATCTGAGTGCTACTGAAAGACGGACACCGTGCCAGCTTGTTCCCAGTGCTGCTCCAGTGACCTGAGCTACCCTTCACAACCGGAGCGGCTCCAGGAGACCCTTGCACGAGGAGCCCCCGGTGCATCACTGTCCGTGCCTGAGAGCGCGGCCGCTGCACCATCCCTGCGCGTCCCAGTCCCTCACCCACCGCAGATGCTGAAGGCTGCAGGGTCTGTTGGTGGGGTCATGGTGCTGGAAGGGGACACCACTGCTAAGGGGGCAGAGGGCACGGACGGCCCCGGGCTAGAGGCCACGCACGTGAAGGCAGCAGCAGCCTGTGCGGGGCGCGCTGCCGGCGACCCGAGGCCGTGGCGGGGAGCAAGCAGGGACCATATGGAAGGTGCCGCCAAATGAGGCCGTTGAAGCAAAGGCTGCAAATGAGTTTAGTAGACAGCCAGACATTTTGAGGAGGGGGGAGGCAGAGGGGGGAGTGGAGGAGAGCGGGAGAAAGGGAGAGCCCGGCGCCGTGGCCAAGAGGGACCTGCCGGAACACACAGGCGTGGTGGGCAGCACTCCCTTTCCTCCCACCCCACACCTTCTCCTGGTGCCCTAACTTTAAGACCCCTCAAAGGGAAGAGGGGACCAAGGTGTCACGGCCCCTTCTTTGTTTTTAATTACTTCCCATTTTAATCTTGATTTGCACGTCGATCTCTCAGAAGTGGGCCAGGGACTCTACAAAGCCCTCGTCAGCAACTCCCCCAATAATAAACAGGAAAAGGCTTAAGGGGCAAATCACTTGCATGTTAATGAGACTGTTTCCTGGAGTCAAGAGAGAAAACAGCAAACAAACAAATGGACTGAATTCCAGCGGCAGCTGTTTGCTCCTTAATCTCGGCTCGTCAGAGCTGCCCTTTGATGGGACACAATCTACACAAACGATTGTGCTAAATCTTCTAATCTACGTCCTCATTATTACATCCCTTCTTACGCATGTAAATCAGGGACAAACTCATTTTAATATGTAGATAGATTATGGAAGGGAAGGGGAGGGGATTGGAGGGGAAAGGAGCTGCTGGTGGTGTCTGCGCCTGTTCGGAGGGGTGTTAATGAGGAGCACAGGGAGGGGAGCTGTCTGCAGAGACCCCCAGGGTACCAGGAGGAAGAGGAGGACCTGTTGTCAGGGCAAAAAGGGGGGTATAAAGGGGCAAGGACACTGGCGCTGGGATGCTGGAGAAGACATGGGCACGGGACAGCATTGGCAAGGCGCTCTGACGGGGTGCTGAGGAGGACCTCACCCCGGCATCCCCCCAGGCCCTCTGCCCATGCACTCAGCCCCCGGCTTTGTCAAGGCGGGATGCTGGAGGAGGGCTTGGTGTTGTACAGGAGGGCTTGGTGGTGGCATAGTGAGAGGTGGCAGGGCCACACTGCGGGGGCACGCCGGGACCGTGGCATTGTCCCTGGATGCCTTGCAGCGCAGGGCCTCCTTGCAGCGCAGCACAGCACAGTGGTCTCCCACCCCTCCTCAACCCGCCCACTCCTGGCACTGTTAGTGGGCTGAGGATCAGACCAACCAGCTTCACCAGGGTTCGAGTAGCAGGCTGACACCTCAGGCTGCCGAGTCCAAGGAAGCAGCCTACACTGCCTTCAAACAAATGTTGTTAGAGCTACGATTATGATCTTTAATAATGTTCAATATAGTTGCCTTCATAGCAAACACAGCTGTGGGAAAAAGAGCTCTCCTGCTTTTCACTGCCTCTGGCATCTCCTAATCCAATTGCCAACCTGCAACCTGCCCCTTAACCTTCTTCTTCCACTGGAACAAGGTGGGAGAACAGCAAGGTTCTGCAGCACCAGCCTTATGTAGCTGAGCCACCTCATACTTCTCTGCTCCAGGAGGGGCAGCCTCCTGGTAAAATAGGAAAAAATATTTTAAAACCAAGCTGGTTAGTTCACAAATTCCCCATTGACCTCACACCTGTGAAGGAAGGATGCAGAAGATAAGAAGTAGGTTGGAGCACAAAAGGTGAGTATAGAAGAACAGCAGAGGCATGCAGGAATATAATCAGAAAGGCCAAGCATAAAAGAAGTTTGCAAGTAGCAGGATAATCAAAGGGAACAAGAAATCATTCTGTAAATTCATTAGTAGCAAGAAGAAGACTAAGCAAAATATTGGATCACTGCTCAACAGGGAGTGAAAATTATTGACAGAGGATAATATTAGAGAAACTAGTAACAGTGATAAAGAGGTAAGATCCTGGCATAGAATAAGGAAAGAGTATGGTAGAGGTAATGTTATTGAATTAGATGCATTCAGATTGATTGGGTGTAATGAGCTTCATTGTAGGGACTTAGAGATTTGGCTACAGCACTCTCAGAGTCAGTAGTGGCTGTCTTCCAGAACCTGTAGAGATGTGGTAGAGCACAGGAAAACCACAGGCATTGCTCTTTAAAAAGCAAAGGAAAGAGTGATGGGTAATTATGGACCAACCAGCTTAATTCCCACTCCCATTAAAATGCTGGAATAAATCACAGAGTTATCTCTAAATATCAAAGGCAAAATGAGACAATCAATTGCATTCAGTATGGATTTGTCAAAGATCAGTCCCTTCCAGTCACTCTAAGTTCTTGCTCTTGCAAGGCAACAGGTCTTGTAGATAAGGAAGGAACAGAAGATGTTGTGTATCTTTACTTCAATAAGCTGTTTAGGCTCCATTTCAAAAGCTATCTTTATGAGTAAACTAGGGAAATATAAATTAGCAGAAGCTACCGTTAGATAAATAAAAAATTAGTTGAAAAACTGTGCTCAGCAGATAGTCATCAGTGGTTTACTATCAAAAGAAAGGATGTATTGAGAATAGCTCCACAAAGATCTATTCTGGGTCTGGTTCTGTTCACTGATTTAATTAACAACATGGTTGACAAAAGAGAGAGTGGACACATCAGGAAGACACAGAACTGGAAGGCACTTTAAGTACACTGGAGGACAGGCTTAGCATTCAAAATCATCTTGGCAAATTGGGAAAGTGGTTGAAAAAACATAGATGAAAGTCAGTAAGAAACCATGCAAAGAATGTCGGTGATGCAGAAAAAATGAAATACATAAAAAGAGGTTGGAAAACAACTTGTTAGGCAGCAATTCTTCAAAAAAAGCACTAGGGGTTAGAATGGATTACAAGCCCTGTCAAAAATAGTATGCTGTCACAAAAAAGCAAACCTCCTACTGTAAGGAATAAATAAGACTACAGCTGTCAAGACCTCTGGAAATTACCTTTCCTTCTAATTAGCATTGGTGAGACTTTAGTTGGTGTTTTGAGCCCAGTTTTGGCATTGCCTTTCAATGGGGACCCATTGGAGGGTGTCTAAAGGAGAGCAACAAGAATGATCACAGATCTGAGACATGTCCTGCAAGGAAAAACTGAATGAAGTAGTGTGGCGTAACTTGAAGAGGGAAGACTGAGAGAGGATAAAAGAAAATCCCCAGCCACAAATTTGTAAAGGGTGAGGGAAAAATCAGTCTTCTGTGCCCATGGCAGGCAGGTAAGTCCACAGGAAATCGTAACAAGAAAGGTCTGTGTTAGACATTAGGAGCAAAATTAAGAAAAAGGGGCGGGGGGGTGGGGGTGGCAGAGACTGCAAGGGAGACACTGGGAGAGATGACTTAGGTGCTTGTCCATCTGTAAAGAATGAAACAGGTATAGCCGGTCATGCCACAAGATGGGGAGGAGGAAGAGATGGCCTCTCCAGGTCCCTTCCAGTCCTAGTTTTCTAGGAGTCCATCTCCTCATTTCTGACATCTACCATCCAACCTTCAGCAATACTGGAGATGGAAGTACACAGAGAGGGATGAGACATAAGGTAGTGCCACTGGTTCACTGAACACATCACTGCTCTCCTCACTCACACCCCAGCGTATGCTTACTAACCGGGAATGATGACAGGATGGAGACCTGAGAGATGACAGAGACCTAAAAGATGACCAGACCCTTAGGATAGACAAAGTGTTGGCCCCTACCACCTTCTGGGATCTGGCTAAAAGAAAAGGGCAGGAGCATGACACCCAGATCACTGCCATGCCAGCCCATGACTGACTGAGCATTGCTGCTAGAGTTAAAACAGTGGTGTGAGCATCTGCTTCCCTATCACCGCCAGATAACAGACCTGATTACTGGTACTGCTCCTCCCTGCTAGGAAATCTAAATCAAGCAATGGCTTGAAGACTTACTATGAACTGTCTATATACCTTGATAGAAGTATCTATTTCTGCAACATTTCCTTGGGGAAATCTTGAAAGGTTGGAAATGTATCAGGCTGGAATGAGTATCCACCTCAAGTAATAGAGTTTCAAGTAAAGGTTTGAAATCTTTTCCTTGCCTCTTTCTCTCTATTGCCAGCTATTTTCAGTCTGTATGTTTGTCCTCTGTCACCTTCTTTCCTTGGCCCCATGCATTCCTGTTCATAAAATAGAATCATAGAATCATTTATGTTGGAAAAGACCCTTAAGATCATCGAGTCCAACCGTAAACCTAACACTGCCGAATTCCACCACTAAACCATGTCCCTAAGTGCCACATCTACACATCTTTTAAATACCTCCAGGGATGGTGACTCAACCACTTCCGTGGGCAGCCAGTTCCAATGCCTGACAACCCTTTCGGTGAAGAAATTTTTCCTAATACCCAAGCTAAACCTCCCCTGGCACAACTTGAGGCCATTTCCTCTTGTCCTATCACTTGGTACTTGGGAAGACACCAACACCCACCTTGCTACAACCTCCTTTCAGGTAGTTGTAGAGAGCCATAAGGTCTCCCCTCAGCCTCCTTTTCTCCAGACTAAACAACCCCAGTTCCCTCAGCCGCTCCTCACAAGACTTGTGCTCTAGACCCCTCACCAGCTCTGTTGCCCTTCTCTGGACACACTCCAGCACCTCAATGTCTTTCTTGTAGCAAGGGGCCCAAAACTGAACACAGTATTTGAGGTGCAGCCTCACCAGTGCCGAGTACAGGGGGATGATCACTTCCCTGCTCCTGCTGGCCACACTATTTCTGATACAAGCCAAGATGCTTGTATCACACTTCATGTTCCACACACCCTTGTCTGTCTGGGGAGCAGAAAGCCTTTCATGCTTTCTTTTGAGATGAGAGACAGACCATGACATGATCATGGTCCCTTGGCCAGATGGGCCTTGGACTTAAATTCGCTGTATCCGGGATTAAAGGTGGACACGTTCCCAGGCTCCATCTTTCTTCAGGCTGCTATGAGCAGCTCATCACTGTGTTCCTGCAGTTGTGCCGATTCTCACTTTGCATTGTCTGCCAAGCCAGGTTATTAGCTCTGGTCTTCAAAGTTCACTCAGAGTCAGTTATGTCTGAGTCTGCATTTTCATCACGGCCCACCTGTTCCTTTGGGAAAATGCAGTTGACTAAGTCCATGATGAAGTGAGGGAAACTGGAGATGAAACGGAGATAAATGTCAGGGAGGTTTGGCTACTGAATAAGTTTGCAGAGGGAATATGCTACTCCAGACTGGATAGGTTTAGGACACACAGCAATGCTCCCTTGCTTAAGAAGCTTTTCCACTACAACAGAAAAGAGGGCTTAATATTATAAAGTTTAACTAAAACAAACAAACAAACAAAAAGCAATAGTCCCTTCTTAACAGACTATATTAGCAGTTACCAAAATAGTTTAATGGTCATAAGGAAAAATGGTTTGAGACCCTAAGACATCCAGCAGCTCCCCGTATGCTTAAGCAAGAGCAGTATTGGGAAAAACACAGAGTATACAGATTGCAGGAACACATATCAAAGAGGTTGGGGAGGGGGGTGAGGAGGGTTGGGACAGGATGTGGTACATGGTGTAGGATTTTTCTGCAATGCAGATGCCTTCACCAGGACCCATACAAGCCAAGCATGCAGGATGCAAGGGGTGGGCAGCATTGCACAGCTCCTGCATCTGGCAATTGTGGCTACCACCAGTAAGAGGGCAAGTGTGTGAGAGTGAAAACATCTGATCTATCAAATGCTCCCCATGACAGAGCTCCCACAGTCCTACCAGTTACTCTGGGCAAATGTCTACAGTCTAATGTCATCCATCCCCTCTCAGTGCTCACCTTTATCCTGTGCATAGGTGACCTGCATTTCACTTAGTGACTACCACCCCTCTTCCTCGTGTGAGCCCAAATCTTTAGTCTTCCTCATCAGATTTTGTACATTTCTGGTAGCTGAAGGATTACTACTCCCCTTCCTTTAGTTATCACTTAAGCAAGTTCCCAGTCATTTTCTTTCCTCGTGTCTAAACTATGTTCAGTTTGTCAGTATTTCCTTAAAAAACAAATGCGCAAAACTATGCACAGAAAATTTGAGTCTTAACATCAGAGCAATACAGCATCAGCGGGCTGCTCCATAATGTCATGCTTCTGAACGTGGAGCTGTCTCAATCCAGTTTAGGGTTTTGTCATATTGCACATATACATTGTGATCACACCAAACTATTATTTCCAGCTGTTCTCACTGTCCAGCTCTCTCAGGAATATTTTTGGCTCTGGGCACAGCTTGGCTTGCTTTCTCCATCATTTATGAAGACTTGAAGAAGGGCAGATTTAAACTCTCCTTGCTGGAGAACTTCTGTCCCAGCCTGACAGTTACACTCAGAGCCTATTATTTACAGTAATCTGGCTGCATTCTCATTCTCATTTCAGATAACTCCTATCTTAAAATTCACAATCGTTTTCCCAGTGACAATTTCACATTTTGCTAATTAGAACCTCAAGAACAGACCTGAAAAGGGAATTTTTTTAGTCAACAAAATAAACCACAGAGCTGAACAAAGCCCGGTATATTTCTGACACCGGGCAAGAAGGTCACTTGAACAAGTTTAATTTCATTTGGATTGTGTCCTTGGCAATTCAACCTGAATTTATTTTGACAAACAAATCTTATGAGTAGTTTTCCCACACGTTGAATGCGTCTGTGGTGTTCCCTTCCTCTAACAGTTCTGTAATGCTAAGACAATTCAGTATGCATAGCAAAATTCTTCCTGTTATGACAGAGTGGTGGAAATTAGATTTTTGCCATAGCAATTGAGTCTAGCATTCTTTCCCCCTTTGGAAGATAAATTTACCTATCATGCTTCTTTCTTCAGCACCTAGCTCTGTGGCATCCAAATGTAGCAGAAAAATAATACAACCACAGCCCAGAACAAGAACTTCTTTTTAATCTTCGCCCTTGTTCTAAGGCAGAGGAATATGCATTTGTGCTGTTCCATTACTGCAAAAGCAGAACAATGTGTTGTCTCCCTTAGCATGGGATCCATCTTGCCTAACTTTAGATGCCTACATCTGAGCTAGTCATGGGCTACTTTTGTAGTTGATATCAATCTTGTCAATAAAGTCAATGGAGATGCAATTCCTCTAATCCAGTGCGGACAACTATTTCAAGGTAAGATGAACTGTGCTCTAGGCTCTGTTGAGCCTGTTGACCAGAGCCTTCTGGCTAGAATGGGAATGTGCTCAATGTAGACTCCCTATGCTGTAGGTGTTCACGCTGGGTCTGATGAATCCCATCGCTGCATTGTGTTCTCTCTCTGGACATTATTTGACTCCAGACGTCCATTCGCTCATTCTGGTAGTTCCCATATAGATGACAATAAGCACGGATTTGGGGGAAGTTTTTTCCTATTGCTGCTAACACAAGGCTTTACTTCAGATCCTCGGTGGTGCTCAGCTATTGCCTTTGATCATGAAAGCTCTCTTTGAAGGCTACCTACATAAGTTTGTCCTGATTCACAAGTTCAGGGTTCGGGACAAGCAATGAGGGATCGGACCACGTCTACCAAAGAGCACAGAGGCATTTTTGAAGAGTAAGAAATAGTCCCTGGGGTTAAGATCGGGCCTGCACAAGGTACTAGGCTGGGAGGCCGGCTGGTATTCATCCACCCAGCAGTGCTGGTGGCAGGTGGCTAGCTGTTGAGAGATTTTCATTTTGCGAGATAGCAGCCCCGGGTCATAGGGAAATGACACTCGGTCACCTGTGAAGCCTGGTGTGCCTGCGACTGAGCCAAGCCTGCTCTGTCCCTTGGCCCTGGCTCAGGGCACCCGTCTCCCCTGAGCAGGCTGAGCTGGAGGCTTACTCCCCGGGAAAGACCGTCATCGCCCAGGGCCTTTCCGCAGCCTGATCGGCTCCTCCTGGGATAACTGAGATGGGGCAGCTCCTGTGCTGCTGCCCCAGCCCCATGGCTGGGTCAGTGCAGCGCTGGGGCATCACACAGTAAATTGGGGTGGCGAATAGAGCTGGGTTAGAAACAACCTCTTCCTGGGAGGCAAGGGGTGTCTTCAGATGCCAATTTGGCCGGTATGGTCTGCCTTGGGAGAAATGATGTTCAATACAGGTTGGTCCCTCGGGTCGAGTGAGACAGCTCGGGCTTGATGGCCTCTTGTACGTGTGTTAATATCCAGCACACAATACCCAAATATCTCCAGCATCCCCCCTCGCACCTGAGTCCTCCCAGGGAGCAAGGGCAGCTTTTGGAGACTCCTCATTAGGTCACCGGCCTTGGGAGCCGAAATCTCCCCTCCCCCACCTCTGTACACAACTGTTCCTCATTTACATAAATTATCTCTATTCAATTATCTGTCCAGATGTCCGAATTGTGCCACGAGTGATCTGTGAATGAATTAAAAATGGAATATAATTTAATAATAACTGATTAGAAGGAGATTAGTTGTTATATAAAAAGGAAAAACCAAGAGATAGCTAGTTGCCCTTAATCCGAGCCAATCCACAGTAATTATAGAAATACAGTCTCGCTTGCTCGCCTTCCCCATTTCTCTTCTTCTCCCCCCCCATTTTCTCTCTTTCTCCTTTTCCCTTTTCTCTCTGTCCTTTCTTTCCTCCCTCTCTCCCCTCTCTCTTTTCTTTTTCGTTACTTGGTCTCCGTCCCTCCTTCGCCTTCTCTCCACTTTCTCCTCCTGACGTACCTACGTCAACAGAGTCAAAGCGCCTCTGGCTGCTGATTTACCCGTGTAGCTGGGGATGTTCTGGCAGGTCCGACCAGCAAGAGCTTTCAGCTGCATTAACGTCCTGTCTTTCAAGCCATGTTAATGATGTGTCTTTATACTCTCACTTTTCTGTTAAACATTTCTGGAATTGCTGCTTTTTCCCTGGGTTCCTAAGCCAAACTCTTTTCAGGTTTCCCTCTCCATGTCTTTCAGAGCTGTGCAGAGCAATTTCTACATTGTGCTGGATGTAATAAAACCATAAGCAGTGCAGAGGCTCCAGGTCCTCCTCTTGCACCAGGTAGAACCAGCAGCAAGTCCCCAAGCCGCCACGGTGCCTCCTCCTGCAGGAGCGTGCCCAGACTTTTCCAGGAAACTTGTCATGGATTTATTTTTTCAGTGATATTTTCTCCTCTCCCAAACGTACAGCCACAATACCCCAGAGCCAGGCTGAAAGAGAGAGTGCAGCACTTGTCTATGTATTGGAGGCAGAAAAAATTGGAGAGAAAAATACAACACCCTGCTTCTTGAATACTCCATGGGGGTCTTTCATATCCTCCACTGTCCCTCACCTTGTCTAACAGAGCTCTCTCCCTCTCTCCCAGCTGGGACTGCTGGTGCAAACCTCCATCATTTGCTGTGATTTGCAATGGCATGAAGCTGAATAACTAAAAACTGTTATTAGTTTATTTTTACTTCTCTTGTAAATTAGAACAAGGAAAAAAAATCATTTGCTGATGTTGACTGCCAAGCTGGAGTGAACCGTTTATTTCAGGTAATTTCATAACATTATTTGGAAACTGGTAGCTAACAACCTAAGAAGTCAGATTTACCCCCTAGTTCAACATGGAGCTTGTCAGATGTGGGAAGTGATGATTAGGGATATGGCTTAGAGAAACACTCTTTTACAAGAAAAATTAAGCTGAAAACCCAAACATATTCACTGTCATAGACTCATCTACCTGTACTAAGGTACCAGATATTTAAAACCTTCAATGTCTTGGCTTGCTATGTCAATGCTCTGTTGTGGTTTAGCCCTGGCCAGCAACTAAGCACCACGCAGCTGCTCATTCACTTCGGGGAGAGACTCAGGGAAAAAAAAGTAAAGCTCATGGTTTGAGATAAGAACAGTTCAATAAAACAGAAAGGAAGAAACTAATAATGATAATAATAACAATAATAAAATGACAACAACAACAACAATAATAATAATAATAGGATTGGAATATATAAGTGATGCACAATGCAATTGCTCACCACTCGCCAACTGATGCCCAGCTAGTTCCCGAGCAGCGATCCCCCCATGCCAACTGCCCCCAGTTTATATACTGGACATGACATCACATGGTATGGGATACCCCTTTGGCCAGTTTGGGTCAGCTGCCCTGGCTGTGTCCCCTCCCAACTTCTTGTGCCCCTCCAGCCTTCTTGCTGGCTGAGCACGAAAAGCTGAAAAAACCTTGACTTAGTCTGAACGCCACTTAGCAACAACTGAAAACATCAGTGTGTTATCAACATTATTCTCACACTGAATTCAAGACATAACACTATACCAGCTACTAGGAAGAAAATTAACTCTATCCCAGCCAAAACCAAGACAGGATTCACCCCTTATTCTATACCTTTTGTTATCTTCTACACCACTTTGTCAAAGAAAACTTTAAGGAGGAGTTTCTTTTAGTGGTATGGTGATCAGTTCTCTGCCTTTTTAATTATTACAGACTTCCTCAGCTTAGGTAAAGACTGTACTGCCAGCTTTACAGGAGATGCTGCATTTTGAGGTATGCAGCCTGGCTCTGTGCAGCTGGAGAGCATAACCCTGGTTGTGTCTACTGAGGAGGAGCAGAGGTCAGAGAGACCAAAGGTCTAAAGCCCAGAGAGAAAAATTAACATATGATTTGATGGGCTGCGGACCATTTTGCTGAGGTCACTGATGACATTGTGATGGCAGTTGGTGGTTATTTTACCCTTTAATGCACCTTTTATTTCTTTAAAATAGAAGGGTATTTCTAGACATAAAGGAATTTTCATGTTAGAATTTAGTTAACGCTACAGCTGCACCAACAACCAGCAAATGTTTCACAAAATAAATTTCAAGAATGTTCGCATCAAAAAACCCTAACCATTTAAAAAGTAATAGAAATTACTTACTACAAAATGTGTAAAGTTTTGATTGCCCTGTCATTCATCCCCTTTCGTTAGCACAAATGTAAATGTGAAGATTTACTTTATCATTCCAGTAACATGCAGTCTGGGTCAATTATCTTGTTTTTCCTGTGGAAAGCCCACCCTGCCCTTCAAAAATATTTACGAAGGTTTATTCTGGTAAACTAGTCTGTGTAAGTGCTAGAAGCACAGGGTCCATATTTCCCTGTTTGGTTGGTAACTCCAGGATGGACTTCCAAAGGAAGCTGATCAAGATCTTGTTAAGCTAACATGTCTCCTTTACAGGTCACTGCAAGCAAAATAATTCATTAATTTTAATTTCTATGTTGTTGCCAAATTTATGATGTTGCCTTGCATCTCACTGTATTTGTGGTTTTCACAAAGACCTCTAAGAATCAAGAGATTACAAGAAAATTTCAGCTTTTATTAAAACGTGTTTTCACCACCACTGCTGCAAAAGGTTTGACACCAGCTGGAGCCATTCTAATGCTCAAAAAAAAAAAAAAAAGCTTAATACATTATTTAAAGACTTCCACAATTTTCATTCTAATATATATATTTTTTTTATGGACTTAATTCAAAACCTTTGGATTCTTGGGTTTTTGCAGTGAGCATTTTTATATTTTGATAATTAAAATGTTAGCGCTCTGTGGCTGGAAGACATGTTCAGCAGACTTTGAAGAATATTATTTACATATGATTTGGCTTTGATAGTCTTACCTTTTTGAGTAATATTTTACTCACAAGTAGTTCCATTGACTTCTATGAGTATTATTCAATATGATAATATGAGGAGAGGGTAGCAAATCTGTCCCTTAGGTTAATGCAAGACAAGCCATAGTTACTGAAAGTATATTAATGCTTTATGTTTTGAAAAAAGTGTTTTGTTCTGTTTTATAAATCCACCTCTGAAGCCCACATGAAAGCATTAAGCATCTTGGTACTTCTGTTGCAGAGATTCAAAGTTAAAGGAATTACTGAAATGTTTCCCTACTGTTAATTTTCCCAGGTTTAGGTTTATGTTAGAGGATGTGTGAACTGGAAGCATAATCAAACCCTTAACACACGTTACCTCTTCATTCTCCTTTTTTTTTTGCATTGTTTCCATCAGGGTTTTGGTATCTGCTTTTCTAATGGTTATTAACCTCTGGAGGAACCTCAGTTTGAAGCTGGTTTTGTTGCTGGCTGTTATGGAGGTTTCGGGGGAAAGGATGTTCATTTCCAACAGATCTAAGAACATACCGCAATGCCCTGAGCAACGTTTAGCTTTATTTTTCAGCACAGGTTTTGTCAGGACTCTGAAGACGAAGGGCAGTGCCGTGGCATGAGCAGAGGAACCAGGAGCACTGCAGTCCAGCCCTACCCTAACTTCGCCCGAAGGCAGCGGCTTTCAGCACACCAAAGCTGGGTGAGTTCCCCAGGCCAGCCTGCGGGCAGGACCTTCCCCAGCTGATGGCCCTGCACACCTTCCTGCGCCATTGGCTTCGCCCAGCCTCGGCCCCGAGGAGGAAGCGCCGCTTCCCTCCCAGGGCCTCCAAACACCTTCGTTCAGTTCAAAATATTTCCTTGTCTCTTTCACCCGTTCCCATCTAAGAAACACGCCTATGTCCTGGCTCGTTCCCCTGGGCTCCACCTCTGCCTCGCAACCCAAACCTCTGGCAGGTGGCTGTCAGCCAGCTTTGCCCGTGCTCCATCACACCAGAGCAGCAGCACTGACAGAGGCTCCCCCCAGCCCAGATGGTCAAAATGCTCTTTTAAGTCTTCTAGGTTGGGTTGTAAAGAGCCTGGGGAGTGAGACTGGCCTTTTCAGAAAACCTGACCTGAAGGTGGGCTGCTCAGCTCCACACAAGGATGAAAGCAGAGATGTGTTGCTAAATAGAGGCTATTTTCCAACAGAACGGGACATGTTTTCCACCAAAATGGGATGCACGTTGGCAGGTATTATGCAAGGATGTAAGATGAGAAAGAGGCCCAGAAGCATTCATAAACCACGGGCCTATCCCAAGCCACCCAAAGTTGGGATAGACTTGAGATATCCCAGATGCTAATACGGAGTCTGAGGAAACAAATGGGCACCCTGGGCTCATTTTGCCATCTCAGTCCTTTGGGTCACCAAGGGGCAAGCAGAGAGCTGATGGGACTCCAGTGATTCAAACCAAAGTGCTGTAAGTGACGCCTGCTGCTAGATGCCTGTGCAGCTGGAGCACAACCTTCCTCCCCGCTGTAGGAGCAAGGGTACCGTGGGGTCACGGTGAGCCTCCACGCAGCCCTGCTTTGGGAATATCACCTGTTTACACCCTCCTGGGGTTGCCCAAATGAGGGATCTTTTGACTCCATCCCTTCACCTTGATTCCCCATGACTCTTCTCTGTTGGCTCCGTGGCTTTGGTTCGATATTTCACGGCTCTGCCTCCCCCGCAGGTTATTAATTCATTAGGGGAGGCCAGGAGGCCAGAAGGCACTAATGACAGTTGGTGCTGAAGACTTGGCACCTCCACTTGTAGACGTTTGGGGCCATTTCTTTGGATTAGCTCTACTCTGGTGCCATGGACTGAAGACCCATTAGCAGCTGGAGGGTGCTGGGAGGGGGGGCCCGTACCACCTTATCTTCCCACTCTGTTTCATCCGCAAGGACACCAGGCTGCGTCTCCTGCGACTCCTGCGCAATGCAAAGCATAGCAATGGAGGCGATTGGACCTTCGCATCTCTGCTGGTTTTGGCTGGGACAGAGTTAATTTTCTTCACAGTAGCTAGTATGGGGCTGTGGTTTGAATTTGTGCTGACAGCAATGTTGATAACACAGGAATGTTTTAGTTATTGCTGAGCTGTGCTTACACAGAGTCAAGGCATTTTCTGCTTCTCACCCCACCAGCGAGCAGGCTGGGGGTGCACAAGGAGTTAGGAGGGGACACAGCCGGGACAGCTGATCCCAACTGACCCAAGGGATATTCCAGACCATATGACATCATGCTCAGTATATAAAGCTGGGGGAAGAAGAAGGAAGGGCGGACATTTAGAGTGATGGCATTTGTCTTCCCGAATAATCGTTACGCGTTATGGACCCCTGCTTTCCTGGAGATGGCTGAACACCTGCCTGCCCGTGGGAAGTGGTGAATGAATTCCTTGTTTTGCTTTGCTCACGCACACGGCTTTTGCTTTACTTATTAAACTGTCTTTATCTCAGCCCCTGAGGTTTGGGTTTTTTTTCGATTTTCTCCCCCATTCCACCACAGGGGAGTGAGCGAGCGGCTGCGTGGTGCTTAGTTGCCAGCTGGGATTAAACCACGACAGCATCCAGAGCACACTCTGGATCCAAAAGCCATGTTCAATGTAGACAGACTCATTAGTCACCGAGTCTGACCTGTGCCAAGGCTGTAAACTTTGTCTGTGCTGGAGCACGTATTTTAGAAGGTCTAAGCTGGAAAGACGATTCCTCAGGTAAACGGTTTTAATGCTGGAATATTAGAGTTGGCTGTAAATCAGGTTTTCTCACACTGTGGGAAATTCTAACATTTTAAAGTGTTTTCTTTCTGTGGAGAATTAACGTAATTTTAAAATGATGTTTCGTAACTTCGTTTCATTTTTTTTCTACTAGTCTTACAGGTCATCAGCAACAGCTGAGAGCAAGCCCTGCCTGCAGTATACACACACCTATTGCTGGCAACACACCATGACTGACAACAGGGATAGTGATTCCTATTTTATATTTTAAAATCATTAAGGTCATCAGAAACTTCATGGCACATGAAATATTTCACACTTTTGGCAGCATGAAGATTCTCTGCTGTGTTATAATGAAAGAATTTTCCATCAATCTAGTATTCACTCAGAACTATGTAGCAAATGTACTTAACAGTCTGAAAATTAAAATGAAAATAGATTTCAATGATTTTTCATTATATAATGTGATAATGGTACAATAATATAGAATGAAAATGCATAAATTAACATGAGAAAATATGTTTCAGAACAATTTTGTAAAACAAACTGTTTCAAAATATATTGCTATAGGAATTTCTGGAAGCAACTATCTATTTTTCTATCAAAACCCCAAATGTTTCCATCAAAACAGTTTTTTTCCAACAAGAAGCTCTTTTAAAAAATGTCTTGCCTACTCTACTAATTATCCTTACTGTGAAAAATCCAGGCCTTATATTAATACTTATATTTAATTAATTTAATTATGAATTAGTTAGCTTGACCTTCCGGTGCTGAATCCTGTTATGCTTTTGTCTAACAAATTAAAGAACCTTCCACCCTCTGAAAGCATCTCTCCTAACTACTTGCAGAGGGTGACCAAGCCACCTCCTAATTTTCTCCCTAACAAGCTGAATAGATTGAGCTTCTTAATTCTCGCTGTACGGCAGGTTTTCCAGCTCATGGGTTGTTCCTGAAGCTCTTGTCTGAATGGTTTCCAGTTCTTTGGTGTTATTTTTGGAAATGCAGACACAGAAGTGGACACAATATGAATCTGTTATGGTCTTGAGATGCCAAGTCTGTCCTCATCCTGCTACGTAATATTTTCTTGCTGATACAATCAAAAATCGCATAGCTCCGATAGAGCAGATTACACCAAAAATCCACGTTTAGTTTTATTATCTGTCACATCTCTTCCATTCTCCTCAGAGCCACTGCTTCCCATGACAGCATCCTGTGACCTTCATTTTCTGTTCTGAGATATATGATCTTGCATTTGGCTATATTAAAATCACATATTGTTCAAATGAGCAGAGCCTGCCAAGTGATCCAGATTGCTCGGTATAACTGACCTACTCCCATCATTATTTATCACTCCACCAATTTTTATGTCAAGTAGAAATCATTACCAGCATTGATTTCGTATTTTCTTCCAAGTTGCCACAAAGATATTACACAGGACGGACCAAGAACCGATCCCTAGGCAACCCGTCTTCAAAACTTCCCCGCCAGTGGACGATTCCCCACTGAATTTTTCAGAACCACTAATTAGTTGGGTTTTAATTCATTTAATGGGCGTAATTCCGATTTCACCTCCAGCTAATTTTTTACCAAGAAGGTGACAGGGTGCCAAGCAAAGCGCTAACCCCACGCCTAAATCCGCCCTGACAACAGCTACCTCCGCGCCGCTTTGTCTCTTCCTCTCCTGGAAAACGAGTCGCACTCCAAATAACGTTCCCCTTCGGGCACCCATCCCCCGGCACTACTGGGATTGTGGATTTGGGCACCTTCACCCCTCCCCGTCCGAAGCGGGACGGCAGCAGCCTGGAGGTGGTCCGGCTCCACCGGGGCTGGCCCGGGGGCTGGCCCCGCGGGAAGGCGCTCGCCCGGGGGCGCGGGCGAAGCTGCGGGTCGGGGTCGGGGGGGTCCTGCCGGCGAGACCCTGCCCCGGGGGAACCGGGGGGTGCCCGGGCCTGGGATCCCTCCTCGGCCGATGCCGGAGCCGCCGCCTGTAATTAGCGGCATTAGCGGAAGGAAAGTTGCCTGCTCTGATCTCCCGTCCCGAGGCCACGAGGTCCCCCCCGATGCCCTGCCCTGCCCTCCCCAGCCCTGCCCTCCCCAGCCCTGCCCTGCCCTGCCCTGCCCTGCCCTCACTGCTCCATTGCAGGCCGGGGCGGTGGCCGCCCCGCCCCGCCCCGCCCCGCCCCGCCCCGCCCCGCCCCGCCTCGCCTCGCCCCGCCCCGCCCCGCCAGCCGGGGGAGGCTCCCGCTTGTATTTACCAGCAAATGATTAATTGCGGCTCGGCGCTGGCCGCTAATGCTGCTAATCCGGGCGGCTGCGTGTTCGGCCGCTCGCCCGGTGCCAGGCCCCGCGGGCGGAGGGGGCGCGGAGCCGGGCCGGGGGCCGGGCTGCGCCCCCCGGCCGTAATTACTCCCCAGACAAATCTCCGCAAACAGAGGAGCGGGGAAATCTCTGCCCATATTGCAAGGGGCTGCGGCCCCCACCCGCGGGATAATTTTGAGACTCAAATCCCAGCAAAGACCTGCTACAAATTGCTGCAAATTAAGCTGATTTTGCCCCGAATGAGGGATTTTCTGCTGCAGATCAGCCCTTCCCGGAGCTGATGAGGTGGGGATTAGAGAAGGGACTGAAATCAAAGGGACAGGATGGTGTGGGAGGGGGGAGCCCGAGAGGGGAGCCCAGCAGTGAAAGTCCTGGAGCATTAACACTTATTGATTTCTACTTTGCTGACATTTTATTCTATTACCAAGTTTCCGATTAGCCTAAACGTGGATCCATGACAGCCGAGGCAGGGTGCGGATCCCCGAGGGGCGCCCGCTCTTGGGGTTTGCACCCGCCCAGCCCCGCAAGCATCTGCTCTGCGCAAATGCCACCTTCCAGGGGCTGCCTGGGTCCTGGCGCTGGAAAGGCTGGGAGGCGAGCTGGCCTTGTGGCCCTGGGAGGGCTGCGAGCTCCTTTTGCGCACCTGAGATGCTAGTGATTTTGAGGGGAGGAAGGGAGCTCTTTCCGAATTCCATCTCCTTATAAACCCCCAAATCTTTAACGTTACATGTGATGGGGGTGCCCGCTTCACCCCCTCTTCAACATCTGTCTGTCTGTCCATCTCTCCATCCCTTCTTCTCTCCCGCCCCCCTCCCTCTGGAACCTCATTTCCATCTGTTTAAACAGCAACAGCAATGTATGTTGCAGGTATTTCAAATTGCACCATTAAAGATTTTATGTTGTGGATGTTAAAATTAAAAAGATATATGTGCAAATAGTCACTACGAATTTAATCAACTTGATTTAATACTAATAGGAAACAGCAAATGGAATTTATGACTCAAAAAGAAGTGAATTTTTTTTAAATAAATACAAGTACTTTGTGCAAAACAGAAAAAAAAATCCCAATCTGAAGAGTTTATTAGAGTCTAATCCCCCAACAACAACCGAAACCGGGGCTGCCCACCCAATAATCCTGGCTGCCATTAAAATATTAAAGATAAATCTAATCGTCTCTTTATCCAAAATAAGCGACTTTTATGTGGAGAGAAAATGTCTAACCCTTTGGGAAGAGAATTACTCCTAATGCATCAAATGGAATTCAGTCAGGATGGCAAAACTAGGTTTAAAAGCAAATGAGATAGTAATAGAGATAAAGGCCAGTATAACAAATTAAAATCACTCATTTACACGAATTAAAATCCCTCCTAAAAGGGTTCTGAGTAAGGAGGCCACTGGACGGTCTTGGTCCTTCTTGGTACGCAGGGGCTTACACAGCCTCTCTGGACACAGGGGAAGGCAGGATACGGTGCTGAGTAGCTGTGGAGAAGAAGTTTTGCTCCTGACCTCACCTCCCCAAGGTGGTTTTCACCCACGTCCTACCATGGCCCTGTACTGCATCCCCAAACCCCTGAGCATCTGAGGTTATACCAGCCCATGTCAATAATTGCCTCTGGCCCCAGCATCCCTGCCCCAGCTGATGCCGTGTGCCCGGGGTGTCTCTATTCCACTCACAATCTTCAGCTGGGTTGCTGGATTCCCCCATGCTCCAGGACTTGTTATGCATTGTGGCAGCTCCCAGTGTCACCCTGAGCTCATGCTGGGCATGGCAGGGTGCCCAGCTTGGGACCTGGGTGATGTCCATCTATGGGAGAACCCTGTTGAGGAGGAGGGTCCCCAAGGAGCTTACCCAGCTGGCCTCCCTGGGCAAAATCACCCCGGGGACCTGGAAACCCAGCTTGCTGCACACTGGACCCAGGGTGGTTATGTTGAGCACAGAAACCCCGAGCAGAGATCTGGGAACTGAGAGTTTCCCCTCCTTTCCTGCTACCTGAGCAGCTCAAAAGCAGTGGGGCAAGGCGGAGAGGAATCCCATCCCCACTGCTGGGGCACGCTGCCTTCCCCAGCTCCTTGCCTGGACACATCCAATGTCCTGGCCACAGTGCCCCTGCCCATGGGAAAGCAGCTTCCAGGCATGACCTGTGCTCTGGACCCGTGGGAGGGGGCAGGACCCCATGGTGGGGTTATGGGTGTGGGAAGGACAGCACGGCAGCTGCTGGTGGGTGCTGCCGCAGCACCCTGCCTCCTTGCACATGCTCCCCATAGGCACTGGGTGCGGTGAGGAAGGTTGCAGCTGGTCCCACCACCTTGTCAGATCATTTTGAGATTGCCTGTGTGCTTCAGCTTTGGAAACCCCAACCTCTTTGAGGGTGCACTGAAGGAAAAATCCCACCAGGGCACTTCTTCCCAACATTACAGCCACAAGTTAAATCCAGCCCATGGCACACTCCCAGGCAAGGTGACGTTTGCAATGGGTTATAGCCAAGCACATTTGCCAAAGCTGGGAAGATGCTGACTTCCCTCACAACCAACTTCGTGAAACACATCTGGCAAATCCATAAGAACAAGCCTTTGCCTACTCAGACTTCTCTTTCCTGTATGAAATGCAAACTTGTTTCCAAAGGGAGAAAGTGAGACAGTGAAATTTGAACTGTCCCCATTAGCAATATGTGACATGAGTAAAAGCAGTTCTCTGTGGCGCTGGAGCTTCAGGCTGCTTAGGTTCCCCAGCATCGTTTTATGTTCACTATGTTATTTTAAGATTAGTGATGCAATTTTATAGGCAAGGTAATCTTTTCTTTAGCTAATGCTTAGGGTCTGGAAAACAAGATTACTTCCTCTAGGAAGAAAAACCACTCGTCTTCCCAAATTTGATTGTTAAACTTCACCCTTGGTAGAGAGTTTCTGTCTCCTGAATGGCAGTGGAATAAGTGATGGACGTGGCATCTTGATGTGTTATTCATAGAAATATAGCAATTACAGCTCATAAGGACCTCGGCAGGCCCCCTAGTCCTTCCCCCAGCTGTAAGTGGGATCCACTATACACAAACCAATCATTTGAGATGTTTGTGTAACCTGTCCTTAAATGTATCCAATGAAGTTTCTCCAAGATAGACATCCTGTCCTAATGCCTGTCCTATACTCTCTGTACTGTTAGAGACTTTGTCCTACTGTCTTGCTCCAGACTAAGCCATCTCCCATACTTGTCCACGGTATCTACTGTCCTCAGTAGATATAGTGGACAATTTTGGAAGCTCACCTCTGCTACATTTTTTTATATGCATTTGAAGACCTGATGGTATCTTACTTCAGTCATCTTCTCTCTAGACTGAAGAAATCTATGCTTTCTCATTTCTCATTATTTTTCTCCAGTTTTCTCCAATTAGTCCAGATCTGTCCTGAAGCTCCGTACCCAGAACGGGTAGAGCAGGGTGCAACCCAGGCCATGCGCTGGCTGGAAAGTTCCTTTAGATACTTGCCTTTATCTTGTATACTGTCCCCAGTATGGACACTCACCTATGGGCAGAAGTTGGGTCTAGTAATATTTTCCTACATTTTTATTTTCCTTAAAGGCTCCATGCCCTGGAACAAAACTAGATCTCCCTGGATTTCGCCCCAAGCCCCCCCTGCCCCTTTTCTTTAAACGAGGCAGACTATTTTGGAAAGGACATCAAATTGATTCCCAAATTTCTTCTTTCTCACAAACCAAGAAAAGGGAACACTTAATATTAGAATTAAATGGCTAATGAGGTGGCCAACAGTCCCAGCGGATCAAGCGCATCTTTATATACATTCATGGCAGCTTCTTTTGGGATGTCCAGGTCAAGCATCATTACTTTCCTATGTCACATTTTAGCTGGCTTTAAAATTATCTCTGCTGAATATATTTTAGTCCATTTGCTTGTACCCTGGTATAGCCCATGTCTGGTCACTTTGTTATTTTCTAATGAATTCACACCATAAGCACTTGAAAACTGGTTGAACAAAAATAAGCTGGGTTGCTCCAGAAGAGTTAAAAGCATGTCTGCACTATGGGTCTAGCTTGGTATAAAAATAACTTTTAGTAAGCTTCTTTGAAAAGGAGATAGAAACATTTATTTGTTGCATATTATTCTCTTCCATTTTAAGGGATGGGAAAGAGTGGCAAGGAACCGCTGGTGCTGCCCCATCCAGTACCGCCCACTATCAGAGAGAGGAGATGGGATCAGATGTGACAGGGCACTGACAGGCAGTACGCACTCCAGATTGGCCCAAAGGCTTAAAATTTTTCCCTCTGATTTACACGTAACTGGGAGTAGCTGATATATTCAGCTAACAGAGAGCCTTGGTCTCCAGCCCTTACCCCTCAGCAGCCCCACGCAGAAAAGATATTGTCTAACCCCTTGTCCTGAGCAGGGCAGAGCTGCCCAATGCCTCAAGCTGAAAGATGCCAGAGGGAAACGTGTCATGAGTTATCTATCCTCGTCACCGAAAAACTGCAGGACAGAGGAACGGCCTCTGGTGCGGTGCAGTTGAGTCCTAACAGCTGGATGCTCCACATGGCATGTATGGAGGTGCTCCACCACAGGAGCGAAACAACAGGAGAAACATGGATGCATCTGTGTCAGGAAAGAAGATGAGGTATAATGGGAAAAAAGCAAAATGCCAGAAGAAGTGTTGCGCAAACTGAAATCCTAGCTCTGTTAAGTGTCAGTGACTTCAGTGGGACGAGGATCTTAAACAGGGGTTAAGAGGTGCAGCTCAAAACTACCAGGATAATTCAGAGCAGGCAGAAATGGGGAGGTCTGCTCAGGGCTGCAGTAACTCGGCCAGCAGCTGCCAGCTGAGACCATTTAGCAATGGGCATTACAAGTGCCATAATCTCCTTGTCATCATGTGCTTTGTATCTCCAGTAATTATTTAGAAATCAATATACTGACATGTAGAGAAAAAGATATGTTCAATGGGACACTGGAATAGACATCAGAAGCTTCTTATATGTGAAGGCTTTTTTTTTCAGATAGAACACATCTAACAGACAATGTGAGGTCCATGGAGTCCAAGGTTTTAGTGCCTGAAGGGAGCAATACAACCTTCTAGCCTGAACTTCAGCATCAAATAGGCTACAAAAATTGACCAAATAATTTCTGCATCAGGCCAATAGCTTCTGGGTGAGTTACAGATCATTTCTTAAGACTTTCAGCTTTGATTTGAAGACTTTATGTGACAGAGGATCTACAACATCTATGGGTATGTAGCTCTAGTCACTCTTTTTGTCTCAGCAGTTTTTATTAATACGGCAAGTGTTTGTTCTTGTCATATTAGCATTATCATGTCCTATATCCATCTACAGTGCAACATATGGTGGAAGGATAACGTGAAAATGCCTGTGAATTCAGTAGATCACCAGTGCTCCCCAAAGTTAAAGAACACAGCTAAAATAAAAATGTATTGGGAGAGGCTTTTATATGAAGTATTTTTCCCCATATAGGATTGGAAAGGAGATAGACAGGAGCTGCATGGCCACAGGCAGGAGCTGCGTGGCCACTTCCAATGGGAGAACATGCAGAGGAGACCAAGACAAGTGGGGCTGTGCTGGAAGGACCCAAAAGCCATTGTGGAGGAGATGGAAGAGCACAGGGAGATCAGGTCTGCGATCTATTGGTGTGATCCACTGAAGTTTGTCTAGACAAAGGGCAAGGCAGCTTTGAACTGGATGCTGAAAGAAATGACACACAACACGTGATAGAAATGGAGGAGAAGTGACACTTCTTTGCAGGCTGAGGGGGTGATGACAAACATTGCTTCTGCTGGGATTCAGGATGCTGTGTCCATGGACACAGAAGGAGGCTGGGAGAAAGTCAAGACTGGATGAATAACCAAGTAAGCTCAATATGTGTGCCCTGGATGAAGGACAGATTTGCAAACCGAAATGGGAGAAGTGGAAAAGTTCAGCATCAAGGATAATGCAGCAGAGCAATGGAAGAAGGCAAAGGATGAGCTGGATCAGGAAAATGTGGGAGGATCTGAGGTTCCTGAAGTTCCTCTCCCCAGGAGACCGTCCAAACCATTTAGCTAAGGAAAGCTCAAATAAAGCCAGAATGTCTTCTGGTCAAGACAGGTTGAAAATGCTGGCATAGGTTAGTCACAAAGGTTTCGAAATATAAGTAAGTATTGAAATATAAGTTCTATTTCCTAATCACAAAAGCTTCCAGAGGGGCAAAGAGGAATGAGAGAAGGCATACCAAAAAGCAGACAGCCAAGCATCGAGTTTTGCAGCTCAGTGACCAGACACTCACAAAGAACTTGGCAGAGGGGGACAGAGCTGTCCTCACAGCTTTGAAGGCACAGTCAGGAGAACAGAGGGCGCTCCAGCACCCCCAGGAGAACCAGGGGTAAGGATATGCAGGGTACCATTGGGTGACATTCCACTGCAAAGCCAGGAAGACACCCCCATGGGCAGGTGATGAAGTGTTTGGAGCAAAGCAATGAAAACACCAAGAAACTCCGGTATGTATCAGCAAGACCCAATGTCTATATCTCTACAGCCTGGCAGCGCTCAGAGCATTAACTTTATATGAACCACAGTGCTTGCTTCAAATCACCAGGCTACGAGACACAAAATGATAGAGGTGATGCATGCTGTAGAGTGGACCTCAGGCTGATAAGCTCTGATGGGCTTGTCAAGTTGGGCTCTGTGGCAGTACTGCTTGAGCTAGAAAATGTTGTCATACTGAAATAACCCACACCCCTGTACCTGTCCTTGGGTAGGGATGCAGAGCTAGGTCTGAAGGAAAAAGGGGAGGAAGGGTGGTGCACAAAGAGCGATGACAACATGGGCTTAAGTTGAGAAGCAGCCCCTGTGCATTTCTACACCCTGTGTGAGCCCCAGGCAGTTCTTGGCAGAGCCACAGCGTGCATCTCCTCACACCAATGCTGGTACCAAACAGAGGTAGTTGCAACAAGAGGGCTTCAGACCTGGTGGTCTTGGTTCTGCAGCAGACTACAGCTTGGGGCCGTGTAATGCAGGTAATGCAGTGCTGCATGGGAGATGTGTGGGGAGGGGCTCTTTCTGGAGAAATTTGTATCAGTTCCTGGAGAACTTGAGAATTAAAGGAATAATCAGAATACAGTTCTGAATAATCTATTGGCAACCCGGTAGCTTGCATTTTTACCCTAACAGACCCAGTCATGCTGAGGCAGGGTTTGTGTAACTTCAGGCTGAATGCTGGGGAAGGAAGTTGCGAACCATACCCGGGGAGCCCCAGCGGGGTGGAACAGAGGGCAAACCATGCATTAGGTAATGCAGACAAGACACAATCAAGATTTGAGGTGGTAGGAAGGCTTGTGGCATCCCTGACAGGGCCCGTAGTGCAACTTCCCCACCTTCTAGGAGTGAAGCTGGCTGCTCAAGGTCAGCTCACCGATACAGGCTGTTGTTAGGAAAGACCTGGAGGGACCCTCAGTAGGGGTTCTCCCCTCTTTTGCTTGGCGACTGTTTTAAGCTGAGGCTCTCATTCCTGGCTCCTGCCTGAGCTACACTGCAGCTGCGGCCTGTATCTGGCCATGTACCCCACTCATCTGGAGCCACATCTGGCAACTTGTCTTCCCGGCTTGAACTGGGATCTGCCTCATACCCATAGACTTGTCTGATGGTCTGGACTGGTGGCTGATCCTGGCTACTGCCCACAAACTGCTCTGCTTGCCTTGCTCAGGTATGGTGGGACAGGGCCCTGGCTGGGGGGGATCTTGCCCCGATGGCTGTGTTATCACACTTGGCTCCTGGCTCCCTGTCCCTTATGGAGCAGCCAGCCCCTGCAGTGCCCTGGCAGTCTTCATTCATTTCTTACGAACCACTTCCATAACTGTGGAGACAGAAGTTGCTTTACAATCACGGCTGGGAATATCTGGAACAACAAGTTGGTACACGACTCCCTTGCAGCTGTGACAGGAGACGGTCTCAGCAATACTGCCATTGGGGTGGAGGTGCCCTTGGTTTGGTCAGGGAAGGCATGATATTCAACATCCGCAGCAGCCCCAAGCCTTTGGCAGGCCAAGACTCTAAACAGGGATTCCCAAAGTATGCAGGACACGGCACGTGGGCAGTCCAAAACACCTGCGGCCATCCTGGACGGATCCCACCAATTTCAGAGGTAGTTCCCAGCTGTTGCTGTGCCATCACGCACTGGGCATTGCAGATCTTCCTCCGGAGACCAGGAGAGCTTCCCCTTTGGAGGAAGGCAGGAGCCGTTGGGCCTGACAGACCGGCCCAGAGGCCTGCAAAGCTGAGAAGAGGTGGAACGGGGAAATGCTTCCCCTCAGAGCTGAGGTGGAAGATGGGCTTTTGGTGCTGATCTGGAGCTGCTGTCCCACCCCAGCTTGGCATCCCACTGATTAACTGGCCACCACGAACAGGCCTAAAATCGCTGAGGACTGTTTACAACTACCAAGGTACATGCTGTGGTGGAGCTGTTGCCTCAGCTGGAGTGAAAAAGGGGATGCCTTAGGGTTTCTCTTAATTTAATGTCTTTAGTTGGCGCAGGGCTGGCAGGGATGAGGTGTGTGGTATCGTGCCCACGGGTGGCAAAAGGCGCTCTCAGTTCCTGCAGAACTGTGTGGCTCTGACACTGTGCTCGTGGGCAGGGGTGTCTCGGGAGTCCAAGCAGCTATTTCGCCACCTCTGATGGCGTGAAGCCAGACGTTTCTCCAAAATCCGATGCTTCCAGCTCCGCGCTTTCAAGGAACACAGCTCGGCTTCAATCCTTAGGTTTCCTCCGCGCACCCGTATCTCCCTGCTGACCCGTCTCTACCTCCGCACACGGGCTGAGCAAGAAAGCCGGCGACGCCGGCGTTTTCGGGCACGGCAGTTTCGCGCGTCTCTCCTCCGGGGCCGGTGCCCCGCGCCCTGCGCGGCCAGGCGGGAGCCGTGCTTAGGGAAGCACGGATGCCTCCGTCCCTCCCCGAGCCCACCTCCCCCAGCGCGGCTGGAGGCGAAGCGGGGCCGGGACCTGCCCCGCCGGGGCGGCCCTTCTCGGCGCGGGGGCGGGCGGCGGCGGCGGCCCACAGCCCGCCGGCGGGCACCGGCCCCAGCCCGCCGAGCAGCGGCCCCGCCGCCGCCGGTGCCGGCTTTTTGGCATCCCTAATCGCGGCTGGCCCCTGTGATTGGCTGCGCGGCTCTGACCCCGCTCGGGCTCCCGGCTGGGCGGATAAAAGGGGCCTGAGCCGGGGGCTCCCAGGCATTCCCGGAGCGGGCACCAGGGACCGCCGGCCGCAGCATGACGGGCAAAGCGGGCGCGGCGCTGGCCCCCAGCCTGCCCGGTAAGCCTAAGCCCGACGGCGCGGCCGCCGCCGCCGCCCCCGCCGCCCCGCCGCCGCCGCCTCCGCCGCCCCCCGCGGCGGGGGCCAAGCCCAGCTCCGGGCCCACCCCTCCCCGCTGCACCGGCTTCGGCATCCAGGAGATCCTGGGTTTGAACAAGGAGCCGCCGTCGCACCCTCGGGCCGCCCTGGACTCGCTGCCCGCCGGGCACCTGCTGGCGGCCCGCTCCGTGCTCAGCCCCGCCGGCGTGGGCGGCGTGGGCATGGGGCTGCTGGGGGCCGGCGGCATCCCCGGCTTCTACACCCAGCCCACTTTCCTGGAGGTGCTCTCCGACCCCCAGAGCGTCCACCTGCAGCCCCTGGCCCGGGCCCCCGGGCAGCTGGACAGCAGCCAGACGGCCAGCTCAGGTAGGCACGTCCCCGGCCCCCGGGGACCCCGCCGCGCCCCGCCAGCGCCGCCGACCGCCCCCGGCACCCGGCGCCCCGGCGGGAGGCCCGCTGCCCGGCGGCGGGAAGGCGATTTCGTTTCGGTCCCGAGGAGGAAGAGGAGGGGAAGGGCGGCCGGGCGGGACCGTATTCCCCCCCCCGCGCCGTCCGGGGCTGCGGCCGCGGTGTGATGGCGCGGCCGGGGGCGCCCGGCCCGGGGGTGCGCGGAGCCCCGGCGGAGCGGCCCCTCCGCGGCCCCGGCGGCCCCAACTCGTTGCCGGGGAATTAGGGGCCGCTCCCGCGGCATCCCTTTCCTAGACGGCAGCAGCCGCCCGCAACCCTGCCCGCGGGCCCCGCTCCCAGGCCGCCTCGGGTCCCCCCGGAGCGGCAGGCAGCAGCGCCCGGCCCCGGCCCCGGCCGCGGCCCCCGGGACAACCCCCAGCCTCCTCCCGGGAGCGGCCGGCGCCGTCTGACGCGGTGCCCGGCCCGGGCGGTGCCCGCCGCCCCCGCCCGCACCACGGCCCGCCGGGCAGCGCGGCGCCGGGGCCGGGCGGGTGGCGGGGCGCCGCGGGCAGGAGCGGGGCCGGAGCGCGGGGCCGGCCCCGGCAGCCGCGGGGCACAACGGCGCGCATCGAAATGCGGCTCCCGGTTCCCTCCTTCGGCTGCTCCTTCGGGGCAAAGGCGGCGCCGCCCTGCCCTTAACACCCCCCGGCCGGGGCACCCCTGGGGAGGGGGGGGGGGGCCGCGGACGGACACCGGCTCTTCCTGGGATTTTTTTCTTTTTCTTTGTTTTTTTTTTTCTGGTAGCTCCATGAGCATCAATTTTTCCCTCCCCGCTCCGGTGTTTCTGCGGGGAAGTCCGGGATCCCCGGGCTGGGGCAGGCGGCCGAGGGTGCCCGGCCGCGGGCAGGGGGCTGCAGCTCCCCCATTTTCCTACGGTTTTGTTGTGCTTGCCGGGCTCTGCATTTTAGCAGCGAGACAACAGCAGCCCCAGCAAACGACTCCGGGGGCAGAGAGAGGAGAGCGAGAGCCCGGTCCCGGCCCGGAGCCTTCCCTGGCGGGGGCGGATCGCCCCGAGCCGCCCGGACCGGGACCGGCGCTGGGACCGGGACCGGGACCGGGAGCAGCGCTGGGGCCGCGCCGGGCTGGAGGAAGCGGCCGGCGGCGCGGCCCCGTCCGCGGCGCGATCGCAACGAAACCTTCGGCCGGAGCCGCCGGAGGGAGCGGAGCCGACGGGCCCGGCCCTGCCCGGGGGTCCCCGGTGGGGAGGGAGCCCCGGCCCACGGCCGCTGCCTGTCTCTCCGCAGATTCCGAGGATGTCTCCTCCAGCGACCGGAAAATGTCCAAATCCTCCCTAAACCAGAGCAAGAAACGAAAGAAGAGGCGGCACAGGTAAGCTAGCGGCCGCCACCCCGCCGGCTCCCGCCGCCTCCCTCCCCCGGGCACCGGCAGCGCAGAGCCCCGCCGCCACGGAGCGAAATACCCCTCCCGGCAGCGGCCGCCGGAGAGCCCCGCGCCCTTGCGGCTTCTCCCCCGGGCCCTTTCCTTTTTTCCTTCTCCCTGTCCAAAATCGGATTTGGGGACTTTAGGGAGAGAGGGGATCGGCCACAGGTGTCATTTTATTTAATTTTTCTGGCTCCGGACCCAGCTATGCCGAGCCGCAAGCCCGAGCAGCCTGTGAGTGTTCGGGTGGGATGTGGATCACCGGTGTTCAGGGGGAAAAAAAAAATCATCAACCTCTCCGAAATCATCAAAAACGTCCCCTGCTTCGCGCATAGCCATCTTAATATTGGCTGTCAGCAAGAGAGAATTTCTATCAATGATTTAAACATTGTATTACCTGTAAATAAATGTTTTGCCAATAGACTAAATAGTTGGGAATCAACCACAGCCTGCAGAAAAGCTGAAGAAGGCTGGAGAATTGGTTAAAGAAATGGAGATCCACTTTGGGAGATCCAGAGGGGATTTGGTTTCCCCTCGGGAACAGTCAGGGTAATAGACCTTGCCTGACTTCTCCCACAGTTAAAATGGAGTTGGATAGTCTGCGCCTTATAAACAGAAACGAAAAATCCCGTGCTGGGTTCTGGCATTGCTGTGGCCGGAGAGTCAGGACAAAGGAAGGCCAGACACCATCCACAGAGGGTGATTTAGGAATAATTAAATCAATCCTGCCACGATGCAGGAAGGGTGGATTAAAAGATGCCCCAGTGAAAGCTTAGCAGGATGCGGGGTGGAAGGAGACCGACTATCCCAGGAGACGTCCTGCTATGCGTGCAACAGGAGGCTTGGTCTGGAGGGTTCATCCCAAAGCCAGGATCCCTCGCCAGGCAAATTCTCCCTGTTTGGGTGCTCTGGAGTAAATACGGGTTCATTTTCTTTGTGGACTGGACAGGGCTGGGTGAAAACGCAGCAGGGGCTGGTGTCCAGGTCATGGTCTGGATGGGAGAGAGGAAACGAAATTCAGATTTGTTTTATTTTCAGTTCTAGACAGAAACAGACCTGCAACGTTTAGCTGTAGTTGTATATTCTGTACTAAATGGTTAAGACCTCTAGTTGTACCAAGAAAGGGCTGGGAGATGACAAGCTAATAGTCTGCAAATAGCTGCAGAATAGAAACACCAAAAGGGATGGTGGATTGTGTATTGCAAAAGGGACAGGGGCTACCCAGGGATGAGAGGTAAAAGGGGAAAACTTCAGCTGAATGTCAGGCAAAACCCTCCTGCCAGTGAGCCTTGCTGGTCTTTGGCACTCTTGTCGGGAGGGTGGAGGGGAATTCTTGAAATCTAAACCGGATCAAAATTGCAATAATTTTTCCTAGGGTCCCAGAGAGAGAAAAATACACGAGTTAATGTGTGTCTGTTGTCCCTAGAGTTCACAGATTTGTCAGAGCTGAAGGAAAACTGTTTGAAAAGCGAATGGATTTAGGAGTGAATTTAAAGAAGGGGTTTTGATTGCAGGCAGGTCCCTTGCATTTGCATGCTGCTTTTGTTAGTAATGTTATCGATCTGGTGGAATCCTTTCGATTCTGAATAGCGGAGGATATTTCTGAGATTTTCTGTTTATGCTCTCTGGAATTGCAGGTCTTTTCTGAAATTTGGATTTTTTTTAGAAAAAGATTTTTTTTTCCTTTTTCCTTCCCCCTTCTGGGAGCTACATGCTGCTTAGTTGGATAGTATATTTATACATTTACCTTGAACAAATGCTGCAATTCGTTGATTGGGGTTTTTTTGCCATTGGAGTGTTGTTAGTTTTTATAAAAAATTGCATTTTGTGTAGGGGGAGGGGGGGGCCGTTGGAGGGTGGGAGTTTTAACCCTCGGGGGAGTGGAAGTGGTCCGAGACCTCTCATCCATCCCCTGGAGAAGGGCTTTCATCCGTCTCGGCTTTCCAGCTGCTGATTTTTCAATCTGGTTGTCCCGAGCTGAGAACTGGCTGCGCAGAGGCAGGTTGGGCTGCTGCCCGCCCAGGGCAGTCCAGGAGGATTTCCAGAGGATAATGGGGTAATGCAAACTGGCAGGGAGCAGCTAATGGGATATCGGAGTGGAAGCAACCAGGGTAAAGGCAGAGGAAGGGAGCTGGCACTGGCTCTCGTGGGGAAGGACTGGTGAAAAGCAGCGGGGAGCAGAATGGTTAAAACCTTTGGAGGATTCAGCCGAGGATGGAGGATCGGGGCTCCAGGGGAGGATTATTTACTCGTGGAGATTGAAGAGGCTAAGGACCAGCAGCTGGAGAAGGGCTCAGCACCCCTCCAGACGGGGCGCTGAGGGGCTGCTGCTTTATCTCAGCGTGACTATCAAAGGGTTAAGAAACCTCTGGATGCGAGAGGAGGAGGGGGAGTTGGTTTTAAGCCAGGCCAGGGGTGGGTGCGCTGTTATAGGGGGGGTGAGGGATAAGGACACCCCCACGATCCTTACAAGAGGCAGCAGAGTCCGAGATGTGAGAACAGTTGCCATCGCTGCTGGTTGCGGGTGCTCGCTGCTGGGGAGGGACCGTCTCCAGAGGCAAGTCCCTGAAAGGGAAGGTGATTTGTAACTGTTTAAAGCGCTGTCTTCTGGCATTTTCTGGTTCTCCTTTCACCCTGGCACCTGACCTTTTGTGCACAGAAGCACAGGAGATGAGGGAAAGCTGTGCCTTAGCAGGTTACCCAGGTTTCTCTAGCTTCTGTGTCCATTTCTTTGACTCTTCATCATCTTTGCTGCTGCTTCTTCTGTTTTTTGATCAAAGAGTTTTACTTCCCTCAGGACAATCTTCACATCCTACCAACTGGAGGAGCTGGAAAAGGCCTTCAATGAGGCCCACTATCCTGACGTATATGCTAGAGAGATGTTGGCCATGAAAACAGAGTTGCCAGAAGACAGGATACAGGTAATCATATCTCTCGGAACCCCTTATCCTGCTCCTCTCAGCCACGTTCATCCCTCCCTGAAGAAAAGGTAGCGGCATGGGAAGGCTGACATTGCTCTGAATAAACCTCCCCAGGCTGTCCACTCCCCTGGTCTCGATGGGCAGGCAGCCAGATCAGCTGTTCCTGGCAGATTTGTATTTGGTGTTTGTATGTCGATGTGTGCTGTACATGGTGTGTGGTACTGGTGATTCGGGGGGCATGTAACAGAGGGAATCCTAAATCATTGAAGGGAAACTGGTGTGCAAGGAAAGACCGCAGCGTTTTGAGATCTTAGTGGTATAGGCAAGAAGAGAGCCTCCTGGAGACTGGGTCTGGGTGGGCAGTGTGGGAGGGAGAGAGTCATCTCTGCTCTTTTGGGCACAGGAGGATGCACAGGGATGTCGTAGGCAGCTAGTACCGCTGTGGTTAGGACCGCAGCGTGGGAATGATAGGTGAGTCCCAGTGAGGTGTTTGTACCATCTCTGCACATTCACTGCATTTGCCTCCTCGAGTGAAGCTTCCCTGAAAGTTTCTGGGGATAATTTTTTGTTAATGATTTTTAATGTTTGGGGTTTAATTGCATGCCAGTCCTGTTGTGCCACTGTGAGGAGGTAGAATGAGGCTGTGTGGGGTATCGCCACTGTGTGGTGAATCCTCCGGTGGTAAGAGCAGCCTGAGCCACAGGGCTGTGCCAGCACCAGCCTTTGGTGTGCATGGCAGCCAGTATGCAAGCAATCGTTACAGCCCAAAAAGCCAGAGAAGACTTAGAGCGGCTGTGTACAGCGTGGGAGGCACAGATGTGCCTGGACAGATCAAACATGACATTCACAAGGGTGGACTCCAGCAGCTCCTGGTGCCTCTCTCCTCCCCATGCCCCGCTCCCATCAGGTTGCTGCACGAGGCACTGTGCTGTAATCGCCAAGCCTTGAACCCATTTTTGCTGGTGCAGATGATATTTCTTGGCTGGCTGGGCATTAAACTGGCCTGGTCCCCTGCACAGTGGCAGTGGCTGACCTCTGTGGCTGGTGCATAGCAGTTTCTACAAGAGGCATTGGCCTGACTGCCACGTGGTGTTGGGAGGGTCCTGGTTTCCCTGGTTCCTCCTTCTGCTCAGTCCCTCCTGCGTGCCCAGCACCCGCTGATCTGTTCCTTCAGCCTGTGTTCTTTTTTTACTAAAGAGACTGCCCAGGAGGCTGCTCCCTCTTGGGTTTGGAAGGTAGCTCAGAGGGCATTTAGCAAGATAACGTGGATGCTGGAAGCTGCTGAGGCATGACCCTGTGCAGGGACAGGGATATCCTCCCAAACGAAAGGGCAGCCCTTTTTTCCTCAGTCCTGAGCCACCCTCACCACCCTCATTCTTGTGCTCAATCAAGAGTGACATTTTTATAAAAGAAAGTTGGGCTTCTTATCCTGTTGTGTTGGCAGGGCTCCTGCTGACCTAACAGCTTGTAGATAGCCCGCATGCTGACAGGATTTCCACTGGTCTTCAGAAATAATGGCCCATCATCTGAAATCCTACCTGATGCATTAGGATTTTGCTCTGAGCAACAGGCCCTGATGCTTTGCCTCTAGAGAGTGAGATGGATGGAAGGTCACTTCTCCACTTGTGACCTTGTAGGACATCAAGTCAAGAGAGGAGAGAGCTGTTGGGAGTTTAGTGTTGCCTGCGCCCACCGTCTGATGCTGGGCTGGGAAGAAGATCCTTTGATTTCCCATAAAGGGCCTTTCCAAGGAAGAGGTTCAGTGACACAGTATATGTTGAACTGCAGAGGCACCATTTCTCTGGCCAGAGCTGAGGGCCTTCACTACACATGAGGCGGAGGAGATGTTATGGCAGACAGCACAGAGCTGGACACTGCATGTACTGCTTCAGCATCTGGAGCATCCTTCTAGTGCTGAGTCTCAGTGTTTTATCTGATTTGGGAGTGAAATAGTGGCTAACAAGTCTTAGCTGTCACTGACTTGCTGCCAGCATGTCATTCTGCAGCTGGCTAAGGAACAACTGTCTACTCTTCTGTATTGCAGAATTTTTAAACCTAGGAGTGCTCCTTACTGTGACCCTTCTGCCCTAGAGATCAGGTTAAACTTGGACAGCAGAAGCACCCCATGGTGTGGCTGTTCTGAATATCAGGTGTTGCTAATGGCACATGTATTCCAGGAGAAAGTGTTTGTGAGTAACACTTTTGCTTATCCTGAAAGGGGAAATGATGAGAAACAGCAGAATTTCTGTGGTGTCTGTTGTGTGTGAGCATGAGCACCCTGCCAGGGTGAGCATCAAGGTCACATAGGAGTCTTGAGCACCACTGATCTTTCCAGTGGGTCAGCACCCGCTTGTCCCTTACCACATCTTCTATGGAGTTTCCTTGTCCATACTTTTTTGTGTGTCACAAGCCGTGACAAGATGATTCCCAGCCCTGGTCATGCTTCTTGATATTTCACCTCATGTTCCTTTTCAACTTCAGCCCCTTTTGTATGACCCTAATTCTTTCTCCCTTGTTATGATGTTCACACTCTTTAAATAAATCTAAGCTATTTCTTCTGGCTGTCACTTCTGGTTTTCTTCATCACTTAAGCAAGCTGTGAAGATCTTTTCTTAAATCATTCTTCATAAATCACACGCTAGTCTCTTAATCATGTGGTTGTTCTTCTGTGAAGCCCATCCTGCCTGTCAGTCTTCCTGGAGATAAGGGACCACATGCCTACAGCTGCACACTGGGTGTGTTCACACCAGTTCAGCTGGACTTCTGAGTCCTTGCAGAAGCAGCCTTGGATTAGCACTGGTCTACTTGCCTCCATATTTGTTTCTATTTATCTAATTCAGTCACTTCAGGTTTTTTAGACAGATTTTTTTTATCCTCAGGATTTTCCCTTCAGTCTTCTGGGTTTCGTATGGCACTTTATTAACTTTGGCTAACAAGCATAATACAGCCCAACCTGCTCTGGCACTGGCAAGAAGTGGATGTTAAAGAAGAGTATGAGAGCAGGGCATCTGTCTAGTGATACTTAGTGAGTACTTTGACAGCCTCCTGGGATTTTGAACACATGTAAATATCTTAATATCCCTCAGCAAGACATTCTGCAGCAGAACTGCACAAGTGAAGTAAATCTTGCTTTCAATCTATTAGCATCATTTAATGCCCCTTGAAAAAGACAGCTGACAATTAATCTTTATTCCCTTCTTCATAATATTTATAATTTCACATCATTGTATTTTTTTTTCCTTGCATGAGTTTCTATCTGCTCAAGGGAGCTCTATATTTTTACATTTTCATTGTAGCTTGCAGTTCCTCCCATTGTTCAATATTGTTCTCTCCCTCTTGTAGGTCATTAATGAAAGTGTTTTCTAAGATTGTTGTGAGCATCACATACTGTGGACTTTCACAGCATTTCATGTGGGTTCCCACTGGATCCACACCTAAGAGTGATATCTACCCCTTATTTTCATTCATGGAATTATTTCTCAGGAGGTAGTAGTCAAAGAGAAAGTAAATCACCTATGAAATTCGATATGAAAGTGAAATTCAAAGAGTACAATTGAGAGAATGATATATAGGAACTGCTTGCATGTAAAACCTTCAGCAGAACACTACAAATAGCCATCAGAGGCCAAGAAAGTTATTGGTTTGAGAGAACATTGAATTCAGGAAAAAATATTCAAATCCTCCATTTAAAGAGAAGATGAATGTGTATTTTTTTTTCAAGGCAGCACTCTTTCACATTGCATGCATCTTCCTTCCATATTGAGCTGGCTGCTCCTGGAAGGAACATGAGCATCCTCCCGTTGTGTAATGTGGGAAAAGAATTTAATTTTCCTAGTGAGACACTTTGCACAAGTCAGACCAGATGTCACTGTGGCCATTTGGCAAGATACTTGAAAAAGACTATGTTAAGTAATGTATTTGAAAGAATATTCAGAAGAGTTGAAGTGCTGCTATTACAATAAACCCAGACTGTTCTGTAAAATCCAGGTGAGGTAAGTAGATTCCTGTGGGGACGTACATCCTTAATAGACAACTTGAAGTACTCAAAATGGCCTCAAGCTGACAAGTATTCTGACACCTGGCTTAAATCAGTGTGTTTCTCGTAACATACTCTTAGGTGTAATGTGTAGATTTTAGATAAGTTACACCTATTGAATTTATTAGTATGTGACAGTTCCAGGCTTTAAAGACCCAGTATCTACAATATTAAAGCTCAGTAACAGTTTGATTTGGGATTATTGAAATGACTGTGTATGTTTGTCATTACTGATGTATGTCTCTTACTGATCAAACAAATCGATTAATCAGTTCAGTATTTTCAAAAAATAAGATCCTGACTGCCATTGTGGGGACACTAGATTCACCTTTTAAGGGAACTAATCAATTAAAAAAAGAGAATAAAAGTGCTAAAAATTGTCAGTTCTTGTTGTTAAATGATTGTATGATAATTACATGGATGAAGAATTTTGGGACAAATAAAATTGCTTATGTAAGCAAAAGGAACCCCAAGGAGATGCTGGTGCTCTATGTGAGGAGTGGGGATAGTCTGTGTATCCAGCAAGCTTTGTCAGGCAGCTAAGAGGTCCATTTTGGCTAAAAACAAAACAAAGCCAACTAAAAGTCTAATTGAATATGTATTGTTTTAGCTGCTATCAGATTAACACATTTCAGTAACACTGTGTGGCCAGTTTAGGAGTTGAATGGGGATGTAGGAATTGGGAGGGGTGGTCATTTGGAGGGAAGCATTTGTACCAAGATTATTTTTCCAGAACGAGATGCTTACCTTGCGTCAGTTTTGCATAAATGTTCTGTATTTAGAGGTGAACGTAATTTGGAAAGCCCTGAGGAACCTGTATTGCACTGAGCAGGAGCTCAGGAGTGAATCTGCAGCGTCCCCTCAGGAACCATGATAGAAAGTATGAAGGAAAAAATTGGCTTTATGCAGCTTTAGCAGCCCTGGCTTCTCCCCCTCCTGTCAGCTTTTCTTGCTTGCTGCAGAGTGAATTGTAGTCCTAATCCCATGGTGTAAGTGTGGAATGGGGATGATTGCTCCATGCAGTTGCTGATCTTTCCTGAACCTGTGCCTGGAATGGCCGCCAAGGGATTTCTTAGTGCTGCAGAAAGTAGTGGTGGTGTTGGTTTTTCTAAGCTTATGCTTGTCACTATTACTCTCAATAAGAAGTGAGGACCTGTCTATTCTAGCTAAAACTTTGGGCGACTCTCACGCTTGGGAGAAAGGGCAGCATGAGGCACAGTGCCAGCGACTTCCCACCTGTATCTCTATACAGCATGTTCGGGGAGATCATGTTGCTGGAGGGAAGTTACCAGAGTGATTAGTGTGGTTGGAGGTAGATTACCAAGGTGATGGAGAAGCTGAAAGTGTTGCTGCTGTCTGAGCCAACCATTTCAATATCTTAATTTTTTTTAAGAACCCTGCAAGCCCTGCAAGAGGTTAATCATGAAATAGAGCTGAGCAGCAAATGCTGGCTACCTTTGCCAATAATTCCTGAGCACTGGGGCAAGCCACAGCAGTATGATACCAGATAAGTGTCATTAACTTCCCCTATGCTTTTAGAAATGTAGGAAGTGTACAAGTGAGAGTAATAAAACTAATCAAACTTACTGGCTTGATGAGAATATTGTTATGAGTGTTTCTCATGGCGTATGGTGCATCTCTGCCTCCATGTCTTTAATTGGTATGTGAGGAGTTCATCCACTTTGCTGCCTCTTCAATAACGTGCTTGTTTAGTTGATCTAAATTCATATTAATTTCCATTTTTCAATTAAGAGTTATTTAATTTGGCCCTTTCTGTAATGGAGTGTTTTCATTACCCTTTATCTATGGCCTGTTTTCAGTCCATGTGCTAGAACTTTGTTTACAAGTTAATTACCAGAGCTGCAGACAGAGGGGCTGGGTGATGGGCAAGAGCTGGGGCCCCGGCAAGCCTTCCCGAAGGGATTACTGTCTGAAAAGTCTTACTGCACGCCTTTGGACAGAAGAAAAAAATGTGGCAGGAGACAGGAAGGAAAATGGAGGGCCGGGAACATCTCTTCAGCTTACTGTGAAATGGGGACTCTCCTGCTCATTGCTAGATCATGCAGGTTACCTGCCCAGCTTGTGGGATTTACGCTGCTACAGCTGGGGCTGTAGGTGCAGTTTAAAAGGTGTTTTTTAGTGCAGAGATGGAGGTATAGGGTTATGAATATTTTGTATACCCAGGTACTGCTTTATCCCTCTATGTTCAGTCCCTGAGTTGCTTCAGCCACTGACCAATTTTCTAAATGGGACAGGAAGACAAATAAAACCAAACTTGACTGTCCTTGCCTTCTGCTCTGTTTCTTGCAAGATGTTTGTGGCTGTCACAGCATGTCCCCATCAGGGACAGTGTGGTTTTGGTGTGCTCCTCCACAGTATCGGGAGGGAAATGGGGCTTTGCAGTGACAGCTCCTTCCTTTGTTCTCTCCATGGTTTGGGGAGACCATCACTGAGGGTCAGATACCTTCAAGTGTTGGGGCACTCAAGCTCCCCGCGAGAGGAAAGATAGGCAGGCAACAAAATAATGCCGTAGCCCACTGCTGGAGAGTGCCTTGTCAAGGACTTTCCCCATTGTGGCCAGGACAATGAGGAATGGCTCTGCAGGCTTTAATGCCAGGCTGTGGCAACTCAGACTGTCTTCCCCTCATTTATCCCCCTGTTTTCTTAACAACAGTAGTTTAAGGGTAACACTTCTCTGAGTTAGCCTAGGCACTGTGATTCCTTGATCACTTAAGCTCTTCTGGAAATGCTACCCTAAATCTGTGTGCTGGGAACACTTGCATTCACTCCTTCTTTTAATGATGAACTTTCTTTTCTCTCCCCTGATACTGCTGCAGTTTTCTACAACTGATTTTTTAAAAAATAATTGGGCAGCCCAGCAAGTTCAATAGTTAATTCCCCTCCAGCCTTAGGATGCCTGACAGAGGGACCAGCTGAGTGTTGTGTGTTCAGGTTTTCCTTTAATGACCCTTTATCATAAAGTTTTCCTCCTTTCCTGATTTTGAATAGAGATTTTTTTAACAGTTCAATAACACAGGCACTTTAGAGACACGGTTAATTTACTCTCCCCTTTATTTCTTAATGGATCTGTTTTTCTCTGTACTGTTTATCTTTTACCCTGATAGATCTCAATAAGTTCTTCTCATTCTTCTCTGGCAGCACGAACCTCCTCTGCCTTTACATTGTCCTTCTTTGTGGGTGTTCTGTGAGCCAGGTTTTGCACAGGCCTCTGCAGAAGTATAAAATAATACTACCATCTCCCTCATGCACCAAGCTGTTGAGAAGCCTAGTCCTCAACAGACTTACAGATGACCCTGATCTCCCTATATGCGAGGCTGGCAGGTCCTTCTGTGGAGCAGAAAAGAGAACCTGAGTTGGAAAACAAACTGTTGCTACAATATCCTACAGCAAAGGTGGCTTCCAGAGACCACCTTCATCAGAGGCTGTGAGAAGGCATTAGGCGCTCTCCTGTCTACTCTGAGCAGCACAGCCCTAAGAGCAGCAACAGATGTTCAGTTTAGCACCTGCCTGGTGTGAGAAGCACGGTTTTCTCCCCACTTTCTGTTTCAGTGGGTTTCTGTTAGGCTCCCGACCGTCTGAGCAAAGGCAGAGCTGAAACTTTGCCTGGTAGTTATTAGAGCTTTCAGCTGCAGCTTTCTCTCCAAACTCATAGCAAGGGAATGCAAGTGAAACATTGCTTATACCTGGTCACCTTCCTGTGACTTGTATAAGGGCCCATGGCACGCATGGTGCGTGTTCATAAACATGGGGATTATGTCCCCTTCGTGGTCTAGAAGTAACCTACTGACTGAGTCCTGCCCGGCTGTTGGAGCTGACCTGCTACAATGTGGATAAGCAGCAGCACTTTGCAGGCTGGGTTAGCCCGTACCAGTGGTGTTCAGCCAGGCCAGTGCAGCCAGGCTGCCCACCCATGCCTCTGGGAAGCTCTGGCTCACCTGCAGCTGTGGGGTCTGCAGGGTATGCCACTGGGGGAAATACCTTCTCATCCATGCTACCCTTTCCTCTCTAAAGGCACTGCTTGGCTCGCCCAGAGGGAGGCTGAACTGTGAGTGTTGTTGGGAAACAAACCCTTGGAAGGATCTAGCCAACCCATCCATGTAAATGTACATGATGAGTATGTGTGCTGGTCACTCCTCTTAGCCAGACGTGCCAGCGATGTCCATTCCAAGATAATTTGTTTTATGTCCATCAGGTATTTCTGTTATCTCTAGGTCCCTTCGCATCTTTGGCTTCACTGCCATCCTTCCAACTCAGAGTCTCCCATGACTGTCACTACAGCACCCCACCATTTGTTAGTTGATTGGATCAACTTGTTGAACTTACATGATGACCATGACTGAGATCAAGGCTTCAGTGGCTAAGTGACAACTGAGAGAGGGTCCCTTTCTGGGAGATCTTAGCTTGGGTGGGCTAAGCATACAGGATACCTGGGAATGTCCTGGTGAGCTCAGATGAGCTGCCCTGGTGCGAGCAGCGTCCACAAGCATGTTGTGTGTCACCAGATCTGCAGGTCACTGTGCTGTGCACTAGCCCGAGCTGACAATGTTGGCTGCAGGCGTCAGTGGCACAGCAGCAGCCAGTGCCTGGAGCATGAGTCTTCTGCAGCTGTAAGGTGTCGTATGAAAACTCATGGAGTCATGAATTAACCAAAGAAGGTTAAGGGTACAGAGAGCTGAGGAACATTTAGAGCCAGGAGTGGACACATGGTAGGAGTAGAGTGCTGAAGGGCCACCCCAGTGCAGCCAACATAACTGCCAGTCCTGACCTCTTGGGTGGTCAGGGGACAGACTGCTATTCTGGCCTGCTCTTTGGCTCTGGTGGTCCTCCTCCTTCCCCAGAGTCAAGAGAGCCCAGTGAAGGATTTGCTGAGGTTGGGTGATTAGATACCTCTTACTGCATGAGTCAAGGAATTGGAAACACCGTCCTTACCATGTATCTTCCTAAGGGAAGATTGTAAAGGACTGCAACTTTCTGCTTTTGATGCTCAGTCCAAGCTGCTGCATGGAAACTTCCTACAACGTTACAACATTTTACAATACATAATACATTTCTGTAGATATCTTCCAGCTAATGCTTCAACGCACCAAGAGTTCCCGTGCATTGGTGAGCCTGCACTGTAGCCTTCAAGGGGGACTTTGCGGGCTGTCCCCACGCACCCAGGGATGGGCTTGAGCCTTATCCTGGGAAATGGTGGGCACCAGGTGGTGCTGCAGACACCATCTCCTGCTGGGGCACAGCCTTTGGCTCCTGCGTTTTTTTGTGGAGAAGGCCAGAGTGCACCTTTGCCCTTCGCTCTGTGTGTACCGATAAACGAAAAGGCAACATGCAGCTGCTTCTGGCATGCAAGGGACAGCCCCAGAGCACAGGCAACGCTCCACAGCCTTTGAGGAAGGCTGGCATCCTAAGCTCTGATTTTGGTGCCCATTGAAAGGCATCATGAGGGGGATGTTACATTTCTCCTCTGACTGCCCTGACTCACCTTGCTTTAACATGAAGGTGGTAATATGGTGTGTCCCCGCTTGTTCACAGAGTGCATTGCATATGGATGTTTATGAAGACCTATGCTAAGGTTTCCTCTGTGCCAGAGGACCTGCAGAACAGTGTTAGAGAGGGAAAAGGAGGCAAAATGAAGTTATACAGGCAGGATAGCAGCTTGGTTAATGGAGCCAGGCATTGTGAGCACTCAAAGGATGGATGTGCAGTATCACCCTTTGTGATGATGACAAATGTCTCCCTGGGTTTGTGTGGACTAGGATGATGGGAACAATCTTGCCAGCTTTTCTGTGACTATCATGCACCCACAACCCTGATGTTTTTCCTGTTTTTCAATCAGCATGTTAGGAAAAGAGGAATTTGGGTGTTTATCTGCCATGTCCCAGCACCTGGCAGCCTATATGGGGCTGTAGCTCCAGCTGAGCTGCTGGTCAGCTGGCATCATAGTCTGACCATGATGAAGTCAATGTCTCAGGGACGCATTTGCTGTGCAGATGTATTGCACAGACCAACTGTGTGCTGAACCACTGATCTCGCTATACCTATCATGCACATCGTGTGCGCACTTGTTTTATTTTGGGAAGATGGGAGCCCTGCACCTGATGAAGTTCTCCACTTTTTGAAGGTAACAGCAAGTGAGAAAACATGTCGCCACATGAGGTGGCAAGGCCAGGTGAAAACCCCAGATTGGCCAAGGGGACAGAGTTTAAGACATGTTCCCTGGTCGAGAGGGGTTTTACAGCTTTGGCTACGTATAAATTGCAACAAGTAGCTGTACTTGGCTCACATAGTGCTTTTAAGAGCAGGATTCAGAGGCAGGCCTCGCCTGCAGGATGGGTGGCATGGTAATAGCATGTACATTTTTGCTGGGTGCCATATTGAGCCTGTATTCAAAGTATCCCCTGTGCTAGTTTAGCTTAGAGGAGACCCAGGCTTGGATGAACCATCATGTCTTTGCTCGAGAGGGATGAGTACCATCTTACAGCTCATCTCGGTACGTCTGGTTGGACCTCTTAGCTGAGTAGGTCAGACATGACGCCAGCTATTACCAGTAAGGGCTCTTGCCATGCTCTGTATGAGAATTGCTCTTTCTAATGTGAGCTCAGAAAGCTCTTTCCCAGTGTTTAGTAAGAGGAGGGATGATGAGTCCTGCGATCAGCCATGCAGCCCATGTGCAATCTTTACTGCTCTCATTTAACTTCATACCCACTTTACACCAGCCATAGAAAGTGATGCCACTATAAATGGTGCCAATAATTTTGACATTACATTTGAAAAGACAGCAATAAACCATTTCCAGGCATACACAAGTGGTGCAGTCTCTACCAGCAGCCTGGGGACAGGAAGCTTTCCTGGGGTGGTTGCTACAGAGGAGGTGTTTGGGGAAGCCCCAGGACCTGGTTATACCCTACACTCCTGTGGCAATTCATTATAAAGCTCCAGGGCCCCTGAGTGCCGATGGGGACATGCTCCGAGGAAGATATGAGGCTTTTCTTTGCAGTGCTACCATCCTCAGACTGAACCCAGCCAGGGCCACTGGCCCTGTCCCATACTAAGATGAGGACATTGCTATTTTTTCAGAGGAGGTTTTTGTTTTGACTGCTCTCATTGTAGAGTCTTGGGTTGGGAAGGAAGAAGGTAGAAAGGCAGATGTGTGGCTGTAAGGAGGAACTGAATGTTGAGACGGCAGCAGGGCCCTGGGCATGGAGGTGAGCTGGAGGTGTTCTCTGGTCTGCAGCTGGACCCACCAAAGGGCTTCAACTGGGGAAGTGGCAGGTATGCCACTGGGCATGATTTTAGGAGCAGCGTTCTGCTGTGAGAGGGATAGCAGGTTTTTCTAGTCCAGGACAGGGGAAACCAGTATGCAGGCAGAGGTGTGAAGAGCTTGCACTGAGGAACAGAGCTTCTCTGTGCCAGTGCTTTGCTGTGCATACAGTGAGGTGACAGGATCTGTCCAGAGCAGTGCGGTGGGGAAAGGAACATAAGCAACTACAGCGTGTTGGTGTAGATGCCTGGATGTTTCCCATGGCAGTAAATGCCACAGAGGGAAGAGATCTGGTGGATGAATGTGAGAAGTTCAGCTTCTGCACAGTTCAGCCCGAGATGGCTGGATCCCTGGGAGAAGAGTGTGGTGCTGGATGGACATGAGTGTGTTGGGTCAGAAAGCCATTAGCACCATCACATCAGGTGGGACCATGACAGCAGATTACAACCCAAGGCAGTGTCACAGGAGAAGTCCAGAAAGCTCCCAGGCTGCCTGGCTGGGCAGCACAGGGTTTCTCTGCTGTGTTCTCACTTGAAGAGCTCAGTATCAGAAATGGCTTCTCTGCAGGGATCATACAGAGCGACAGTTCAGCTCCCTGAAGCTGAAGGTTTGCACCACGGGAATTGTCAGAGAGCAAAGAAGATATGCCTGTTAGTCCCTGGGCAGGGGAGATAGTCTCAGTGTTGCTGCTGAGTGGACTTGGGATTTTGTCCCTTGCCTTAGTTGCTGGTTTGCCAACAGCCGTGTGCAAAGGCATGTGCTGGTGGGGCAAGTGCTGGTGTGTCTATGTGTCTGTGCATGTGTGGACATGCATTTGCTTGTGGCCATCTAGTGGACATTTCAGCATGCGCTGCTTTGGGCTGGGACCATCTTGTGCTCCATAAAGCTTGTTACTTGAAAGGCCCCTGTTGAAATGCTATGTCAAAGGCAGTATGTGAGATTTAGTGAAGGAAAAATTTCCCATTATCTAGCTTGGAATCTTCCTTTAAGAGATGAGGAATGCTTGGGCAGGGAAAATAACATTTTTTTATTACAAAGACAAAAAAGGGCACTACCAATTCTCCTGTCTGTGTGCCCCAGCTTGGAAAGTAGCAGCCGAGAAAATGAGTGTAACCAGTGAAAATTTTAGGTTGAAACAATACAGAAACAATACACAGTAACACCCTAGATGCCTTAAAAGAGCCCTTTGCTAATTCAGATTCCTGGCTCATGGCCAACCTCGGGGAGATTTCTCTCTTTAGCAGACAATGTTTCAGGAGCTGATTAGGTAAACAAACTAACTAATATGATGAATGCGGATAACAAGGACACATTGAGTCTCACATCCCTTTGCAAAATGAGAGATTCCTCCTACTACAATTTGCTCTTCTGCATCATCAATAATCCGAAGAAGTATCGGTCATCATTTGTGATTCAGAGGAGGAAACTGGCAAGAATAACCTTGCCAGTCTTGACTCCAAAACACTGCAACCTTGTGGTCGAGCACAGTGCCTCAACTTTTACTGGTTTGGGCAGCGGGCACCGAGGGTGAGAATTAGACGATGATTACGGTTAGAAACATCCCCATTTATAAGGCTTTGCAATACTGATTTTGGTGAGAGGGCCTCAGAAGAACAGGCATATGGAACGAGGATCCAGGAGATGGCACTGAAGGTGCTGGCGTTTGCTGCTATCTTGGTTCATAGGCTGTGGCTGCTCTTGGAGGAGCCAGTGTCAATGTGATGTGCCCAGCGGGGTTAGAGTGTGATGCTCAGCTCTGACCAAATGATAGGGATTGAGTTGATGGGCAGATCCTCTCTGAGCAAGGTGTTATGTTATCACCCTCTATTTGCCTGCTGCATATTGAGAGCAGGTTTTGCAAGGTGACAGGTTTTTGTCTTGCAGCTTTTCTATGCCTAAAGGACCAAAACCCCTGGTTATAGAAGAGCCTGCAGTTTCTGCAGGCTGTGCAGGCATACCCAACTTGCAGCATGCAGTGTGCAGTGAGCATCATCTTATCCTGCTGCCAGTGGGCGGAGGGTGTCTGGCAGCCTTGTCAGAGGCATGCTTTGGCTGCTGCCCCCAGCTCGGCCATGGCAGTGACCACCACAGATCCAGCCCTTGGTGTGCCAAGGGTGGCGCTTGTAGAGCCTCAGGAGCAGACCAGGAGAGGGCTTTGGGCTGCTAAACAGCAAATATGCATGCATGGGCTGAACTTAGATGCTAACACATCTGGTGGATAGCAAGACAAACCTGTCCTCTTTACTCTGTTGTCCATTTTTTGAGGATAGGGTTCCTGGAACAAGCTTCCTATGTTTCACAGAGGGTGCTTGTGTGATCATGTGTAGATCATCTTAAGATGTAGCACATTGGTCCAAAAGACACCTCTGTGCATCAGATTGTGATAGCTTTGCACAAACATCTGATGTGTTTCAGTCTAAAATTACTCGGGGGTTTTCACCACTGCTTGTGAAGTGTGGAAGCACAAACACAATCTTTTCATTGTACCCTGAGGGGCTGTGCAATGGAGAACCAGATGAAAGCAAGTGAGAAGGAAGGTGCATGGTACACAGCCACTTCAATAAAGTATTTCACAAAGCTGAGCCGATCCACATAATGTGAAGCGGCAAGAGGAAACATGGACAAACCTAAACATTGCTTGAAGCAGACTGAATGTTACAGAGCCAGAGGAAGTTGTAGAGTAGATATCTCCAAGCAAAAACAACAAGCAGCCAAAGAAGACACGGAATACCATAACCACAAGTAAATGTAAGTGTAAGGGTGAAACCCTCTTCAGGAAAAATGAGGTGGCAATAATAAATAACTGCCTATTTGGAAGTTGTGGCCGATGTACCAACACCGCTGAAAATACCTCAGAATTACTAAAGCTGGTGCGTAATTCAGCTCAGAATCAAAGCACAGGAAAATTTTGGCAACACATCAAGAAATTTGAAGAAAGCAGTGAGATCTCCTCCCAGAAGAAAGTCCCACTGATGGAGCCATCTAAATGAGGGCAAAATCCTGAGAATGGACCATGGGGAATAATTCTGCTGATCTGAAATGGCATGGGGACTGCCAGTGCTGGAGCTCTTCCCTCCATGCTCCTTGGGATGGGCTTGTGGCAGAGGTGCTGGGCTGGGGTCTGATCCCAGCAATATTCAGTACTGAGTACCATTGGTTTCACTCAACTTCATGCCTGAAATGAAGATATGGTTCCTGGTATTAAAGCAAGATGGTCAGTCCTCCTGATTTCTGTTCTGCTAGAAATTCTCGGATTTCAAACTTTCCTTTTTCCTAGTCAAAACTAAGAGGAAATTCCCATCAAATGACAAAAATTAGTTTGGGAAGTCTCAGAATGATCTTACTGAGGTGTTCCTGTCATTTTGATTTTCCCATTTGGCTTTAAAGCATAGATTTTGCATGTCTTAGGCGGCCGAGATTAAAATACAGCATTCAGAAGAAAGTCATAGATAATTTTGATTACACTTCCACTGGCCGGAAGCAGTTTTTCCTGTGTGATTGAATCAGCATTTTTTGATTGAAAATTTTCCACCAGCTCTAGTCAAAATTGGACTGCCAGCTGGCAAAGCTTCTGCTGGCTCTGGCATTTGCGTGGCCCTGCCACAGGAAAGGGGATGCTCCAAGGCAGCAGGTTTAGTGGCAGTGGGCAGCACTGGGGCAGGCTGAGACCTGGGCAGGGAGAAGGGCAGGGGAGCATGAGGCATGGGGGAAGATGTTTGGGGCATCAAGGCAGGAGCAAGGGGAAAGGGAGAGGTGGTGAAAGCATTAGTGAAGAGGCACCTGGATAAAAGAGGATTGAGGAGAGTTTAAAAAGTTGCCCACTTGGTACTTGATGGAAAAACCTATTCCTGGCTGAGATCCCAGGTGTGGCAACTGGTGACAAAACCAGCTGTGCAGAGCCCAGCCCTGCAAGCCGCTCTGGGTACGTGGAAAGGTATCACTGCAGCCCCAAACCAAGGCAGATTTGCAGGCTCCGGCCCTTGGGTTGTGCAGGAATTTCTCTCTGAAGCCAAGGGAGATAGAGGAGCTCTGCGGTGAGGGACGTAACTGTACTGGTTTATCCAGGGCAGAACAGGCAGGATCCCTCTCCTGACCCTGGTGGGTCAAGCTGCCCCCTCGCAGCATGGAGGTGTTGGGGGTGGCTGCCCCACCACCCCGGTCTGGTGGGCGAGAAGGAACCACAGGGGTTTGTGCTGAGGTTGGAGAGGGAGTGTGCCAGTCCCCTCTGGTCTGCCCACTGGGCTCTGGGGGTGGGAGGAGCGCATGGCCTGAAGTGAGAGACCTTGCCAGCATCCTGCTGACTGCACGACCACGGAGCAAGCCCGTGTGTCACGCAGGCATGGAGGAGTAGGCAGAGAGAGGAAGCTGTACGCTCCTGAGGGTCCTTGCTCAGGCCCCGGTGCATTTGCAGCCATCCATGGTCCAGGGGTTACATGTCGGCAGTATGGAAGTGTAAATCAGGCTGTTTATCATGCAGAGGAGGTGACGTGTGGTGAAGCAGGCTGGCTGTAAAATCCCCTCTGACATGCACAGAGTGTCTTCTGCTGGGAGAAGCTGGGATCACAGCCACTGGGACCACCACCCCACCCACCCTGCAGAGCTGTCTGCGGGGCCAGGCTGGCCAGGCTCCCAGAAACAGCCAAGGTTGGCTGTCACCAGCACTAGCAAGCCACCTGCCTACCCGGCAGCTCTGTCCCCATACAGTTTTGGTGCTGGGCAGTTCCCCTCTGCACAGGTGGAAGAGGTGAGCTTGCCTTGCCAGCTGAGAGGAGGATATCACTCTGCAGTATCAGTCTCGTGGTCCCTACAGCAGAGCTGGGGGTGTGCCCCAGTCCCCCAGTGCTCCCCACTGCAGCCTGAGCTCCCCCACGGCTATGGGCGTTGGGGACAAGAGAGGGTTAAGCTGTCAGCTCTGTAATGTTAAACAGGTGTCAAAGGCACCTCCATATATCTGCAGATTGAAATCAAATTCTTTGCAGTATAAAAAGATAAATTACCCAGGCGATTCCCGCCTCATCCCACTCATCAGGCCAGCGCCAGACGGCAAGCAATTTTTTTTTTTAATGTGCTAACGACCTAATCAAGCAATCAAGTCGGAGAAGATTGCGGAGTGACCCCGAGCATCCATCTGCCAGCGAGACCCCGCCATTCATTTCCATTCTGCCGTGTACTTTCCGGGAAAGGGAGGGGAAAAAAAAGAAAAGAAAAAAAAATCCTAAACAAATTAACACCCAATTTTCTGTGAGTCTAATTAGTTAAATGAGGAGGTGTTTGGGGTGTCCGTGGGGAGGGAGGGGCTGCCTCTCCGAGAGGGGCCTGGTAACTCCATGGCATTAATTAGCGCAGGTCAATGGCGTGGTTCCCTGGGGACCAGCTGCTTTAATTTCCCGTGATATTTCAGTGCCTGAGGCCCATCGATTCAAACTGAAATTAACTTATTTTTCAATCAGGCCTGGGCTGCCCCTGGGGCTGACTCTTCCTTTGCCTCCTTCTGAATAGACCTCGAGCAATTTTTCATCTAAAGCTGATGCCTCTGCTCGGCAGAAAGGGAGGGGAGCCGGGGAGGGAGGAGGACGAGGGAGACAAGAGGAATGGAAATCAGAGAGAGAGCGCTAATAGATTTCTGCGAGCATACCCCCCCATCGCCACCCGCCTCTCTGCTCGCTGCCCCCCAGGTCACAGCTCAGAGATTATTCTGCCAATTTTCTGAGAAGATGAGGGGCTTTTCAAACTGGGAATTCAGGGCGAAGCGCACAGATCAGCTTCCCCCTTCTCCCGCCTTTCCCGAGCATCCGCCCCCATCCCAGCCCTCCCTGCAGGCACCGCTGCCCACAGCCCCCTGCCGCAGCTCAGACACCCAGTAAATAATGAAAGAAAATCCCAGGCATGAGAGCCAAAAGCCACTAGAAAAAGGCGCTGCGATGGCAAATTAATTACATCCTGCGGAGAGGGATGGGACCTGCTCTCAAGCTTGGCCCTTGCCGCTCCTGTAAGGGAGGGAGGGAGAGTTACCTGGCGGCTGCTGCATGGGGAAGAGGTCGCAGTGCTTTCAGGATGAGCATCCACGCATCTGCCTTCATCCCACTGCACGAGCATATGTGTGTTCCCATGCGGGAAGGGGACCGACACACCTTCTCTCCCCAAAAACCCCATGTCCTGCCTTGTCGCCCGCCCCAGGTTTGGTTCCAGAACCGCCGAGCCAAATGGCGGAAGAGGGAGAAGTGCTGGGGCAGGAGCAGCGTGATGGCTGAGTACGGGCTCTACGGTGCCATGGTGCGTCACTCCATCCCACTGCCCGAGTCTATCCTCAAGTCTGCCAAGGATGGCATCATGGAATCCTGCGCTCCTTGGCTCCTGGGTAAGAGAGCAGCCGCCTTTGTGAGGGATGGCAAGTGGGTCGAGATGAAATGGGGGGGATGCGAGGAAGAAACCGGAGCCATGTCAAAAACACGGGTGGAGGGCAGCAGGGTGAGGTCCCCCCGCCCTGCCGCCCTCCGCCCCCCCTGTCCCCCAACAGCCGTTGTCAATAGGGTCTCACCACTCATCCCAAATCCCTGCTGGTCCTTGGATCCTGACCTGCAGTTTCTGGCTGGGGCAGGAATTTGCCCCCCATGCTCAGGCTGGTGTTAGCCTTTGACTCCTGTGGCACGGGCATTTCTCATGCCCAGCCCTGGAGCAGGGGTTCCCACCCTTGCCCAAAGCAGGAGGTCATCCCAGTCTGACTCTCCCAGCCCCATGATGCTGTCTGGGGTGCCGGGACCCCCAAACGTACTCTCCTTGCCCCAAATCCCAGGGGGAACACACTGCTGCCTCCTCCTGCTCTTGGTACCTGGGGGAGCTGCATTTCTGCCTGGTTTCGCTTGGTTTTCTGTGCAGACATGGAGGTGGCAGCTACCCTACCACACTCCTGCTCTTTGCTTCCCACTTTCTGACCTTTCAGGCTGGTTCTGCCCCAAAACTAGTGTCTAGCATCTTGATGACGGGCTGTTCTGTCCTTCTATCTGTGTGAAACTGCTAGAGGCAGAGGGGAGGGTTGTGTGAGGAGCAGGTTGATAGAGAAATAGGCAATGGGGGATCTCCTTGCCCAGCCTTGGTGAAGCTCAGGCAACTGTGCTGCTGTCTGAGACTCTCCTCCCCATGCGAGGACAAGTTAGCTTTAGGTTCACACAGAGAAATGAAGGGGAAAGTAATTATAGACCTTCGGGGGCAGCCCCGAGGGGCCACGGATGCTGGGCTGCCCCAGCAGGCAGCTGCCTTGCCTGGGCTGCCCTTGCGCGGGGGCCAGAGCGAGCGGCTCGCCATGACTGCTGCATGAAGCGAGGGTTTCTGCTTTTCCTTAATTCTGGCCTCTCTTTATCTTTGCTGTTTTCAGTTCAAGATGGCTTTCCCATGCCCAGGCGCTTTTCTAAACCCGAATACCAACAATTCTTTTTAGGGATGCACAAAAAGTCTCTGGAGGCAGCGGCTGAGGCGGGGAGGAAGACGGAGGTGGAGCGCCAGGCCCTGCCCAAGCTTGACAAGGGTGACAAGGAAGAGAGGGGCCCGGATCCCAAAACCACCATTTCCCAGGAGGAACTGAGAGAAAACAGCATTGCCGCCCTCAGGGCCAAAGCTCAGGAGCACAGCACCAAAGTCCTGGGGACCATCGCCGGGGACACCCCGGCCCCAGGCAGGAAGCCGGAGACAGGGGAGGAGGCGGCAGCGGCCGAGGATGAGAGACAGACGGAGAAGTTGAACTCGTCGCAGAAGGAGGAGAAGCTGATCTAGGGGGGGAAGAGGTGGCGGAAGCCAGCCCCAACAGACACTGTGTCCTCTGGGGGACGCGTTCCCCCTTGGACTGCCAGGTCCCCGCAGCCGCCCCTACCCAGGGAGCGGGGCCTTGGTCTCTGAGTTTGGGGCTACCTGGCAGGGGTGCCCCCCACCTGCTCCCCTCGAGCATACCCCTGCCCCTCGCTCCTCTGCCCCGCCGGGCCTTCCTCACCCCCCCCCCCTTCCTTTTGGGGGACCGGGAAGTGTCTCGTCATCGTCGGCACCCGAGAGGACACCGAGGCTCTGGGTCCCTCCAGCCTCACGACCAGCTCTGGGGCTCTCTCCTCCTGCTCCAGCCCCAGACCCTATCTGCCATCTTGGAGCGAGCCTATCCCCTGCCGCCATGCCCCTCCTTGGTGCACGTCTCCCCCCAGTGCTGCCCGGGCCTCCTCCCCTGGCACCCTGTCCCGCCATGCTCCCGGCAGACCCTCCACCTTCCCCTGGCCATCATCTCTGCCTCTGGCCCAGGCCACAGCAGGACAAGCCCGTGGCAGTGTTTGCATGAAATGGCGACTCTCTGTCCAGGGTGGTTTGCACCTTCCAGCCGTCTCTCCCTGCCCAGCGCTGGGGTCTGCTGGGAAGGGGCTGCAGCTTTAGAGCGGTTGAGTTTTGCCTCCGTTTGGCAGGGAGAGGCAGGTTTAGCCGATGGGTGCGACACCCTGGTCCCACCTGGCACATTGAGGTGACCCCAGCCCATGTTGCTGGCTCCCGCAGGGCTGGCCACCACAGCCAGGTCTGACTCTGCCCCAAATGCCAAAGCCCTGCGCCCCTGCGGAGGGGCCCAACAGTGAATTTATTTACTGAATACATTATTCCAGGCGAGACAACATCCGCCTAATGTATTTATTGAATTAAATTTGTCCAGCTCTCCCTCTGTGTGTTAAAGGGAATGACAGCCATGCACATCCACCCCGATACACCCTGTAACGTGTACATACGTCTCCCAGCTGGCCCCACACGAGCACACACAGACCCACACAGCCAAACCCACTCCATGATACCATCACCTTCCCATCCCAGTAAGGCGCTGTTCCCCCCCCAAAAGCCGTAGGACAGTGACTTCCAGGCGACCCTTTCTGTCCTGCTTTCAGCTGTGAGCACCCTTTCCCCAGAGCTACTGTTTTTCTTCTGTCAAAGGTTAAGCCCCGCCATCCAGCCCCTGTTTGTCTTTGTCCCCCGGTCGTTTGACGTGTTAGATGATAGCCCATGGTGTGTAAATAATGTATATACAGTGAGAAAAGAATTCAGTATTGAGGTGTTTGAGATATGGAGCTGTAACAACTTCTAGTCATCCAGCATCTGTGATTTATGTGCCATTTTCTGTAAAGATATGAACAAGAATAAAACTAAACGGGAATACTATGTATGAGTCTGGTCACTGATGTTCAAGGAGGGTGAATTCAGCCAAAGCTGAGAGGGGGTTGGACATCAGACTGTAGCCAGAGGGAGGTGGGAGCTCCAAAGCAGCACGGAGAGACGTCTGCACCTTCCTCCCCACCCAGGCATGGGGAAGACAGGGCTTCGTGCTGCTCTCCCTTTGTGGTGAAAAAGCTGAAAGGGGTGTGCATGTACATGGGGCAGAAGTTAGGCGTCATGGCATACAACTGGTCAGAGAACAAGTCACTTCGGCATCCAGAACAGCTCTGGTGCGTTGGGTCACTCCATATCATATGCACCCTGACGTTAGAGAGCCAGGCAGACCTTTGGGCAGGCTCAGTCTCTCTGCCAGGAGCAGGCTGCAGGGCCCAGCTGGCCTGAGGAGCAGATGTGGCAGCCAGACGCTGCAAGTGCAGGGGAGCTTGTTGAGAGGGAAGGGCACCAACAGGTATTTCCAGCAAGGCGAGCCCTGATTTGAGAGTAGCAGGGGCCCATACTGAGTTATCAGAGAAAGAGCTGAGATTTGCCTGCCCTGCTGAGGGCATCTGGCAATGGTCTGATGGAAAAACCTGGTGTCTTACAGGGGAAAAAGGCTGAGGCACAGCAGTTGTGCATAGGAAATGAGAGACTTTGCTTGTGGAACAATGACACTGCTTGGGCTTGACTTTGCAGAGGGCCTGTAGGCCCACAGGACTACGTTTCCCTGGGGGGGACGGAGCCCTCATAGATACTCAGCTAGCTCTGGGAACAGCTCTGATACAAACCAGGTGTGGTCTGGGATGAGTGCACCTGCCATCAAATAGTGCCTGTCTCCCATACTGGTGTTCAGCCTGTTCACCAAACGTATCAGCCCTGTAGACCATGACTGGTGTTGCACTACGAAGAGCGTGGAGATCTACTAACTGTCTCATCTCTGCTGTTGATCCCATTGGTGTGCCTGGCTGAGAACAGCCCTGCTTGCAGGCAGAACCTTTTTCTGCTCTTCTTTTGTGTCCACTAGGAAGGGAGGGGAACCTGGTCAATGAAATTAAGGAAACCTCCAAGCTCTGCCTTAAAAACCACTACCTGTATAGGGCCTGAAGGAAAGGAAGGCAGAAAAAAAGCTGTTTGGAGGCAGGAACGCAGCTTAGCTCTCCTACAGTGAGTGGTGGGAGGTCTTGGCACGAGGAGATGGGCTGCAGTGTTTCATGCCGAACCACCACCCCCTGCTCCACCACGGCCTCATTGAGTGCTCCCAGTCCACCCAGTGGTACAGACTTGTCTGAAGTGTCTGGGAGGAGGCAGAAAGCCCAGCTCAGCTTGCTGGAGGGGACAACTCTGATAGCTGCCCAGCAGTGAGGTGGGATGGGATGCAATATCCCCCTCCTGCAGCAGACAGCCGCAGCAGAAAAACCTTCCCTGGCCCACCAAAGACAGCACAGCCTAGAGCTCTGCAGGGAATGGGCCTTAATTTGGGGAAGGGGATGGTCCCGTGCTAGCATGGAGGGGACCCTAACTTTTACAGGTGAGCTGCCCCAGGCTGCTTTCATGGCCAGCAGAGGACCAGAGGGCTGCAGGGGTGGGGGGGGAGTGGGGAGCAAGGGGATAGGGATTAGTAGAGGGAGGTGGGAGAGAGGCGAGTGGGGGCAAAGCAGAGGGGTCTGGGAGCACAGCACAGCCCCAGGGGAGCATTGAGCAGGAGCGGGCTGGTAGATCCTGGCCCGGGCACCTCGGCCCCGTGGGGAGCCCAGGCACCCGCTGAACAGCTTCCATTCAAGAGCAGCTGTCAGGACTCAGATTAGCATGAAGGTTATTTTCAGTCAAATATTTCTACAGCCCACCCCTTTCTCCTCCCTTAAAGGGATTGAATTTCTTTTTCCATGTAGCGCTCTGGAAGAGAGGAGGAGAGGAAAGAGGCAGAGGAGAAGGGGTGCCCAGGCTCCCTGCGCGGCAGAGCTGCTTTTTGTCCAGTCAGCCCAGGGCGACTTAGCCCCAGCTTCCACAGGGGCCGGTCTTGCCCAGGCTGGGTGTCTCGAGGATCTGCAAGGGCTCCAGGCATCCACCTCGTCGGTGAGAGGCAGGCGCCCTGCAATGATGGCCAGGCTGCTGGCTAGGGCTTGCTGCTCCAAAGCTCTTCCTCGGGGTCCCAGATGCCCCCCTGGGTCAGTGACTGCCAGAGCCTGGAGCAACGGGCCCCTCACCGCCTACATGCCCGAAGCCATCGCCTTTCCCAAACCCAAGGACCACCAAGGCTTGTACAAGGTGTCAGTGGAGCAGGGGGATGCCTTCTGGGGAGCACTAGGGAGGAGCCGGCTCACCTGGATCACCCCCTTCCACTCTGTCCAGGACTGTGACCTGCGCCAGGGCAGGGTCTCCTGGTTCCTGGGTGGGCAGCTGAATGTGTCAGGTAAGGAGGGGGGCGGGCATGGGAGCCCACCAAGTGCCTGCAGGTGCCTCTCTGTGAAGGGCTTTGGCCCTGGGAGCAGATTGGAGGAGCACAGAGTTAAATGGTTGGCGTGAGGAGGATTCCCAAAAGGTCCAGTTGGTCCTGCAGTGGCTGTAATGTAAGGATGTGGCTGGTCCTAAGAGAGCAGCTGGGTCTCGCTGGAGGGGCTGCAGCTGGATCGGGGTGTGCTGGGAGCCAGGGAGCTCTCCCTCAGCCTCTGTGGATCCCAGAGCAGTGCAGCGGCTCCGTTCTGTAGGACCATATGCAACAGCACCGAACCCAGTGCATTCAGCAGGCAACGTTGCACTAGGTTATCCCTGCCCAGAGAAGGCAGTATGTATCTGCAGAAAGCAAAATACAGGAGCAATGAGCGGTACTGGAAGTCCCCACAGCTGTGGGAAGCTCTTCTTCTGTGGGCTGGGGCTACTGCCTTAGTGGGGCTACCAGGGCAAGACATAGGGGCTGGTGACACTGGGTCCTGCTCACAGTGCTCTTGATTCCAGTGTTCAAAATCTGAGACAGACCTCTCAGAAATCAGGTCTTATGTAGTCCATTTGGGCAGGACAGCAGGAGTTATTTGCCTTTGGGATTTGAGATCTTATTGTTCCCCCTTTCATGTGTGTTTCTTCCTCTCCTGGAAAACTACAGATGGTCAGGAGAAAAAGGCATTTTGGTATGCAGACTAGGGCTGCTGCATCATCCCATGGCCTCAGTAGCAGGTTTAAGGAAAACACAGAGTGAAACAAGGCTTCTGAGGAAACTGCAGCTGCCAGCAATGCGGTAAACTTTTCTCAGAAGAATTACAGCCAAAGCCTCAGCCAACCATGTCCCTGGAAATCCAGAGGCTGTGCACTCCTGGCCCTGGTTCTCTTACACCTTGGACAAATGCACCCTGCAGACTTCCTGCACAGAGCTTCGTTTCATCCTACGTTTGTTATTTAGGAGCATCACCACTAAAAACCTGCCCTACTCCACCCCGGAGGCAGCTGCAAGGCAGTGCTGGGTGGAATGATGGCTGAGTTGATGTTTGCCAGGCCCTCTGAGGGCCCTGGGGATGTGACCTCCAAAGGGACTTCGGGCAGTTTCTGCTCTGGACTGCGTTAGGTTGCAATTAAGAGGGAAGGTGATAGTGCGGATTGGTAGGTATTAGAGTGGTAATGGACTTGGGATGGTGCTTGTGATCTGCTGGCTGGTATCCACAAAGGTTTTTTCGGTGGATGCACAAGGCTAATGCTAAGAAGACTCACACACAGCCCTGACTGTTCTGAAAACGGGACTGCCAGTGCTGGCTTTATGGGAATTAGGAGGTACTGAGGGTTGCTCTGGCAATGAGACTGGGTTGTCTTTTCCAGTGAATTGTCTGGACCGACATGTCCATGTAGCCCCAGACAAAGTGGCCTTAATCTGGGAGAAGGATGAACCAGGAGAGGAGGTGCAGGTCACATACAGGTCAGTACTTACCTCTGAGTGTATGAGAGATGTATTGCAGCGTGCATGAACACTGCACAGGGCTGATCTGCTGATGTGCATCATATGAGGGGGTACAGCATCCCTTCACATAGATAGATCAACAGTATGGTGGCTGTTAGCTTGCCTGGGCTGATCTGAGACTTCAGCCTACCTCCTGATTAACCCTCTGGGGCCCGAGGTGTCCCTACCCATCTGGGGACAGAGATGTAAACCGCTTGTGGCAGCACTGCAATGCTTGTAGGTAAGACCACATGGGAAAGTCACATGTGTGCCTTCCCAGCAAGGTTCCTGGTGTCTAAACTTGCAGGTAAATGGTCTGCAAGAGAGGCCAGATTCACAGCCACATGTGTGTTGGGAAGTCCCATGCTCATCTGCATGTCAGCAATGCTGCTGGATTTGTCTCTCTGGGGCGACTGCCTGTCCAGCCCTGCTAGGTCGGTCTGGAGCCCCCCACCTTCCAGTTCAATTTGCCTGCTCTCCGAGTCTCCCCTACAGAATCCACTTAAATCCCTCTGCACGCACAACAAGTCCCTGTGTGCTCTTTGGCTCCAGACTTCACACAACAAACACGACCATCCACCACTGCCAATCTCTCTGCATGGAGAGCCCTTCCATGAAATGAGTCACTGACAGCCAAGCCATGGTTTCTGGGAGGGATGCTTCTCGGGAAAGGCACTGTTTTGCTCCCTGCTTTCCTACAGCTGTTGTTCTCTCTGGTGGGCCCAAGCTGTGGAGGACTTGACCTTCCCAGCTTTAGCAAAGCATGGGGCCCTTTTTTTATAGGGGAAGACATCTATCTAACTCCTCACGTGTAGCTTCCAGCCTTGCAGGGTAGTGTGTCGCTCCAGTTGTACAGGCTGATAAGAAATGTGCAGGCTGCCATTGGGAAAGTCAGCTGAGGTGGTGTGGGCTTGCTGAGCCAGAAGAATTGCCAGTGGCCATTGCTGGCCCAATGGCTTGCTCCTGATGCTGGCCAGTGAGAGTACAGAGGCCATTCTGTTTTATTTTTTCCATAAATAACGGCCCATGTTAGTGACTGTCTTCTCCTTTCCTTCCCACTGACATTTTACAGCTCTCCCATGGACTTCCAGCGTGGGGGGTTAGGGTGCGTAGGGATGTAAGCTGCATACCTGTGACTCTGAGGCCCCCCAACTTTATGCACACAGGTAAGATCTGCAAGAAAGTCTCTAACTGTGCCATTGCTTCTTTGGGCAGGGAACTGCTGGAGCTGACGTGCCGCCTGGGAAACACCTTGAAACGGCAAGGGGTGAAACGGGGTGACAGGGTGACAATCTACATGCCCCCATGCCCGCTGGCGGTGGCTAGCATGCTGGCCTGTGCCCGCATTGGGGCTGTGCACGCTGTGGTGTTCGCCGGGTTCAGTGCAGAGTCCCTAGCAGACAGGATCCGGGATGGTAAGAGCCAGTGGGTAACAGGAACATGTGTTTCCCTTGGGGGACAGTGCTGAGCTTGTTGGTTTGGCAGCTGGGGGGCTCAGGGTTGTGCTGCTGGCAAAGGTTTTCTGAGTAAGACTCCCTGGGCTAACTGAGGGTGTCCTGCCATGATGTATGGCCATGGAGCAGTGATTAGCACCCCAGGAAATGGCACGGGCTCACTAACACCACATGAGATGGACTGGTTCTCTCCTTCATCCAAGGGACTGAAGAGCTGGGATACAGCATCTACTCTGAGGGGATGCAACACAGGCAGGAATGAATGGGAAACAAAGATGCAAAGCTGCTGGTTTTGCTAAATGGAGGACATGAGTAACAGGGGCTGGGAGACAGAAGGAGAGGTGCGGGGTCATGGTAGAGCCAAAGTGCTGTGTGACTGATGGAGAGGGGCAGAGCTGCTTATGTGGCTCTTCTGCATTCTGCAGCCCAGTCGGAGACAGTGATCACAGTGAACCAGGGCCTGAGAGGCGGCAAGGTTATTGAGCTAAAGAAGACAGTGGACCAGGCTGTGAAGCAGTGCCCAGGAGTGAAAAGGATTCTGGTTTCCATGAGGACCGACAGCAAGGTTCCCATGACAGCCCTGGATGTGCTGCTGGAGGAGGTGAGAAGCTGTCCAGTGCTACTGTGGCTTCCCCTGAGCAATGTGCCCACTCTGGGAGCAGGGACAGGGGGTGGAGAGAGGGTGCTGGCTGGCCATGACAGTTTTGCTGGCATTGACACGATGTGGGGACATTGTCCTGCAGCAGCAGTGGCAGCTGGAGCTGCATATGAGTTCAGGACAGTCCCAGGAGCTGTCAGGATGGGTAACGGGTGGCTCTTCCCACAGCAGCAGCCCTGTACTGTCAGAGGCAGGCAGTGCAAACCAGGGCTCGTAGCAGAGTGGAGCAGGGGCTAGAAACACCCCAGACATGGGCTGACATGTTCTGAGCCCAGCCTTGGACTGCCACTGCACTGTCACACATGGCTCTGCTGGTGGACCTGGCACCCTCTGTGAGCGCCGTTGGCAGCTTGTGTGCGAGGAAGCAGGCAGTGAAGTTGTTTGTGTGCCCATTATTTGCGGCACACAGGATGGCCAAGCCGCCAGCATGGAGCACTTTTTCTGAAGAGGTAAGCCCCTGCTGTGCATTTCTCTTAGCTCCCTGGAGCTGCACAGAGGTCTCCTTGCCTCTGCCCATCCCATCTGCAAGCAATTCGTGCTAGAAAGGCTTCCTGGAAGGCTTCTGTGCTGGTCAAAGCAGCGGCAGCTTAAGAATAGCTGTCTCTTACTCAGCAGGTCTGCTCTGGCTGAGGAGAGTGTTTGCTAGCTCAGCAAGGCGAAAGAGAGTTCAGGCTGGCGAGCAAAGGGAGGGGAGGTGCAGAGGCAGGGAGGATGGCACTGGGGGAGCAGGGTAGCACAGGTGCTCAGAGGGAGGCTCAGGGGAGAGGTGCTCAAGCCGGTGTAGGGACAACACAGGGAAGCCTGTGAGACCCCAAGAGAGAACTGCTGTGCTCTGTCCTGCAGGAGATGATGAAGGAGGATGCGTGCTGCGAGCCTGCTGCCATGGACAGTGAAGACATGTTGTTCCTTCTCTACACATCAGGCAGTACCGGCAAACCCAAGGGTCTGGTTCATTCCCAGGCTGGTTACTTGCTGTTTGCTGCTCTTACACACAAGGTAATGGATCCCAGCCACAGGGTGCTCATGAGCTAGCAGTTCATAGGCAGTGCAGGGAATAGATGTACTGCCTTGTTGCACCATGAGCTCATCCTTATCTAGAGCAAAGTCTCTGGGAAGCCCTCCTAGGGCATCAGCCCAGTAGAGCACATCAGCCTACAGGTAGTGGGGAAGAGCAACACATGCTCTGGAGCAGGGCTTCCCAAACATGTAGGCCTCTGAGCTACCTTCTTGGCTTTCTTCTTTCACTGCCTTATCCTAGACTGAATCATTGGATGGGATGCTCAGCCTTGCAACGGTAATTTTATATTACTGGGTGAGGAGGAAGAAGCCGATTTTCTTCTAAAACCTCTGGCTTGCTTTCCCTACATATAACTAACCACAACTCAGGTGGGAGATCAAAGGCAGTGCTTCTGGGAGGGGCACATTTGAGGGTATCTGTAAAAGCTGGTGAGTGCCCTCACGTCAAAGGGTCTATACCTGAAGAGTGTGGGTCATCTTTGGGAAGAGGAAAGCCTTTAACCCCTAGCATGCCCAAAGCAAACAGCTGTAATAGAGCTGGATAAAAGGGCACTGAGCACAGCATGGAGCTGCACTTGGCTGCAGGAATGGTTACAAGGGACATTTCCTAAGACATTATATAGAGTCCTCTGGAAGAGGGAGTTCTTCTCTGAACAGTCCCTTAGCTTTAGGCCTGGCTCTCCCTGTGTGTGACTGAAGTTCCAGTAGTGCCTCAGACCACACACCCTATGATATAGCAAGCTAAGTGCTGACTGGGTCTTCTCTGTCAGCCACGAGTGCTGGAGGCCAGACCTCCTGGGGTGTGTGCAGGGAAGCCCTTGGTTTTCCTGTGAGCTGAGCTGTCTGTACAGCTGCGCCCAGAATGATAAGTGACCCTCTCGAGACCATCAGAGATGGTTTGCGAGAGCCAGAGCTGCCATCCCAGAATAGTAATGCAGGGAGTGAGCAGCATGTGGCCATGTTAGCACTCAGGAGCACTGGACACTGCGACACAGGGCTGGCACGCTCAGATCTCTCAGTTGGATGGGGCAGACCGCTGCTACCATAATTCACCACTCGGTTAAAAAGAGACAGAGCAAGCAGGGGAAGTTTCCATTACGAGCACCGTGGAGCACTTGCGGCCCTGGAGTCCCCAGCTGGCAGCCTACAGACAGGGAGCTGCGGGAAGAGACAGGAAGGTCCTAAACAGCAGATGCCAGAGCAGAAGGCGAGAAGTGATGGGCTAGTGGGAGACCGGCCCCTGGGGAGCTTTCCTGGTGCTGAGTAAAGGAAATGAAGGAGAGTGCTTGAGGAAGCTGGACGCGTTGCTGCCTGTCTGACGGCACTCAGTTCTACCCTGCACAGGGCAGGCTCATTCCCTTATGCTCCAGCCTTGCAGCAAAGGGTCTCCTAAGGAATAAATGGGGCAGCGGGAAGAAGAGCTTGTTCTGCTTTCTGCCTGCCTGCAGGTGCAGGGCTGTGCTCACCCAGCTGAGGCGGAGAGGTGCCAACGCCTGTGGGCAAGCTGGGGCTACTGGGCTGAGGCATCTCACGGTCCATCTGCTTGCTGCCTCAGTGCTCCTACGCTGGGGTCCTTGCTGAGCTCAGGGTTTTCCTGAGTCTTTACTGTGTATTTGGAGCCCAGCGGCACCTGGGAGTGGCTCATGGAGTCCTTCACCGCATTGCCCTTGCTTACAACTCCTCTCCTTCCATGTGGTCATGTAGGTGCGGAGGGAGGGACCATCCTCACCCTGAAAGTTCTCCTGTTTTGATGTGACAGGATACTTGGATCAACCTTGCCTAGATACCAGCAGAAGGAAGGAAAGGCTGTAGCTCTCTCCTTTGGAAAAGAGCAAATTTGGCTGTGTTGTTTGTTTGTTTTTTTAAATGTCTCTCTCTCCTCCCACACCTTCATAAATCACCTGACATTTTATTTTTTTCTGATAATGTTTTAAAAAACTCTTTGCGGGAAGAAGGTGTCCCTGCAGGGGTGGTGGGAAAACGGAAGGATACCATAATATTAGGGTGGAGAAAGGGTACGCTGCTCCCGGTTGTCCCCCTTGCTGGGAGGGCAGGCCCAGGCTATACCCCTCACTGCCTCTCCTCCCTTGTGCAGTACGTGTTCAACTACCAGGACAGGGATATCTTTGGCTGCGTGGCAGACATCGGCTGGATCACAGGGCACACTTATGTGGTCTACGGCCCCCTCTGCAATGGTGGCACCACAGTCCTTTTTGAGAGCACTCCCATCCATCCTAACCCTGGTGAGTGAGAAGGTGTCGCAGGAGCTGGGATATGCCACAGCCACCCTGCGAGACCCACAGCAGGCAGGGAGCTGGAGGCTTGATGCCAGGACACAGGCAGCAATGGTTTTGCTGCCGCAGAAGCAGACTGCGGACTGTGCCCAGCAGACAGCTGCGAGGGCAAGAGTCTTTTCCTCTGGTTAGGAAGCCACTGCTGCTTCTCCAGGGGTGAAGCTGTTTCTCCCCATCCCTCCCTGCAGCATGGAGAGTAGCAGAGCTAGGTAATGTGGAGGAAAAGGGGCCACTGCTGCTCCTGGACTGCTTTAGTCCTTCCCAGTGTGGGATTAGCTTGGCTGAGGGTCCAGGCACTGCTCTCATCTCCTCTCCCTCTATCTTGGTCTCGGGCTGGGAGGATCTGTGTGGATGGTTACTGGCCCCGTTTCCATTCCAGGCCGCTACTGGGAAACAGTGGAGAGGTTAAAAATTAACCAGTTTTATGGAGCGCCCACTGCCATCCGCCTTCTCCTGAGATACGGCGATGAATGGGTGAAGAAGTACGACCGCTCTTCTCTCAAAGTGCTCGGCTCAGGTAACTGCTAGTGGCATGGGCTGGAGCAGCAAATCCTTGGGCACCAGGTTGTGCCTCTTCCCACAAACGCTAAGAGCAGCAGCACATGAGAGTGGAAAGTCAGGAGGCTGCGCTATTTGGGGGTGGCTCTGTGAGCAGGCCCTGGGAAGCTGTGTCTTTGACCTGCTCTTTCAGCTTTGTCCCTTTGTCTTTCCCCTTGCAGTGGGGGAACCCATCAACAAGGAGGCCTGGGAGTGGTACTTCCACGTGGTTGGTGAGACACGGTGCCCAGTAGTGGACACATGGTGGCAAACTGGTAAGATGCGTACGACCCCTCGTTCCAGCTTCTGCTCTCCCAGGCTTTGGGAATGACCTGCTGCTTTGTTGGCCAAGTGGGAACGGTTGTTACTGACACTCTTGTAGGAGCAATGCCGTAAGGGGCCATGGACACCAAAACATGAGAGAGAGAAATAGCCTTTAAAGCTAACCCAGAGAAACACGGGGGAATTGATGGCAGGGAGCAGATCTCTGCTGAACTACATGAGCAAGATCATCCTTCTGCAAAGAGCCTTCCTTCCCCAGCTCTCTGGCAAACCAGCCCCAGCCTGTGGTCCAGCAGGGTGCAGTGAGGGCCAGGGCAAAGGCTGTTGGCCAAGCAGTGCTACCTGGCTTTTCTCTTGTCCCTGACTTTGATGAGCATTACAGTTTCTTTTGCTTTAGAAACAGGAGGCATCTGTATCTCACCCCGTCCTTCTAATCCTGGAGCGAAAATCCTTCCAGGCATGGCTATGAGACCCTTTTTTGGAATCCGCCCCTCCCTCCTGGATGACAAGGTACATTTATAACCTGCAGCCTGGGCACTGGCTTGGCCTGCTTTCCCCCAGGCGCTTGCAGCATGTACTTGCTGATGGGAGCGGAGGTCTGTAACCACATCTTTCCTGCTCACCTCTGCTAGATGGTAACCTTCTTTACTGGAAGGGGATTAACAGTGAAGCTGTTCTTCCAACTAGTGCAGAAGTTGAATTTTTTTTGCTAGTTTCCTCTGTCCTGACAAGACAGCCTGTGCTTGGGCTCCCTGGCACATGTCTTTCCAAGGTGAAGTAGCTAGGCAGGGACAGCCAGCCTCCCTAGAGGGGCCCAGTGTCCCACCATGGTAGTTGGCTAGTTGCAGATATCTGCTGGGAGACACTGAGTCTGTCCCATTGTAGTCAGGGGCACAGGACTCTCCCCACTGCCTTCCCTGACATTTCCATCACAGGGTTGTTAAATAGGCAATGACTAAACATCCCAAGTACCCTCAGCCATGGTTACTAAAATGTTAACTATTTTACAGGGAAACGTCCTTCTGGAAAACAACATTTCTGGAGCCCTTTGCATCTCGCAAGCCTGGCCAGGTATGGCACGAACCATTTACAATGACCACAAGAGATTTCTGGAAACCTATCTGACTCCTTATCCAGGTAAGGAAAACAGAAAAAAAGGTAGGTCACAGCAGAGGTGTTTAGTTGGGTACAGTTGGGTCTGCTTACTGATTTTCTGCATGGGGGCAGGACTCAGGAGAGCTGGTACTGCTACTTCGTTCTTCCACAGGCCCTCCCGCGGCATTGAGGCCCTTCATCTCCCCATGCCTGATACCTCAGCACTGCCCTGGGAATGGGTCTCTCTCACCAACCTTCCCCATTGGATCACATGTGGTTTTAGGGCAATGGATTTGTCCTTCTGCCCCCAGTCCCCTTGAGCACAGAGAGGCCTTTTGGTGCAAACCCTGTCAGCTTCTGTCGCTCAGCCAGAGTTACTGAGCAAGCTCAAGAGTGTGTGTCTTGAAGGAAAGGGGAGAACCTGCAGGACCACGTGCACCTGCACTGAAACAAAGTGCTCCCGGCTTGTGGTGATGAGACAGGCTGGGCATTAGCCAGCGCACTGCAGAATGAGGGAAGGAGCCCCATGACAGAGCAGGTACCAACAGAGGCAGAAGACTAACAAGGAAAGTAGGCACCTTCACCCTGAGCAGTTGAGGAAGGAGTGGAGTATGTGAGCCCTGGTGCCAAACGAGGGGAGAAGGGGGTGAGGTGAGAGTTCAGCTGGGAAGCAGCTGACATGCTCACTGCAACAAGTGACCATGGCACGGTTCTGGCCACTGCAGGGTTCTTCTTCACCGGGGATGGTGTGTATCGTACGAGTGAGGGCTACTACCAGCTGACAGGACGGCTGGACGACATCATTAACATCAGCGGACATCGGCTGGGCACTGCAGAGGTGGAGGATATTGTGGTAAGTGGTGTGGGTGGGAGGTAAAGCCATCCAAGGGGACAGCAAAGGCACACTGGTGGTGCTCAGGAAGTCTCTTTGAAATACTTGGACAGAAACATGGGAACAGTGTTGGACCTACAGTCTGACTGTGGGAACAACTGCCTGCCCTCTCCCTTGCCATTCTGGCTCTCTGCAGCAAGGGAGGGACAAAGCCTGATAAGGTTGATGCTGTAAGTGGGTGAATCCCAAAGCGGCAGCCGGGCTTGTTAAGGAGGAGCATCCACAGGCCAGTAGATTGTGGGACCTGGTGGAGCAACCTGGAGGCACAGAACAGGGTCTAGAAGGTACAAGCCTAAAGCAGCCAGAGGCAAGGGGGAAGACTTGTGTTTGCAGACAGACCTGCTGAGGCAAGAAGGAAAAAGGGCAGAGGGCATATGAGGCCCTTCCTTATCTCTCTGCGTTACTGTGGGCTGCAGCAGCCAAGCCGGGTCAGGGCAGCTTCCAGGTGGCAGCCAGCCTGCTGAAAGCACTGAGCCAAACCCTAGTCCTGTTCTCTTCCAGAATCACCACGTGGCAGTGGCAGAGTCTGCTGTCATCGGCTACCCACATGAGATCAAGGGAGAAGGTAAGATGCTTTCCTGCCCCTGAAACATCTCTCATGGGGCTATTGCACTGCAGTGGGAAGTGGCACTGCCACACCCACCCCTGGCAGCAATGCCATGGCAACGCCGTACAGCATGTTAGTGGGGATCTTGACACAGCCATCACAACCTACACAAGACCAGCTGGGCTTTGCATAAGGTGCCAGCAGTAGCACCATGGCAAAAGCACTTACAGCTCAGGCTACAGAGCATCCCTGGAGACTACCAGCAAAGAGGGACCTCTCCTGGCACTAGGTCCAGGTAGGCTCTCGGAAGCATGTTGTGCACAGTGCTCAGTAACCTGGTGGTCCTTCTGCCAGGAGCCTACGTGTTTGTTGTGCTGAAGAAGGACAGTGGCTACACGCAGGAGACTCTCACCGCTGAGCTACGGGAGTTGATCTCAAAGAAGATCGCTAAGTATGCAGCTCCAGAGTATGTTCAGGTAACACGTGAAGGATAGTCCAACACCCACCCTAGCAGCCTGGCCAACCCCTTTCCCTCAGCCTTAGCTCTGCTCTTCCCTGTCATAGGTCACACACCGGCTGCCCAAGACACGCTCGGGGAAGATTATGCGTCGGGTGCTAAGGAAAATCGTGGAGGACAAGGCCAGTGAGCTTGGGGACCTAACCACCCTGGACGACCATGAAGCTGTGCAGCAGATAATAGAGGGACACAAGCTCCTGGTGGAGGGGTGGAAGAGCTGCTAGCTTGGCTCTGCCAGCAGCCTCCTGCTCCTCCACTGCAAAACTGGGGCCACATTCAGAAATGTCACTAAACAACTAGTGGCCAGTAAGTGCTCAGAGACCGTACCTCCACTGCAGTCTCAAAGTGACCCCTCTGCAACACAGAGATCCTCAAAACCTCTGTCTCTACACACCTATGAGAGGCACAGGAGACAACATGACTCATCACAGGCAGAACAGCAAAGGGAGGTAAGCTTTGTTTCCTCCCCTAAAAGCAGAGGGCCAAAAGACCTCCTTGGCCTTCCTTGTGCCTTGCAGTAGCTGTGAAGGTAGCAGCAGGCCAGGATGCCCAGCCCTGGATAGGTATATTACTCCTCCCCCTGCTCTGCTCTTCAGTAGTCTAGTCCAGGACCATTGCCAATATACAAGCATCTCCTCCAAAGCAAACCCCAGAAGGAAAAGATGCAGCAGTCTGGTTAACAAATACTGACTCTTCTCCATAAAAATCTTTGGAAAACAGGCCCCAGATTTTAATACAGAAATGTTCCTTTGACCTGTAACCCTGTGTCAGAAGGAGAGCAGAGACATGCCCCTTTTCTGTGCCAGCATTCTCTTCCCCTTACAGTGCATCCCTTGGCTCCTGCTGGGGAGCACAACCCTCAACAGAGCCACAGGTACAGAAGTCTGTTCTGCAGAGCTGTGCATCAAAGAGACAGAGGTCCCAGCAAGGCACAGAGGGCAGAACAGGAGGCTGCATCCTAGCCTTGCACCACTGCATCCTGGACAAGTGGAGGTTTCTCTCACCATTGCTTCTAAAAGCCCCATAAGCAGCATCTTCTCTTTGGGCAGCCTAGCAGCTCAGCCCTTTCCCCCATGAGAGGGAGGGAGGCAGGAGAAGGGGGTGGGAGAAGGATGGCATAGATGTATCTGCTCCTGGCAGAACCCCACACCATGAGTTCAGACTTGGCTCTGTGTCCATCAGCAAAATCCAGAACTGGTCTTGCACTGGATGAATCCCTTGTTGACAGCCGCTGGCTCGGCAGCTCCATGTCTACTATTCAGAGCTTTCCCATGCGTGTACAGGTTCTGCGGCTGACCAGACAAGGGCATGTTTTTCAGCATCCTTCCCCCACTGGGAGCCGCTTCACCTTCTCGCGCTGAGTGAGCTCCCATCTTCCCTCCCCATGAAGTTTCAAAATCCAGCTGTGGAACTGCAATTCAATAACACAATGACTGAGGGATGTTTCTATGAGGGTATGTCCTCCCACCGTGAGGCTTGCCAACCTCAGTCACTCCCCTCTGCTCACCAGGGCCCCTCTCTACCTCCCCTTTCTTGCCACCACCAGGCAGGCATGGAGCGCTGTCTCCCTGTCTCACCTTTTCCAGGCTGGCCCTGTGTCCCACGCTAATCAGCGTCATGCCCAGCTGAAGGCACACACGATACAGTTCATGCTCCACCTCTTCTGTGAGGGCGCTGGTGGCTTCATCTAGCACTAAGAGAAAAGTCATGAGCGCCACAAATCCCGTCCCAATCAGTCAACTCCCCCTAGGCAAAAGAGCAGCAACTGCAGAGAACATTTCATATATTAACCTGAGTTCACCAAGAGCATCTGGAGAAGCCCAAGGACTCTGATTTTCCTGTGGTACAGCTGGTGTCAGTCAACTGGGAAAGCTGCCCTTCCCCACAAGCCCTTGAATCCACCCAAGCAGCGCCGTTCACCTCATTCCTCTCCCTCAACAGCTGCCAGCCACTGCCTCGTCCTCACCGTTGTGAAAGCCAAGATGCAACCTTCTCAAGGCAGGTGGTATGCAAGAGCACCAGGCTGAGCAGCAGCCTGTGCACCCCTCCCACCTGGAGCATCCAGGATGGCCTGAGGCACCCTCCTGTCAGTTAAGGGTAAATACTACAGATCTGGAGCAGATAAATTTAATTTGGTTTACATCATGTCTACAGCTTTTAGTCTGCAATCCACAGGTTCCTTCTGCCCAGGCAGCACTGAAACACACCGCAGGCTTCAGGGGAAGAGAGGTACTTAGATGTGGCTACATGCTACCGACACTGGCTCTGTTCACCCACACCCACCCTGGCCCTCATGACAAGTCCTCCAACAGCCCCCGCCAGTCCCCAGCAGTCACTAGCAATCTATGTATGCAAAGGAATTAGCCCCATCTGCTAACAGGAGCTGCTTCTGTGATCTCTCAGGACCGTTTCTTCCACTGCTCCTTCACTTCTTTTGCTGCGTTACAGCTAAATTTCCCACATTCCATCCAGAACCCTGCAGAGGTTCATGAGCTTCAGATATGGCAGCTGATGCCATGCTCCCTAGCATGCACACTTCTTCACGTGGCAACCAGTGAGCATGCCGAGAGGGGGCTTCTTCAGGTGCCATCGGACCTGGACCAAGAATATTAATCACTAGTTCCCCAAGAAGAGAATGTTTTATATACAGCCTCTTGATTCACCACCCTCCACACAGATAATGAAATGTTTTCACCCTGAATCCTCTGTGTGCTACACTGGTAAAATAACAATGAAGACGCAGCATGTTCCTAGCAAAGAAGGGATTTCATAAGTTCTCTCTGTACCAGCTTCTCTTTACACCAAAGGCCTTTCCCACCCTCCCCCCCTTTTCTGTTGCAGTCATTCACTCACCTGCATATTTTGGCTGGAGGTAGAAGAGCCGTGCAAACGAGAGCCTCTGCATCTCCCCTGGGGACAGGATGTCATACCTGCAGCAGGGTTGAGATTCAAAATCTCCCTCAATAAAAAGAGCTCGTTTGCCGAAGAGCTTATGGTTGCTGATATGGGATACCCCAGCAAGCAACTGTCCCTGTGTGTCCCCTGTGTCCCCCTCCATGCTGGGACTGGCTCTGCACCCCTGTGCACAGTCAGGTGCCTGCAGAGCAGCATGGCTGGTGATGACATTGATACTTGGGGCATGAAGGCTTTGCCCCTGTATACTGCCCACCTCCTACATGACACAAATATTCCTAAGTCCAGCAGCAATGTGCATCTGCTTAGACGTGTTCCCCACCCGGAGGGATCACCCAAATTCACACAGACAGCAAGCTCCCTTACCAGTTCCAGTCCACGTGCTTGTCCAGTCCTCCAGCCCTTGCCAGCAAATCAGTCTGCAGAGAGCATGGCAGACTTGTAAACACAGCCCCCAACCCTGTCAGCCCATGGCCCTGAGCATAACCACCCCCTTCCTGCTACTCTCTCTTTTCCTGCTTGAGTTGAAGTTGCTCTGTATCCCTCCTCCTCTGCCTGTCCCATGGACAGTCCTGCTCCCAGCTGCAGACAATGTCCCTGCATGTGTCCAGCACAGAGTCATGCTGTTCTGCCACAAAACCTCACCCCTTCTTCCCTCACTGGCAGCACCAGCAAAGGCGGCAGCAGCATTACCAGGGACTCACCAGCCCAGCCAGCTCCAGGAATCGCACAATTCTCTCATCATCTGCAGACCCTAGGGGAGAAAGCAGTAAAGCATAAGCAGAGGCAATATGTGCTGAGGACACAGCTGCAAGGAGTCGGTGGGGCAGGAGGGATGGATTGGAGGATCTCCTGACATCCAGTGTAGCTGACTCAACCACTTAACTATATCAGGTCCTCAGCTTTGGCACAGAGAGCTCCCAAAGAATGACCTTCCTTAAAAATGTTAACCATGCCTGTGAGCAGCATGCCAGGATGTAGCTGGGCTCCACAGATACACCTGAGACTTGGCTCAGTCCATGGTCACATATGGACACAGCCAGAACACAAGGATCTAGGCTTCAATTGCCAAGGCCCTGCCCACCAGCTGCTCTCTTATGGCTGACTGCCCACTGTATGCTGCAGGTGGTGGAGTCATGGGAGCAAGGCTCTGGTAACAGCCAGCAAAAGGATCCTATGTGGGATGGAAAAATCTCAGGGTGAACCAGACGTGGAACAGAACATACACTTGAGCTGGTACAGTCAGCAGCTATGGAAGCTGAGCAGAAGGGCTGTGCATCAGCCATGGACCCCTCTGAAGCTGCTGAAGAGCCACAACAGTAGCTGACAGCTGCAGTTGCTCTCTGCAAGACTGTGACTCCCAAGTGTTTGAAAGCAGCACGTAACATCGCTTTACTCAGACAGAAACTTAAACCTGGACATCTCCAAGCTGCAGCAGACCACATGTGGCCTCACTTGGGAAAAGGGCAGGGGAGAGAAAGGATCCATGTAGTCTGACCTTGACAGCATGCAAGGCCCTGGCACATCATTTGAAAAAGAGGAACAGTGAAAGATGGAGGTGGATGGAAAATGAGATGAAGGCAAACATAGCTTGCCCAAAGGCAGGTTGTACCAGACAGATCAGATGTATCCCAACAGCAAGGTGCCTCAACACGTATCACATACCTAGCACAACATGCAGAGCGTGGCCAGCTTGTCCTCATTGCATCAAGAGAATGGGAGGGAACACAGAGCTGACCTTAACCTACACTAAGGTAAGTCTTCCAGGGAAAAGCAGAGGGCAACAAAAGCAAAATGGATGAGTGCTCCTGAAGGGGCATGGTAGGGAAGAAGCTGCACTATGTACAGGACAGGGAGTTGACACTGCTGGGTTGGCTAATTGCTCTAATGAATTTCCATTAAAATACCTGAAACTGGATAGATCTCCTTCAGGGGATAGATCACCTGTTTAACAGAGCAAAAGAAGCCATGTCAGAGGGAGCTGGACACAGTCCATCAGAGACGCAATGGCAGTGGCATGAACTCAGACACGAGGGAAGGAGCAGCGACAGGCATCCTCCCTCTTGCAGGCCTTTCTGCAGCACAAGGTTTGCAGGGCACAGCTGGGAGCAGAACTGGGGACAGAGTAGAGGCAGCCCCTGGGCTCACCTGCTCACGCAGGCTTCCATCGGTGAAGAAGGGCCGCTGCGGCAGGAACACCACTCCCCGAGGGCCAAAGCAGGTCAGCATCTTGATGCTCCCTGCACAGAGACACACTCATGCCAAGCCTGCAGTGCCAGCAAACAATTACCCCCCACCCCCACGCCCCCATGCAGCCCTGCCCCAGGAAGTAACTAATAAATTCCAGAATAGGTGTATTTGCAACACAGGGCAAAGCAATGAGAGCCAGAGCAGAGTATGCAATAGAGATGGGTGGCTCCAATGCATCAGTGATATATTCACCATTACAAGGTGGCACTGGCCTTACAACCCCACAGAGCCACCTTCCAAACACAGGGCAGCCCTGGTTGAGAGAGAAGGCTGCAGTGAGCAGCAGTCCTTACCCTGCGTGCTCTCCCAGAGTCCCCCAAGGACCCTCAGGAGAGATGTCTTCCCTGTGCCAGTGTTCCCCACAATCATCACACTGTTTCCTTGTGAGATCCTGAGGCTCAAGTCCTTGATGAGCAGCTTGCCAGAGGATGGCACCGAGAGTGTCATTCGCTCCAGAAGGAAAGCTGTGTCCCTTGGCACTGGGTCCTCCCCAGAATGGCTGCTGGGCCACCACCAAGACAAAGGAGGAGAGATCCGGGGGTAAGCGATCACGCTGAGACCTCCTGTGCCTCTGTGACACCAGCTTTGCCCCATGCACCCCGGGAATGACAGATCACAGTAAGCACTGCCTGCTCCACCAACTGCATGCAACAGGTTGTGACACCAAGGGGCACCTCCACCCCATGACAGCCCCACACTCTGGCATGTAAGCTGCAAGCCAGCCAGTTGCTGAGAGGAGACTCACCCATCCAAATCCCAGCTGGCTTTGGCTTCTGAGTAGTTGTTATTTTTTTTTCTGCCAAGGCTCAACAAGGTCTCCTGTAGTTCACCAATCCTAGACAAACAGGAGGTTGCATGAATGCCAGGGACAACTCCAGCAGCCTCCTCACAATATCCAAACTTGTCTATGCTTGCTCACAAGCAATTGTTTCTTATTTATTTAGCACAGACCTGGGCAGATTCTTGTCCCACATTTCCCTTTCCTGCAGAGATCTGCCCGCAGAGCTCACCTGTGCGTGTAGCCAGCTACATCGGTCACAGTGCTGGAGAGATCTATGAGCTGGCTGAAGCAGCCAATAAGGTAGATGGAAACAAAGGCATTCTGGGGAGAAATCACACGCCAGAGGAAGGGTCAGCGCTGAGCTGGAGCACTGCCCCTTCCTCCATGGCTGCAAGGAGGCAGCCAAGGAGTCCAGACATTTGGCCATGTCAGCAGTCCCAGCAAGATGAAGTAGGGTTGGAGAAGTCACCCAGGGTGGTGGGAGTGAAGGAGAAGATGACCATGTTTGGATGGAGCAAGGCTTCCCTGCTCAGTATAGCAGTTTTTGCCAGGTGGACACATCTCCTGCCACCCAGGGATGGTGTCTGCAGAGTGCCTGCTGGCCAGCCCAGGGCCCAGCATGCTCACCCTAAGTCATGCAGATGCATGCCACCAGCCTTGCCCCAGCACCGTACATGGTTCAGAGCAGGGTATCTCAGCCTGCAGTGCCCACTTAGCTATTTTTAGCTCTGCATTCTCTGTCACAAGCCAGTTTTGAGTATCTGGGAACAAGTCAGGTCAGGAAGGCAAATGCAAGCCAGCTCAGCCTCACAGGTGGCCAGGCTCACCACGTGCAGCAGCCCAGGGCATAACCTGGACCCGCAGCACTGTGCGGACCCAATCCCCAGCCATACTGCTGAAAGCCAGAGGCTTTCTGACCCCCTGGTTTTTTTTAGACACAGAGGTCTGAGCTAGGAAACGCTTACGTAGATGTGTCCTTGACAGATCTCACCCCCAGGTTAATCACACACCAACTGGCTCCAAGCTCCCATTTCCAGGCCACCACGGGCAGGGACACTCTAAGCTGAAGGTCAATTGCTGCAGGTTACCCAGCCTCAGTGCCACCAGCCCCACATGCAACCTCCATCCTCAGTGCCCGCACACCCTCCACAACGGGGTCTGGGAGCTCACCCTTAGCTCACCTTGCTGACAAGGGCGCTGAGCTCTGTTGGACTCAGGTCACCGTAGACCCCAGAAAAGATGGGAATGGCAATGATCACATAGCTCAGGATGCTGCCCAGGTAGTCAAAGGTGTTGATCCCAACTTGTCAGAAGCACATTAAGAGAAGACAGTGAGTTAGGGTGAGAACCTCTGTCCCAGCCAGGCTCAAGTGCAGCTCATGAGCCCAGTCAGAGGAAGACCCGTGGTCTTGCCTCAGCCCTTCACAATGCACCAGAGCAGAACCACCTGTTTCACATGATAGCACAAGCAACACAGTGAAAATTCATTTTCCAAGCAAAGAGCACTTTGGGGCAGGCCCCTGAGCAGAGAAACATCATCCAGACACACAGCTCAGGAACCACTATGGGGCAAAAGCCACTTTGCCTGCTTGTTTCTACTTTGCAGGGGCCTGGATAACTCACAAGAAACAGGAGGGAGGGCAAAAAGGAAGCTCTGGGGCACGATGGTTGGCTGTGAAGTCTGTCTTGAAGCACAGGAGAGGCAGAAAGACTTAAGACCCCAAACTCCCACAGATACAGCTGTGTTCAGGGCTCTCCCTCCCTTTAAGCTGCTCAGAAGATCATTATGCTGGTGAGATGAGGAAGAGCTGTCTTGATAGTGGTCATTTAATGCCAAAACCTGGACCAGAGACAAAGGCAGAAGGGAGATTTTTCCAGGCACAACTATGCTCAAGGGACAGGCTCTATAGGAAAGAAGTTTCCACAGCTCCCAACCACACATACAGAGTCTTCTCCTTCCCCAAATCTCAAGTCCTTCCCTCTCTTCTTGGCCATTAAACACCTGCCCCATAAAAAGCATAGTTTTCTGCAGATTCCCCTTTTGGGGCCTGCATTCTCTGACTTTGCTGGGTCCTCCACAACTTTGCTCTCCGAGGCTTTTTCACAACAGGATTCCCATTTAGGACTGCAGGAGGCACCCTCTGTTCACCCTCAGGGCTTTCACGCTCCAGCAATAGGCGGGAGTGGAAAACCCAGCACTGCTGCTCTAGCAGGAGGGTTCCCAAGCCTGTGGACCACCGCAACGGAGCTACCACATGCCCCACTTCACAGCCCAAACTCCCCACTCACTGTATAGCCACAGCTCCTTCCCTATCAGCTCCCTCTGGGTCTGCAGCAGGCTCTGCAGCCTCCGGTCCGTGCGCATGTGCTCCACTCGCCCGGCCCTGCAAAATAAGGTTGCAACATGCCACAGACATCCCACGAGCACCACAATCAGGTCAAAGCACGGGCTTTAGGACTGAGGCTTGCAAAGCGTCTGGCACCTTAGCTTCCAAGCAACAAGCTCTTGGTTGAGCAGGAACTGAAGAGCCAAGAGCGCCTTCCTGAAGAGCTTCACCAAGAAACTCTGGCAGCAACAAACAACCCTGCAAATCTCTCCCAGAGCCTGTGGATGCTGCTGTTGCACACAGGAGAAGGTGAGGCAAGGCCAGACACTGTCAGCGAGGCCTCAGCCTGGAACAATGCACACCCAAGGTCACACACGCTTTCCAAGCAGAGCCTGGTCAGAAGAGAGGGACGGCACTGCTACACTGCCAGGAAGGAGAGGGCAGGGTTGAGTCCAGAAGGTGACAGCAAGGCAACACCACTGCATGGCCAGCAGCCCCAGTCCACCTCTTCCCGTTCCCCACCCCAGAGGAGCAGGACACAGACATGCTGCGGTCAGTGCAGCCCCCAGTGTGGGTGACCCCAGCCCCACAGGCCCCCCCTTTCCCAGGGCTATCTCCGAGGGCACCAGGGGGTCGCCCACCACCTGAGCTAGCAGCGATGCTCCCACAGCCAGGCTGAGCCAGTAGCAAGGAGGCACATCTCGGCTCTAAACCACCACCTTCAGCAAGCATGGCAGCTCCTTCTGCTCCTTCGCAAGGGCTGGCCTGCCCTCAGGTGGCAAAATGCAGACAGAGCTCCACATCTCACTCCAGGCTCCCACCTGCCACAGCAGCTATTCCCCCTGCCACCCAACACACGCTTGTGCCCAGCACACACACCCACACTCCCACCACGGTCCATGCAAGGGGGGAGTCACTAGGCCCAGAGCAGATAGGGCCAGGAGCTGCACAAAAAAATACAAATTAGGATTTTTGAAGAGTCAGTTCTAAAGATTCTTGCTTCTTAGAAAAACACATTTTCTTTCTCAAAAATACATCCAGTTAGACCGCAGTTTGGCATTACTGCCTCACAGCCCATTTCAGGTAACCACTGAGCTGCAGTCTTTGCTGCTGAGTATTTGGAAAGGACAAAGCCTTGGAAACAATGAGTTAAAAGCGAGGAAGGCACTGGCAACCAGAGCTATTATTTCTTTTGCAGACAGATAGATTGCTGTAATGGTTTCAGCTTTTCCTCCCATTCAGTTCACTTTTAAAGCAATTTTGCCAAAGGCTTAGAAACACAGAAAGAAGTAAAAAGGTGACAGTGCTCACGTTTTGTTTCTTCGTTTACCAAAACGATCATTAGGCAGGTGCAAGAGGACAAGATCCAACCAACAGCTTCTACAAGCTACAGAAGTCTGGCAATCAAAACCAGCCACTCGCCATGTGTTCCTCCTCTTGCAGAATTCTAGGAATGCAACCTTTTAAAAAATTCCTTTATTTTTAATTAAGATTCATACCATGAAAATGCCTCATTTTGTGCAATTCAATTAAATTCTAGCTTCCCACCAAGTGAAGCTTTTCTATATAATGAACTGTACTAAGTTAATACACTCCATTTTCTGGTATAATAATTCACTTTCCATTTTCTACTTAGTAATAGGATAAAAAACTTCAAAATTGTGAGGAAAAGTACTGCAGCTTAATGAAGGGCACATAATTAGACTATCTTCTCCATTAAGAAAAATTATCATCAACCAATAAGAATCAACCAGTCCACAAAGAAATAACTCAAACTTGCCAATACAAACCAAGACTGATTTCAGTTATTTAAATCAGAGTTTCATGCCTGTCAATATAAATATTTATGGATTTGGTTATTTTGAATCAAACCACTTTGGGGACAGCACCACAACACTTGAAATGCTCAGTCATTACAGCATGAAGGAACCAAATACAGATCACAAGCAGGGAAGACCAGAGACAGGACAGCTGCTGCTTGCTTAAATTCCTGGAAGAAGTGTGATTTCACAACATGCAGGGCTACGGCAGACACTTGACAAGAGAGGAGCAATGACCTCCTCCCACCAACCAGGCACCCCAGCACAAGCTACAGTAAAATCGTGGCCCTTTTTCTGGGTTCTAGCCATTTCTGTGAAACACCTTAAAGGCTCCAAGCAACAGCTCGACAGACTTCAGGGCATCACTAAGAGGGGAGGTGCTGCCAGGCTCCCAACTGTGCGCTCAGCTCTGGGGTAAACAACACTGAGCAAACTCACAGAGTAGCAGTACAGTGTTGAGAGAGTCAGGGCACAGACTGACCTAGAGGAGCAACAGAGGTAAGGAGGCCAGGCAACAGCTAGCACACCCACAGAAGACATGCAGGTTAGCAGCAGCAGGATGGGGCCAGAAGCAACCTGCAACAAGTCCCTGGGGGAACATCCTGACAAGATGCAATGAGACCTTGAGCAATCTTTCAGGTAAGGACCTGGCAAAACATCAGAAATGGTCTCTAAGCCAGCACCAAATCTGTATCAGGCCTCTGGGGATGTCAGAAGGGAGGCAGAGAAAAAATAGTTGTCTCCAGCTGCTGTGGAGTATTTCTGCAGATGACGTGCAGAATGCAAAGGAGAACAGAGCGTCAGAGCTGTATGATACTTCAGCACGACAGAGGGGACAGAAAGCTCCGGCTGCAGCAACAGGACTTGGACTCCTCTGTGATACATGAATACAACAAGGATGCCCTGAGCTGGGAGGATCCTTACAAGGATGTAAAGAAATGAATGCTACTAACCTGTAGAAAGCAGCTGGTTCCGCATTGACACGAATCTGCATGTGCTTGAACCTGCACAACCCAAAGAAACATCATCAGTATTGTGCACAAATGCCCAGCGAATTATGTAGCCAACATCCTTGCTAAAGGAAACTTGTCTTGCATCTGACAGAGCACTGATATGAGGCATCTCTTGACAGAAATACTCAATAAGCTCAAAAAGGCACCAGAGACCAAGGCTTAGCACAAGATGACATAATTCTGGGCCAGCTCAGTGGTGCATCATTTTGATATCCTGTTCTCTGTGCACATCTTCTCAGCCCTTGGGCCTCCTGTTTGCTAGCCCAGCATCTCCACCATACAGAATCACCACAGCCAACTGGCCTGGTTTGGGCTCCCTGTGCCATACCAGCTTCTGCTGCTGTCCCTGGATGCCCTGAGCCCCAGGGAAAGCTGCAAAGCCGCCTGCCACACACCCAGCCAACCCTGCAGGGGAAGGGGAGGGGACGAGTTACAGAGCATATGGAAAGACTGTGCTGTTTTGGGCACTTCATAAAGGTGGTGCTGAGGCAGAAACCTGATTTCTGTCAGTAGATGCAGTTCACTGAACTTGCATCTGCACCCAAGGAAGCTCCATGTGCAGTTTTCTTGAACACATCCAATACCCTAGCAGAGGCACCAGCAACAGCAATGACCAGGCAAGCAGCCTGGAGACTGAACCAGGATACTGAAGCAAGGGCACTGCCTGCCATGACATAGGGCAGTGAAAGGGGTGGTGGGGGCTCAGTACACGGACTTTGGGGCAGCGCTGTGCAGATAGGCTTCTCTGACTGCGGGCAAAGTCACGGACAAGAGAAGTAGCTGCGTACATAGCACTGAACAGGGACAAAAATGCAGCTTTCGCAGGAGCTGCCAAGAGGCAGTGAAAACACTTCCCTGCTGGGACTCACCTGAAATCCCCCTCCAGTTTTTCCTGCTGCACAAGTTTAGACACAATTGGGCTCATCAATACCTTGTTGACAATCGTCCCAATGATGAAATACCCAAAGATGCTCACCGGGCCTAGCCAGCCTGTGCTACAGAGGAGAAGGAGAGGTCAGCTACTAATCCAAGCAAAAGTATACCCTAGCACCCTTGGGCTCAAGCAGTCAGAGCCCTCAACTGTCACCTCTCTTGGCTTTCACAGAGGTCTGGGGGCCAGCACTGCACACTCCAGCATCCCCAAGGCAGAACTGCCTTTGCAGTGCAGAGACCGCTCACCCATATGTACAAGTGTTCCTCTGGTGAGTTGTAACATGGGTGCCAGGCTTCAAAAAAGAGCATAAGAAAGAGGTGTGAAAGCAGGGCCAGTATGGGTCCTTACCTGTGGAAGCACTGGTACGTGTAGTAGGCCAGCGTGAAGGGCGAGATGATGAGTTTGCTGGCCATGGAGCTGAGCTGCCTGCAGAACCTCTCCACATCCTGGCTGATGCGCTGGTCTCTGCTCAACACAAAGAGCCACTGATGCTGTTAAAGCCCAGGAGCGAGAACCAGTACTAACTCCCTAACAGAGTACAAGCCAGGCTGTTTCATTACCTGAACTTAGAACAGGGTGCAAGTGAACAACCCTGCCTGGGAGGGACCTGCAGCTGTGACTCCTGTTCCCCCATAGGAGACAATTTCCATGGCCCAGAAGGACCCACCCAAGGGCCTTCCTGGCACCCAGGAAGAACAGCTCCTTCTGTTACTTTCACCCTGTTCCTTGTATTAACCCCTTGTTCCACGTGCAACATTGCTCAACTCTGTGCTAAAGGTCTCTGCATCCTTGTCCTTTACTCCTCTCCTGGACCCACCCCTGTACTACCAAAAACTACTGACTCTCCCCCAAACCTTCAGTACTTGTGCTGCATCTCAGGCACCAGAGCCACAAGGACTGGCTAGGGCACAGGCCAGGCCTTCACCAGCTGTTGGACATTTGCAAACGCTTCCATCAAAGCCAACCCTTCCACAGTAGCTGGTCCGTTCGCCCTACATGGAGTGTGCTCCAGTCCCTTTACTGCAAGGAAGAAAGTGCTTCCACCCACCTCCATCCCACAAGAGCAGGCAGCAGCGCACCCCATCGGCAGCAGGCACATGGGTGACAGACCCTCAAGTCCCATCTCGCCCACTGCTGAGCAGGAGTTGCATTTAGGGTAACTAGAAAGGATTTCAGCATATTTACTCCCTTGGCACCTCATCTGTCCAGAACACGTGGATGAGAGCTTCAGTCTGATGCTCTAAGCACAGGTGGAAAGGCCACAACTGTGAATGCTAGAGTCCAGAATGAAGAGCAAGACTGGACTCCCACTTAGACATCAGTGCAGATACAACCACAGGGACATTCATCTCTCAACTCTTTTTACAGTCCTGGAACAGCAATGGATTTAATTTTGGGGCAGCTCTCACCCTGACTGACCTTACAGTCATAATTTTTCCTTTTCCTCAGACTGTAATTGTTCCCATAAAGTTATAATTTAAGTCATACTATAGACTCATGGCAGGATATTGCTTTTTATGAGCTATTAAGCAACATGTAATGATAACACATAAACATCAACTCGAATGCCCTGCTAGGAGCTGCAGGTGTTTGTATGCCACTCCTAACCCACTCTTCATTCCTTCTAGATGGATGACACCATGCATCTAACACTCAGTTTGTTTTGCACTGCATAATGGAGGTCACTTTGTTGCTCTAGTTCATTCTCTAAGTACCCGGTGCAGGGAAAAAATTCTTACCAAGAAACTGCAAGATAAAGAAAATATTTGTAGTGGCACCAAAAAAGACACTGAACAATAAGATTGGATGTTTGAGCAGAAACAAGGTGGTAATGAAAAATACTCTGCAGCAATCCCACACGTTCGGTCTGCTGAGGTCAGGAGAGCTGGCTCTATCACTGCAGAGCAGACTGACCCAGTTATCTCATGCATTTCACTGCACAACGTGAACACACTCCCTGGTTAAAAATAAACCTGAGCAGGATAGTCAATGTGGAGAGGGGCCTCTGTCCTCCCCTTCCCCACCCCCACCAAAGAAAAAGACAGGCATGCAGAAGCTTCTAGCCGTGGCCAATGTGCTACACTGCCTGGGAAGCACTGCATGCCTTGGTGACAGGCATGGCTTTTTAACCTGTCCTTGCAACTCCATACAATTGCAAAACACTACCAGAAATGAACATTTAACTAGGGTGGGAGTAACCCCATCAGCGGCTGGAAAGTGCATCAACATCATGAAGCTGTGATTTCACGTTCGGCAGTAGGGCTGTTTGACCCAAGCTAAGACCTCTCCTTGCTTGCTGCACCCCTGGCGCACAGCTGATTGCTCTTACTCAGGCTGTCTCCTAGCACTAGGCCAGCAGAAGCAGCCAGGGAACGCATCTGGCTGAAAAATGATACAGAAAAAAAAAACATCCGAGATACCCAGCACGATTCCATTCTGCAGCCACACAAACCACCACACTGTGCAACAAAGAGGCAAGGACAGGCAGCCAGGAGCACTGGGCAGCAGAAGCACGGCAGCTGCTTCAGTTCCTTGAGGTCACCACTATGGGCAACAGTTAGGAGTCCCTGCAAGACAGCCATTTCTCACAGGGACCTCAGGCCCGGTCTCCTCTGGTACCAACAACGTGTGACCAGAAGCGTCCCCTCCAGGGGAGGAGAGCTTAGGGTCTCAAAACAACTGTATAAAGCCACATAATTTGGAAGAAGTTATCCCCTGGTTTCTAGTTTTTCAGCAAGTATTTAATAACAACTTCTTTAAATTCTGGAGGGGAAAAAAAGCCTCTACCTCTCACATGATATCTAATGTAGGATCTTTAATACTTCAAAGTGAATAATTACAACAGCAGTGTCCAGCAAGGACAGGCTGGAAGGCCAGGGTCAGCCCGCAGTTGTGAGGAAGGAAGGCGTTCAACCTTCGCTGCACAGCCCGGGTTAGATCAGCAGCTCTGCAGTAAGCACGACAGTGCACAAAGCAAACTGGAAGGGGATCTCGAGGTGGACTGAGATAAGCAAGGAGGGACTGAATGCTCCTCCTTCTCTCATATTTCAAGTCACCTCTGACATTTCCTTCCTAGGAACAGGAAAGGCGGCCCTCATACAGTGCAAAACAAAGCCCTTCCTGGATGTAACTCCCATTGGTTATTGAAACCACTAAAAACCCAACTAAAAAAGAACTGTGTTCAGCTGGAGGCTCTGGTGGTTGAAGTTCAAACAGAACAACGGGGACTGTCCTAACACACTGGCTGCGTGAAGGCAGGGAGAGGCAGTGCTCTCTGACTCCAGCCAGGCCCTTTGCAACATCACACTGAGTTTCAAGGGTTGAGTCTGCAGATGGCATGTTTTATAGCAGCACTAGTTCCCTGTTCTGCTGGGCCTCCATTTGCCTCGCAACAGAAACATCCTACTCCTAAAACCACCTCATGACCAGCAGTCATGGGAGATCCCAGCAACAGGCACCACCTCCCACCCAGGGCAGAAAAGGCTATTTGTGCCCAGATGGCAAATGCTTCTAGGGCTCAAGCCCCTACCCAGAGAGACAGAGAAGTCAGGAAAAGGTGCAGAGCAGCCCAGGAGAAGCCAAGCAAGAGGCTGAGAGAAGCCACAAGCAGCCTACGGGTTATCGATGTCCTCGCGCAGCACGTGCAGGCTGTAGTAGACCTGGCCTTGGAAGTAGCAGCTGTGGAGGTATTCGGTGAGGGATTTCCTCCAGCTCACGTACATCATGTTGCAGATAAACTGGTCGAAGCTCTTTAGCTGGAATGAGGGCAAGGAGACAGACGGGAAAAGACGAGCGATTAGAACAAGCATTTCCCCGAGTGAAATAAAAACTAACAGTTCGTACCAGTGATCTGTCCCACAGGTAGCTACCTAACGGAGCAAGGGCAGACCTCGATCCTTTGGCACCAGGATCACGCCGGGGGCCAGGGGCAGCTTTCCCTTTCCCTCCCAAGACACGGGAGCCTCTGGCCTGCCTTACCGTGGAGTTCGCTACGATCAGAGTCAGGGCAACGGCAGTCAGCGTTTTGAACCCGGAGAAGTCCTTGTTCCCCAGGACCTCATAGTACCGGCTGGGGATGACGCCGACCTGGTAAATAACCAGCTGCTCTGGAGGAGAGAGGCAAGCGCAGGCGGGACATGAAGGCCAGCGGTGGCACGGCAAAAGGCGGGGGGGGAGCACGGGGGAAGGGGGAGCAGAGGCGGGGTGCGGCCCCCCAGGCTCACCCAGCAAGGCGACGCCGAGCAGCGTCAGGAACATCAGGGCGCTGGGGGAGGGCCAGCCGGGGAAGAGCACGGCCTGCAGCCGCAGGAAGCGCCGCAGGAACAGCCCGTCCAGCCGGGGGCCAGGCCTGCAACGGAGGAAGACGCGCGGGCCGGCACTCAGCTCTCGGGGGTGCCCACCTCCCCGCCGACCCGCCGAGGCACCCCCGAGCCCGGTCCCCCTCCTCACCGGCCGCCGGCCCCGGCTCCACCCGCCCCGGCGCTGCCTCCCGCCATCAGCACCCGGCCGGACACGGGCGGGCGAGGCCCGGGCCCCGCCCCCGCGGGCGCTACCGCATGAATATTCATCACCTCGCCTCGCCGTCCATCAGCCCCGCGGCCCCCTGCGCCCGGGCAGGGGCGCCCGCCGCCGCGCCCCGCGAACGCTTCCGGGTGCGGCGTCACCACAGAGATCCCGCCTCGCCCGAGGCGGCCGAGCGGCAGCGCCCCCTGGCGAGGCGCCGCGCTGCCCGCGGGACACAGCGCCCCCTGGCGGCGCCGGGCGGAGGAGGGGGGGAGCGGCCGGCCCCGCGGCCTACCCACGCAGCCGCGGGGTCCGGCGGGAGCGCCCGGGGCCGCGGGCCGTGCTCGCGTCCCTCGTGGCCTCCTCGCCGCTGCCTGCCTGCCTGCCTGCTTGCACAGCCGGCCCGCTGGCTGAGCTGCGGCGCGGTGTCCCGGCCGCCCAGCCGGGACAGAGGCGCAGAGGCCGTGGCTTGGCAGGGCCGTGGCTGCCGGGCAGGCTCCAGGGCCGAGCCGCGTCCTGGCTGCCACAGGCTGCAAGGCCGGAGAAACGGGGCACTGCGGCCCCTTCTCCTGAGGAAGGAGCTGGACAAGGGCGAGCCGCTTCTTCTGGGGACCCCAGAGGCTGAGGGACGGTCCCCGTGGGCAGCAGGCGTTGCCCGCTTGTCACGGGGGACGTGGGAAAGAAGGAGCAGGGCTGAGCCCGGCACGTTTGGGTCATTTTGGGGCAGGCGGTGAAGTTTCGGGTTGCTTCAAAAGGACGCGCAGCTTGTGGTGGCCGCTGTCTGCGGGGGATTTCTCAAGCCGGGACCTCGGTATAAGGCAGCGACCCCCGGTGTGACGGTGAATGGCAGTGTGTGCTCCCCGCTGTCCTGCGCCAACGGGAGCGGGGCAGCGCGAAACTGCGGGCGGGGGGAGGGAGGGACTTCGAGAAAGCAGCAATGGGCTGTGTCAGTGAATTCACCCTCTCTGGCTTCTCAGTGATCCCAAGTTTAATACAGAAACCAACTATTTTTTTTCCAGATTCGGGTAGTCGCCCGAACTCTGGGTTATGAAATGTTTCAGCAGAAGTAAATTTCTGGACAAGTCTGATGATAAGAGGTGAGGGATCCTACGAGCTGGAGTCCCTTCCTTCCTTCCTTGTGCATCTCTCACACCTACCGTCCTGTTGATACCGTTTCTTCTGCAGAGCTTCTGCACATACCCTGTGGGTCCCTCTTCTCATACACCAGGTAGCTTAGTTCTCTTGGCAGTTTCTTGCCTCCCAGCCCTCTTTGTCTTCCCTCATCCTCATCTGCCTCATCTTTGCTCTGCTGCTACCTGCTCAGGGGTCCAGGCACTTCAAAACACAAAATCAGAATATATGTGCTCAGGGATGAAAAAAGATGCATCAGTCCATTTTCTCAGCAAACGGCCCTGTCCCTAAGCAGTGTCCCTTTCTCCTTGCCCTCATCTCCCTTCTCTCAGCTCTTTTACTGCTGGAATTCACAATGCTATCAGTCATACCTAAAGGTTAAGCTCCAGAGGGCAGAGATCAGCCCTCTGAAAACCTGACCTCAGCGATGACTAATTTTTATGTTAAAAGGATCGGGTTTTTTCTCAGCTGTTGCATCAGACCTGGGTGACGGTTGCTCCTAGGCAGTCACATCCTTTCACGATGCAGTATTGCAGCTGTGGCAATTGTGTGTGTCACCTTGTCAGTAGTTACCGGGACTGAACTGACTCCTTTGCTCCCTTGCCCACCTTATGGTGAGGGGATATTCCTCCCCTTCCCTCCCCTTCCCTGCTGATGAAATGGCTTCCCAGCACCGAGGGAGTCAGGGGATCTGACACAGAGATGAGATGGCCACAACTGTCTGTCCCAAACCCTTCCTCCTACCTCCTCCTCCTCCCTGCCCTTTGTCCTGTCCCTGTCACCCCACGACCACCACCTGATAAAGCACATGCTGTGAGCTCGCTTTAGTGAATCAGCTCCAGGATTGTTCCTGGGACCCCTCCTAAGGCAGCCAAGATCAAGAACAAAAGAGAAGTGCCTTCTCGGTGCCTCTCCATCCCCCCGCCGAGGCTGTGCCCTAGACACTCAGAGCTCCTCTCAGCACCGAAACATTTACATCTTTTACAGCACTCCGGCTCTACTTCTCACGTTTCTCCCCCCCGCAAACACCATGGCCATTTCAGAGTGTGCCTGGGGGCAGGGCTTGGGAAAGGACTGGGGAATCACAACTTGAGCAGGGTTGTATAGCTCTGTTTACACTGCAGGGCCATATCTCAGCTCCCTGACTAGCTACAGACCCAAGAGAAACCCCCTCCACATTGCTAACCATCACTAAACAGTCTGCCTTGGATCCAGGGAAGGGAGAGACGGGCACGGCTTGCTAAGTCCTGGGCTCCCTGTGGCAGTGCAAGTTAATTCCTTGTGGTGTTTAACCCCAGGTCCATCTGCTCCTGCTTGCTAGGTGTGAAACATCCCATCCCCCGTCCTCCCCTGCCTGCTGTCCGATGCATTTTCCCCCTGGCCGGGACCGATGGGGGAAGCCCCCGTCCAGATCCTCCCGCACCCCCGGCCTCCCAGCCCCTGCCTCCGGGCGGTCCCCACCGCCCCCCTGTGCTGCCACTTCCCTCCAGTCCCTCTCTGCCTGCTGACCTGTAGCTGGGATGTAGGGAGCAGCCTCACAAACCCATCTTTCAGTGCCTCTGGGGGGCAAGTGGCCCTGGGTGCTCTCTGAAACAAGCAGCAGCGGCCGTGACCACCAAAAGAAACACAAAACTGCAGCCTTGACTCTGCAGCCTGATTTCCCTCAGGTTTCCCATCCCAGGTCTCTTTTAATGCTACTGGGTTTGTGCGACGTTGCATAATGAAGCACTGCCAGAAGAATATCACCTTCCCGGGCTTTCCAAAACAATCTGCCGTTTCCTGCCCATGTTTCCAGTCTCCAGCCTCTTTGTATGTGCCCGTCCTCACCGGAGCTTGCAGCTCCTTCGATTTGGGATCATCTGCAAGCTTTAGCCCTCTCTCTGATCGTTAGTAAGGAAGCGGCAATGGAGACTCTCATTCTGAGTTTCAGCTCTGTCTGTATTAGGGTGTGAACTAAAGCAACTCATTTTCAGCTGGATCAGCAACCTGAACTGACTGAGTCCCCCAGACTCCTGTGCCACCCCAAAGCAGAGGGTGGGAATGGAGAACCGAGGGGGAGCGAACAGCAGAGGCCAGGCTCAGCATGGCTTAAACCTCCATGGAGCCGCACCACCGGCTCCTGCTGTGATATCTTAATGATTCTGCCTTTTCCTCCTCCATGCTCTGTGCCTTAATTAGCCTTTCCCCCTCCTGTGGGCCAAACTGCTCTGCTTTCTTTTCAATCCTCCTTCCTCATGCTTTGCCTCTAACAGTGTCTTTCTACTGTACACTTCAAAGGCTTTGCTCGCTGCATCTCCCCTGTGCTGGCATCGGCTGGTAACACCCCAAAGCAGGCCAGGTCTGCCAATGAACTCACTCACAGTCGTTGAAATGGCTTCAGGCCCTTTGGATATGGGCAAGAAGCAGGCATGGGGGAGGAGGGGTGGAAGGATTTTCACCATTTCACCTCTGAGAAGAGTTATTACTAACACAGGAAAAGCGAGGGGGAAAGCAGCCCCCTCCTCCACCCACCCTCCCCAGTGGAGAGCCTGCTGAGGGCAGAGTGCTTTTATGTGCAAGTGGGAGGGAAGGAGAGTGTTAGGGCTTTAGAGGGAAATGCTTTGATCTTGACTTTGAATCTCCTGCAGTTCCAGGCTCTCCCCCACCCTTCCCACCTACAGCCAGGACCCCAGGATGTGGCCAAGACTCCAGGTCCTCGCCCGGTGCTGTGGTACTGTGCTTGGTGCTTCATGTTTAATTCCCTCCTGTGTGCCCGGGAGCCTTGGGGACCAAGGGCACAGTGCCGGCACCAAGTTCAAACCTTCCCTCCCATCTCACAAAGCGGGAAGGAAGAGGGAGCCCAGCTGGACAGAAGCCAGAAGGGAAAAGAGCCCTGTGCCGGGCAGAGGAGAATTAGAGGTGGGACCTACTGTCAGGGTTTGCTACCCCAGGGCAGGGGACAGGCAGGCCTGGCTCTTCTGTGCACTCTTGGTGCATTAGACTGGTCAGTCCTGAACATCACCCAGAAGATGAACTGGGAGGCAGCCACCTTTAGGAGAGGGACAGGGTACTCTGGGTGACTCTCAGGCGACAGCACTGAGATCCCCTGGTCCTACAAGGAGGGATCTTAAGTCAGAGAGAGGAGAACAGCAATGGGGACCCTGGGTGTTCTCTACGGGATAGGAAGGAGGCGGTGCTGAGGGGTGCTGGAGGAAGGGGAACGACACCGAGCTCTGAGTCACTGCAGAGGAAGAGGACAACAGGGTATGGGAGAGCCTTAGGGGCCTCTGGTCTCTTGTCCAAGATGGGACCTAATGCCCAGGCCAGCTCCCAGCTTCCCTTAGGAGATGAAACTCCTGGCTGGGCCTTGCTGCCAAGCTGTCCTAAAGTTCAGGCCACATTCTTCTGCCCTCTGTGCTATCCCTCTGTCCTGAGTCACACAGCTGAAGTCATCCCTGTTAACTGCTCTCGCTTACTGAGGTTGATACACTTGGATGTCCCTGCCCGCCAGTTCTCACTTCAGCACTGGTAAATAGATTTTGCTCCTTGCATCATCTCTGATAATTCAATCACTCCAGTGCCATTGCTCCTGGCTGAAAACTCCTTATAGTTTGTCACTCTCCCTCTCGGTGTGATGTGAGCAGAACCGAAAAAAATTGTAATTGTCTGTCTGCTGGCATGCAGCAGCATCCCGGGGCATGCACAGACATGAGGGTGCCTCACCACAGAGCCCAGCAGAGCCCAGTAGTCTGTCCATCTGAGCATCCCTTTAAGGGCTCCAGCACAGGCGTGAGGTAGCGGGTTCAGAGATGGTTTCAGGGCTGGGAGTGAGAAGTACCAGACAATGTGAACCCCAAACCAGGTCTTCTGTCATTCAGTTTGAACAAGTTACCATGAAAATTGGGGCAGACTCCATGTTTTCCAGGTCCCTGTTGGGCATAGTTATACCAGAACCACTTGCCCTTCCTTCTCCCTAAAACTGGTGGGCAGACTGCAGCTGCAGCAACCCTATTTCTGTTGCCATCTCAGGCTGCAAGCTCTGCTCTTTCCTTGTGGAGCAATGCCAGGCACAGGGGAGAATCCCAGCCAAGACAGCAGATGCTTAGGACCCTCCTGGAAGCCCCTGTGCCCTCAGTCCTGCCAGCCCCTGAGCACTCCCAGCTCTCCCAACTTCCCAGAAGGAAGATTCTGACTCTGCAGTTCTCTGGAGGGAGAAAGATGGAAAAAACAGAAGCCAGGACACCGGTAATGGCTTTGAGGGGATGGACATGTCAATTTAGCCCGTTTAGGTCAACCTGTTCCAATTCCAGAGGTGGTTTTGGCAACCGGTCCATAGTCTGACCTGCCCCAAATGGCATTTGGCTGCCTCAAGTGCTTCAGCCGTATCCCATCCTATCTGAATGGTCTCCTCTGGTCCAGGCATGGACAGTGCTGCAGTGGGTAGGGTGGTCTGACTCCCTCCACCCCTGGAGGTCCCCTAGGTGGGAGTGGAGGTGGGAGTGGGGAGCTTTCCTGCTGGGTGGGATAACCGAGTATTTGAATCTTGTCCCTACGTGTGGCAGTGTCAGGACTGTCACATTCCAGTGATAGAGCCAGAGGAAGCCTTACCTTATACAAGAACCCAGCACAAAGTCCTTGGGACACCCTTCCTCATCAGGTTCAAACCAACGAGAATTTTATCTGCTGAACATGGAGGTTGCTCTTGACCTGAGAGAAGACTCTATGCCCAAACTTGGAGCAGTAAAGCCTGTCTTCCAGCATGGCTGGAAACACGGTGCTCTGAGACCCACGCGCAGCTGGACATCTCTGTGTCTTTGCTCTGGGACTTGCCTGAGAGCAAATGGGCTGCAGCAGGCAGGTTAAAGCACAACAGGCAGAAAAGCTTCTAGCAGCCAGAGCTAAACTGCAAAGGTCTCCACGGCCTACTGTCATGCTGAAGCATCCTGCATTAAACCAGGGATCACTCTGGTCCCCCACCAAACTCCTCCAAGGAACAGAAAAATGCTAACTACTTGTTTATATGCTGGAAGCCGGTGTGTGCAGTCATCTGCATAACAGAACTGCCCAGGCTGTCTCTTTGTGTGTTTTCCAGCTCCTATGTTAATCACTGACCCTGCTGACTCCGGCATTTACCAGTGTCTCACTGCCCTGTGAGCACTGCTTTGCATTTGCAACCAAAGAAGTTAAAAGGATGAAGGATGAGAAGGGGAGCTCAGCAGCTGTGTATATGAACACCAGCCTGCCAGGGAAAAGATCCAGGACTGGCCAGGTTAATAGCGAGAGTGGAGCTGGCTTCGGAGATAGGAAGATTGCTTGAGGAGGAAAAAAGCTCACCAGGGGATGGTTTAGGTCTCTCTTCCTTGCGCTGTAGCTTTTCTGTGTCCAGTGAGAGTGAAGTGACCCCTGTGAGCACTGAAGGCCAGGGTTCAGTGTCAGCTGGGGTGGTGGTTCCTAGCTGAGGCTGGGAGGACTCACAAGCAGCCAGTCCACAGCTTCCAGGGACCCCATTCCTCCTGTCAAACACTCCTTGCCCAGCCTCCCCCTGCACTTCTGGGCTCAGATGTGAGACAAGAGAAGTAAGAAAAAATGCTCTGGGGTATGTGCTTCTTGGGGGAGGTAGGACACACGGCAGCAAAGGTGTGCCTTGATGCGTGCTGCGATGCTTGCTCCCGGACTAATGTGGAAGGGAGGGCAGCAGGAGAGGGAGCTGGGCACACTTCCCCTGTTTGAAAGGTCCGTGTTTAGTTTTCTTCCCAAATTGCACAAGAATCCCGTACGTGGTGTTTCCACGAGCCCTTCCGCCCTCTCGTTGCCAAACGCTGCAGCAGAAACGAGCGCTACAGTGGGGTTCTCCACGGGTGGTGGCATGCAGGGAAGGAAGCCCTTGCTGTTTCTGACATCAGGAGTTACTTTGTGCCCCTCACTGGGTGGGGGGGTTGCGGCCAGTCTCGGGCTGATCCCCGAGGGTAGGCTGGGGAGAGGAAACCAGACGCTGCTTGCAACCGGAGCTACACAACACAGGGGACATGAAGCACTGAGACCAGTTGGTGAAGAGCCCAACTCTGCCGTTGACCAAGCTGTGCCCCCTGTCATTAAAAAGTACCCAGCCCTCACGCCCAAGGGCAGATGGGCTCCTCAGGGCCCCGCTTTGGGGTGGTGTAGCTTGGGACGAGGCAGGTCCTGGAGGAAGCTCTAGGGGTTCTGGACTTGCGAAGAGGACGCAGGGTGGAGCTGGCGTTGGCAATTTAGCGATGCCGATGCCGGAGTGAGGTGCCTGGCGCGCGGGCTGTTTGCACAGCCTCACGTGATGCCCGAGGGACGGGATGAACCCATTGTGTGAGCGGGAATTAAGGAGGGGGACCTCGGCCCTGAGATTAGGCTGGGGAGGCAGCGGGGCAGCGATAGTGGGGAGGAAGGCTGCTCCAGCGAGGGCCCAGGCATGGGCAGGCAGACGCAAGCCTGTCCAGGAGGCTTCCCAGAGCCGAGGGCAGGGAAAAGGCTGCCGTCGTTTGGGTGCCTCCCACAGATAAACTGGAAGGTTTTGAAGGGCAGGGAAGGTTCTGAAGGGCAGCACCGCTGAGCTTCGTCAGCCCCGCGAGCGCAGGGGTCCCACCAGCCTTGCGTTGCCGGGGGAAGGACGGGCACCGCTTGGGGAGGGGAGAGGAAAGGGTAACTACCTCCTAGCCAGCGGCACGGAGGGAGGACCACGGCCTCGGCAGGCGCTGGCGGGGAGAGGGGGCAGAGACGCAGGCCCGGGCTGTGCCAAGCCCGGGGGCTGCAGCGACACCCGCTCGGGACCTGCCCGCTCCCCGCGCAGGCACCCAGCTCCCACCCGGCAGCCCCAGCGGGCTCCGCGGTCTACCGCGGGGCTGCAGGCCCGGGCAGGGTACGGGGCAGGAGGATGCTGCGGGGCGGCAGGGTGCCGGGGAGCACCGGGGCAGGGCGGCGGCGGCGGGCCCTTTAAGCGCGGCGGCGGCGGGACAATGGCCATTATCACTTTAGCTTTGGAAGTGACCCCCGGCCCGCTCCGCTTTCATCTGGGCCGGGGCCGCGGGGATGGCCCGCTTCCTGCCGGGGGAGGGGAGGGAGGGGGCAGGCGGGGAGGGGCGGCCCGGCCCGGCCCGGCTCGGCCCGGCGCCGCACGCGGCCGCCCGCTCCCGAGGGTCACTGCGGGGCTGGCACCGGGGCGGCGGCGGCGGCGGGTCCGCGCCGCTTCCTGCCGCCGCCCTTAAAGGTGCGGGGCGGCCCAGGGCGCGGGCGGGGCGCGACCCGACCCGCGGAGCCAGGTGAGTGCGGTCGCCGGGCCGGGCGCCGTCGGGGCTGCGGCTCTCCGCCGTCCCTCCTAACGCCGACCCCGCGGGCTTGCCCCGCCGCGGCGGGCACCTTCACCCGGCGGGCGGGCGCCCTGCCCTCGGACCCGGCTCGGCGGCTGCCCGGGCACCGGCGACCTCTCCCCCGCCCCGGGGCTGTTCGTCCCTTTGTCTCCCGGGCGAGGGGAGCGGCCGCCCGTGCTCCCACCCGGGGCGCACGGAGCCGCCTCCGCCGCGCTCGGGAGAGGCGGGAGCGGCCGTGGGGGCGGCCGCGGGTGCGCGCTCACGGGTGGACGGGGCTGGAGGCGGCTGTCAGGCGCGGCTGGCGCTCGAGCAGTCAGTGCCCCTGCCCGAGGAGACGGCTGAAACCAGGCTTAGCTGCCGCGCTTTGGCCTAGGTTAAGGCGGGTCCGTGGCTTTTCTCTCTCCAGGCGAGCGTTGCCCCGGTTCCGGGCTTCGGTGTGGAGGTGTGGGTGTTGACAGACGGAGCAGGCTTCTCCCGTTGCTAGCGCTGCTCACCCACCAGAACCCCACTCCCTGGGATTTCTAGTGTGGTGGTATTTCTAGCGTAGATAGCTCCTTGAGGTTACCATCTCTGTTGTGCGGTTACGGTGGTTCAGACCTCCTCCTCTCAAACGAGAGCCTTTACTGCTGGGATGGCCTGAGCCCGCAGCTGGGGCTGGGAAGTGAGCCACCTAGCCCGGCTGGGCTGGGGTGCCTGGACACCCCTGCCCCTGCAAGGCACTGGCGGTCCCGGGCAGCCAGGGCGGCAGGGGCTGCGGTCTCCTGGATTCCTGCTGGCGGGAGTGTTTTTGGGGCTGGCTCGGGGAACTTGCACTACTGGATGCCACCAGCCCATCAGTTTAGGTGAAGGAACGTGATCTGCAAGTGCTTGCTTATCTGTTACAATGCAAAAGCAGCCAGGTTAGGTAAAGCCTCCTTTATCAGTGGTGAAAAGCTCCCTTGGTCGACTCGGTGCTGAGACGGTTTAGGGAGCACTTGCCTGTCGTGTTCAGCTGGCTTTGCTGGGGGTGTGTGTGGAAAAATGTTCCCTTTGCAGTAGGTCCTCTGTGTGGAGAACTGCTAGGTTTGATCTGGCTGAGTTCTGCTTTTGGCTTACCTGAGCCCCTCTCCACCCTGCCCTGGGAGCTCATCTGTGCCGCTTTAGCTGTGGGTTTTGCCTTAGGATTGCTTTTGAGGTCCTGTTGCTCTGGGCAGCAGGAGCTGGCAGTGACATTGAAGCTGTGGGGTTAACACTGAAGGAAAGGATTAAATCCTGTGCCCTTCAGCTCTCCTTCTCGCCCTCCCTCTCCCCACAGGCTGTAAGGGGATGGGAACTGCCGACCAGGCCATAAAGACCAGGATGGTTGCTGAAGTTCCCTAGCCTGTGTCAGCTCCTTACCCCCTCAAGGGGAAAAGCTTGTCTTGCCTTTCCTGGCTCTGCTGTCCAGGAGGTTGCTGCTGCAATGGTTTGGCAGGCCATGGAGAAGGAGGACTTGGGCTTTGCCAGCTCTGCAGCTCTCCTGAGGGATGCCTTTGCTTCAGCTCCTTAAGTGTATGTTGTTCACCACAGGCTTAGTCAAAATTTCTCTAAACTTCTATAAATTTCTACAAACTTCCAGGAGAAAAACAATACAGACCTGACCCAAAGTGACAACCCCATACTTGCTCGGGCCAGGATTTTAGGACAAGTTTATCTCCCCTGCTTCACAGCTGTGTGCATTCTCCTGCATTGTCTCTGATACCTGATGATCCACAGCTGTGGGAGCAGCTGTAAGAGAGGGCCCTGGCCCCTGACCTGCAGGAGACCGTGGAGGAGCTTGGAGCAGGGGAGGGGAGTCGAGTCAAGTCGATTTGGTGACTAGCTGTGGCCTGATTAAAGGCAAGGGGCAGCAGCAGCAGCGTGGAGGCTCCCTGCAGTGAAGTAGCTGGGATGCAGCTGTGTGATTCTGTGGCACCTCATTTCGTTTGCTGTTTGGTCATGGCCAGGGGCCATAGATGCTGCAGCAATAATAAGGTTATCTGCAGCAGTGCGCAGGGCTGAGAATTAGGAGAGGTCAGGCAGGACATCTGCTTTACTGCAGAGCTGCTGCTTTTCCTGCCGGGCTCTGCTGTTTCCCCATCTCCCTACAGAGCCGGGAGTGATACCTGTGAAGTGTTGTGAGAAGGTGGGCTCTGGCTGGGATGTGAATTGAGTAGATTGCAAAGTGATGCCCTACGTGTTGGGGGCGGCATGCGAATGAGCCTTAAGAGAAAATGGAGGAGATTGGGTTCCCTAGTTGAGTGAAGTGTTGTGGTCTCTGGAAGAAAACTAGCTCAGGAGGGGAGAGACTGGGCTGTCTGGGGTGAGGGGCCTGAGCTGGCTGGTAGCAAAAAGGTGTGGAAGAGGGTTGCACTGATGGAACTGGATCATGGGGTAAGGACCATGCAATCGTCAGCAAAGCTCCTGGAGTTGTGGAGGCAGAGTCACAGAGGTGTCAAAAAGCTGACAAAGCAGGGGATGCAGGTCTGACCCTTTGGGTTGCCTGAGTGGGAACTGGCATGTGAAGGGAGGGAGGGAGGACAGGACTGGGATCGGTTCAGGCAGGGAAGAGGGCTCCATACAGCCTCTGAACGACCCACCCAGCGCTCATGCTCCAGCTGCACTTTTGGGTTGCCTTTTGCCTGATCTAGGAGAAGCCCTCCTTTTGCGGCTTCTCCTTGGCTGGTGGTATGTGTCTGCTGAGCAGCAAGTGACATCTAGTGTCAGCTCAGGAAGCAGTAACCGTGGTTTGGGCTGGCTCTGGCTCTGCTTCCCATCCCACGTTTTGTGACCGCAGCTTTCGGTGCATGCAATGGGTGCAGCTGCAGTGCCCTGCTCTGAGGGAGGGGGCAAGCTCCTTGCCCCTTCTTCTGTTGGGCTTGAACACCTTGAGCCAGGTCCCTCCACACCCCCACGCAGTGTTGCTCTGTCACAGGTCCCTTCTTGCAGAGATGACAAGCGTTTCCCCTTTGAGGCACTGTTCTCTCTGGGTGCTGGTAGTGGGGTGGTAAATGAAAGGGATGGAGTTACTGGTGGGAGAGACGGGTGTAGGGGCGAGGCTGGGTGCAAAGCCAGGCACGCAGGGGGTGGAGATGACCTGGCCTCCCACTCGGATGGATGTAATCACTCCTTAGTTTCACCTAGACAAGTGTCTCTGGAGCCTGTGTGCCATGTGTGCTGCCCACAGGAGGTCACTGGAGAGCAAGCTGAGCCCATGTCCCTGTCCCAGGTCTGCCTGTGGGGATCCAGGCTTCCTCCTTTGTCCTTGAGAGTGTGGGTGGAGGGGTGAGCAGTGGCCTTTCCTGTACCCTTTTCCCCCATCCTGTCCTTTGGGGAAGAGCTGGACCTGGATGTCTGGCCCCTGGCAGTCTGGAGCACACACAGTCTTCATCTCCAGTGACTTCTTTCTTTTTGCCATCCTTCAGGATGATTCAGCGGCACCAGCTGGTTCAGTCTGTGCTGCAGGAGCTGCAGGAGGCCACCGAATGCTTTGGTCTGGAGGGCCTCACCAGTGCCGCACTGGAGGCAGAGAGGACCCTGTCATCTTTCTCCCTGCCTGGCTATTGTGGGAGACAGTTCCAAGAGGAGCTGGAAGTTGACCGGGTAGCCAGGAGCCTCTATCCTGAGGATGCCCCAAGTAACATGCTGCCTCTGGTTTGCAAAGGTGAGGGGAACCGCCTCTTTGAGGCTGCCAGCGTGCTGCTCTGGGGCAACCCCAGCCTCAGCCTGGAGCTGCAGGTGCGTACAGTTGTGGAGATGCTGCTGCACAAGCAATACTACTTGAATGGCATGATCGACTCCAAGGTGATGCTGCAGGCTGCCCGCTATTCCCTCTGCACTGAGGAGACCCCTGAGATGACAAGCCTCCCCATGGCTATCCTGGAGGCCATCTTCGACGCTGATATCAAAGCTACCTGTTTTCCTGGCACCTTTGCCAACATGTGGCACGTCTATGCTCTTGCCTCAGTACTGCAGTGTAACATCTACTCCATCTACCCCATGAGCAACTTGAAGATCCGGCCCTATTTCAATCGGCTCATCCGGCCCAGGAAGTGTGGCCCGCGAACCTCCACGCTCCACATCATGTGGTCAGGGCAGCAGCTCTCCCGGCAGGTCTTCAAAGCGCAGTACTTTGTGGCCGTGGTTGGCCTGGAGGAGCTAGAACCCACAATGCCTTTGCCAGAGCCTCCTGTCCAGCCCATGAAGACCCTTGAGCTGCTGAACAGTGACCCCCAGCTGACCTACTCCAACCTGCGTGACCGGTACAGCATTACCAAGAGCACCTTCTACCGTTGGAAGCGCCAGTCTCGTGAACACCGGCAGAAAGCAGCTGCCAGGTTTGCAGCTAAACACTTCCTCCAGTCCTGCTTTCAGGAGGGCAATATAATCCCCCTCCAGCACTTCCGACAAATGTTTCCAGAAATCTCCCGATCCACATACTATGCCTGGAAGCATGAGATGCAGAGCATGGTCAATGGTGATGCCTCTGCTCTGGCTGAGGCCCACAGGTTGCAGGAGCTTCACAGGGATGTCCCAAAAAAGGCTGATGTGAATGGGCCAGCAAATTCAGGGGGGAGCTTAAGATCCCTAAGTCCTTCCCTAGACCCCATCCAAGCAGGAATCTTCATGCAAGGAGCCAAATCCTACCTGGAGAAATGCATTTCCATGAACACTCTAGTGCCTTACAGGTGCTTCAAGCGCAGCTTCCCTGGCATCTCCAGGTCCACTTACTACAACTGGCGAAGAAAAGCCATCAAGGAGAACCCCAACTTCAAACCCCCCCAGTCTCCCTTGGATAGCCAGAAACCTCTAGCGATAAGCAAGCCGTTCCTGCAGTTGAAGCCAAGCAGCATGCCTGTTAGGAAGAGGCTGAATGGAGACCGGCCAGCACCCAGGAGTCTCCTGCAGCTCAAGCCCTCTCTGTGCTGGAGAAAGCAGCTGCGAGACATGGCCAAGAGGCAGGTCCAGCAATGGCGACTGCCGTTCTGCAAGTACCGTGTGCGCTACCTGTCTCTCTCCTCCACAGCCTACTGGTTTTGGAAGGGCAGTGGCCGGGCCCTCGGGCAGCATCGCCTGCCCTGGACCAGCTCCAGCCGGCCGTTGAACCGGGTACCTTCCCTGGCACCTCTGAGGGTGGAGCCAGGCGTCAAGCCTCAGTGCCACGCGGAGGTAGCCACCAAGCAGCTAAACAAGCTGGTGCCAGCTACACCGTACAATGCCACCATTTCGGGCTATGCCATGTCAGAGAGAGCCAACAGCCGGATGTTTGTGATGGATGTGATTGCCACTGCCCAGTTCAAGGCACAGGCCAAGCTGTTCCTGCAGCAGCGCTTCGAGTCGAAGACCTTCCCTACCTACAAGGAGTTCAGTGCCCGCTTCCCGCTCACGGCACGTTCCACTTACTACATGTGGAAGCGTGCTCTGCACGATGGGCTGACGCTTGTGGATGCCTGAGCACCGGTTGCCAGCTGGCTTGGCCACAGCTCCTCTGCTGACGTGCCCTTTGGCTCTCTGGTGGGGTGCCTGGGCTGGGGCCCCGCTCTAACATTTGTTCCGGTTTGGTTTTGTTTTGTTCCTAGTCTCTGGTTTTCTTTTTGGTCTGGTTCAGTCAGGTGTGGGAACGTCTGCGCAGTGCCTGTTCCCAGAGACGGGAGGAGTGGAAGGAGAAGGCACTGAGCTGCCCCAAAGGGGATAAGCCAGGGGGTTGTCCTCTGTGCTCGGAGGGTGAGCAAGTGAGGGAGTGCCATGCCAGTGTCACTGGATGCTGCTGGGCCTCTTGGGATGGAGGATGTGAAGGTCTCTCTGCCCCAGGCACTTGCTTGAATGAGTAATGTGGAGGTGCAGGATGGGCACGGAGGTGCCCAGCATCCCCTTGGTGAGCAGAGCAGTGCTGGCTCAGCTGTGGGTGAGGAGGGGCTTGGGGAGTGCTCAGCTTTATGGGAGGAAGGAGCATCTTTGATCTGGGTTCTGCCCAGCTAAGGAGAACACAAGCTTTGCTTGGGGTCAGCACTGATGCCATCTTGGCTTTCTGGCTCTTAATACCTGCCTCTGGCTGCCCTGATCTTCCCTAGAGGGAGCAGAGGCTGGTGGAGGAGGGGACGTGTTTGTGTCCCCATTGTAGTCTGTCTGCTGGGAATGCTAAGCTCGGAGCCGGTGTCCTTTGCAGGCTCTGGAGAAGCTGTCCCTGACCTTTCTGGTCTTGTAGCCATAACCTTTCACACAGTCCTTTACTCTCTCACAGCTGGCAGCTGCCTTACTTTCCTAGGGTCTCTCTTTCCTGGTGCTTGGGAGAAGGCAGAGAGACCGAACCTTGTGTGCCCAGTGTCTCTGTGTCCCCTGTGCTGTGCTGCAAGCTGAATGCAATGTGGATGTCTCCTTGCAGCAAGCCTAGATGCCTGTATCTCACTTGTAAGAAACCAAAGCAATAAAGACTCTTCCACTTCTAGTCCTGTGCAGTTTCTTACTCTTGCTTGTGTGATTTCTGGGCAAGGCTTTCCCTTCCATGTCTGCTTCTAAAACTGGCTTGTGTGTGCAGGCTCTCCCTGCCCACATCAATCCCTGCGCCTGTGAAGGTCCTTTTCTGCTTCCTGGGACCTGGTGGGGACCATCTGCTCAGTGGTGCTCTGGAGGCCTGGCAGGAGCTGTGCGCTCCCTGGCAAGAGGCCAGGACTCGCCTCCAAGATGGACGCAAGGCTGGGGACACTGCAGTGGGCATAGCTCTGTGTGTCGGCAGGGACGTGGTAGCGATGTCTGAGATGTCAGCAAGTGGTCCTGCCCTGAAGTGGTGGTGCTGTACTGGGAGGCTGAAACCAGCTGTTTGTACCTCTGCTCTGCCAGCATCTTGGGGTACAGGGCTGTGAGGGTCCCTGCCTGCCCAGGCTTTGCTGGGGTCTCAAAAAATACTTGTCTCCTTCAGTGTGTGAGCTCCCCTGTGGTGTCTGCCAGCATGGCTGTGCAGGACTGAGCTGTAGGGCATCTGGGGCTGGCTGCTACTACTGCAATACCTGCTCTTATTTCCCACAAAGCTGCTGGGTGTCAGAGCACCCTGCAACTGTGAGGGGAGAGCCTCTTCAGCCCTGCACCTACAATATCAGCCCCTGAGGCTGGGTCTAACAGCAGGGCTGAGTCCTGCCTTTTTTACCCTCAGGCCTTTGTAGGGGGATAGGGAACTTTAGTGACCTTGTTAGGAGATACAATCACACCCTGCCCAGCCTTGCTTGCAAATAACTTATTTTTCTTTCTTCGATGTGACTGGGACCTCTCAGTCCTTACTGTAGCCCAGTCCTGCTCCAGATGCCGTCTAGCTTCCTTGATCACCAACCTCTTGGAGGGGGGGGGAACCTGTGCTAGAAAGCCCTGCTGAGCTTTCCTGGGCATCAACCTGCTCAAGAAAGGGGGGCTCAAGGTCATCCTGTGGCATCCTTGAGCTTGAGCTATGTGGTGGGGCAGCCCTGGAGGAGTGGTGCTCAGCCAGTGGGGCATCTCTTCAGGTATCACAGCTCCATGTCCTTGGTGCCAGTGGGTTTTCACCACCACCCATGCTCACCAGTGTACCCTGCGTGGTCCCAGAGGAGGGGATCTGGGGCAGCGGATGCCCTGGGGAGGGAGGCACGTGGGGAGCCAGGAGCTGCCGAGCAGTGCTGTGTGCTGCTGCAGAGAGCCCTGGGCACCCAGGCTCTGTGTGTCAGGAAGTAATTGGAGTAATTAGCTGCCAGCGACTTCTTACCAGTGAACTCCTCCGAGGGAGTAAGCTGGTAATTACTCCAGAATGATTACCCGTGTCTCCAAACTGCCAGAGGCTGGAGATAGTCGCTTTTGGCAGCAGCGGTGGCTGCAGCAGTGGCCGTGAAGGTGGATGCGAGAACCCCAAAGCGTGCCCTTCCTCAGCTGAGCGGAGGGAAGGATCAGGGAGGGTGTGTTTCCTGACCGTGGGTGCTAACACAGGCCCCATTTGGGTGGCCCTGGGCCTGGGGCAGACCGTGCCCAGCCGCAGGGCAGTGGCTGGGGCATCCGTTGGCATGGCACAGCACGGTGGGTGGCTGCCAGCTGCTGCTGGGGGTAGATGGGCATCAGGAGAGCCTGGGGGACCCTCTGTGGTGGGAGGGACCTGGTGCTCTGCAGGGTGGAGGGATGGCTTCTCCCGCTTCCCATCGCCTAACTCTCCCTGAACTGTGAGTGTTGTGTGCCTCACAGTGAGGTGTGGTTGCAGGATGAATCTCTCCTGGGTGCTGGCCTTGGGCTCTCTTCCCCCATCCTCCACCACCCCCGTGCAAGACATTGTTGAGGAACCTGGGTGAAGAGATCCAGGTGTGATGGTTTTTCTGCCCTTAGCTGTATGCCTGGGTGGGGCATGGTGGGAAAATAGTACTCATCCCTCTGATGGGTTTTACAAGTGCCCTTAAGTTTCTCCCTCCCTGTGCCTTGATGGCAGCAGGATCATGGTGGGTCTCTGCCAGTTGGCACCACCTAAGTGGTGGGTGCTTGTTATTTACTGATGCAGTTTGTGGCTGAGCAGACTTTAAGTGTGTGGGGGGAAATGCAGCACTTGATTCGTACCTGTCATGCTGCTCTCACGTTGAGCTGGTGGTGGGAGATGAATTTGAGGTGGCCTCAGCTGCTCCACGCTGCACTGCCAGGCACCAGCCGATACATCTCTCCCTTTGCATGCATGGAGTGATGTTTAGCTCAGGGGTCACCCGAACTCCCTCAGACGTGAGTGCTTAAAAGCACTGACCCCGGCAAAGATGGAAATTAAAAGGTAAGTGAAACACAGAGGCTAGGGGGCTGCAAAGCCCATGGGGAGCAGCTCCCTGCTTACCTGCAATTTAGGGCTCTGCTCCACCACTAATGCACCCTATTTGCATCTGCGGGAGGGGGTTTGCAGGTGCAGGAGGTAGGCAATGCAGCGCAGCGGAGCCTGCCTGGTCACTGTGCCGTGGGAGTAGTTGACTATGCTGAAGCAAAGCTTTGGGGCACTTAGCTGGTATGTGTTAGCTCAAGCACCGCTTTGCTTCCAGATTTTGCACAGGCATCTGGTTTGTGGGTGCAAAGAGCAATAGTGTTGGTCTTAAAAGCATCTCAAGGTCGTGAAAGGGCTGGAATTTGCAAGATGGCTCCTGTGCTTTGCTGGGATCATCAGAGTGGAGATGTAGCAGCAGCAGGAGGACAAAAAAGTCAGTGCCACCATTCAAAACTGCTCCTGAGCTGACAAGCCCAAAAGCAATTCATTATCAAGAATATCTATGTGGGGAGGGAAGGAAAGAAGATTAGGAGAAAAAGGAAAAAAGGGATCTTTTGGATCAGTCCCCTGCATAATTGCCTCCATAGGTCTGGGCTACAAGCAACTAGAGCTGCTGAGCCAACCCAGCTGTTGAGACGAGAGTCTTTTTCTTCCTGTGCCCCCAGGGTATTTGTGGGGAACCATCTGCCTCTGTCCTGGCAGGTTCCACCAGCCACGGCCAGGTCCCCGTTCCCCATTCTCCTACCATGCTCTCTGCCTCCTTCCCATTAAAACCCATCTGTCACGTGCTGTGGCTGAAAATGTCTCCCGGAGTCCAGCTGTGGCCCACCGCTGCCCTGCCGTTGTCCTTAATGCATATTTTTGCTGAACCAATTTGCCCTGTAGATCTTTAGGTCAGATTCGCCTTTTTCATGCTGCAGCGATGGCTCAGGCCTTTCCCTGCTGGCCAAGGAGCTCCCTGCCTGCTGCAGCAATTCCTTCTGGCAATCCCGTATTGCATCTCCCTGCATTTCATCCCATCTCCACCCATCCTGCCTTCAAGGTAACCCAGTTCCTTCACTCTTCTTCTGTATTTCCAAACCCTCCTGATCTTGTTTTGTTAGCAAATGGCAGCAAGGCAGCCCTCCTTCCTATGCCAACTTGCTAGTGAAAATATGGAAGATCAATCCTCATAGGGATCCTCAAGGATTTTGCCCTCCAGCCCAACAGATCTCCTAAAATATTAATAACCTGTTAATACACGTCTTAGCTTTCTTGAACGATCCCCCACCTGACAACTGTTGATGTGGCATCATCCCAGTGGTTTGGCCAAGGTCCAGAAGCAGCATTCCCTGCCTTTCCTCTTCTAGAAAACAAGTGAGCTGATGTGTAATGCTAATTTAGCATTAGTCAACATCTGGAAAATGCCAGAGTTTTGAAGAAAATACTCAGATATGAAAGCAATTCAGGAAGGAAAAAATTATATCTTTCTAGCCTAATACTGTCAAGAGTTTACTGCCTGCGCCTGGACTTTGATATATTACTTTGAGGGTAGCATTTTGGCAGATATTGCATTTATTTGCATTTCATTTCTCCTTCCTTGGCTTCCTCCTTTGCCCCTCTCCCCATCCCTGCTCCATTACTTCAGTAACCACAGCACTGGGGGAAGGTGGGAGAGCTGTGGCCCGACAGACACCTCCTGCCAAACTCAGACGCTTGAGAATAAAGTTACATCTTCCTAGCACTTCTCCCTCAGCATGAGTCTGGGCAGGGGGCAGGCAGGCAGCCTGCTTGTACAGCAGGAAGGATGGTGCTGGCTCTGGATCCCTTTCCCGTGGGGCTTTGCCTCAGCTCTCCATGCCAGGACAAGGCAGCCACCCCTTTGTGGGGCACTTGCAGAGCTGAGTGACCCCAGAGGCAGGGTGCCCTTCTTCCTTTCCATGCCATTACAGCTGGTGAGGGGTTAACCCCTGATAACCAGATTTCACAAGCCCGTTACACACTTGAATCACAGATGATACAGGTGACATTAAGCACCATGCTTCAGGCAGGGGCATAGTTAAAACCACAGATTTTGTTGGCCATTTGTTGGCCTGTGGAGCTCTGTAACACTTGTCCACCCATCTGTGAAGACACGGAGATGTTGCAGGCAGCCTTTTCCTGGTGTGCAGACAGAGCTGTGCTGCTGCGGCCGACACCAGCATGCATGAAGGTGTAGCGCAGGTGAAGCATCCTTTGACTGTGAACCACAAAGCTGCCAGTCCAGCTTCACAGATGAGGCTGAGAGTTTGGTTGCCAGAGGCGATGGTGTTGCTGTAACGAACGCCAACTTTGCGAGACACTGGGTTTGGTCCTGCCTGACCTTTTGATTAAGCAACAAGATTGGTTTAAAAATTAAGCCAGCAAACACTGAACAGATTAAAATCCAGTTAAGCGCTGTGTCTCCAAAAGTAAAGAGAGACTCCCTGTGGAGCAGGGGTATTTCTGCTGGGAAGCCTCCAAAAGGCTCCCAAGGATTGGAGCGAGCTGAGCGCAGCCAGAAAAGCTCCTGAGCAGAAACGGGGGCAGGAGGGTTGTGTTGTCCGTGTCCAGCGCTGGAGCGGCCGCTGCAGGACACGATGGCATTTTTGGAAGTGAGTAATGTGGAAAAGCTCGGATGAACCAGGGAGCTCCAGAGAAGAGCAGCAGTGGGGAAGATGAGCCATATGGGAAGAGAGCCCAGCAGGTCAGCCTCTTCAAGGCCACAGAGATGACACTGCGTGGAAGGGGAGCTGGGCAGACCCTGGTGGCAGCAGGGTGGACGGCTGGCAGCAGAAAGGAGCGCTGCGCATGTAGGGCTGAAGCACCGTGTTTTCAGCATCAGTGGAAGTCAGCCATGTGAACCGCTTCCCGAAGGTCCAGGGGTGGATTCTTCTTTTGCTTGCTGGGAAAAGGAGGTGGAAAAATCCTGCCCATGCGGAGTGTGGTGGGGTGGGCAAGAAGAGAGGCTCTTCCACGGCTGCCCCCATCTCCTCCCGCTCTCTGGCACGGATGGAGAGGCAGCACCAGCTCCCCTGCTCGGGGGAGCTTGGCCAGAGGGGAGCTTCTGCACATTTGGGGTGGGGGAGCACAGACCCCGCCTGGCCTAGGAGCTAACAAGTCAGGTGCTTCTGGCACTTGTTAGTCTTGAGTGTCCAAAGCTGCCAAAGTATCACTTGTGAGGATATTTAAATTGCATCTTTAAGATACACCTTCTAAAGGGCAGCCCAGGCGCCAGCTACAGCAAAACCGAGGTCAGCTTAAAGGAGCAGCACATCCTCAAACATCCCTGCACCTGGACACCACGGGGACATGGAGGGAGACGGTGGGGAGGGGGCCATGAGGGGGCCAGATGGGCAGTGGAGGGTGAGGCTAACTCTCCAGTGCATCACCCTCACTAACCCAACCTCTCCCATGTGTCACAGCAAGCTCCATGGCTCGCGGTGGGCCATGGGGACAGCATCTGCCTTGTCCCCACCTAGCGTTCTGTCCCCTCCCAGCACCACTTGTCCTCCTGCCCCATGGGGACAGCTCAGTCCCCCCAGTACGTTCCTGCACGTGTGGCTACCGGAGGCTGTGGAAGAGGGAGCTGGTGCCTGCGTCTGCAGGGAGAGGAGAGGTAATGAGCCTCCTGATTTCACAGCAGCTGATGCCTAAGTGATGGCTCTTAATTGGCTTCTCTCTGCAGAAATTCTCTCCCGCCAGCCCCAGGAGAGATGGCATTGCCACAGGCTGTGCCTTCCCGCACTCTCTCTGCTGCAGGCTGGTTTTGGGGAGCAAAGGGGAAAGGATAAGCCAGGTGAAGAGATGCACTGCTAAGTGCTTTTTAAAAATTTTTTTGGGCAGGAATAGAAAATTTGCCCTGTCTTAGATAATTAGCTATTTTCTTACTGGATTACTGTGAAGGGGAAACATTGACTGTACCATTAAGTGAGGTGAAGGACTTACTCCGCTTTTATTTCCATGTCTCTTTTCTTGCCAGCTTCTGGAGGACACTATGAGGGTGCTGAGGCTTGCCCAGGTTGCCCAGAGAAGCTGTGGATGCCCCATCCCTGGAAGTGTTCAAGACCAGGTTGGATGGGGCTTTGAGCAACCTGGTCAAGTGGAAGGTGTTCCTGCCTTCAGGCAGAGGGGTTGGAACTAGATGGTCCCTTTGAACCCAAACCATTCTATGACAGATGGGGGGAGAATCGAGGTATTTCTGCCCCACCAGGACTGGTTACAATCCTACCCCGCTAATGGGCACTGCTCAGAGAGCAGGCAGTGGCTTTGCCTCTGCAAGGGGCTGCGTCCTCCCAGGTAGATGAAGGAGCACAGCAGGAAGGACACGCTGCAACCTGCACCAGTCGTTTTCATATCACCCACCTTGGGGATGACCCTGAGGAGAGGCAGGTTGGCTGGGACGATGTGGGAGGACCAGTGCCCCAGTAGATCCCTTCAGCCCATGACAGAGTCCTGCAGGGGCCCTGTGTCCCCCATAAACCCCATCAGCTTCTTTTCCCTTCTCTGTCCTCTCGCCTCATCCCTGTGGGAAGAGGAGCAAGATCCAGCATGGCCCGATTCCTGCATCCCTCGTCACGACTCTCCAGCCCGTGAAGACTCTGTCTGCAGCCCGCAGCCCCGTTTTGGCATGTCACAGCACTCGATGAGGGGTGAGCGGTGCAAGCAGAGCTAGGGGAAGCAGGTGGAGGCTCAGATGCACTGGTTGCTCAGATCAGCGGCCAAGGTGCCAGTGCTTTTTTCCTTGGCAGCTTTCTCCCTGGCTGTGTCCCAGAAGGGGGCAATATTCAAAGGGCAGCCCTGCCCTCGTCACGGGCTCCGTCTGCCCCATCCTTAGCTGCTTCTGAAGAGAAATGCCTGCTGGGAAGTGCTTATCTTGGTGTTGCGGACATTACAAAAGGAGCCCAAACTGGAAGCTGACATGTTTTCCACTGCTGCGAAAAGAAACCGAAGCCCAGTGCACCTCAGACAGCACTGCCCTGAGCTCCCAGCTGAGCGAGGAGCATCTCCAGGGCAGGGGAGGGATGGAGGGGATGTTCAGCCAGCTGCAGGGAGCAGGGCTGGCTCTGTCCCCAAGGTCTTCTCCTCACAGTGGGAGGGCATCTGTGACACCTGGTGATGGCACTTCTCGAGATCCAAAAGCCACCCAGCATGTGAGACGAGAGAGGGGTATCCAGGCATGGGCCTGGGGAGAGAGGGCAGGGGATGTGCTTTCTGGTGACTTTCTGTGTCTGTTTCTTGGTGTCACTGGCTTAGAGCGAGGGCTGGGGGTGCTGGTGGGGCCACGGGGCCGGGGCAAGGGCATTTGGGGAGCAGTGGGCAGGAGGGCAATGCGACAGGGTTGCTGGGGCCAGGGACTTGTGGGACCGTGCCTGTGCTGCGGATGCCTGACAGCACCTGCATTTACAGGGACAGGCACCTGCAGCCCACTGGCGGGGAGCTCAGTTGCAAATAGTTGTCCTAATTTATGGATAATTACTTATTCATGAATGGAGAACGGGGGCTTGTTCTGATATATCATAAGACCCTTAAGCACCTCTTGTGCTTATTTTTTAGAAAACTCTGGGGTCTGGGGAAAGACAGCAGGTTGCTGTGTACACCCTTGTAAGACATCACTATTTAACCACCACTCTGCCCGCCCCAGCTCAGGGAACCCCAAATCCTCCCTTGCCAGCCAGCAGGAGTCCTGCTCCACCAGTGACCCTCTGCATGGGCGCAGACCATCTCTGCACTCCCTCCCCTTCGCATCACCTCCGACAGCTGCGACGTGCCCTGCCCCCCGTTCTCCTTTCTGGGATAGACATGTTGCCAGAGTTCGAGGCTATTCCTCCTTTGTCCCAGATTTCTGAGTATCCCCTGTGGGATCAGGACCATTACAGAGCTCTGCCATGGGTCTGGGTGTCCCAGGTGGAAGAGCAACCCCTCCCCTGGGAGGACAGGAGGGAGGGGGCAAAGAGTCACCTCTTCCACACCCACTGGTAGGGTTTAGTTTAACTTTTTTTTTTTTTTTTAAGCTCAATCAAATTTCTGGAGCTTGCATCTTCACTGGCTGCTGTGCCTTGTTGCCTTTTTGCTTCCTTCCCTTCTGCTCAGGCGGCTGCAGCAGACGTTGTGAGTCTATAATAAGTTATTCAGCAGCAGTCTACATGATGGTCCTCGGATTTCAATTTCCACATGTTTCCCTTCAGGCTGTTTCCAACTAATTTCTCCATTTGCATAATTCCCCCCTTAGGGATGCTCTGGCACAGCCCCTTCCCCCCTCCTTTGACAAGATCATCAGAGATTCAGGCTATTAGCGGAAAACACTTTAATTCTGTTGGCCCTTTAGCCCGGTCCTTCCCCGTGTGTCTCCAATTAAAAAAAGACAAAGAGGTGGGTTGGGGTGCAGGAGGCCGAGGTGCCCATGGGGAGTGGGCTAGGGACTGCTGGCCCCCCACCCAGGGCAGCCCCTGGAGGGAACCAACTGGCAGAATTACAAATTCACAGCAAACACAGTTTCTCATTACCGATTCTGGTCCAGCAGCCCCGATGGTTTTGTCTGGACCAGAATCAGCAGGTAGCCCCCCCCCATCCCTGCCCCCAGCTGAGGATTCTTGAGGGGGAGAGGTGGGGAGGTGTTTAGCTGGGATGGCACTGAGCTGGGGGGGCAGTGGGTCTGCTCACCCCTGCTGCATGGGCATCCATGGACGTCCCCTCTCCTGAAATTGGGCTCCTGTCCTGCTCAGTTATTTGGAGGGATGGATGCCCAAGAAGGCTGAGCACGCGGAGGAGAGGGGAACGAAAACCATCCCTCAGCTGCTGGGCGAGGGTGAACCTCATCTTTCCTCTCTAAGCCACCTCATGCCTTCTGGACACCCCAGTCCTTCCCTGCAAATTCGGTCTCTCTCTGTCCACCATCAGAAGCAAGACCTGCTTATTCCCTCCTGATGCTCATATTCTTCTGCCCCTCCTCAAGCACATTTTATTTTATGCTTCTACTACACACAGAGCAGCGTGAACATAAACGATGCTCCAGTCTCTCTCTCTCCCCCTAATACTTGTCCATCCACACATGGCAAAAAGCATACATCACCATCCCGCTCCCAGCACTAGCTGCTCGCTGTGATCTACATTGCAGTACATCTCCCTCTTGAGTTGCCCAGACACCAGCTGGATTATAACTTCTTTCGGGAACTGCATAAATCCCTCCAGGTTTAAGTGAGCTCAGCACTCCTGCAAAGCTCACCTCTTCCCTAGCCAGCTCCATGTCCTTATAAACAGTCTTTTTTCCTGCTTTTTTTATTTATTAGCTCTTCCATGTTATAAAACGTAATGGGAACTTTCAGACCAGCTTCTGAACAGGTCTCTGATGTGCTTCTCTCTTTCATGGTTCAAGTACAACATCAATCGCAGACATTAACATGCTTCTCTAGAATGAAATGTACATTTGAATAGCACCCAGCTCAAGGAACATGCTGTGCCTCTCGGAGAGCTGGCTGCAGCCCGCCCAGAACCCCTGGTGAGGGGGTGATGGACGCCCAGAGTCTGCCTGCAGCCCCCTGCACATGGGGGAAGGAGGCGGCAGGGGAGCCATGGCCAGGGCAAGGGACGGTCAAGGTGGTTGCTGGGGAGGGGGGTGAAGCAGGGCCTTTTAACGCCAGCCCTTTGGGGCAGTCATTGCCTTCACACCCACCTCTGACAATATACGAATTAGCAAAGGCAAGGTGTGAGTGGGGATGCATGGGATTTCCTTGTCAGCAGGGCCTGTGGATGGATGGAGATACCCCTCTCCAAGGCATGGGAAGAAGTGTGTTGGGGTCACCCCTGTGTCTCAGGCACCCTCCAAGTCTTCCCCCTCTCTGGATCTCATCCCCTGGCAAACAGCACTCCCACCCCAGGCTCTGTGTTTCACGTCAGCCTTTTCTTTCCATCCCTTTTTGTGTGCAAGGCCCTGACCTAGTGCCAAGAGTGGAGTCCTTCAGGACCCCACCGCTCCCAGGTCACTTCTTGGGTAGAAATTGCCATTACAAGTATTTTCAGGGCCCAGCACTGTGGGAGACCAACCTTACGGGGACTCCTACTTGCAATTATCACGACAGTCATTATTAACACAGAGAACACCTTGTTGTCTTTGCCAGCTTGCTCTAACGATGGGAGTGATGGTGTGCAACCACCAGCCGGTCTTCCTCCTTGTTTCTTGCCTGGGATGGGCCAGCGACTGGGATGTCCCCTGGATCAGGGGTCTGTCTGCAGAGGGATGTGGAGATCATGCCCTTCGGTCATGTCCATGCTGCAGTTGTCCTCCTACTTTGCTGCAGCTGAGGGGCCAGGTGCCACCCCATGACACTGAAATGAGAATGTTGTCCCCATCATGGGAGTCTGGAGACCTCAGTAGGACCCCAGCCTCCCGGGGCCATTCCCCGCTGCCATATCCCCTCTTATCCCTGCGTGCCCCCTTCATGGGCCAAGCCTGGGCACCAGCGGTGCATCTCCCGGCTGTGGGGCTGGGAGGGAAAACAGTGGCCGTGGAGCAGGGGTGGTGGCACCAGCCCAGCAGCAGCACGCAGCATCTCTCCTGCACGTCGTCCAGCAGGCAAATGTGCTCCTCCTGGTCCTAGCAGCCAAGCCGGTGCCCAGTTCCCTGCTGTCGGATGGTGGCACTCCACAGCCTCGGGGAAAATGGGGGTCTACTGTTTGTCTGAAAGGGGAAAGAGCCTGCGCAGGGCATCCAAGCCGGGGTCACGCCGTGCAAGCAGCCCTTGCAGGCACTGGCGCCCTGTGCTCCGCAGGAAAGCTCAGTCCCAGGAGGGCCACGGCCAGGGCGGCACTGATATGTGGGTGGCAGCTATACGTGGCCCCCTTTGGAGAGATAAGCGATCAGCGCTACCACCACCCCGACGTACACTCCTGTGCCGATGGTTATGGAGAGCGCGGCGAGGAAGAGAGCTCGGCGAGAAGCTGAACTGGCCAGATGGAAATCTCCTTTGGAGACAGCCTTGCTGGTCTGGAAGGAGAAGAAATGCTCATTGGTCACAGCCTGGCCTTTTAGCCTGTGTGCAGTCATTTCACTACTGAGACAGCCCCCCTTCCCTGGCGGGTGCATCTCATGAAGGCTGGGGACAGACAGCAAGGCGTCCATCAGTCCGCTGGACCCTCGTATGACCAGGCAAACGATCAGCGCATGGGATGACGGCTGTGTGGTACTGACTAGATACCAATATACCCTATACAGACATATAATGAGTACTGCTTAGTCTCAGGGAGCTGAATCCAGACAGCATGGCCTGTTGGTCTGGCTCTGTGCCACTTGATTTTGCCTGCATGGGTTTTTCAGGTGAAGCCTATTTGCTATAGAAGTGCTGATGGAGCCAGCGATGGAGACAGATGTGGGTGTTGGCTCTCCGGGCTGGCAACTTCCAGCTTCCCTGAGTGCTCAGGGTGCATTCAGAGCTACTCTTGGTATTACCTACTATTTGTGTTCGAGTTGCCATGTGGAGATCAGGGCACTCACTGTGCACAGACACTGAATAAAAAGATGGTCCTTGCCTCAGTGAGTGAACGGAAGTGGTAGTTATAGCAAATGGATCTAAATATAAATTGCACGAAGTATATCATCATGTGGAGAGTGCACCATGCTACCCTGCACCATGTGGAAAAATGTGACATCAGCCCCTCCTCAGGGTCCTAATCAGTTGAAGCTTCCCCTGCCTCTCACCGCCTCTGTGCCAGGTACTTATATTATATACTTTTCCATTTCTGTTTCTATCTTCTTGATTTAACTTCTTAATGCCTCCCCCCTATCTATTCTTGGTACAGCAGCATCTGTGCAAATGTAGAGTAAATCCCCTGGCTCTGCATGCATTATTCTGGGTCAACAGTAATGGAAGTGAGCCCAGGCTCTGGGCTAAGCCCTCAAGAAGGCAGCAGCTCCTCTGAGCTGGTGCAGTCCGAGGGCCACCACCCTCTCCAGCGTCTGCCAGCCTGGCGTTGGCTCACACAGCTTAGCCAATGCATGGCAGGAACAAGTGCAATAGAGGAGCTCTAGTGTGATATGGAGACCAGGCTCCTCTTTGCGCCCAGGCTCCAGAGCAACCTGACTCCCGGGGCGCAAGCTGCCTCAGACAGGGTCATGGTGTAGGACCTCCGCCCTACTGGAGAATGGGAGGGCAGGTGGGAAAATGCCATTTTCCTGAGCCTGGCTGGAGGGTGAGAACCTGGGCAAGGGGCCAAGTGGAGCCCCAGTTCCCTAAATAACACCCAAAAGACCCAAAGGAAAAGCCTGACCTCCAGTAACCCACACAAAACGCTGGAGGACTTGCAACCCCACAGCAGTTGTGGACACATCCAGAAGCCAGGAGCACCCTTTGCCTCAGCCCTCAGGGGTCTGGGCATGGCACAGAGATGAGCCTTAGAGCCAGAAAGGTACCCGGTCCCCTCCAGGGCTGCTGTGGCTTGCAGGACCCTTGCTCCAGCACTCAATGCATGCAGGCAAGCAAAGGGATTTCTTACCCCTTGGGAGAAGTAGAAGGCAGCAATCCCCAGGGGCCAGAAGCAGCACAGCATGGAGAAAAGGGCTAAGCCCAGGTGGTCCCGGGGGGGAAGCATCAGGAAATGATCCTCACTTTCGCTGTCACTGGAGGAGTCGCTCTGCAAAACCAGATGGATTCAGCACATGCCCACCTCCCCGTGCCGCCCTGCAGGCTGCATCCCAGCCCCTCTCCTCCCAGCTCCTGCTCTCTCCTGGCTCCGTCACATATTCTCATATGTTTCACACCTGCAAATTCAAGGAATGAGTTTCAAAAATATTTTAGCCTCCTCAGCCCGGTTTGATCAGAAAAAATGTAGCTCAGCAAATTCAGGAGCGGAGTGGATTCTCGGCTCCCTGCCAGAGCAAATGCTGAGCTCGCTTGCTGGGGGTCTGGGATTTCCCTGGGAGATAGATAGTCTTAAACTGAAATATCTTCAGCTTTGGCAGAACTGGCTGTTTGTCAGCTTAAACAAACTTAAACAAAGTGCCTTATCCCCATTAGGGACTAGGAGATCGATATCCTGCTAAACTAATTTAGCAAGTGAGGGAAAGCGGTTGAATTGGAGCCTCCATCACAGGGGCGACGTGTCCTGTCCCCTTAGCGAGCGCATTGCTCAGAGCAGCTGCGGTCAGCCCTCCTGCCTTTGGGCACCTCTTGGCCAGCCGCAGACTGGCCTGGAAATGATGTGTCTCGGTGGGGAAGGCACGCAGAGGTGGAGATGCCCCTGCTGCCATCTGAAAAGGCCACACCACCGGCACCGAAAGCAGCAGAGCTGTGCTGGGTCATCAGACATCAGCTCCAGCAGGCTCCGGGGACTCGCTCCCACTTCTTAAGGTCCTGGGTGGTGTTCCCAGCCTCTGTGCTGCCACTCGAGCTGTGGTGGGGCACAGAGTGCAGCATGAGCCTGCTTTGCCAGCTCTCATTCTTCCTCTGCAGGATTCGTCCTGTCTGTATATATAAAGCTTTCTCTCGGCTGCTGCCATCAGGCCTGTGAATTTTGCTGTTATACAAAGATTGCTGTTTCCCCTTAGCTCGAGTGCCACAGCGGCGGCAGGCTGCCCTTGTCAAAGGGTCCCCATATCCCAAGGGTCCTGCCGAGATGGCCCCACCTCACCTTCGCTCCATGCAGCCAGGCTGCCCTCAGGGAAGCTGACCTCCTTCTGAGGTCTGCAGTGAGGAAAAGGGAGCAGAAATGATAAGGAGGAAGAAGAAATTTTGGGTGCACAGGGAGAGGCAGGAGATCGTAGGGTCTGGGGGGAAGCTCTGGGGAAGGAAGGGAGAATAAATGACCAAGGATTTGGGCTGATGGCCAGAGTTACCAGGGGAGGAGTTTGGTGCCATCCCACCTGGCAAAGCTCACCTCGTACTCCTGGAGCTCCTCTTCCTCCACCTCGTAGGACACAGTTTGGATGCGGATGTCGCTCTCTACCAGGCAGGACCCTTGCGCCTCATGTCCATCGGCACCTTCGGATGGAGCCTCTTTGCTTTCCATAAAAGTGGTCTCGCAGCTTTCTGTCTTGCTGTCCTTGGCCTTGAGAGCAGTCTCATCCTTCACAAGGATGAAATTGGGGCCGTACAAGGCTTCAACAGCCAGCTGCAGGGAACTGGCATCCAGCAGCTGGTGAGTCCTGGCACCGCCAGTGTTTTGGAAGATGTAGGAATACAGTTTCCCTTGGCAGCGATGACTGGGGTAGTCCTGGCTGTGATGCTGGTGGTAAGAATAGCTGCTGTGAAGGTGCCCGTTGGCCTTGGCCAAGAGCGGGTTTTGGAGCTCACGCACACTCTCCATGCTGCCGGCAGCGGGGGGGAGCGATCCTGCGGGAGCAGAGAGTGGGAGGGAGGAGGATGTTATTTCAGCAAGGCGAGGGAGCAGGAAAGCCTCTCTCCCATGCAGAGCTGATGTCAAGATGAGGCTAGTGGGAACAGAAAGATGTGGCAATGCTGGAGAAGCAAGAGCCCTCCCCACCTCTCCACAGCTTGAATGCTATCTCGACAAACTGAGCATCTCTTCATCTCTCCCCAGCTGCTAGTAAGATAAGGATGCAGCCCTGCAACAAGATGATCTGATTCAGGCTGGATTAAGATGAGGATTTGCTGTATCTATAATGCATCTTGAGATGGCCACGTGCAGCCTGACAGGAAAGGACCTACTGCATCTTTTCTGCTGGCTCATAATGTGTGCTGCAACAAAGCCTAACAGACAGCACAGAAGTAGATAAGAGGCTGACAGCCACTTGAGGGGCCTCCCTGACTTCCCAAAGCGGAGAGCTGCATGGTGAATTACAGCCCTCCAGGCATTACACATGCACCTAACTGGCTTTCAGGTACATGGGAGGTTTTCTAGGGCTCCTCCAAGACTGAGCTGGGGGCTGGAGCAAAAGCAGTGAGCCATCGAGGGAAGCCAGGAGGCTGCTGTGAGGACATAGAGGTGGTGTTTAGGCTAGGATTCGGAGTGTTGGATGCTCAGCCAGCCACGCGGAGGAATGAGGAACGGAGGGATATAGAGGTTAAAGAGGAGACCCCATGGGGTTTGGTCCACATTGAAATTACAATTTAAGTAAATGACCCATCACATCAGAGCTCTGTTTAAACCAGCTGCACCCCTGGGTACAGGACAGCTGTGCAGCCCTGGCTCCGGGCCACCGGCTTCAGAAAATGCCAAGTCCAAATAGGATCCTCAGCTACAAATGCCAACACGGGTTTCTTCCTCAGGGAAATTCACCCCCCTCCCTTCCTCCATTTCAGTGTGCTGAAACCTTGTGCTGCTTTTTTTTTTGCATGAAAATTTCTGAGATGAAATACTTCAACCCCTTTTCTTCAGAGGAGCATTTGCTATTTTGGCTTCCCAACCCACCTTGGCACAAAGAAAATGTGTAGTGAAATATCAGCATTCCCCAGGAGAGAGAAACAATTACTTTGTGCTCCTCAATACCTGAGCCCTGTGTTTTACAGCCGCTCTCTAGCACGTTCCCAGCTCCTAGTCTGTGCCACCTTATTGCCTTGCAACCCCAAATGTTCCTGTCTTCCTTAGAGACCTCCATCACTGACTCCTCTGCAGGACGCTGTGTAGCAGAGACACGCTTCCGCCTGCTATAGGGTTCCCCAAGGTGTGCTAGGCTTTCTGATAGAAGGCACATCACCTTGGCTTTAAACTGTCCTCAAGAAGAAAATATAAATAAAGAAGTTGGAGTTGAAGACTCCAGAGAGTGAAAAGCCCAAGTGGTCCCATCCCCTTGGCCAAATTCTACCATACTGCACAGGTCTGAGTGTTGTACCTGGTTTTAAACAGCCCTGTCGATGGGCTTTGTTTTGGCAGCAGTCATCACATTTTGGAAAGCTGCTCAGGAAAATGGAGCCATTCAAAAGCATTCTCGTGCTGCTAAAACTCTGCACGTTTTGGTGAATGCCCTCCACTTCTCCCTCCCCAAAACCATTCTCTGCTTTCTGCAGTCTCCCACTTTACTAATAAAGCCTGTAATGGCTTATGCGGCAGATGGCTATTAAGTATTTTCAAAATATTTAAGCGAGATGCATATTTGTAGCACAGACGGTTTTATTTCCCGCACAGACCCAGAGAAGCTCAAAGCTTCATCCCAGTTTTCAGGCAAGGAAAGCATGAACCTTTTCTTTGCTGACCTCAACATGCAAATTAGATTTCCAATAAAATGTCTTGCTTTTTAATGAAACAGTAAGGAAAGACCAGTCACTGAGTGTCATTTGAGAGCAGCAGCCCAAGCAGGAGCAGAAGCCCAGCTCTAGCAAGAGAAAGTTGACAGTTTTGGTAGGGCATCCACACCTCATCTCAAGAAAAGCTTCTGGCAGCAAGCTAGGGTAGGGAAGAATGGGATATTGCGGGGAGCTGCCGGAGGGAGCAGGCTCCAAATGCGCTGAGAAATGCCAGCAGACAGGCTGTGGGCAGGCTGCTGGCCATCAGGCAGCGGGTGCTGCCGGCGTGGAGGTTGCTGCTCTGCTCACTTCAGGTCTTCAGCAGTGGGTTAGAGGAGCGGGAGAGCTGTGTGGCAAAGCCATGTTTCACAGCAGCAAGCACTGGGAAACACTGAGAGCATAGGGAGAGGAAGAAGGGAAAGGAGATTGGAGGAACTGGAAACCTAAAAGGCAGCTTGGGAGGCAGCAGGTGTAACAGACCAGGGTGGGAAGAGCGTGTTGATGCAGCTGAACTGCTGCTGGACATGGACTCTGCTGACTTTGGGCATCCCGAAGGATGCTAAAGGGGCCGGCTGGCAGGAGATGGCTGGCTGACCTGGGCTGGGGGGAAGAGGCAAGGAGGGCTTGCAGGTAGCATATATCCCAGGGTGAACACACCTTGGAAGAGTAACAGTGTGGTCAGCAAAAGAAGCAGCAGGAAAATACTGCTGAAACATGGGGAAGTCTCTGCGAATGTGAGCTGGGCAGGGCTGAAGGCTTTGCCCCAGGGGAGCAGGGAGAGCCCAAACCTCTCTGGTCCCTCAGACTGCCCTGGAGCTGTCCTTAGAGCAGGGCCAGGACCATGGAGGCTGCTGCACTGCACAAAGTGTGGACAGGGCAGGGCTACAGCTAGAAGATTTTAGTCCATGCTAGTCTTGTACTCTCTGGGATTATAAAAGCTTTACCTGTACTAAACTCTGTTTTCCTGCTGCCTCCCACTCTCAGGAGTTGGGGAGGATGCTCTCCCTGGGAGCAGGATAGGGCAATATCAGGGCTGCAGGGATGAGGGGAAAAGTGCAGAAGGAGATCTCACTGTGCTTCTCATAAATAGGCAAAGGGACCACCAAGTGCAGCCCTAGCACCAGGTCTGAGCATTTTTCAGCAGCAGGGAGGGGATGCCAGGGGCCAGCATCACAGGGTGCCTATGGCAGTGTGCTCAGCCCTGCTGGAAAGCAGCCAGGCTGGAACCTCCCTCCCTGAGAGCTGATGTGAAGAGTCCCAGCGCTGGAGGTGTTAGAGGTGCTTCCCACTCCTTAGTCACCAAGATCACTGCATCACATAGAGACCGCACCTGTGTGCACAAGCATGCGTGCTTGTGTGCGCCAAATGGTCTGGGTTTGCAGGTGGAGACGAGGGCCGTCAAACCTCTAGAGATGATATTAGAGAGGGAATGGCAGGGAGGGTGAAGACCAGCCCCACGCGCATACGTGCAGGGAAGGACAGAGCCAAACCAGCCCTGCCATCGTCCCCAAACCCCATTTGCATTATCTGGATCCTATAGTGAATTTAGTCACACAGGGACTTAATAAAGTAAGCCTGGTAATAAAGTAAGCCTGGTAATAAAGTAAGCCTGGTAATAAAGTAAGCCTGGTAATAACCAGGCTTCGGGGAAGAAGAATGAAACCAGCAGGTAAAAGCAAGGAAGCTGTAAAAGACAAAATTGGCAAAGAGTGCCCATTCTCTGTCCTCGTTACCAGCATGAATGGATAGCACGCATATCCATCAGCTCCACGGGGCTAGTCTGGGCAGTACTGGCAGCAGGTAATGACGGCGAGATGCTGTTAAGTGCACAGGGAGGATGCACACATACAAGTGTACATGCACAACGTGAGCCCGGGGGAGGGCACACCTGGGAGGAGGCAGACTCCAGTGCCCTGATTGAGCTGGACTATTGCTGCAGCCCTACTGCCAAGACTAACAGCTGCTGCCTCCCTAACAAACTGCCTCCCCCACTGCACGGCTGCTCCTGTAACCACCCGGTGGGGCAGGGCCCCCCACGGTCCCCAAGCTGCTTGCAGCGGTCCCCAGCAGAGTGAGAAATGCACAACTATGTTGTGTACTCTCAGCTTCTCAAGGCGAGTACTGGCTAAAAGGAGACAAAAGAAGGCATGAAAATAAAGAGGTAGCAAATTTAGCTTTGTGCTTCATGGATCTCACCTCCACACCACATCCCCTGGGGCAGTTCAGGTCCCCCTCGGGACCATCCTGAGTGTTTTCAGCCCACGTGAGAGGTGCTGAGGTCACTGGCCACCCCTGCCAGCAGCAGCACAGCCCTCAGAGAGACCCTCAGCACAGATGCTGGCTATGATAAGCCCAGTTAATGATGAATTAAGTAGCTGTTCCAGGAATCAATCATCATTTAATTGCCCTGTCAAGCAAACACTCTGCCTTGCTTCCCAGGCTCATTAGCAGGTTGCGACTGCGTTGCATGTCCCCAGACTCCTGAGTGAGAAGGTTAGCCTATCCTGGCCAAAGGCTTTCCAGTTCAGGACAGCACCCAGGGAAGCCTGTGCCCTTGGGGAGCGGTGCCCTGCTGTGCCCTGGCTGGTCCGAGGGCAGGGGACAGTGCAAATGCCTGTTTCTGACCTGGCTGATGGAAGCAGCATCACAGCCAGGTACAGCTGCCATAACCCCGGGACAGAGGTGGGCCAGCTCGTGATGGAGCAGAAAAGCACAGGAGATGTGGCTAGCACCCTTCCCAGAGCCCAGGCCCTCCTGGAAGCTCTCAGGAGGTGCTTTGGGGCTTCTAGGCAGAGGCTTAAGTCCTGCCAGGGCACAGTACCTCCACCTCTGGGCATCCAAGCTTGCGATTCTGCCCAAGAGAAAACCACCTCACAAAGGCTGCTGAGAAGCAAGGGCAGAGCATCACAGGGAGGCAAGTTGGCATTTTGGAGAGGGAATATGGGAATGAAGGAAGGGCTGTGAGGACTTGTGGACAATGGCAGGGGCGGACCAAGCCCTCCCTCAGCCCTAGGAGGCCGCACAGCAGCGTGGATACCTGCCGCATCCCAGCCCTGAGCCCTGCAGGGTGAAGCACAGCTCAAGGGGAGAAGGAAGCGCTTTCATCATCCCCGCAGACATGGCTGCTGAAAGCGGTCACGCTCCAGCCAACATTCAAGCCCTCCTGCGGGTGCTTGTCTCCACACCACTGCTCCTGCCTCGGGTGTAGCAGCAGTGTGCAGAACGGGGGCTGTTCATCCCTGGGGTGTAACGAAGCCTTCACCAGTCCTGGGAAATGTTGCTGCGGCAGGAGGAGGTGGCCGGGGGGGGAAGGGGCAGGGGGGTGGTGTGGGGGAGGCAGCTCTTGGTGTGGGGCAGGAGAGGAGGGTGGTGGGGCATGACAGCCCTGGTGGGGCCGGCAGAGGTGGTACCCAGAGAAGCAAAGGGGTACGGTAGGGACAGCAGTGGGAAGGGAAATGGTGGGCAAGAGGCACGGGGCAGGGGAAGCAAAGTGACGTCTGAGCCAGGCGGAGAGGTGGGCCCCGGCCACCGGGATGGAGAAGAAAGGGATTGTGGAGCTGCTGGAGGGGAAAGAGTTGGTGAGGACCAGGAGGGAAGGAAGGAGGTGACAGAGTCCGTGGACGTGGATTAGAGGGAGAATAGCTGAGGTGTTCGTGATTCATCTAATTCACAACTTTGCTGCAGCTGGTTTGACAGAGCTGGAAAGGAGTGAATAAAGTGCTTGTTCTGATCTCCTGACAGGTATAGCCAGTGCCTCGGCAATGGGCTCCTGGCTCCAACAGAGACTAAATTGCTCTGAGAATTGGGATGCGATGGGCTGCTTTTCAAGGTTCGCAAGTCAAATTGGGCAATTTCCAGGTGGAAATCGAGTCTTTATTCTCCCTGGTAAAAACGTTTCTCTGCAGCAGTGTTTCGACCCAGCTGTGCTCAGAGCTAAGGCGTTGCTCCTAATGGTAAGAAACAGCAAATCCATCCCCGGGGCTGGCAGGGGAGAGCCGGGCTGCTTTCCGGAGGAGCCATAGCAGGGGCTCTGCAGGGCTGGGGGCTCTCCCACCGCCCCGTCCCCAGCCCCGGTGCCAGCGAGCCCGACACCCTGCCCGTGAGCATCAGCAGCGAACAGCGTGAGCTCGGTCGCCTCCAACCACGGGGAAGACGCGCTCGTAACGCTCGACCTCAAACCGGGAGCGCCCGCAAACCGGCTGCGCCCCGCCGCTGCGGCACCGCGGGGCTGCGGGGCCGGCAGGGCGCCCGTGGCCCGCCGCCACCGTGCTCCCCACCCCCGGCCGGGGACCCCCAGCCCGGCAGCCGCCCCCGGCAGGGCCCGGCACTTGGAGAGGCGGCCGCTAGATGTCCCAGGCACTCCACGCAGCGCGGGCTGCCGCTCCGGCCGCCGCACCGCCCCGGGGCCGCGGAGAGCGGGGCGGGGGGGGGGACGGCCGCACAGACCCGGCCGCTCGCCCACCACCCCCGGCCCCCGCCTGCCTGTCCCGGCCGAGCATCCCACAGCACCGCGGGGCCGGGACGGCGCCTGCATGCGAAGCCTGGGCCTAGCGCCCGTCCGTCCAACTCGCTGGGCGCTGCTAGGCCGCCTCAGCACCCCGCGGCTGGCGTCGGCCTCGCTGGGGTGAGCCCCAGCGCCCGCCCGCAGTCGGAGCTCACGGGCTCGGCCGCGGCCGCGGGAGGTGTCCCGCTGGGATGCACCCCTCCGTGCCCCTCGGGCAAGGGGGAGCGGGAAAGGGCTCACCGAGCTGGCGAGGGGGGAAGGAGGACGCACGGAGCGCGATGGTGATAAAGCACATGGTCGTGTGGGCGGCTAGGTGTATAATTAGCAGGTTTGGACTCTCTCGGCGCCCTTTTTTTTTTAGCCGGAGACACAAACAAGTAAATAAGGCAGCTGTCAGGAGTCTCTGCAGGCTGTCCTGGGTGTGGGTCTCCCGGGTGTGTGGGATCAGGGAGGAGAGGGGGCCACAGCGGGGCTGCCCCGGTGCTGGAGGGCAGCAGGGCGGCCGTGGGGCGGCTGTGGGGCGGCCGTGGGGCGGCTGTGGGGCGGCCAGCTGAGGCGGAGCAGCGCAGGTGACCGGCCGGCAGCGTTGTGCCGGGGAAGTGGGCCGGGGCGGGATCAGGGATGGACAAGTTCTGGAGGTGCCAAGGGCCACGCTGGGGCAGTCCTCTCGGCCTCGGGGTGCTCCTGCTGGATTTGCACCCAAACAACCTGCAGCCCTGCAAGCGCCCTCAACAAGCCCCAGTGCAGAATTTAAAGGGGCACATGATGCCAACCAAAACTGATTGATAGCTCTCACCGAGGCTTCTTCACATGCTTGTTTGGGGACCCAGCAGGGTTGCTTGGACGCAGCGGAGGTCAGGGCAATGACTCCCACGAGGGGAGGCTGCTGGGGCTGTTGCTCAGCGTCTCCAGCCCTTTGAGGCATCAGCCAACGAGGACACCTTGGGAGGCTGTCGGGCTCCGACTGCTCATCTCAGCCACAAAATGCCAGCCCAGGGTCAGGGGAGAGTGACTTCCCCCGCCTGCTGCAGCATCCAAATCACTGGCCTGGGAAAACATGAGCTCAGCCTGGGTCCAGGCTTCAGCCTCCTCTTCCTCAGCTCAGAATCACCCTAAGGAAATACCCTAAGGCTGCTGTCTGGAGATAAGGGCATTGGCACCCTACCCTCAATGTAGAAAGCCTACTTAGAAACGTCCGTGCCTGTAGAGCTATTGGGAGCCAAATTCACTGACCCCCTGGGCTCCAGGAAGCACAAATGTTTCCAGCACAGAGGCAGCCCTGACCCTTGCCGAGACCAGGCTCCTTGCCCAGGGTGCCCAAAGGGACACCAAGCATCACACAGGAGAGCTCACAGAGGTCTCCCAAGATGTGTTTATTGCCAGGATGTTCTCACTGCTGCTGGAAGATGCACAGAAGCTCGTGCTTGCGGATTATAATTTTGCTCATGGCTGATTTTCCTATACTAATGGTTAGTCTTCAATTTCACATCAGGTTTTCTCCATTGCTATTTATACCCGGTATTGAACTGATCATGGTGGGTATCCTAGATGGGTCCACGCTCTTCTCCCAGCTTGCCCTATTTCATCCATACTCCTTGCTCCAGTCCCATCGTCTCCACTTCAAGGCTCTTCTCCTGCCTGCGAAGTCTCACAGACCATTGCCCCTTCATGGCTGCTGCTGCCCCGGGACCCCATACCCCATCCTCCCCACTGCTCCCTCCCCACAGACCACTCTGCTGCCTGGTCCTGTGTCACAGGGTGAGCATCGCCCTCAGGGAGCAGCGATACCCTGTGCTGGAGCTCCCCTCCAGGACCAGCCCTGCGCCTCTCAGCCCTCCAGCCCACCCTGCCCTAGGGCCACACCTGGGGTCCGCACCCCAAGGATGCCCTCCCTGCCACAGCCTGTCACCCACCACGAAAGTGATCTGGCAGATAGGACCTGGCTTTTTGCCAGGTGGGAGACCTGCACTGGCCGAGACCCAAGATGGGGACAGGGACATAGCACATGGTTGGCAGCAGGCGTCGGGGGGACAGAGAGATGTCCTCCCCTTCGCAGCTGTGGCTTGCTGATAGAGCAGCTTAGCCACAGCACCTATCTCCATCCTCACATCTCTCTGCAAATCACCCTCCTATCAATCGAAGCTGGCAATGTAAAGCGGCTGTTAAGGACTGCTCATTTGTCTCTGTTTAAAACATATCCGTACTCAAATGATTCATAACCACCCTGAAGGCTAGCGCATGCTGGCACCCTCCTTTCCCCACCGTCCTGTTTATTTTATCCACCGTCTGCCTGCCTGCAGCTCAGGGCTATTTCCACATTGCTTACTGTGGCCTGATTCTCCTGGGGGTTCACTGGGCTCTTCTACAGTTCAGATGTTTAATTCATTTGCCAATGATCTGTTCTCTCTTTAAAAATGAAGTTATTCTGTGAAGATGACACCTTTCTAGCTTACTTTTCCAAAGCCTAAGTTTCCAAACATAGCCTTTATGTATCAGCAGTAAGCTGATCTCCTGGTCCAGCAAGTAAGTGGATCGCTCTCTTCCCACTCTGGCCAATGTCTGCAGACTCAGACAAACTTCAAGGTGTTAAATTACTACCCAGGTCAATAGGTGCAATCCAAAACAAGTGCTGAGCCCCTCTTTCATATTTGTTATTGCCAAAGAAACTGAATCCTCAGGTGGAGATGTGCCCTCAGTCCCAGGGGGACAGGAGTGTGCAGAGGATGGTGCTATATTTTCTTACATATTGTATGGAAAGAGATGCTACAAAACAATGTCACATTTTCTTTTCCATGGCCCTGTCAAGTCCCAACCATGCCTTGCTGAGGGACCCTTTGGGTTGCTCCTGCCTTTGCTGTATGGATGCTTTCCCTCTCTTCCTGGCCCGTTTCTCTTTCCTGCCCACGTCACCACTGGACCCAGATCAGCCCTTCCTGGGACAGGGCTCAGGCTGCAGCTTGCACCCATCCAGAGGCGTAGCACATGGCAGGAGGTGGCTCTGCTTTGGGTGAGCAGCACCGGTGGTCCCACGCAGGCTGAGCGAGGACATCCCACTCACAGTGCTTCCCTCCCAGTGTGTCCGTACTGCATGGGGATGAGCCCCAGCACCCTCCGTCTCACCCTGCCCTGCCACCTTGGAGGTCACAGGGAGATGGGAGGATTTGCAGAGAAACCTTCACCCAGCTCAGGAGCAGCGCCAGCATGGCTGCCACGAGTGGCATCGTGTCTCTGAGCCAGCACACACACGCCCCAGGCCAATTTTTCATGCCAACAGTTGAGTTTCCAGATATAGAGCTTGGGGACAAATCCTGTGACCGACCCTGGTTTTCAAATGATACCTGAAGTGTTCGTTTAAGTGAGGCACCCAAAAACCACTGGGGACAAGTGGAGCCTTCCCTTCCAGGCTGAGCAAAGCATTTGGGCTGGTTTGCTGCCTTTTTCACTTGACAGAGAAGCAGCAACAGAAAGACAATTTGGAGGAAATCTATAACGGAGGTTTTTTTTCCCCCTCTCTAATGCTGTGGTTTGGCCCTCCAGCTGGAAAAGTCAATTATTTGCCCATCTCTAATTCTACAGATAGAGAAATACTGGCTGAAGACCTTGTCTGAAATTACCCCCTGAAAGCAGCAGAAGAGCTGCATCCTGCAAGTGGTGCCTGCCAGTGTCCGGCTTGGGTACAGGGCTTTAGAAAATAGGCAGAAAAGAGCCAAAATTTGCCTGATTCAGAGACCATGGGAGCCGGAAAACAATGCCAAGCATGGATATTAAATGGAGGGAGGGTGATGAAGGTTTAAGAGAGACTTGGGGAAGGGACACAGTGTATCAGTGCCCGGGGTCTAACACTGATGGGGACAGGGTGGCACCAGGGGCACCCAGCAGGGAGAGCGGGGGGGCAGGAATGGCAGAGCTTCAGGCTGCCCGTTGAGATCAAGGATGCTCCTGGGAAGCTGCAAGCACATCCCATCCCATGCAGAGGGGCCGTGAAAGGGGCAGCCAAACCACAAGGGGCTGAAGTGCCCACGTCCGTGTCGGGGGGCCATTCCCTACAGCCCGCAGGCTGCTGTGCCGCAGGCTGCTGGGCCGGGCAGGACTGGCCCCTTTGGGGCTTGCTCCAGCCAGCTTGCAGGTGGCAGAGGGGGATTTTAATGGGCAAGTTTTTGCCAAGCACTTGGTCACCTCTCCACAAGTGATGGTGATGTCTGCAGGCTGGGCCGAGGGCAGGGAGGGGTTGGGTACCATGCAAAAGCAGGGATCTGCTGCACAAATTCACTGTGCTGGAGCTGCAGCAAATTACTCATTCTTTAATAATGGTGTTTATTACCTGCCTCTGATGGTGGTTGAGGGAGCCGAAGTGAAGTGGATTCAGCTCCCCAAAGCTTTAGCTCTGCCAGCCATTTTCATGACACAAGAAACTTTTGCTGGAGAAATGCAGTCACTACATTTTGGCTTGGGTAATTCCTTCTCCTGACAGCCTAAAAAGTAACCAGCGATTATCCCCCAGAGACCAAGGCTTTTTTTTCCTAGCGCGTTGCAGGCAGGCTCAGACCCCGCTCCTCTGGTTATCCCTGGTGTTTACATAGTGCTACCTTCCTCCTGGGAAAAGGTTTCTACTGGTGGCAGACCCCGAGCTCATGAAAAGGGAATTTTTTTTTTTCAGAAGCAAAGCAGGCAGCCCAGTAAAGTGGGTTTGGGGAGAGCAGCACAGCTCTTGTGAAACCCGCAGCAGCTTCGGAGAAGGAATTATAAACAGGCACTGGGCAGAGACAGAAAGCGCTGCCCTTTGAAACTCCTGAACGTTCGGCTCTCCCCCCAGACACAAGCCGGGAGGGCGTCCGCAGGACTATAGGGAGACGGTGCTGTTCAGGGCAGTCGGTTCCTTGGCACAATTCACGGCGCTGGCAATAGCCCTCTCGACCGAAGTCGCCGGACCGTTCCCCTGCCCGGGTACATCCCAAGGATGCGCACCTGGGGTGGCCGGCGGCGGGGTGGCTCCCGCCGGCTGCTGAAGCTCCTCAGCAGAAGGAAAACAACCCCCAAACTTCAGCCGGCGGCTGCGGTGCCTCCCGGGGAGGGAGCCCCGATGGCCGCCTGGGTCCAAGGAGCCATTGCAGTTGCTCTGACATATCCGGCCTCCGAAACTTTTGCCGAAACGCTTACATTTGGCCCACCCCAGAGCCTCCGATCAGGTAATTCTGTCCCGCTTTCTCCAGGCTGCAGCCTTTCGTCTTTACAGCCCCCGACACGTTTTCTGCCCCCCCGCCCCGGGGCCAACCCCAGCTCGGCGCCGGGCTGGCTTCCCCCGGGGACCTGCTGCCACCCCGCGGGCACAGCCCGGGGACGAGCGCCCGGACCCCCCGGCAGAGCCGCCCGCCCGCCTCCGAGCGGGGCTGCCCCCATCCCGGAGCGGAGCGCGGGTCCTTACCTGCGTGTCGAGGAAGGGCTCACCCGCCAACTTGGAGCGGCGGCGGCAGAAGCGGAGCGGCGGCGGCGGGCATGGCCGTGGCCGGCGGCGGCTCTCGGCGGCGGGGCACGCCGCGGCCCGCCGCCCGGGTGGGCGTCCGGCGGGCCCTGCGGCGGGCCCGGCCGCGGAGCTGCCGGGGAGCGGCGGGGAGCGGCGCGGCGGAGCCCCAGCCGGTGCCGGGGTGTGCGGCAGCGCACCAGGCTCCGCACGGGGCTGTGCAGCAGCGGCGAAGCCCTCTAGCTGCAGCGAAGCCGTACTTCACGTTCGCGCCCGGAGACCCCGCGCCCGCTCGCTGCCTCCCCTCGCTCTGGCACGCCGGCTCTGCTGCCGCCGGCTCCTAAGGCTCGCTAACGAGAGCTGCGCGCCGCCGCCGCTCCCCGGCGCCCGACGTGATTTCTTCCCCCGCCGGTTTGGGTAACACGGCGGAAACTCTCTCCTTTCTCTTCTGCTCCCTCCGCTGCCCGGGGCGCAGCCCTTCCCGCTCCCCCAGCCAGGGAAGGACCCGGTGCCGGCAAGCGGAGTTTGAAGGAAAAGGGTCAGGGAGATTTCTTCCCGCCGGCGCCCGTGCGGAGCGGTCAGGCAACCCGGCCTGGGTGCCGCATCCCGGGGGCAGGCAGCTCGCTCGCTGGCTCAGCCAGGTATTTTTCTGCCCTGCTCCGGGAGGACGCGGGTGCGATGTTGGTTTGCCTCACACACACCTGGGCATCGCTCCCGTTAGTGGAGTTAATCCGGATTTGCACCAGCGCAGCGGGAGGCGACACCGCAACCCCCGCAGTCCATCCTTCCTGCACACCCCCCCGGCCCAGGTAATGCCCCGGGGAGCCTGTGCTGCTCCCCCACACTCCGGCAGCTCCCCAGGTCCTGCACTGTCTCCCCGCTTGCTCCTAACCTCCCCAAGTACCCCCCAGCAGCTCCCCCAGTTCAGGAGCACCCAGTACGGGGACGGCTGCGAGCAGATACACACACAGCTGAAGCCTGGTCCAGCCAGGGGGACCTGCTGGAGCGCGGGCAGAGAGCTGCTTGCCTTCGCCCATCCCCAGTGCTGCTCTTCCAGGAGCAGACCTTGCCGGGCAGACCCAGGTGTGACCCACAGCCACCCGTGGCCACCATCCACACTACCCAGCAGTCACCCCTCGCAGCCCGCAGCCCTCAGGACCACACTGTGGCTTCTCAGCACAGCACACATTTCTGGAGGTCCAGGCTGGTCTCCAACACCTCCCAGCTTCTTCCAGGTGCTGAACTGATGGGTGACGGGTTATGTGCCGGGGCAGGCCAGTCCTGAGGTCCCATTCCCAGAGGGGCTGGGGGTCTGGCTAGGAGAGGAGATGGCAGGGCAGCCTCCCCTCTGCTCTGGCTCCCAGAGGGGTGCACATCTTTCCAGTAGCAGCAGTGAGATCCTTTTGCAAAACCAAAGGGGCTGGATTATGTGGGCTAATGACAGACCAAAGCACCTGCCTTCCGCAAAGAACAGTGACAGCTGGCCAGCTTTCCCTCCCTGGGGGGGATCCACGTGTCCCGCTGGTGGCATCCCCCAGTAGGTCTGGGAAGGATGTGAGCCCAGCTGGAGGCCTCAGCTGGGAGGCTGTCTTCCAGGATGTCAGCCGGAGCACAGAGCTGCTGCTATGAACAGAGTGATCCCCAGGGAAAAGGTGTCCCTGTTGGCCAGACCCAGCCAGCATAGCTTAAGAGGGGGTCTGAGAAGGCAATAGTCCATCCCCATGTCCCTAGGGAGTGGGACAGACAGGAAAGGGCTTGCGATGCAGCAAAGGATGTTTGGCATCTCCTTCATCTGAGGTCTCTCGGTCCAGGTTAGAGGCATCCTTTGGAAATGACCTCAGCACGTGACACTCTGCCTTGGGGCAGAGGGTCGGAGTAGACAACTTGTAGTGGCTCCTTCCACTCCAGCGACTCCAACTCAGCCAAACTCCCAGCAGGTGTGGAGCAAAGCCCTGGCCATGCACAGCCCAGGACTTTGGGGTGTTTGCGAGCAGGGCCCAGGTCCCCAGTCCTGTGCAGGTGTGGGGTGAGCTGCAGCCCTGTGAGGAAGCAGGGGATGCAGTGGGACTTACTGTTGCCTGGCTGGGAACAAGGAGGTTTCATGGCAATTGCCTTCCCCGGGTGAAAGTCCCCGTAAGGGTCCTGTTCGTGTCCCTGGGAGCCCATGGGGATGTGGTCAGCTGGAGTGCAGCCTGCCACTGGCTGCCCACTTCCCTGGTCCTGTTGTTTGCCTCAGTTATCAGATGCTGTGCAGCCCTGTCCAGCCAGCATGCGCTAATTAAAGGCAAACAAAGAGAGCCTCATCACACACGGACAGCCTTTTGGCAAGGCTGGAGGGACTGTGGAGGTGAAGGGAAGCGAGATGTGGGCTTGAAACCCCTTCTCTCTGTGCCGTGGTGAAACCTGAAATTAAAACTCGGTCGCTGGATGAAGCATCTTCATCCATGGCTTGCCAAGGCCCAGAGAGCTGCCTCGGCTTTACGCCATGCCAAGGTGCCAGAGGCACCGGGCAGAAGGTGAGTGGGCAAGCAGGGAGGATGGCTGACAGAGGCAGCACTGCCACTGCGGTATGCGTGGCCACCTCGGCCACAGCTGCTCCTGCACAGTCCCCATCCGCTGCTTTTGTCAGCCTGGGGCGGCTGCTCCATCCTTCACCAGGGCCACACACATCACTGGATTAACACGCAGGCACTGCGATTGCCCAGCGGGGTGGGGGATTAGCCCTTACCAACTTTTATAAATACACTGCTTAGCGGCAGAGCTGCAGCACTGTTTCTCCTGCTTTAACGAAGATAAGGCGATATTAGCATCCCAAATCAAAGTCTCTCCAACCTCAGGCGGCTCTGAGAGAAATGTATGCGTGCACAGATATTATATGTACATGCTAGTGCTTATGGAGGTATGGCGAAAACCAGCCTAAGCAATTTGGTTTGGGGCTTTGTTTCTATAACTGCAGCCATTCAGTCCAGATTAGAGAGGGGCAGTGTCTCTGGGAGGTGACACGAGGCAAAAGGGCTGTGTGACCTAGAAGAGTCAGTCAGAGATGAACTACCTCCGGGGCACTGAGGATAAGCTGCCGGTCGGAAACTTTCCTGCCCAGAGAAGGAAAAGGGACAGGCTCCGAAGGGAGTGCAGCAAAATGCACAGAGCCTCCCGCTCCACTGAAACTTCTTGTTGTATTTATGCATCTGCTGGGATGAATGAAAGGAAAATGGATATTGAAATGGCCCTTTGCTCTCAGCTGGAAGAGAGACCTCTGGCAAGAGCCCATCCAGCAGAAGGAAATGAGATCTCATTACATTAAATATTAGCTGAGGCACTATCACATTGGACTTGTTATACCAGCTAAATGATGCCCCTCTTCAAAAAATAATTAGAAAAAAATGTTGCCACAGACATAAAATACGCGAGGAAAAGGCTGTGCCTGTGTTTCAGGGCTGCCTCGCACGGGAAGGTGGGGTTTTGTTTTTCATTATGTTCTCACAAACATTAAAACCACCCTGCCAATATGTCCTGAGCTTCACATGCTTCATCTAACTACAGACATAGCAACAGATAAATATGCCACGACAAATTTGGTAACATTACTTTATTGACAGCCAAAAAAACCCCAGATCACTCGAGACTGAAAGCCTGAACTCCTGCCAAACAGTTGCAAGCAGAGAGCTGAGATGAAAGATTTCGTACCAGAAAGGGACAGAAACTACTGAAACTCCCAATAACTGGAAGGCCTCCACGAAGGTGAGGACTCAGCTGCAGAGCATCCTCAAAGAAGCAGAAACAGAAGGCAGAGACATGATGTAAGGGGAAAAAATCACACTTGAGACGACGGGACATTGCCGCTCAGGCGGCTGCATCAGTGGGACTAGAGGACATTAGGCAGGACCTGCTCATCAGGGGTACTCGGTGCCCCTTGTGCCGGCAAAATAAGTGGGGGGATTTGAAGTACCTATTTATGATGACTGGAGGGACCACTGAACAGATTAAAGTTATATTTGCAGCTATTAAAAATGATCAGATTAGTGAAATCTAGAGATGAGAGAGAAGCTTCAGAGGGATCAGCCAAAGCTAATTAATTGGGCAGCGTGATGGGAGAGGAAATTAAGCATGGACAAGGAGAAGGTAAAGCATATTGGAAGGAACAACTTCAACGCTTCATAATCACTAGTGATTTCTAAATTAACTAGAAGCATGAAGGGAAAAAAAAGATGTGGGTGTATCTGTGGACAATAGAGTGAAAACCATCTGGTTAATGTACAGTGGTGAGGAAAAAAAAGCCCCCACATGCTGTCAGATTGCTTTCATAGAGGGATACAGAAAATAATAAAAATATTACAGTACCGTGTTGGTAGTGACTCAGCTGTTACGGATAAGTTGAGGTTTTTCAATTAAAAGACAGATTCAGATCATTTGTTGTGAAAAATACAGTTAAAAAAAAGAAGTCTTCTGTAAAAGTGAAGTGCCAAGCCCTGGAGCGCAGCATGAACTTTTTAAGCATTTAGGAGGAAATCTGCCTGTTTAGGAGGCAGCAATAAGCAAGGTGTAAGCTGCAGGTCCCTTACAAAACATAGCACCCAGCATCAGATTTTGTCATGCGTTTGATATGATTAGCACCTCATAACACAGATGTCTTCAACTTCCTGTGTAGTTAAAGCTCCTGAGAAGCCTGTGTCTGTGATATATTTGAATAGCATCCTTCTGGGATTAGTGTCATTTTCTTCCCTCTCAGTAAATGTTGGCTTCTGAGGAGGCTGAACACTAAAACGCTTCAGTGCAGAAAAATCCAGAGGGAAATCCCTTCTTAGCCCCGCCTTGCTCCGCATCGCCCACGACCCTGAGAGTGTCTTGTGCGGCCATGCCGAAGCAGATCCCTCTTCTTCCTAGCCCTTGTCAGCAGTGCTGGAGCAGTATTCAGGCTGCCCGGTGCCGGGCACTTTTCTTCGGCAGACGATGAATGGGGGAAGGCAGGTGCCTTTGGAAAGCTATTCAGAGCATCTGAATTCTGCGGTAATTAAGCTCTCAGTTGATGTGCTGTGAAGACCCATTCAGTGGGACCTTTTTCTTGGTTCAGCTAGGGAGCCTTGTTGGTTGCCTGAAGTATGTGGCAGCATCTCCAGCTCCTCACAGCGTAGTAAACTCCAGTCTCTTGGATGCCCATCCCACTTGGGATGAGAGGACATGGAGGTCATTATGGAAAAGGGCAAGTCCTCATGAGAGCAAGAGTCCTCCATGAATTCCAAATGTCCCCTTCAGGGCTGTGGCTCCTGGACCAGAACCAGCTGAGGTGTAGGCGGAGTGAATGGCCAAGCGGTGTGGGATGTACAAGGATGTGAAGGGGGGCAAGGAGGGAGAAGGGGGTGGTGTGTATGGGTGCATGCACATCACGTAGGGGATGTGTTCAGGCAAATAGCTGACATCTGGAGGACGAGCGGGATAGGAAAGGGAACCCTGTGTGCTGTCTAGCTGCTTTGCATCGCTCTGGCAAAGCAAAGCAGCTCTAAACCCAGAATAGCTGGTCCATATGCTTTGGCTGCTTTCTCCCGCAGCCAGAGCCTTGTGGTAAATCTGGCTATGAAACACAACAGCCTCTTAAAAAAACAAAGCTGAGCTGGTGGGACTACCTGTCTACCATGGATAACCTTGGTATGGTCCTTCCAGCCTGATGTGCTGTGATTCTGCAACCATGTAGTATTTGGATGGTGTCACTGAATGTCAGAGCTGAGATTGGTGTTGAAGGTAAAACTCCGAGTTATGAAGAAAATCAAGGGGGAAAAGCCACACAACCCCAAACCTATACTCCCATGTAGTCTGTACTAAAAAAAGCTCAGTGAACTTCAGCTGTAAAAAATGTAGATGTATTTGGGCCAGGGCAGAATGCTTGAGACCTGTCTGTGCACTTCTGCATCCTATTATGTTGAATTTAGGGCATAAACTGAAGACTTCACTGTGACATAAGTCTTCCCAGGAATAGAAGTCTGTGACACGTGCTTGCCTGGCAAACCTTGCCCAGCTCCAATCAGGATGGAAGTGAGGTCAATGGCTGATGGACGTGATTCAGCCTTCCTGCTACCAGCACTGGTTCTGCTGCTGGTACAGACTGCAGCCACTAGTCCCCAGGGCCTTGGAGGGCAAGGATTGAGCCATGTTTTGAGAGGAGATGACAGAGAGTGAATTCCCCATGTCCCACAGCTGGCTTTGAGCCAACAGGGTTCAATCCTGTAATCCCACAAGGGCCTGATCTGCGATGCTTGACTTCCTCAAAGGTTCATCTGCTTTCTTTCCTCTTCCCTCTCATTTTTCAGGGTTGTCCTACTCTGCCCGAAAAGACCGTGTCGAGCGAGGATGTGTCGCAGCCTGTGCACATGGGGACATGGGCAGCCACAGTGGCTGGGGGCTCTCAGGCTGCCACCATGCCGTGATGTGGCTGCGAAGGGTTTAAGTCCAACCCCAGCAAAGACAGCGACTACCTGCAGTGGCAGTCACCTGCTTGAAAGCAGGTGCCCCACTGACTAATTGCTGAATAAAGCATCTTTAGAGGCTGGCGGACTGAGCCCTGGGGACCTCCTCACTCAGCTATTGGCAGGAGGCAAAGTCTCTGGAAACAAAGCTTTACAAGGCTGCCGAAGCCCGAGATGAAAGGTGGGTGGCAGGGTTAAGAAGAAGATATCAAGGCTCATCTGTGTGAGCACCACAGGGACCTTCCCCATTTGTGCTCGGCCCCTTGCTGGCTGAGAGGAGGGGCAGCGCTGGGTTGCATCCCTGTCTGCAGGATCCTGCAGCCTCCTGCAGACCCTCCAGCATCCCCTTGCCCTCTCCCGAGGGGCAGCTGTGTCCGTGGGGCAACCTCCACTTCACAGCTGGGATGGGGAGTGGACCTTGCACTGGGGGAGCCTCCCGTTGCAAACCCCTGTGCACACAGACCTTGGGGCTTTTCCTTTTTTCCTCCTTCCTGGTATTAAGCCTCTGGGAAACTGGTTGTGAGCATTTTAAAGAAATTCAGCTTGGCAAACAGGAACAGAAGGGCTTTGCCCCCCAAACACTTAAAAAATATTGAAATTCACTTGAATAAGCAAAAAAATGGCTGAACTGTCATGCATGAGGCACATGAATCATCTTCGGGGAGGAAAGCGATCCTAGCGATGTCTGGGCTTGAAGTAACAGTAGTTAACATTATAATGACTCATACCACATATGCGTCACATCGTTTTTCATTAGGAGCAGCATTCTGGTGTCCTGTGACTAACTGAAAGCTGGAATTGTGGTCCTAAAGCCTTGGGCCAGGGACTTGTCTCGCCCATATGCTCTGGCTGAGTGCCAAAGGCATTATCAGCTGTCAAATATTAAATAATAATAATAATAATAATTCTCAGATCAAACAGTTCATTCAAATGACAAAATGAGATGGGTTTTGGAGCTGCCGTCCCCAGAGAGTGCCGTGGTTTTAATAGGGAGAAAATGGATAAATTGAGGGCAGGCACCTCCAGAGAGGCCCTTCTTCTGCTCTCAGCTCATTAATGTCAAACTAGGCTCTGCAGTCCATTTCTGATCTTCAGACAAGGTCAAAATTTCCATTTTTGTCTCTCCACAGAAAGACCTTGGATTCCTTTTCAGTAACCCGATGGCCCCCTCAGCATCCTCCCAACATATCTTTTGATCTGTGTAAATCCCTGCTAGCAAGCCACGGATGTCAGCTCCTGCAGCCCGAGTCACTCAATCAGCATCACCCAGGCCAGCCTGTGTCCCACCAAGCCTCTTGGTTTGCCCATACTTGTCAGGGACCAGGGCTGGCACTGACACTTCACCCTGCAAAACAGGGGGCTGGAGGCTGGAGGAGTTTGGGGTGACGGAGGTGGAGGGGTAATGGTGGGCAAGAGATGCGATACAAGGATGGATGTGTCAGGGAGGGAGAAATGCAGGGGGAGTCGGGGAATGAATTAGCAGCAACTGATTGAGGACAACCTCAATTTTTTTGAGGGCAGCAGCTGCAGCTTTTGTGGGCTCAGAACATTGTACCTGGCCAGGGGAGGTGGCAAGGCTCTGTGATGATGCCACCTGCCCTGGTCAGGCCAGCCTTCACCAGCATCTAAGCCTTGCTGCTGCCTCGTAAGCTTGGTCAGGCTATTCTGGGGTTTGCTTTCAGTCTGCTGGTGGGGGATGGAGGGCAGTGAACCCACCCAAGGCAGTGCGCCCACCCAAGGCAGTGCTCATGCACTATTGCCTCTGCTCCGATGACAAAATGCTCAGATTATATAAAAAATTGATGAGTGGCAGGAGGAAATTGCCAGGAAATGGGAAGTGAAGGTGAGGAGACCCCCAGGAACAACCTGTCATAGGGAAAAATAGGAGAGACGCGGCTCTGGGATGCCAGCCAAGGATGTCCTGAGCTGCCAGGGGGATGGTTTCAGGCTCCTACGCCACAGCTATGTTCTGGTGGTAGCATAACTCCACTTCCCAGAGGAACACTGCAGGCTTTGGGGCACAATTGATGTTACTTGTTGGCCATGGTTGCCTTGTTTCGGTGCTGGTAGAGCTACTGCACGCATTTGGGGCTAGAGCACTCCGTGGGGGATTGCAATGAGCAGTCCCTAAAGCGACTGCTGGAGCCTGCAGAAGGTCACAGGCTGGGTACCACGAGAGGTTGTACAAACACCGCTGCGTGGCTGGGAAACACCCCTCCTGTTCAGACCTGCCTTGTGATAAGGGTCTGGAGAGCTTGGTCCATGAGATGGGTGGGAAGCCCTGGTGCGGAGCAGCGGCAGATGTGCTTATAGCAAGAGCGACTTCCTACAGACATCTGTGGAGTCTCATGTTCTCAGGGCAATGGCTCCTCCAGGCTCTGGGCCCTGCTAAAGCTTGTGCCATCACCTTAAAGCCGGTCTTCATAACCAAATTATCCTTCAGCATAATGACAGCCTTAGACCTGGGTGCGAGCAGAGTAGCTGAGGGATATGCTGGAGTTACCCTATCAAGCTGCAGGAAGAGAAAAAACACAATCTGGAAGATATCTGTGGTGCTAAAACCACTTTACCCCCCTCCTATCTGAATAATACAGACCAGCCAAACAGATTTTTATCAAACTTTGCAAAATATACCACCTATGGGCTGAAGGAAGCACGAGAAAAATGCATCTCAAAGGGTAGTATTTGTACAGAAAGTGATGAACTACCAAAAATAAGTGCTTATAATTGAAGCTCCCTGTTGATCATTGCAGCAGGACAAGGACAGTGCTCTCCCCGCTGAAGAGCAAGCCCTATCATGGGTGGCACTGATGCAGCATCTGAAATCCATAGCAGGCCAATAATCATTCACATCAGCTGCTGAAATACCTTATAGCGGCTAGATTAACAGGAGGAAGAGTCTTGCAAACCTTGGGAGGTGAGACTGCCTGGAGATACAGATAAAAATACAATAGCAGTGGGGTTCAGAGGGAAAACAGCAGTCGTATAAATTGCCCATTCAGCTTTGCCTTTCTAACCCCAGGACAACCCCTGAGCTGGACCTGTGACAAGGACAGCATCTGCAACCATTTTGGTACCCACTGACTCAGACTAGCTCCGAGGTACTTTCACAAGCAGGTGGGCCATGGTGGGGAGCTTTAATGTAAGGAGAAGTAGCCAATATATTTGGGTTTTTTTGTGGATGCTTGGCTGTAACAACCAACCGTGCATGAAGTCTGTGCAGCTGCTTGTTTTTTATTTGGGTCCCTTCTCAGGGTTATAGATTTAGCTGTACCATTAACTGCCTCAACCTCAGACTGGAGATATTTATAAACAGGAAAGTATTTCAAGTGTTGAGTGTGCCAGGCTATGACATAAATGGTAATAGTTTGGAGGGACTGTGCCATAATCAATTGACTTAAGACACTGTTATCTGTGAGACAGTTAAAGATCCAAACTCAAAAGCAAATTTCTAAAAGCAAAATAAAAAATGTTTTACAAGACCCTCTGGCTCTCCAAAAGCCATCAATGTGTTTCTAACACAGCATGTCAAACCCATCAGCACAAATAGCATCATGGCTTTCCTGAAAGGGCCTGCCTGCCTGCCCTTTTCCTCCAACTCCTTGCACCTGCCAGGAGGGACCTGCACATGCAGCCCTGTGGGCTCAGGGCCACAGCTCTGGGCCTGAACAGGTAAGGCCTGAAGACCAAAATGACCACGTAGCTTCCCACGTAGCTTCTGGATTGAGGTGTCCCAGCCAGGGTCACCTCATAGCAGCACGTCCAGGACATGTGGTTGGACATTGTTCCCGACTGCAGCATCTCTCAGCTGTATGAAGGTCCCGTATTTTTAAAAACAAGCTACTGCTCCAGACTGATGCGACAACTTTGCGAAGTTGCTCTCACCAGGCTCTTCACAGCCAGATATCACTCCCCTGCACTGCATGCCACAGCAGCGTGCTTTCGAAGCGTGGGGGTGCTGCAGCAGCTCTGCCAGCCCTGGAAACCGGGGAGGTGGGTACCAAAGAGCATTCTGTTTGTTTTCCCCCAGTTGCACAATTTGCCCAGGCTTTACCCTGATTTACTGCACCCTCTGATGACCTTGCAAGAGCAGTAAACACCCACATGGCCATTTGGTTCAATTATTGTAATTCCCTCTCCACAGGGCTTCTCCATCGTGCCTTGCAGGTTGTTCTGGAACCAGCAACACGCTGACTTGCTGGTTGGAGCTGCATTTATCGTGTATCTTCACTTCAGCTGCCTTTAAAGCACTGAATTGACCGACTTCGCCTCACCAGTGCTTAAAGCCTTCACCAATGTTTATTGTGGATGTCCTAAAGTCCTGTTCTCCATTGACACAGGAACTGCCTGTCAAATCTTCTTGTCAAACCTCTGTCCTCACCTTAGCCTACTCTGTTCCTTCAGCAGTGCTACTATGGAGCAAAAAGGTCTGGGCCTGGAAGGTGCTGCACCATTAGTAGTATTCTTGTTTCTCACCTGGCTGCAATGTGGACTTCAGTAAATACCATTTTCTAACAGCGGACATGCCAGTGACAGGCAAAACGCTGGCAGCAGGTATTGCGTGGACATGAAAGAGGGAAAGGTGGGGTGCATACCTAGGATGCTGCACATAGTGGCACAAAGCCAGCCGCAGGAGCAGTGCCTTCAGGAGACCTCGGAGCTAAAGTGGTTGGGAGATCAGGAAGATCAATCAGAAGCTAAGTAGAAAAGAGAGGAAGGATAAAGTTAGGGAGATGAGGATGAGAAGATTAAACCTGATTCAAGAAGAAGCCAACAGAGAGAAAGACATCGATGCCACATCATGGTGACAGAAGCAGGTGCCCTTGGGCATGGGCTGAAGGAGGCAGGGATAAAGGACATGACTTTGACCAGCGCCTGGGTTGGGTTAGAACTAGCGTTGTCCATACAGTGGAGCAAGCCAGACCCTAGGGAAGCCAGGCATGACAGATCGAGCAGTCTTGGACATGGGCTGGGTGTGCAGGGCAAGGGATGGAGGCTGGATGAAGGTGCCCATACGAGCTTCAAGCTTGGGTCACAGGGAAAGGAGCATCACAGGAACAATGTCTCTCTGCTGGTACGGTAGGTTTTTAGCATTCTCCTCGCCATTCCTTTTTTCCCTCCTGCTCTGCACCAACTTCCTTTAATTTGCTCATTAAAGGGAGCTGGGTTATGACAACAAATTGTGGCATTTTCTCTTTAAACCTGTGAAAAAGCTAGAGCCCTGAAATTGCCCTGAACACTAATGGGTACAATCCTGGCTCAACCGCATTATTGGCAAGCTTCTCACTGACTCCTGCAGAGCCAAGATTTCACCTCAGATGGAGGCTATCTTTCAATTAAAGGTATTACTCTTAATATTCATTAAAATTCTGTTTAATCCAGGCTCTACAAGGGGCAAACCCTGAAATTCATTAAGAGTTGTATAAAAAGCCAGCACGAAGGACCACAGTCAGGAAAAGTGCCTCATTGCAGAGGCTGAGGAATGCCACCAATTTAAGGCCAGGCCTGAGGAGTGGGACAACCTGGTGCTGGAGCCCACTGGGAACACAAGCTCCCAGGGTGTGAGGGGCTGTGGAGCTGGTGGGCCGCCCTCCAGCTCCCCGAGGCTTCGCTCCCATAGCTCCTCACCTTTTCGAAGGGTCCCAGTGCTGAGGCAGAGAAGGGCAGGTGGAGGCAGCATGGAGCTACAGCTGCTGTGAAGTGCCTAGCTAATGCCCTTGCTTCACCCTCTCTCCTTCCTCAGCCTCCTTCACGTACCCACCCAGACATGGCCTCGCTCTTGTCTGCAAGTGCTTCCCGCGCCTGCCGTCCCCAGCAGCTCAGCCCACAACCATGCTGCAGTCACCGGGCAGTCTGGTCCCCGTGACCCTGCAGGATGTTCCTTGCCATCCCAGCCTATCTTGTGTCCATCCACCATCCCCTGAAGCGTCTCCCCAGAAAAGAGTCTGAGGAGCTCAGCCATCAGTGGGGAGTAGCTGCCGCCTGTCCTGCACGGGGGGAGAAGCCCACAACTCCGATCAGCTCGGGGTCCGGTGGTGATCATCCACCCTTCGCTGCTTTTGGAGGCTGGGGGTGCAAAGGAGAAAATGCTCTGTGCATGTGAGGAGCTACCCCAGCTCCTTACCAGCTGTGGGGGCTGTCACAGGTGTCCCTCCCGAGGACCTCAGCTGCATCCCTGACACCGGGATATCACAGCATCTGCCTGGGGAGCTGAGCTGGTGCTCAGCTTCCCGAGACCCCTCCAGGCTGGAAGCACCCCAAAGACTGGATTCAGCTTGCAGGTTGCCAGTGGACCTCACTGCCTGTGTGAAAGGAGGATGAGGGCAGGAGGTAAACATGGGAGCCATCCTGGGCAGCGGCTGCCCACCTTCCTCCAGCACGCTGCCTGGCTTCAGACAGTGTGCTAAGCAGCCACGTGCAACTCCTTCCCCTTCACGGCACTTTGGCCTCTGCTTGTGTGCGGGAGGGCACCCAAGATGCCCCAAGTCACCCAGAGGCCACCATATTCCTGAGGAAAACCAGCCCCAATTCTGCGTTTCAGCCAATGAGACCGTTCCTCCCCACCCCAACCTGCGCTTCACTGCACACTTGTGCAAAGCCCCACGGGCTGCATCTGATGGGCTTCAAAACCCACTCTCACCGAGCCATTGAGAGAACACCCTAAGAAGTCGCCCAAGGGGTTGCAGTTACCTGCCTGGAGATGCAGCCCCTTCTGGCAGCGAGCAGGCAGCTGGCAGGGAGAGCTGTGCTCGCAGCCCTGACGTTAGCAGCTGGGATAAAAAACCTGCGGGTTGCTGAAAGGAGAAAATGGCTCAGAGGCTGGAAGAGAGAGAAATGAAATGGAAGAAGCTGGCCAGGTGAACTCTGCGAGGACCACGCCACACCGCAGCAGGTGAGGTGGGCGCTTCTGCAGGCTGAAGGCTGGGATCAATTCACAGGATTAGAGACACTTGGCCAAAAAGCTAATGAATCACCTCAGCTGGGGAGCTGAACCCCAGATACCATAGTATTTTCTGACCCTCAAATGCGAACCAAAGTGCCTTGGGTCTGTCCTTTAGGTCACTTTAATTTCAGTGCAGGCATCTAAGATTCTCTGCCTGTATTTGCAGATGCTGTGATTGTGTATGCGTTTTCATGAGGCTTATATAAATAAAAAATATTCTTTATCAAATAAGTATCAGTGCATTTTTCACAGGCTGCAGCTTTAGGTGGTTGCTCGACCTCTGTGAGAAGCCCTGCTCTACCATGTTAGACAAACAATTTTTCTCTGTCCCTTGTGTTTCTCTGCATCTGTTAATTCCTTTATTTTTATTTCTAAAACTGTCCCATCAGGCTGGATGACTCCTAAATCCCTGTCCTCTCTCTGCATTCTGCAACCCAGATTTAACCCTACAAGCACCACTGCTGCCTGAAGCCAGAAGGCAGGCTGCCAACAGTCCCCGCTCCCTCTCCTCCCAAACATCAGCTGCCTTTCCCAGCCATGAAATATTGCTGGATGAAATACATTAGGTTCCCTTGATCAATAATCCATCAGTACTCCTGAGCACCAGGGAAGCAGCCAGCTTCCGCCTCTTCCAGCTAATTCCCAGAGAACTGTTCTCCTGTCTCCCCTGCTGCCCTGCCAGATCCTTTTTCTCTCCAGCCCTCCCTTGTCCCTCTGTTGTTTCCAAAGTCTGGCACTGTTCTTCCTTGTCCTTGTTCTATTTCCCTAAACTGCGCCCATATTTCTCCTACTTCTTGCTCTCTACCTTTTCTCACTTTCTTCTTCCAGCCTCTCCCCTCTGCTTCCTCCTTACTTCTATCTCTTGGTAAATTGTATACTGTCATTTACAACTGTAATGATGATGAAAGACCCAAGATGTGGAAATAGCAGGCGCCGGTTCCCTCCCTGCCCCTTTCCTCCTCCCCTCACACCCTAGGCATGTTTCATTTTTCCAGCTCTCCTGCAGCCAGAGCAGCGGAGCTCCAGCCTGCCGGGGGAGCATCCGCATCATGCCAGCAGATACAAAAGTGATGAAGGATGGCAGAAAGGGCCAGCTCCCCCGGCTAAGCTCCTTCGGGGAGCCGTGATGTTACAGCTGGAGCAAGGTGAGGGCTGGCTCTCAGAGTGCTTTCCACCCAGCCATCGCCAAGTGCTCTGCAGTGATAGGCAAATCGCTTTATCTCTGTGACACAGATGGAGAAGCTGAAACAAATCGCTGGGCTCTGTAATGAGTGAGAGGGACACAAGCAGAGTGCCCCCCCTTTACGCTTCGAAGGAAAATATCACTGAAGGGGACTGGCCTCAGGCACCAACCATAGCTGAGCTTGACTCTCCTGGTGGGAGCAGTAACATCTTTTCGCTGCGGATCTGGAGTCTGCGGTGTAAAATTCAGCCCAAAGTTTGACGCTCCTCCGCCTCCAGCCTGCTGTTGAGGCGGCAGGGGACTGAGTCGCAGGGAGCACGTGCAGAGGCTGGACCTCGGCCGCAGCACGCAGCATGCCAGGGAAGGCTGAGGGGAGCAGCCCTTTAGCGGGGAAGCCAACAGAGCAGACAAACACGGTGGTGGATATGACCATGGCATGGCAAAGACCATGAGAGACAGGCATAGCCCACATAGCCCCACACAGGAACTCCCACCTTCACCTTACCCAGACCCCAGGGAACAGGTACATTTATTGGAAGTTGATCCAAGCAGCCCCTGGACAAACCCAGCCCAGCATCTCACCTTGGCCATGGCTACAGGTCAGGCCCCACAGAGCCACCAGCCTTGCTCCTGCTCATTCTGTTTGTCCTCGCTTTAAAGGAGTGGTTTTTACTTGTCTCTCCTTTCAAATGGTTTTTACCTGTCTCTCCTCTTGAAATACCTGTGCCTGTTCCTACATTGCATGTGTCATTCTTGATGATCTCAGTAAATCAAAGCAGGTAGCCAACTGTTGGCTGAACATTAGCCGTGCTGGAGATGCTTTTCCAGTGGTATAAGCTGTTTCGATAAGATAATGAGAAATTAGTCAAGCGTTCACGAACAGATGCTCTTCCTTCTGAAGAACACAGAGCTCACTTCATTGTTTGAACAAATCTTTCTACTAAGCCGCTGCTAGCTGCTAAGGTGCTGATTTGATGTGACGCTTACCATTCATCTTCATAACAGTTTCCAAGTCGGGCTCTACAAACTGAGGTAGCCGTCACCCATGCACTGTTTTGGCTGAGTCAGACGCACCTCCCAGTGAGTGCCTTCAGTGGTTGGAAAGGAAACTTCTTGAGCTGGTCCAGGAGGCCACCACATTCCTCGTTTCAATGCCTTCCCACCACTCCTCCTGCAACACCATCTGGCCACTGCGTGCACGACCCACAAAGCCAGTGGTCGCTGTTGTGTTGGCTCTGAGGAGCACATAGGCCATTCCTGTTTTCCTTCCTCTCTGGAAAGCACATGCAGCTCTCTGCAAGGCTGCAGTGTGACATGCATACAGTGGGTCATCTTCATGGCAGTGGCCCAAGGGTGTGGAGACCCTATCAAGGACGGACACCTAGACCCAACATCTCTGGCTATCTCCAGTAATGGAGTGAGCAATTCAGTGTCTTCTCAAGAGGGGCAATTCAAAAAAGCAGGTCACCGCTGGCTCTACCATGCGGTATGGTTTCAGTCAGCCTTGTCCTGGTCTTTGTAGGGAGGAATGAAATAGTGGAAAACTTCCAAGACTTTTTTTTGTATTTCAGGAATCCCTGTGAAAAAAGACGGTATTCCAAAACGACTTGCTTTTCTGGAATGAGAGCAAACACTGGAGTTTGGTGGCTCAGTGGCTTCATTCATAAGGATCAAATTCTCTATAAAAAGTTGATAAAATGATACTTGTGTTTGTCAATCCAAAAGCTACAGCTCTTCACATGGGGTCTGGCTGCACCCAGGCTCTCAGGACCCTTATTTTATATCTGGCAGGTTCTAGCGGTTTATTAACACATTTACTCTCGTCCAGTCTCTTGCTCAAAGCTTTATACATCAAGGGCGACACCACCACAGCACAGACCCATGCTGCTGGCTCCCTGGGCTCTCATTCCTAGGCTCAGCACAGCTGCGTGCTGCTGAAATTCTGGCCACTTGCAGAGAAGTAGAGCACACCAATGTATAAAAAAGAGGTTATTCTCCTGGATTTGCAGTCTCTCCAAAATCTCTACAGCTCTTATGCAATCTTTTTTTTTTTTTTTTTGTACAAGCATGCAGAATGTATGAACCTATAACCCAACCCATTCTTCTCCTTCAAGGTTGCACACCCAAAGCTCTAGTTATTCAGCCGCACTTGTCTTCCTGGGGTGCTGTATTTATTCCTGGTTGTCTTCTGACTATCAAAACAGATTTGGGTGTGAACTCAGTGATGGGCATCATGGGGCGCAGGAAACAATTATAAGGAGCAGAAATAGCCTACATACACAGCGGGAACAGCTCTCTGATTCAGAGCCCTTATTATAGATCAGAGCCTGGAAGATTCAAAGTCCGTATAGACCATCAGAGACTGTGTGGTCTCTGGGTTTCCTCTGAAACATGCCTTGTCAAGTAGAAAAAGATATGTCTGTCATATAATACAATTTATTTAACCCTTGCCAGCCTGGGGTGGACCAGTGTAGTAGAAAGAGGGGTGCCTGCAGCTGGGGCTGGGTTAAAGCAGGGCACAGTAGCCCAGAAATTTTTACATCTGGATTCTGCAGCAGCAACAGTTGACTTGATTAGGATTGGTGATGGAGCTCCAGGGCTGATTGGACTAATTGTCTCTCAGCCCTGAAAACGCATCCTCAGCCATTTTCAGAAAATTAAGTTCTGTGTCCATAGGCATCTTCTCACTTACTGATTTCCCTTGTACACTGGTGAAACAGCCTTAATACGCAAAGGGGTTCAATCAGGTAGGACACAACATACTCTGAAAGTCGTTTCTGATCAAAGCCATTGCCCTTCCAAAAGCAGAACCACCCTGAATCCTTGGGAACCCCCTGATGCTGTGAAAATATATGACACCAGGTTGCTCTTACTGCACCGATTCCCCCCCGGCTCAGCGGTGCAGGAGGCAGGGGGTGCTTTCTTCACCTGCTTTTCTGATTCTGTCTCTACCCTCAGTGCAGGAGCCATCCTTTCCTGAGACCACTTCCTTGGGGCAAGCAGAAGCATTACCTGAATCTGCTTTCTGATGCACGATTTGCACCAAACCCAGTGCTTCGTGACCAGCCATCACGGTCACTGAAGAAGCAGTGCCTCCCCTGCACTCCCGTTAGAGGACATTGATGTTTGTTGTTTCCTCTCTGCTTGTTCCCGTCAGAGACTTGCACACCTCACTGCCCCAGCCCAGCAACTCATCAATGCCATGATACGTTTGTGAGGCCCATCAAAGCCGTGGGATTAGGGCCTTCACAAGCCACCAGCTTTCTGCTGAATGCGCCCCCAACTTCGCTGACAAATCTGCAGCAGCAATGACCCAATTTTGTTTCTCTCTGCCACTCAACCTTAGACAAGAGTGTGGGAGTTATTATGCTGGGACTTGTGCTCCTAAGCGTGAGGACGTTGCTGTTATCAGCAGTTGACAGGCCATCAAGAAAACACTGCTGTCAAAGTGACAAACCAGTGGTTAGCATCTCCCCAAACCCCTGTTTTTGTGTAAACAGCAGGAGGAGTGCAACTCCCAGTCATGAAAACAGGCTCTCCAGGGCCTGAGGGGGAATCATTCCCACACCCCCTGCCCAGGACAGGACCCGGGTCCCAGCCCTGCAGCATCACTGCTGGAGGACGGGCAGTTTCTGAGATGGCTGCTGTGCACTGCCGCAGGTGGGAGGAAGCCCTGGCTGCCTCACCAAAGACTTCTCTGTTTGGTGAGGGGTAAAGATAGTCAGTGTGGTGTGGCTGTCCACCACCTCTGCACCCTATTTTTTGGAAGAACGTGTATTAGGTTTGAATAACCTCTAAGCATGGCAGAGAGGACTTGGTATGGAGCATCAGGCCCATGGGCTCCCTAATCTGGGCATTACCCGGGAGCGGCTACTACCCAGAGGTCACAACCTTTTTTTTTTTTTTTTATTAAAGCAAATTTTTTCTCATTAAACCTCCTTCTTTGAAATTTAGGACCACAATTCTCGGCATGCCGTTTTCCCTGATGATGTGGACGCTCTTACACTGTGGCCTCGATTCCTTCGGATGAGGATGCCCCTGCCAGCGGCAGCCGAGAGGCCATCCCACACGCGGCGCTGCCAGGCTGACAAACGGGAGGTCGCCCGCAGTTATTTTGTGAAGCAACCCACATGCATTATTTAGAGCAAAACCCAGAGTGACGCCTCCCTTGTGTGCTCTTGAGCCGGGCTGGTCTAAAATGCAATTGTTTGAAATGTCGTGTCAGAAGGACCTTTACCAGCAAGCGCTGTGTGCAAAAAAGAGACATTTTGGAAGCATGTATGTGGTTTAGCTCTTTTTAGGGGCTGGTGTCTCAGGGGAGCAGGCTGTCTCCACCACTTTTTGTCTGTTTTCCACGGGCCAAGCCAGTTCACAGCTGTTTGGTTACTTTTGATAATGTATATGGGGTTTCTGTCTGAAATGAAGCCAGTGCACGGGATGTTTCCCTTTGCATTTAAAGTGCTTTTCCACCAGGGGAACTGGCCTAAGGTTTCAAGGTATTGAATCACTCCCTTTCGTTCACAGGTGTTTTTACTCTAATAATGTATCATGAAGCAATGAAAAAAGAAAAAAAAGGAGGAGAAAAAAAATGCTGAAATCCATCTCGTGACTTAGCTATGGCCAGATGTTAAAGACAGGTTTTAGCACCTTATTCCCTCCTCCCAGAAAATCCTTCATCCCTGTGAGGTGTTTTGGTGAAGTGCCCAGAGGTATTAAAGGACAAGGATGATGCATGACCCTGGGTCCAAATGAGCACCCCTTGTTGAAATTTCATCAGATAAAATCAGAAGCCACCTATTCCCCAAAATTAGATTTTCTACAGCCCGTCGTTTCCATCCAGGCAGTGTCATCAGTGTTAGGCAGGACACCGCATAAGCTCAGCTCTGCTGTAGGCAGGCAGGGGGTGAGCAGAAGCCTGCCTCTTTAATGGGGAAGGAAACCAAATTAATCCCCTTCAAACTCAAAGCCTACTGTCAGAGGAAGGCTGAGAGGTCAGCGAAGAACTGTTCTACATAGTTACATTTTTATTGTATTAATTTCCCCGCTGCTCAGTCAGAGGATTCAAGAGCAAATCCACTTTGCAGCTAACATTTAAATAGAGAAAACCTTTTAGAAAATGGTGGGAACCGGTATCACCACAGCAAAAGTCTGCATCGCCCAGCTTTGCTTTTCCCAGAAACAAGGCTGCCTTTCGAAGGTGGTCTGCTGGTGTTCGCTCTCCTGGTCCCTGAGTGTGATGGGTATTAAATTGAGGTTTCTCTGCTGGGGCCAGCTCCAGGTCACTGCTGAGCATCCTGCAGGTCATTGCCGAGCATCCTGCCGGAGCTGCTAGTCCGGGGCAGAGTTCCTACCCTCCTGCCTTATTTCAAGAGAGCAAAGATGCTGGATTTTCCCCCAAAACCGTTCATGCAACCTCAGTCGGAAAGGAAAGACTCCACATTTCATTCAAAGTCAGGAATTCAGAAGATTAGAGAAAAAAATAGTCAATTGCTATTTCTATCAATTAGACAGAGATCAACTTTTTCTGCCCTAAATGAACAGGCTTCTCTTTCTTCCCCTGCTAATGCAGAAGCCTGCAAATTCCTATCTGAAAATGGTTTCCCATAACTGGTGACTGTATGCGTGTTAACTGCTGCATTGCATTGAATTATTTTGCATTTTTTATTGTCATTATTAAAAGGTTGGGGAAAAATTTAGCTGTCATCTCATGAAGCCAAGGCTTGACTTTTACATTCCCATTGTTTTAGTTGCTCAACTTCTCAGGCAACTGCACAGACCTGGGGATGGCAGCACAGAGTCCGACGGTTCGGAAAGGATAGCAGAACTAGCAGGGGCTGTTTCCCTCACTTCATCTGAACCTCCTTTTTCTGCCACTGCTGTGGTGGTCTGTGGAGGTGCTTGCCATAGGAGCTGCTGTCGCAAGGGATGTCCCTGGTTTCCAGCCTGCTACAGCCTCCACCATCATGTGCTTGGAAACACAGAGTTTGCCAGTAAAAGCTGAGGCTGGTGCCTGCTCCCCCCCACCCAACAGAGGGGCTTCGGTTGCCGTTTGAACCATTTGGGTCCAGTGGGGTGCTGGGAAGGATCCAGGAGACTCAGGGAGGACTGGCACCCTTCACCTGCTGCCCGGGACATGCGTGGCACTGCACGGCACACCAGCCCCAGGAGCTGACCCCGTAAGGGCTAGATAAGCTGGGGAGCAGGGCCCAGGAGTGGCTTTGGCAGAGCCACTGCGACAGGGGAGCCCTGGCTGGGAGAGTGGGGAGCAAGGCAGGGGATTTGGGGGAATGGGGGGTTCCAGGGAAGCGCGGCAGCGAGTGAGCAACAAGGTGCGAGGGGAAGGGAAGCAAAACATGATTGGGGCTGCTCTGAGCAGCAAAGGAGCACCCAAGTCCCTGGTGGATGATGGCACTGTCCCCGACTCTGTCTTTAGCCCCACTGCTGTGGGAGCCTGAGTTCTGGGTAACCCTCCCGGGGAGCTTGCTCAGCCTGCAGAGGAGTCCAAAGAAAGGAGTCCTTACTCCCTCCCGGCCAGTGCCTTGGGGTGCAGGGACAGCTACAGGGGTAATGGCAGGGGGCTGCAGCCATTGCAGCACCCAGTAAATCGATGCGAGGACGGGTCCTCAGCGTGGCTGCAAGCAGGATGATGCAGGGAGGACTCTTCTGGGATGACTGTTTGTCTCATTTTTATCCCTCTTTTGCTACCTTGCTTTGTCGCTTCTTCTCCAAGAGCTCTTCCTCTGGCTCATCTCCCTTTTTTCCTTTCTACAGGACTCCTTTGTCTCTTCTCCCACCTTCTGGTCCCATCTTTCTTCCTCCTCCTCTGCCACCTCCCTTGCCTCTGTGCCCCTGTCCCCATCTGGAGCTCCCAGATGCCCACATATCAATGCCACATGTGGCCAGGCTAACTTTTCTGATCTTCCCTCGCACTTAACCACACTATTGCTGACTTTGAAGGGACAAGGAAGAGGAGAGGTGGATAGCTGCCTTGCTGGGAATGGAGAAAATCTGGAGCTGGGTGATCCAGGCATCAGATGCTGTTGGACAGGGCTCAGTTCTGACCCAGGATGGGAAAGCTGCTTCATTGCCACTGTTTTTGCTGTCTCTGTTGGGTTGGCTCCCATGGTCTCAGCTGAGTACTTGCTCGAGGTGGTCCCCAGGCTCTGAGGCTGGGCACAGGCTTCCCCTTGGAGGTGGATGGGTCTCCTCTGGACACGTCTTCAAGGACAGCTCTGCTGGCCTTAAAGACAGACCAATGTTGGACAGAGAACCTGTTATCTCCACTTTGCAAGTGCAGAGCAGAGTGCCTGCAGCTTGCAGTGCCCCCACTCCGGACCAAAGTGGGGGACCACTCTGCGGCCACGAAGTGGGGGGTTCCTGGACATGACCTTGGTGGGCAGCAAGCTGCAAAGGTCCTACCTACCAGCCTGACCCCCACAGCACCCCAACCCAAGCAACCCTTCTGGGTCATGCTGGCAGGGAGAACATGTGCTTTGGCATGTTCTTGGCTGGTCCTGTGCGGGGTGCTGGGTTGAAGGTGCCCACCAGAGCAGGGCCCCGCCACTGCCAGCACACTGCTGACTGTACGAGTTCCTGCAGCTGGCCTGGCCAGCCCCCTCACTCGCGCTTATTGGAAAAAATAATTGGATGGATTGAAGTGCAGTACCGTTTTACTTAACAGATAAGAAATTTCATATCTGCCCTGATTAGGGGCCAAAAGATATGAGCTCACTCCGGAGCCAGCAACGGAGGCAATTTCACTTCACTTCTGCTGACAGGGGAAGAAGTTTGAGGGGCTGAGCACTGCTGCGGTTTGCTGCATTAATGTCACTGCAAGGGGGGACCTGCCTGCTCCTAACAGGCACGGGGATGCTGTGAGGAGCTCGGCCAGGGAGGTGTCATGCCCCCAGAGAGCCCCATCCATTGCCTGAGCACAGCTGGCTGGCATCGAGCACAGTGTGGGGGCTCAGGGCAGCATAGGATGCTCATCTTCCCACTCAGTCCCTTGAGGGCAGGGGGGTCCTGAGCCCTTGCTGCCTATGCCAGTGGTACCTGGCACCTCACCGCCTCTGCTCCTTCATCGCAGGTGCAAAACACCCAGACTGGTAAAGAAAATCAGAGTCAAGCTGAAGCCATGATGGCACATGGGTCTGTTTAAACTGGCAACAGCTTGGCTGTCACCTTGTGTCGGGTGTAGCACAGCTGTGATGTCTTCGGTGCCTCATCTTGGCGTGACAAAAGGTCTTCACTAGACGTATTGTCTAAATCTCTCAGGACCGAGGTCCCCACTGGTCCACCCCTGCTTTCCGGCTGTCTTGCCATCACAGGGCCATGTGAAATGGGCTGTGTCACAGCACAGCCAGCTCTTGTAGATGGGCCAGGACACAAACCCATGTCACTGCAGAGACACATGTGCTTGAGCATCTCTGTCCTCAGCAGTGGTTGGAGGTACCCAGTAAGTCCGTGTACTCACCAAGGTAGCCAGGATGTCCCCCACTTCCCAAAGAGGCCAGCTGGCGAGGAAAGAAGAGTCCTGGCAGCTGACAGGGCAAAGCTCAAATGGGGAAAATTTGGGCAGCTCTCCAACTCTGCAACCAAAGCTGGAGCAGATAAGCGTGCAGGTGTGAAGAAGAGGCATGAAGAGGAGGACCTTTGCCTGTGCTTAGACTGAAACCAGTAAAGTTATTAATTGCTATCAGCGTGATGAGCCAGAGTGGGATGCTACACTGTGCTGAGAGAAATGCCATCTGAGGTTGAGGCGGCCGTGTCAGAAGATATAAATAACAGCCGGTATGAAGTTGCTCCTTGAACACAGGGTCCTCAGTGTGCAAAAAGCCAGGGGACAGGGTAGGAGGAGACATGTGGGGCACTGAGGACTGGCCATGAACTGATGGCACGAACACTTGGCACACAGACAGTGCTGTCAGCCCTCACAACTTCATTCCTAAGCTCATGGTGGTTGACACCCCTCCTTGGGGCTCAGTGTCTACAGGCATGTTTCCATGAGCTGCAAGTAAAAATATTTTTCATATATTTTAATATATTTTTCAGTATTTTCAAAATAAAAATAATTTTTAGCCTGTCGGAGCATAAGCTGGGACTGTGCAACTGAGGGGCATTGGTAGTGCTGCATCCTTCATCATGGGCAATCCTCATGAAGGAAAGGGCAGCAGTTTGGCTAAGGTGGTGAGTCCTTAGGATCTGGGAGCATCTGCAACGAGGCCAGCAGCAGGTGGCGAAGAGCAGCAGGTTCACGTGGTGCTGTTTCTAGGCTCGTGAAATGCCTAAAAACACCATTAGTCCCTAATGGATCCACAAAATGGAAGGGATTGAGCATCCTTCACATACTGAGAGGCTTTTGGGGAGTTAAGTGCCCCTTCACACAACCCTGTGCAAGGCATAGGGCAGAGATTAACCTGGGATGGAGGGTCGTGTGGTGATAAATGTCCTCCTGCCATCAGCCAGGACCAGGCACTGGTGTTCATGGGAGGAAGCCAGGGAGATTTCACCTCCCTTACAAAACTGATGTTAAGTTTTTAAATCAATAGCTTCACCTTCTAAAATGTTCCAGAAGAGCCTGTAACGATTTTTAATCTATTCTAAATGTCAGAACAAACAGCGTTTTCTTCCAAAAGGCTTTGCAGGCAGCAGTGCTGGGAGCCAGACGGGCACTGAGTACAGCTGCTCTGCATCTCCATCCCTCTGCTCCAGGTTACACAGCTGCCACGGCACCCACCTCGTACCGATCCATGGTCCTCGGCTGTTGCAAGAAGCCTTGGCCCAGGCTGCAGGCAGGAGCCAGCTTTATTTCTTGGGCTATTTTCTATTAAAGCAGGAATAACTACAAAGAGAAGACCTGTGCCCCAGGGTGAAGCTTTATTGTTATTTCTTGCTGCTACATATGGCTTAGTTTGGAGCAGCCAGGCCCTGGGGGACGGTTCAGCCCCCAAGAAGGGGAGGATGTTAATCCCGAAGCCTGCTTTGAATTAAGGATGAAGTCCCTGGCAGGTGTCAGGGCTGAGAGGTCCTCAGGGCTCAGGTTGTGCTCCCACTGCCTTGCTGCAGCCACTGGTTTGGGAGCACTGGTGTCAAGCCTGTTGCAGTGAGACGAGGCATTCCCGGGAGCGAGCTGCTTCAGAGGAGATGCTTTCAGCAGTCCTCTGGTCCCTCTGGGGATTTGCAGACAGCTCGAGTCACATCTGCTGCTTGCTTTTTTCTCTCTTACCTTTGCAGATGCATTTTCCTCACACTTCCTCCGCTGAGCCCCTCCTTCCCTCCTCCAGGCTGTGGGAGCAGAAGTGGTGAAGATGGGAAAATGCTGAATTCATGGAAATAGGTCAGAGACTCTCAGGTCTCCTGGTGTGCCAGAACAGGTTATTAAGATGGGCAAGCATTAAACTGTTTAAGCCATGAAAAGATACAGAGGGTCTTGCCTGGCACTGGCTTTGGTCACCCTCCCGCCTCAAGGGTGTACCTTGTCAACGTCTGCTTTATTGAGCTTGAAACAAGCCCAGACAGCCCAGTCCTGCCTAGCATGGGCAATTGTGACATCCACCCCCAACACATGCCCTTAGCCTCTCTAACCTGCCGGGCACCTGGGGTGGGAATTGGGGAAAGGGGTGTAGGCGGCCGAAGCCCTACCGCAGCTGGTGCCTGGCACAGAGGTGCTGCGTGAGACCAGAGGTCTCAGCGTACAGTGGTACACTGCGTTGTAAATGGCAATTTCCTCTTGACATCTAATCTCGCTGCTGAAAAGCATGTACACTTCTCAATAGGCCAGGCAGGGATACAGTATTCTGTGACTGGCCGTGCTCCTCTCCCTCCGATCAGGAAATCATGCACTCATGCTCTCCAAGAATCCCCTTTTGGGAACATCGTTATGCCAAAACCCTCCATGTTTCTCTTTCCCATGCTGCACGAGCCACTGAAGGATGGCTCTGGCTTATTTATAGTTCCTTTCCCCACCATCACACACTAAAAATTATCAGGGCCCCAGTTTTCACCCCTGCAGCAGAGCCGTGGCTTGAGCCAAAGGCAGGAGCAGGCACATCGACCTGTGGGTACCCGTGCCATCCTTCCCACCGTGGGCAGAGAGCTGCTGGCAGGAGCCGGGTTGCGGTGAGACCCTAAGGCAGCCACGCAGAGCTGCCCTGGGCACGGCCAGGACCTGCCCAGCCTGTGCCAAGCATACCCAGGCAGCTTGACTCCCCAGGCAACTTTCTGGGCCCTGCTCAGCACTGCTGCACCTCGGATGCCTGTGTTGTGCCCAGGAGGGTATGAAACATGTTTGGCATGTGCCAAGCTTGCCTCAAAATGCAGTTTTCAGGACGCCAAACTTTTCAGCCACATTTGTTAGCAAGTTTTGTCTGAAAATGTATGGGATGATTTTTTTCCTGAAAATGTCAAAACATTTTGTTTAGACATTTTCTAAATAAGGTAGCTTGGCTTTCTTTCAACTTGACAGTTCCATCTCAAAGCTGACCTATCTTTTAATTTTTTTTTTTAAAAAATGCTAAATAATGTGAAACATTTGGGATTCAAATTGACATTTTTATTTTATTTTCTTAAAGTCCCCCCCAGGTTTTCCATTTGGTTTGAAGGAGCAGGTGTCCCCCTTCCTCCTGTCTGTGTGGGGAGGGGTGAGGATGGTTAGCAGATGATGAAATTCACTCTCACCGTGGTACCGAGGCTATAGGGAACTCTCCCATGACTCTCTTCGTGCTGGGGCACTGCCTTGGATACCCATACTCCCCTCCATCGCCTGACACCCATCTCCCACCCTGGGGTTTTACTCCAGTGCTCCATTCCCCCATCCTGGGAATAAAATTCATAGAATCATAGAATCATTTAGGTTGGAAAAGACCTTCAAGATCATCGAGTCCAACCATCAACCATGCTGCTTTCAAGGCTGCCTCTGTCTCTCTGGCCCCCATAACATGCTTTCCATTAAAGCCAAAGATTAATTTCTGACGATTTAATTGACTGACAGTGCACCAAGGGGGAAAAAATGGAGCAGTCTGTGGGAGGAGAGGACACAAAATCAGGGGTGGCATCTGTTCGGTATCAGTAACCCCTGCCAGGGCAGGGGGTGTGTGGGGCTGGCTCTGGGGTGCACACAGACCCCCAAAACCTGCCTTGCAGAGACCCTGGGGGCCACACACTCCCATTGCACCCTCATGCCCTGGCGTGGCTGGGGGTGAACTGGGACAGCCCGGGTGCTGCTACCTCCATCAGGAGCATCAGGATGTTCCTTTTCTCGTCCCACCCCACCGCTGGCCCAGGATAGGGAGAAACCTTCATTTCCCTCCATTGGCTTCCCCGCTGCAGCTGACACCACCGATTGCTATGGAAACCTGGGGGGATGCAGAGCAGGGGGATGCTGCCAGGCTGGGGGGCTCCCGCAGCAGGAAGGGGTCCTGCAGGAGGAGGTGTGATGTGGTGAGGCTGGGCACCTCTGCTGGGGTGAGCCCAGGACCAAGCCCCTGCACGGAGGCAGAGGACAAGCACTGGCTCACCCTCCCTATCCCACTGACAACCCACTGGGTTCGAGGTGCTAGTTATTGCCTACAGAGGATCCTGCGCTTTTCCTCTCTGCATCAGTCATGACAGGAGCTTGCAGCAGAAAAGCACCTCCCTCGCCAGCTGGGGACTGTTGCCAGATTTTGGCTCCACCAGCCTTTTTTCCCCCAGCAATGTACAGAGGTTTTTCTTATACATGCACCTCAAAGGCTTTTCTGTTTCACTTTCTTGTGAGGACTATCAAAGTGCTCGCAGACTTTTTTTTATTTTTTCTTTTTTTTTTATGTTTAGCAGCTTTTAAGAGGGGTCCCAGCACAGGCAAGAGGCTCTCATCAGGCACAGGTTCTGCCTCCCCCTCTGAGCAGCAGAAAGGCAGCAGAGAGAGAAAGTCTCTTAATTAGCAAGCCAGTGTCCCCCTTCCTTTCTCTCCCTGCCCAAGCCCCAGCAAAAGGCCACGAGTATCCATCTGGGGCACAAAATCAGCTTCTGATGACAGTACCTCCCTTGGCTAGGCACATACATCTCCTGGCAGCCACATGAAACTTTGAGAAAAACACATTAACAACTTTCTTCTGCAAAGACACCAAATCGGCTTTATCTACCCTAGGTATGTTTGTAACCCTCTTTCCTCTTAGTATCTCTTAGTTGTTAATGCAGGCAGACTCCTGCTGCGGCAAGCGCTCTTATCTTGGTATTACAGATCATGAGGTGACACGAGCAAAGGTTGTGAGCAAGCCGGCGATGTTAAGATGAGGTTATCTGTGTAGGCAGTCTCTGAAACAGGGCAATAGCACGGCCTGTACTGGGATCATCAGCCAGAAACATATCGGAGAGGCACACGCATAGGGAGTATTAGGCTTTTAAGGACGTCCAGGTTATGTTTCCTTCCTCTCTTCCCCCACTGTCTTTCCCCTGGGGTAAATTCATACAGAGAATATCCTTTCCAGTGCTGCTGGCTCTGCCTGTGATGCACACATGAAGCTGCTTGGGACCAAAACACCCAGCTCTGCAGTGACTCTGCTAATAAAATGGACCCCTGGGGAACCTGCCATCCCGAGGTACTGGCTGGGCTGCACAGACCTGAGATGGGATGAGGAGGCTGGTGCTCAGATCAGACCTGAGAGGCTTTAGTAAGGCAGCAGCTGACTCACCGTGCTGCCTGAGGCAGGGAAGAAGCCGGCACAAGCCCAAGGGACAGACAAGTGCTGTCTGCAGGTCTCTCTGGGGAGAGGTGCAATGCCCCTCACACCAGTTTGGGAGAGGAGGAAGCCAGAAAGGGAGCTGCTCCCTGGCACTCTGCATCCCATTTTTATTCAAAAAGGTGGGTATCGTTTTGACTCGTCCCTGAATCCTGGCTTTGATGTGACAACCTGCACAGGGAGGTACAAAAGAGAGGAGGGAGATCTAGAAAATGCTTCGTGCCTGAGCCAGGGTTTAGTTAGACTCCTATAATTAACGACTGTGGCTCTCCTAAGAAAGATCCCAGATGCTTTGCTCTGCAGCCTGCTCTATCAATTTTTCTCTCATGCAACCGACACGCACCAAAACTCATTCCTTTGAGGAAGGGAATGAGTATGTATAAATCAAATGCATCTGGAAAACATGAGCAGGAGGGGAGGGGGCAAAGGGAGCACAGACTCCAAAGGAAGCGACACAACTCACCATCCCTGTGAGGATGCAGTCAGGTTCCCCTGGGCCAAAGAAGCTTGCAGGGTCATGTGTAGCAAGCCCTTCATACCTGAGCAGTAGGTGAGGAGCTCAGGCAGTGAGTGAGACCTCTCTGTGCCCAGCATAGCATCCATACGCTATACAAGGTGTGCCCTCATTCTGTCTTGAGATAAACAACTCTCTCAATAAGTTGTCCTGCTGAACTACTTTGTGGTTGGACCAGCCCCAGGGGACCTAGGACTCCCCTTTCCCCTCCAAGCCCCATTCTTTAAGAAGCCCTCCCAACCTGACACTTCTAGCAGTCTCATCTGCCTTGTAAAATTATCGCATCCAGCATGGATCGAGAGGACATCAACCTGCAACGCCCAGCATATTGTAGAAGCATACATCCTCAAGCAGCAGAAGTCTGGTCCTCAACTCCTTACAACAGGAGCCTTTACTCATTCGGACAATTAGCCCATGCTCCTAAGCACATAACACATTGACCAAGGCTCTCTGTGCACCCTTGCTTTATGGATCTGGTGCCTTTTCTCTAGGCCAGCAGGGCTCAGCCCTTGAAAAGCAGGTAGTTTTCCAGTCCTTTGTCAGGTCTGGTTTTCATCTCTGAAACTTTAGCACTTTGTGTGCTGAAGGTCTTGCCCCACAGGCTGTTGCCATCCAAAGTTCAGCCAGTGCAAAGCAGAGCGGGTCAGTGGCTTCATGGATCTGGCATCCCCACGGCTGTATCTCAGGGGGACAGCTGCCCAGTGGGCACGTGCACATACTCTGCTCAGCTCCTGCATCCCCTTGGTCTAGCTGCCTACTTTTGTTCCTCCATCCCATTCACTTTTTTTTACATGAACTACACCCCATCCCTTCACCAGTTCTTGTCTTCTCAGAGGCTCGCAGGTCTCACCAGGTTCTTTTGCCTCTTACTATACGTGGACAGCTGTAACTGCCCTCCCACCTTCTGACAGCCACATCCATCCACAAACCCGTGCTTCTGCAGCAGAGCTGGGGGAGGCTCAGCAAATACCTCCTGTTGCCTTCCACCCCTGAGCATCTGTCTGGGCTATTCCCTCTTCTCCCATACCAGCCTGTTTTGTCTTCACTCTCTCACAGAGCTTCATTTGATTTGCAGACACAATTCTCTCCCATGTAATTCAGCTCTGCCCTGTGAATTGGCTCTTCACTGATACATTTTTGCTTAGCTCGAAGAAGATTAAGTAACTTCTTTCACCACAGCAGTCCTATTTCTGGCCTATGCTTGTTATCTGGGAACATAGGACAGTGGCAGCAGGGGGAAGCATTTTATTAAGAGGCCAAGGGATCTGCCACACAGTCCCATTGCTTCCCTGCTCCCCACTAAGCTTTTGCAGGCGCTGGTAGATAAGTTCTGCTAACAATAGCATCGCCCCTTTATTTCTGCCCTTGTCACCAAAGGCAGCTACTGAATTCTTTTTTCCAAACGCTATTAGCTCTTCCCTGAAAAGTTTCTATATTTAACACGAATCTTCCCGGTCTGAAGTTTGTAGCAGGCGTGTGTGGGTAGGCAAGGAAGCAAAGGGAAGCCTGTCACACAGCCTGCGGGATGTGCTGGCCAGAGCATGGCTACCCTCGCCTGGACACAGCACAGGATGCTGGCAAAGAGAATTGACCCTGTGTGCCAAGAAGCTGAACAAGGGGCTGTGTCACTCCCTCAGTCAGTGTCTGCTCAGCTGCTATGGACATGAAGGGAAGAGCCTAAAGCCACCCTGTGGCTGTGCAGCTTTGCAAGCCACAGGAGCAGGGATATGACCAAGCCCACAGGCAAACCTCCTTATGGTTCTAGCCCACGGCACAAGCCTGCCAGCCCACAGTGGTCCTCAGCAGGAAGAGCTCAGGCTGTCCCTGCTCTCACACTGCCATGCAGCAGGACAGCTCGCCACAGCAGCCGGAGGGTAGTCACCACTTCACACACGAGCACATACAGCAAACCTTCCTCCATACCCTCTGCTACAGCACCTCATGGAGCCAAGCCAGCCAGGTCCAGCACCAGCAGCACATCCGCCAGCAAACTTCTGCCCATGCAAACTCACAGTTTGTCCCACTGCTCAGCACCTCAGCTCAGGGGGGACGTCCCCACATTTCAGAGACCATTCTCAGTGTCTTCCAAGGAATAGTTCCCAACAAAACCCTGGCAGCGTGTCCAGGCAGTAATTCTTCCAGGGTGAAATCCTGCAAGTTCAGCCATGTATGGGGCTCTCTGGTCTTTGCTCTCCCCTTGATGAGAACCCAGGCTGATTGTGACAGCTCTTTGTCATGTGCAATCAGCACTGTGGTAGACTACAGCAAGGAAGAGTTGTGCTTGAGCAGCACCTGCCTCACCTGGCTGACCTGTTCTGAAGACTGCATCTGCCTCCATGTAACTCCTGAGCAGGCAGAGCTTTATCATCCTCTGCTTCAGCACCTATGAAAGGCTAGTGGGGCAGATGTGGCAGGAGAGCTCTACCACATCCTCTCCATGGATGACTCTATTGCATCAGGCTAGAACAGTGCAAGACAAGCTTTCTCCCCTCAGTAACCAAGATTAGACCATGAATAAGAGGAATTAGCTAAAGGTCAAGTCAGCTAGAACAAGAATAATGAACACAGGCTTAAAGAACAGCTGTGTGCAATTGCTCAAAGTACAGCAAATTCTATCCTTTTTTTGACTCAGTGGCTGGGGGAGGCAGAGATGTTAGCAGTGGCCAAGAGCAATTCTGGCCGGGGGACTGCAAGACCCATCATACAGCAAACACCTGGTTTCTCTGCCCTGCACCCCCTGAGTCACACATAAAACAGACAAGCATCACCTTTGATCCCTCTCTCTGATGGGTGTGACCTCCTGGAGCAGTCCATGCTGCCCCCCTTGCAATAAGGTCCCTTGCTCCTGAGGTTAATGTGATGTGCCCTGGTGCCTCCAGTCGAAGCAGACAAAGGCTGCTCCTGAGAGTCTTAGACCCCATAATTAACCCTTGTCCCTTTGGACCAAAAGGAGCTGGGACACATTGACTTTCAGAACCTGTTGGAAAGTTCAGTTAACTTCAAGGGCCTTTTCTGGGAGCATTAGTTGAGGAAACAAAGAGCTCAGAGAAGAGCTGGAACATTGTCATCAAATTGTTCTGAATGTCTCTATTTTTAGAAGGGTGAAAGAGAGGAGCTGAAGACAATACCTTGGAGCCCCAGCACACGGGATGGTGGCAGTAGTCACAGGCCTCTCTCAGCCCGAAGCCTGAGTCAGAGGAGGAAAGGGGGTGGTGATGATGATGGTGGTAGCATCTTTCTCTTCCTTTTTTTTTTTTTTATTTTTTTAAGAGATGAAGTTCCATTTTCACCACCCCACCCCCATGGTCAGAAAATGAGACCCACAGATAGAGCTGAAGATAATGGCAGGTTGCCATGGAAATGTGCATTTAGTCTCACTGTTTCCATGGCAACTGAAAGACATACCATTCTGTTCCTCTGAAGGATGCCAAAGGTAAATGAGCACTGATTAAAACAGGGGCACAAACTTGGGCTCTAATCAACCACAAAGACTAGGGCCATAAACTCTTATTGCTCAAGCAGGAAATACTAAGAGCCGTACAAATGCTGGGAAGGCCAGAGGCAGGAAGCACTGTGCACAAACTGCTCCCCACAGGGTGAGGAATCACAGCCTTGGAGTAATGGCCCATCTTGCTGTCATTCAGCTGCCTCACCACAGCGTTTCTATCCACAGCTGGATGCTAAACCCACCCCAAGTCCATGATCTACTGAGCTGTTTCCTAAGCAGGTATCTGCACAGATCAAAGCCAGTTGCATCCTAATCCTGGAAACCATGCAGAGCAAACATATTCCTCAGAACCCAGCAAGATCCAAACTGCACCATCAATCCTATACCTAGCCCCTAAGGGCGTTTGGTTCAAGGATTCAACCTTTTAAAAAAAAAGGGGGGGGGGCAATAAAAAGATTACCCAAATGGAAGAATTTGATAAAATATAGGCAGCTGCAGTTTATTCTCACCAATGCTCAGTCTCCTTGAATTGTGGTTCTTTTTCTAGGCTGCCTGACAGTCATATCAAACACACCATTACGGAACATTATCCATTTCTCTGCTGCCAGTCTCTCCAGCAGCTACAGCCCATTCCAGAGGAGCATGGCGAACGCTGGACAAGAGCTTCAGCTGGTGTGGCAAAGTCAAAAAGGTCAACATCCTATCACACCCTCTGCTAATGAACCCGACTGCTGTGTTTGCTAGTGGAGAAGGTGTGTGGTTCGGTCCTCAAGCATGTGCTGTAGCAGCTCATCCTGCAAATGCAGCACACTTGCTCTGAACTCAATAAAGTCCTCTGGCCAGTCCCAGCTAACTGTGTGAGTAGTGGGGTTTATACTGCTCTGGTTTTTTTACTGATACAAAAGCATTCGCCTTCACAGTGTGGGACACAGACAAGAGAAACCTTCTTTCATGCACTTTTGCCTTCCTGTAACTGCCTCCTCCACCATTCAACCATTCAGTGATTCCTCTCCCAGGTGCTGGATTCAGGCAAGCCCTAAGGTGGCAGGAAATTACACTACGGGGGGGGGGTAGGGGAGCAGAAGCCCTGGTGGGTGTCATCCAGGGGGTACTGGCTCCTCAGCCCTAGCTGTCTTCCTGATTCACCCAACAGCTCTGTACAGACGTACTATTTCACAAGGGAAAGGACTGAGCTTAGTGAAATTTTGCAGATAAAAATTTGCAGGTCAGAGGGCCAGTTGTTCCCCTAACATCTACCCCAGGCTGGCCCTCAGTCTTATAAGAGCCACTCACCCCCAAACACTCTTTGTAGCAAGTAGTACCACACAGAAGCCCACCAAGGCAAGCACGGCATTCTCATACATATCCCTAAACCATGAGAAAAGGGACATGACAAAAATCTGCCATTTCTCTACCACTGCCTGGCTTGAAGCCTGGAAGAGGGACCCATAGTTAACAGGCGATGGTAGATACCTAATTTGAAGAACAGAGCCAGTCACAGGCTGAGGATGTGCTGGTTGTCTACTAACAAGTCCCTGCAGAGCTCCAACAAGCCCTCGCGAAAGTAAGGATTTCTATTTCATCCTCTTCTACCCACCTGTCAGTGACACCGATGATTGCGCCCTTTTCCCTTGAAGTTTCATCTTAACATAGGTTGCCATAAATATCTTTCTTGATCCTTGATTCCTTGTCAGGTGGGTGAACTGAGAGAATCCTCCTTCTTCATGTGGGAGCAGAGAAAGAATTTCCACTGCAGTTTCTCATTTGCCATGAAGCGAAGGCGGCACCTCCAGCTCCGTACTCCTGCTTTTTCTCAGTGGTTCAGTGCAAGGGCTCCCACCTATCCCCACACTACGGGCCCCTCACAGGCGTGCCTTGCCAGTCCCTCACAGGCCAGGCAGAACCACATCTGCTGTCTAATCTTCTGCACCCTTCCCTTGGCACTGCTGGTCTTACTCCACAGCCTACAGTGTGGTGCCATTTTTGCCCCCTAAGGCTATTCAGTGTACAAACCTTGACAGGTGGGGTTTTTTTCCTTCCATAGGAGCCAGGATCTAGCCTTTTCTGCCTACACAGCCAAAATTCACCAAGGTCACCTTCACCCCCCTCTGCTAACAGGACCCCCTTTGCTGACTTGCTAATGTGGATAGAAGTGTTCAATTTCTGATGTAATGACAGACTTTTTTAAGAGTCAGGAGGACTCTGGAGGTGACAGACAGCCTTTTGCACCCATTCCCTCCTGGGAACTGGAAGACTAATAGCTTTGGCCAGTAGATCACAGCTGCTCCCAGGAAGCAGGACTAGGAGGCCAAGAGCAACATGTACAGCTGGAACCTCTCCAGCTCCTAGCAGTTTCTCTGATCTAGAGACCACACTGCTGCAATACCAGATGAACTCAGCTCCAGCTTGCCTCCAAAACAGGCAGCTGCAAAGAAACTTTCGCTCTTGCCTAGGCCCTGCATGGAGCAGATCCAACCTCACCCCAAACAGAAGAAATGCCCGTGTTTGTTCAGCACAGCAACACCCAAGTAGTAAGGGGTCCACCTAGCGCAGTTAGAGCAGTACTGCCAGAACCGCAGGCAGAGCAAGCCACACATGCAAGCTTCCCCATCAGCCCAGCAATGCTGCTGGTGGCACTGGTGGGGACCCTAATCCTCATCCTCTGTATAGTCCCTGGGAGGGAGAGGCAGATTCTCTGAAAGGGGTGGCACTCCACTCCAGCACTTGCTTGATTTACTTCATCAGTGTAGTGTGAGTGAGGGCAGGTGGAACCTGGCTAGTTTGAACAGAGACAGCGTATTTACATTTACTAAGAACAGTAATTCAATATGAAGGCTGCATGCCTACAGGGGCTGAAGGCAGGCTTTAGTTTAGGGAAAAAAATGTCTTGGTAGCTACTGGTTTGCTACCTCCCCAGCACTACTCCTGCACTTTTATTTCCCATGAAAGATCCTGAAAGAGACTTAACCAAGGTCAGACTGTGTGAAATGGATCAAGAACGGATCTGTACTTCCTGGTTCAGAAAGCAATTCCTCCCACCAACTTTCATTGCTCAGTTATCCCAGCTGAAAGAAAAGGAGTTTATCTAATGTTTTCTACCGACACAAGCTTGTAGGTCTTACACTTTTCAAAGGCAGTTCTGGATGACATCACATTCAAGACCTGGGAGCATAAGGGTCAGGCCAAAACATCCTGCAGGGGTTTAGACAAGTCTTTTAATCACATCCTTTTGCTCCCTTTTAAAAAATGGGACAGTGCTACATTCAGCTCCCTCTGATAGCAACATAACTAGGTAGAACTTGTTGACTGCAGGAAACGGAAATGCAAAGGGCTAAACGAAAAGAGCTGCTGCTCCAAATCCCATCCATATTCCCCATGTGACAGTCAGAGCAGATCACATACAAACTCCCGTAACTTCTATGGATGAAACTGAAACTAGTTATCAACCCTCTGAATGCTAGAAATCAATAGGCAAATCAGTGCTGTACATATGCACTGCTGATTAGTTTAGAAAGGCATTTGGGAAGCTTAACAACAAAAGTGCCTGTGGCACAGAGTCTTAAAAAGCTCATGGTTTGCCATAAGCAGTTTCCTTGAGACCAAAGTCATGCAGTGTTCCCACACTCACGTGAAAGACTCGAGTCTTAGACAATTTGGTTATGATCAGATAAAACATGAGAGGGAACAAAAATAGCTTCCCCATCTCTCCTTTCACCCAGAAGCAGGTGAATCACTTTGATTTAAAAGACATCTAGTGGTAGATAAAAAACTACAGAAAACAACTAATCAAAAGGATGTTGTTCTGGAAACTTCGAGATTTCCCATTCTATGGGAGTTTCAGAAAGGAAAGGAGCGATTTCATTCTTTCATCAAACCAGGCAAAAGCTAGACAGAGATTAAACAGTGAAGCAAGTTATGGAAAAGATTCTCAGACAACTAAGTCAAAAGGACTTGAGGACCCTTAAGCAGTACTTCAGATCCTCCTCTGCCTGTGTCACCTGAACTTCCCTTCCTGCTGGCACGGGAAGGCAGTTGACACACTATGAAACCCGAGAGTTTGTATGACCTAAAATTCCAAGCCAGGTTTAGGAACAGCCTAAAATGGCACTGGGGGATGGATGGCTGTGTATTTTATTTTTATATATATACACACAAGCTTTTTTTTTTTTAAGAAAAGAAAAAAGCTACTAATTCTTCCTACCTCCATTTTTTTAGTTTCACTTACTCTAAACAAGTAAAAACTTTCATCCCAGGGACTGACAGCAAAACCACTGTAGGTTCCTGGGACCAAGAGAAGCCTGCTGGGTAAGAGAACAGTGAAATATCTGGAAAAGCCCACTGTGAGTTGGGAAGTGGAGAGTCAGCAACACTGGGAGGTGTATAGGAGAAAGAGTCCGAGTCCCATTCAGCTGGAAGACAAGGAATAAGCAACAGTAGCCTGAAAGAACCCAGATTCTACCCGTGTGAGAATGCATGAGCAATACCAATCAAAGACTTTCTTTTAGTAGGAACTTTCAACAAACACACACACATATATACAGCCTTCTCTTGCAGAGACAAGCAGTTAAGTGGTTCCACATTCAGGACAGGGTAGGCAAGTCAGCACCACCTGGCCAGTGGTTCACAAGGCGCTGAAGATGCTCCTATGTGCGTGCTCACAGCTACTTCATGTTTCTGAAGGGAAGGCCAACAAGTCTTTCAGATAGGCTCAGTGCAGACACACACACAGCTGGAGTCATATGTAACAGCTGTGTTACAGGATAAGGGAGATGAGAGGGAGCAGCTGGGAAAACAACAAGCAAAAACCCTCTGAAGACTGCCAGGAAGTCTCTGCAGACAGTGTCCATCCATGGGAAGTCCAGTCAGAATTTGACAGAGAAGGAAGTCCCACATGAGCAACCCTTCTCTGCCTGGGGGTTGCTCACCACCTGGAAGGAGCTGCGAATCAGCTCCTGGCTGAAGTCCACCATGGAACCTTTGACAAAGGCCAGGCTGTCCACATCCACGACCACACGGGCACCACCTTGTTCAAACACCCTGCAGAAAAGCAGCATATTTAACCATTAACTGTGCTGCAGACCCAACAGAGAAGCACTGCGTGAGCACTTTCCTTATCTCACAGGCTTCCTCCCTTCAATGCAAGGTACTGTCACATCACACACCCCCTTCTCATCACCTTTGCAAAGAACAGTCACACCTGACCACCACTACACCCCTTTGCCCTTGCCTGTCATCAGGATTGATAACTGTGTCCAGGGAAAACTTGTACTGGAATCCAGAGCAGCCTCCTCCTTCCACCTGCAGCCTGAGAAACTCTGAGCCTTCTGTAATCTCCAGCAGCCTCTGCAAAGGAGGAGAGAATTAAAAGACCTGCTGAACAAACCGGCAAACACTCCAACGCCTCCCCTATGTGTCCACAGCAGAGCAGGCAGCTTGGAAATCCCTCCGAGAGGCACCCGAGCTGCCTCCCGGGGTCCCTACCTTCACGCAGCTCTCGCTGAGGAAGACCTGTCCCTCGCTGGGGTCGCTCTCCGTCGGGCCCGGCTGGGAGAAGGACGATGCCCACCGCAGCGGGCGGCCAACCGCACAGGCAGGGCGCGGCGGGGGCCTCGGCAGCGCTCGTCCTCGGCGCAGCGGAGCGGGACACCAGCTGCCTCAGGGAGAGGGGAGGAAAGGAGCAGCCTCAGAGGGGTCCCCGCCACCGGGCGGCGCGCCCGGCCCCGGCCCCCGCCACCCCCTGCCGCACAGCGGGGAGACTCGGCGCCCTACCCGAGGGGACCGAGCGGGCCCGCCGCGGAGCGGTACCTCCTCATCCGGCCGCCCAACGCCAACCTCCACCAGCCCCTCAGAGCCCCCGGCGCCGCCATACTGCCCCCGCCGCCCGCCTCAGCGCCCCGCCCCCGCCCGCCCATTGGCTGCCCGCCGCCGCCGCTTCCGGCGAGGGCCGCCATGGCGCCCGCCGAGGCGGAAGTGCTGAGCCGGTGAGGGTTGCTAGGCAACGCGCTGCTCGCCCCGGCGGGCGGGCCCGGCCGCCGCGGTGCGTCCCCGGCGAAGGCACCGAGCCGCCGTCAGGCCTTGGGGGTGTCTGCTTTCACAGGCGGTGATCACGGAGGGAAATAAACAGTAACAAGCCAGTAAGGAGCAATGCAATAAATAAGGCAGCGCCCTCTAGCAGAGCGTGTTTGCCCTGGAACTAGCCGTGAGGGTTGTTTACCCCGAGCAGAACCCAGAGACCCCGAGGGGGATCAAGGAGCCTCCGCGGGGGGAGTTAGGCGAGCAGGGGAGCCAACGCGGGGCCCGACTGAAGGGGTTTTAGGGGTTTTCCCGGGTCCTGGCTCTTCTGGTTTGCTGTCCTTTACCAGGCAGGGGCTTCGCTCAGACACCCCGCGGAGGGGATTAGTGTTCAGCCCCCCGCACTCCCCCGCCGTCCCTCCCGTCCCCTCCGCTCCTGGCTTCCCCCCTGCCGGAGCCGGGCCCCCGGCAGCCCGGCCGGCCCTGCCCTGTAGCCGCCTGAGGGACGTTTCCTTCGGCGGTTTCACCTCCTCCCCATCATCTGCCGTGTGACAGCGGTCTGGCCGGTCGCTCACGGATGCGCCCACGGTTAAGGGTCTTAATCTCTTTCTTCCTCATGTGCTTCTGGGGGAGGAATCCTGTTCCTCGCCCCCGGCCAGGCCTGTGGAGAGTCACACAGTGGGATGGCGGAGGGAAACCAGTCATCCCAGCGGGAGAGGGTGACTGAACGTCAGGGGACCCTGTGACGGTTTGCTTTCTCACCCGTCCCGCTCCAAGCAAGGCGGTGCTTTTGCAACCACATGCTTTTGCTTATTTGTCCCACCCTGAGCATGTGAATAAAGACTGGTCTGAGCTGTTTACTCTTGCTTGCTCTTGGGTGAACTCTGACAACATTAGGATAAAGCCAGGAAAGTATCACAGGCAGAGTCTCGCGGGGGGCTGGTATTAATGTAGGTACCTGCGGTGGCTGATGAATCCCCATCAGAACACTTAATGTTTTTAAAAAACATATTGGGGTGTTTCTCCAGTTATTATCAATGTGGCATCCCAAAAGCAGACAAATCCGAAGGAGCAAGTCAAGAACTCTGGGAGAAAAGGCGGGGGATTGTGCCTGCTTTCCATACAGCACCAGCTTTCCTTCTCTCTCCTGCAGGGTGTATTAGACCGATCCTACTGCATTTCCTTGTGTTGTGACTGTAGTCACTGTCAGCACCTTTTGGAGAATGGATATAGCCCCAGAAAACAGACACTCTTACTTTCTAATTGCCTTCGTTTTTACCAGTGTTAAGCGTCCGAAGTGTGACAAGTACCTTCAAGGCACTTCGGGATGTTGCTCAGATCATTACTGCAGACTGAAAGAATGAGAAAGAAGCCATCTGGCCTTACTCAGAGTTAATTTAATCTAATTAATAATCCATTATGCTGATGAGTGACTCAGGTGCTGGGGGCAAATTTTTTGAGCAGCTAGGAGAGGTGGGTGTAACTAAGGAGAACAGCTACTTCTTTGTACCTCTTTCTTATTGTTGGGTTGTTTTTTGCTTCTGCTAGCTGTGTATTATGGTGGTGTTTTTCTCTCACCCAGAGTTACAGTTTAGGTTTTCTTCCTTCCTGGGCTGTGATTTTGTTGGTCATCTTGTTCCTGACAGCTTAGTGTAACCTGGTTTTAGGTTTGGTTGTGTTTTGTTTTCCCCTTCTTATTCTGGTCTGTGGTATCTGGGTTTGGGGAGTTCCTTTAGCTCTCTTTAAGCACACTGTATTGAAAAGATTTGTCTGTGAGTTGAATTCTCTAGGTATTTTTCTCTTCTCTGCAATGTGTATGCTTAAATCATCTTTTATCTGTTTTGGTGGAAAGCTGAACTTTTTTCAGTGCTTCAGAAACCGGTGATAATAAAACCTCCGGTGTGGTGTTGAATCCAAGAGCGGATTGTGATGCATTTTGATGTGAATTCTGACGGTCTGTAGCAAAAGAAGCATGTTCTGGCTGAAAGAATGGTAAAATTGATTAGTCTCTGTATGTGGATTTTCTTGAGAACCTGACTTCTGTATTCACTGCTGCTGTAGTGCCTGCAGGTGCATCTGTTTACTGGGCTGCAAGTGCAATGCTGTTAGAGGGATTTGGATTCATTGGGTGTAGGTAGCTCATAAAGTAGAACCTTAGACTTTTTCCTCATGTAATAGAGTTGGTTGGATTACAGAAATGAAGAACTTGAGTATCAGTCTTGCTGGAAAGAATTTATCTGTTGGCTTTCTTATCCTTTTCTCCTGGTGTTTCTGCACGTTAGCACAAGCTCCCTGAGATGTTGGTAATCTGGGAGGAGCCCTGTCTGCAAAATAATGAGACCAGCCTAAAGCTGAATTGAGTCTTTCTGAAGTATTTGGGGCTCTAAGGTGACCTGGAGGCCCATGTCCTGTATCAGATGTTGAAAGGGGCATGTGCCTAAAAGCAAGGTCTGTTTGGCCTATAATGCTTATGCTGCCCTGGGCAATCTAAGCTTTAGTGCTGTTATTGCAAAACTGGCATGATGGTAATATGTGATACCAGCTAAAAACCTTGGGTAGAAGGTTTCTGCTTCTTTCTTGTGTAAAGGCCTTGGCTGTAATTTTACAAACTTACACTTCTTAGGCTTTTTATTAATCCAGGTCTGGGGGGGAATAGATTTGTTAATTTTGATCCTAGATTCAATGATTTTTAGTTCAAAGCCTTTGAAATACGTGTAGAGTTGTATGTGCATAGTCACTGCCGCTGTGCAAAAGCATCTGTGAAGAGAAGATATCTGTTGAGCCGTTTCACAGGGAGGCTTCCTGATTTAATGCATTGTGGAATTTGCTCCCAAGCATGACAGTGCTTATCCTGTGAATGTGTGACGGCAGTTTATGGTGTTGGTCTGACCCTACTGCACTTCTGTTCCCTGCAGTCAGATAGGCGGCTTTGCTTACCATCTATAAGACTTGAAGGATGGGGAGAAGAAAAGCCTTTCTAAGGGCATGAGTTCCCAGGCGCAAGGAAAAGACTTTATCTGGGTCGGTTATGAAGTGTGCTAGGTGGACTTAAATATATGGTTTAGTCTCAGCAGGGTCTTTGGGGTTTTTTGAGGCCTCTACAAACCGAATGCTTACTCAGAATCCTTTTAAAAAAAAAACCAAACCACCCCACACCCCTTTCTGAAGGAAGGGATCCCTTTTCTTCTGAAGAGCTAAACTGCTCAGCAGAGACACATGAGAGCAAGTCCCGCTCAGTCCTGCTAACACCTCTGGGGTTTCTGGTGTGACACCCTTTGTGGAGAGCCTGAGCAAAGCGTGGGGGTTTCACCTCTGAGTCACTTGGCAGCGCAGCTGAAGCTGAGTAGGCAGACACCTCACTGGGACAGAGGTCCAGAGGGGGGAAGCTGTGTCAGCTCTGTTCCTACCAAATCAGCACTCGCGTGCCTTTCTCTCCATTGTGTTCCTGACATGACCCCATTAAGGGTAACACTTGCTACCATGTGAAATTGGTGAAAAGCTGTAAACTTTAGCTTGGGTCAAATGCTTTCTGAAGTGTTTTAATTGTCCCCTGGTTTGTCTCAGCATCCACAGCATAAAGCTGGGAGTCTCTGGCGTTTCACAAGTTTAAGAAGCAGGACTAACTTGTACGCACTCTCTGCACGGCAGCAGCCACGCCAATTACTTAGTAGAAGTAACTCTCGGCACTCGCGTTGCACGGGCAGCTTTGAACCTGCAGAACATGAGGTATGGAGTAAGTAACAAGTAAGGCCGCAGGCCGGTCTACTACGCTAGCTTCTTCATGTTTATTTTTCCCCTCTCAGCAGAGGCAGTGAAAGAGCTTCCCAGCCCATGGCAGTGGCTGTACGCGAGCGTGTCCTCCAGCCGCTGCCCTTTAGCGCTGAATGCGCCAGTACAGCCCAGGAGTGGGGATTTCCAGGCTGTCTGTCTGTCCAAGCGCTGGAGTTCCATCACAGTAACACCCCCCCCCCCCCCCCCCGCCGCTGTCCTCTCCTCTCCTGTACCGGAGGAGCCACGGCGGTGTACCCGCTGCCCTTTTCCAGGCTGCAGCCTCGGCCACCGCACCGGGGGCGGCAGGGGAGCGCGGTCCATCCTCACCCGGCTCCACGGAAACCTCCCGGGGGGAGGCGCGGTGGCCCCGGCCGACCCCCCGCCCCCGGCCCGGCCCCGCGGGCGGGGCGCGCCCCAGCTGACCGGCGGGCGGGGCCGCCGCGCTCATGTGACCCCGCGGAGGAGCCGCCGCCGCCGCCGTTCGCGCCGCCGCCGCCGCCATGGTGCCGTCCCCGCTCGCCCTGCTGCTGGCGCTGGGCGCCGCCGCCACCGCCCTGGCTGAGCCCCTCCGCTTCGTCGACTGCGGTGAGTGGCTCCGGCCGGCCGCGGGGCGAGGGGGCGGTCAGCAGGCGGAGAAGGCCCGGTAAGCCCGGCTCTTCCTTGCAGGTTCCAAAGACGGCAGCATCCAAGAGGTGAACGTGAGCCCCTGCCCCACGCAGCCCTGCCTGCTCCACAAGGGGACATCCTACAGCATCAACGTCACCTTCGCCAGCAGTAAGTATCGCTTCCCCAGCTGGGGTGCCAGGGGGGCGGCGATCGCCTCTGTCCCACTGCTTGGAGAGGAGTGGCGAAGGGTGGCCGGAGAGGGGTCTGGGTGGGAAGAAGTGGCCGGGGAGGAAGAGTGTCCCTTAGTCGTGTTGTTGCAGCCTTCAGGGTATGTGGAGGGGGGGGGTGTAAGGTAGAAATGTGTTCCCTGCTCCGGTGCCGTGCTCACGCTTCTCCGTGTTCTGCAGAGATCGAGAGCCAGGGCAGCAAAGCAAGGGTGTACGGTGAGATGCTGCACGTGGACATACCCTTTCCCATTCCTGAGCCTGATGGATGCAAGTCCGGGATCCAGTGCCCCATTCAGAAGGGCCATTCCTACAGCTACCTGAATAAACTCCCTGTGAAGAGCGAGTACCCCAGTGTAAGTAAGCAGGCAGCTGGTCTGCTCCTCAGAGCTACCATCATTCCTGGGACAGTCCCACCACCTGCCTTTAAGGAAGGACACCTTGTCCTGTGGAGGGGAGGGAAGAGGTTAGAAGACTCCTCAGACTATCTGGTAGCACTTCTGCTGTGAGTATGACCCTGTCTCAACTTCCCACTTTGGGACAGACCCAGCAGAGGAAGCAGCCCGGCTCCAGCTGCTGAGAAGTGGCTTCAGCTGTCCAAGTATGTCTCCTTACAGAGCCTGCTGCATTCAGCCAAATGCTCCCAAACTGGGGGTGCTCGATTCCAGGGTGCAGTTCAGTTGGGAGGCTGCAGGGTGTTTCCACTCCACTTATTCAGAGTGGAGATCCAAGTGCAGTGTGTGGAGGTCTCCTGTGTCATGCAACAGAACTCTCCATCCATGTAAGATACTCCAGGAGTCACTGCATGCCGTGGGGGCAATGCCCTAGCGCTATCCTCTTTGTGCAGAACTCCCAGGACCTCCTTGCTCCACACAAGTGACAACTCCCCTCCCTGTGTCCTTGCCTTAAAGTCTCCTGAACACTCTATTTCCCTCTGCTCTTCTCTCTTTTTCAGATTAAACTGATTGTGAAGTGGGAGCTGGTCGATGACCAGGACCAGATGTTGTTCTGCTGGAAGATACCAGTGCAGATCACCGGCTGAGGAGCCCTGCCATTAGTAGGGCTTGGGGAGGGGAAAAACAGAAGACAACACAGGCCAAATTATTTTATATAATAAGCATTTCTTACTGCTTCCTTCAGAGCTCTGCAGCCTCTGAGCAGCCACTACCGTGTTCCTGCACGGTCAGCCACGGGCAGAGGGCTCTTACTCTGTTTAGAGTCCCCTGGGGTGTTCTCACAGCAGCTCAAGGGGTAGGAGTGACTGAGCATCACCCTCCACCTGCTCTTGGAGGTGCTTTAGTTGATTGAAATGGAGCCCTCTGTCCTCACAAAGGAATTTCTCTTCGATGAACCTGGCTAGTGTCTGAGCTGCTAACTGGTAACCCCTTCAGTGCCTCTTGTAGAATGCTGGCTGCATCCACCCTCCTGCACTTCTGCTCTGTCGCAATCAGGATGCCCCTGGGACTTGCATTTGCCATCCATGCAGCTGAAGGAGAGGGAAAGAGGTGGAGACTCCCTGAGCTGGCAGCCTGCTCTGTCCTGGGCCCCTACTCAAGCTGGTAGGACTGCAGCTGGGAAAACTTCCTTTTTGTGGATGCAAAGCCAAATGGCATTCGATGTCTCTGCAGGGATGATTCTTTCTCTAACCAATGGTTTGCACTACTACTAATTCGGAGCTGCTGGGAGCTCCTGAACCTCTTTTTATAACTTTCCTTTTAATAAAGGCTAGACAAAATCTGCTTGTGTTGTCTTCTGTGAGTGGAGAGGAGCAGGAGGAAAAGCAGAGTGGTGGGCATCTAGTTGGGGGTGGGCTGGTCTTATTTCTCAGCTGAAGGCATGGATGGAGGTGGTATGCTGGCCTGAGTGTAGGTGACCTGCAAGCAGCCAGGCATATCTGCTCCTGGCTGCCAGGGTTTCCAGTTGGTGATGTCTGGCTGTGCTCCTGCCTTGCTGGTCCTGTACTGGCCTGAAATTGTGCAAAGGCTCCCTGAGGAGGTGGTGGTGTATAACATGGCCTTGCTTGCTGCAGCATAGGTAAAGACATTTCTAGTGAGGGCTCTGGGGCTGGAAAAGCAGCTCCCAGATCTGCCCAAGAACCAACTGCAGAAACCTACATGCTCTTATGCATAAACTGCAGCCCCCTTGTGTGTGAACAGCTACAACTGTGGTGCTGTCTGTGGGGGCTGGAGTTGGCTCCTGGGACAGGCACTGGGCTGGGGAGATAAGCAAGTATTTGGCCTGGCAAGGGTCTCTGCTTAGGAGCAGGAGGAGGCTGGGTGCCAGTGTGAGAGAGGTAAGAATTGGCTTACGAGAGTTGAGTGGCCTTGCCAGGCTGGACCCACAGGGAGGATGTGGCTCATGCCCCTTGGCAGAGGCAAAACTAGCACAGTTCTGATCAGCCCCAGTGTCTTGAGCCACAGAGGCCCAAAATAAATGTTTTATTTAACAACATGAGAGAAGTTTCCAGCAGACTTGGTTAAAAAAAAAGGTCACCAACAGCTTTACAGAAAGGAAGCTGGACCTGCCTTCCCCTCCCGCTGCCCAGCTGGTGTGGGGCATGAAGGCAAAGTGCGGGGCTGAGGAATGCGCCTGGGCTGGCTGCAGGGAGAGCTGGCCCTGGAGCCCCTCCGGCCTCTCCCCTGCACCCCAAGGTTAGGCAGTAGCTTTAGAAAGCTGGGGTTGACCCCCCCTCAAAGCTCTGGCCTAGGGGCTGGATGCTTCACAAGAAGCGGGGCCAGCACCCGTGATGTGGGTGAGGCTTGTCGCTAGGTCAGTGCAGCAGTGGTGGGGAGATGAAGCCCCTTTCTTGGCAGGGCAAGACGGGGAGGCTGGGGCTGTGTGGCAGGGGAAGGTGTCCTGTGAGCCTCCACAGCATGGGGCGATGTGCCGGGTGCTGTGGTCCAGGGTGGGCTCTGCTGCAGCAGGGGCTGGCAGGGTGGAGGGGGGTGCAGAGGCTGGGAGCTCAGCCCTGCCCTGTACAGCGAGGTGGTGGGGAAGTTGTGCGCTTCGGAGGAGAAGAAGCGAAGAGCCTCGAAGCACCCGCAGCCCCGGGGGGCCTTTCTCCGTGCTCCCAGGTCCTGGGTGCCAGAGCCACGCACTGGACGGGGACACCCTCACTGCCGCTCCCCTAGAGCTACGCTGCCGCTGGGCGCTGGGCTGTTTGGGGCACGCAGTGGTGGGGCTGGGCGAGGGCCACATAGCCCGGTGAGCAGTGGCAGCGGTAGGAGCCCTCAGTGTTCTCACAGGTGCCACCCCGGCACAGGGGCTCAGGGCCACCCACCTCCTCGCACTCGTTGATGTCTGCAAGGAGGAGAAGGATGGGGGTGAGCCAGTGGCAGAGTGAGCAGCCCCAGCCTGCAGCCAAGATCTTGTGCCCCTGCCATTCCCTCCCAGCCCTCCCGCACAGGTGCCCTATGCCCCTCCCCAACACCTCCAGGATGCCCACCATGACCCCACCAGCCTCCCACACCCCTCAGCACATCCACAGAGCCCCCTCAGTCCCCAAGGGTGACACCCCCAGCATTTGGCATCGCCCAGCACAGGAAGGAGCACACACGCCACCCCCCAGCAATGCACACCAGATAAGGGCCCCCCCATGCTCTGCAGCTGGTGACACCCTCGGGTTAGCAGTTTCCTGCTAATAAATTGTGCTAGCGTAAGATCTGGGAGAAAGGCCACCTTCAGCCTTGGAAAACACCCTTTCCTGATCTGACAAGGCCAAGAAGGCAGATGATGGTGGCCCTGAGAGGCTGATTATCACCTCCAGGACCAGAACACAGAGGGACCTCATGCTGCACAAACAAGGGCTTGTTTTATTAACCTGCAAACTGTGCCAAAGGGCTCACTTAGCCGGCTCGCCACTGGGCTAGAGCGTGTACGCGAGCCCTACAGCAGCTGCCCCACTGCGACGAGTCTGCTCTGCTAAATGCACTTCCCTGGACAAGTCTGCCCAAGCTACCCCAACTTGTGGTGGGGCCACCAGCTAGGCAGAGCATCCCTGTGCACCCCAGAGTCCTTGTTTGCATCCACAGGACCGCCAGAGCCCAAATCCTCACCTGCCAAGGCAGGTCCAAGCCCTCTGACCACAAACTCCAGCCTCCCCCCCCCCCCAGATCAGCAGGGAGGAGTGAGGAGCAGCTGATGGGTTCAGCTGCCCACCCAAAGGAGAGTGAAGGCCCCCAGCAGTGACCAACAGACCCCCAGGAAGACTGAAGAGCTCTGCCACCCTGGGGACCTCGGGTTATCTGTAGCACAGGTGGAGGGGGCCATCTGGCAAAGAAAGGGAAGTGCAACCCCTGGGAGGGAGGCTGGAAGCAAAACCTCCAGGCACCGTGGGAGGAAGCACAGCAGTCATGGGAGGGAGGAGGAAGAGAGGGGACCTGTGAGATGAGAGAGCCTGGGGAACAAGGCAGCCTTCATATGCATCCAAAGCAATGGCTGAACAGGCTAAATCTCAGGACCGGAACATCGCCATGGATGGGATGGGCTTGCTCAGAAGCCCAAGGAGGAGATGTTAGGCAGCACATCAGGGGAGACGTGCTCTGCAGCCTGGGAAGTGGGGGGAGGCAGCCTTGCTGGGGGCTCCAGGGAAAGGTAAAAGGGAGAAAAGCAGGCAGGCTGGTCTGGCTGTGGATCACTAAATTGAGAGAAGTAAAACAAGGCTACTTTAGCCCAGAGGCACCTGAAAGCCAGAAGTAGCAGAGTAGTGCCAGCAGTGTGCACCAAGCCCTGGAGCCTGCCCACCCAAGCAGGGCTGGGGGCAGGCAGCCCACCTTGCAGGACAAGGGCAAGCTAGCCCCATAGGGAGGCAAGAGGGGAAGCACTGCAGCTGCTACAGGAGTACTCCAAAGGCCTGAAGTCAGCAAGGTAAAAACATGGGGATCACTAAGCACCACGTAGGAGAACTGAAGGGGGGGGGGGAATGGGACAGGACAGGCTCCAGTGTAAAATGAGTGCTAATTAGTCCAGGACAGGAAAAGCAACAAGCAAAGGCTCCATAAATATGTTAGCAGGAAACAATGGGGAATGTTGGTCTGGTCCTTATCGGCAGAGGAAACAAAAGCTAGCCAAGCTGGCTGGAGCAGCTAATGCGGGCTTTGTTCCAGTCATCATAAAAATGCTTGTGGTGACCAGACAGGGTGCAGACCATGTTTGAAGTGTTTAAACGAGGGTGCAGGAGTACAGGGAGGGAAAGGCCACACTGTGATGGAGAGGTTCGACAATTGGCTAGATAAAGCAGTTACATTCATATTGCTAAAGGCTTGCTGCAACTCATCTTCACATGCTTAATGCTCCTGCAGTCCCTGAAAAGTTGGCAGTTCTCTCTGAGATGGAGGGTAAAAGAGGTCTCAGAGACCCAAGAAAGGGTAAATTTGGTAACTACCTTCAAAAACAGAGAAGGGAGAATCCAGAATTACAGACTGGTCACCCCCATTCCCTTAAGCAGCCCAGGTTTGTGAGTGATTAGGTCACAACCCTCCAAAGGATATCAGGGTCATTAAATAGCTGATGCAGATCTGTTAAGGCCTGATTACGTTAATCCAATCTGGTTCCCTTCGCTGACCTGATAACTGGTCTGTCAGATAAGGGAGAAGTGGTGGATATGATGTGCCTTGGCCACAGTGAAGATTTCAACACACTCTCACATGACACTCAAGCAGACAGAGAAAATACAGGCTAGGTAAAAATGCGGCAATTGCACAATGTGCTGCAAAGCTGCACTCCAAAGGTAATTAGCAATACCTGGCTGTTACAATAAAAGCCATTTAAGCAGGGATCTGTCCTGACTCCTAATCCATCCAGATGTTGTCATTAAGGTGGACGAAGGAAGAATCCCCATGCTTATAAAATGTATCTGTGTGATGCCACACTGCAAGCACTTTGCAGTGTTCAGACTCATTCTGATCAAGCGGTCCAAAATCAACCAGACAAAATTCACTGAAGGAAAAGGCACTGTGGCCAAAGAAAGGGGAAACAGTGCACAAATGCAGAACGGGGAGTAAAAGCTCAGGCAGGCGTTCTGCCCAGCAGCATTTGGGGAGAGAGAGAGACCACAGGTTCTGTATGAAGCTGCATGATTGTGTCATGCAATAAAGATGCTGGGAGCTGCAGTAAGTGCCGTGCCTAAGGAAAAGGAGACTCTGCATCTGCTCTGTTGAGCGCCTGGGGCCTCAGCTGGCTTGGGGAAGCTGCACTGTGAGAAGGATGGAGACATGGCGTAGGGATGTAGAGGAAATGCAGAGAGAAGCTTTAGAGACCGTGCCTCATAGGGCAGGGTGGAAAGTGAGGAATTTCATCAGGGCAGTGGCGAACGTAGAGGAAATTAATCAGGGATAGAGTAACAGTGGCTGGTGATAATACAAGAGCGTTATGCAAAGGGAGCCATCAGGGGCTCCCCGTGATGCCCAGCGGTGCCCTAGCTGCCAGCAGAAAGTGGCCGGCTGAACCTCCAGGAAGGTCGTCCCGGGTCTCCGAGAAGGAGGCGCTAGGAAGAGCCGGGACTCCTCCGCCAGCTGTCCCGGCCAGCACCGCCAGAGAGCGGCAGCCGGCAAGGAATGCGGCGGCCCGGCTGCCCGCACAGCCCCGACTGCCCGCACAGCCCCGGCTCCCCGCACAGCCCCGGCTGCCCGCACAGCCCGGCTCCCCGCACAGCCCCGGCTGCCCGCACAGCCCCGACTGCTCGCACAGCCCGGCTCCCCGCACAGCCCGGCTCCCCGCACAGCCCCGGCTGCCCGCACAGCCCCGACTGCTCGCACAGCCCGGCTCCCCGCACAGCCCCGGCTCCCCGCACAGCCCCGGCTGCCCCGCCCGGCAGCCCCGCGGCCGGCCCCGGCCGCCACTCACCCACGCAGGCCATGCGGGTCATGTCCAGCTGGAAGCCGTCAAAGCAGTCGCAGGTGTATCCCTCCCGGACGCGCACGCAGCGCCCGTTCTCGCAGCCGTTGAGGATCCCGCACTCCTCAGCCTGCAGCCCCTCAAAGCCCTCGTAGAGACCTGGAGGGCGGCAAGGTGGTGTCAGACCAGGGTGACCCTCCGCCCAGCGGTGGAGGGGACGTGGGGGGCACGCAGCGAGACGGTGCCGGCGGGGCCAGGACCGACTCCGAGCTGCCAGGAGCAGAGCTTGCTCCAAGCCTGGAGCCCCCTGGCCGGGGTGGGAGCTGCCAGGCGGTCCCCATGGACGCAGGCTGGGAGGGAAGGCACCTCTCTGTGTCTCCCAGTACTCACCAGTTTGGCTGGGCAGGTAGCGGGGCGGGGACCGCCCTGGGCTGTGGTGGAGAGGTCTGCCGTGATACTCGCTGTTGGGCTCCCTCCGAGGGAAACCAGCATCGGGGTTTCCATACTCGGACTCCAGGTAGTTGTAGTAGGGGCCCATATTGGGGCTGGGAAGGCCATAGTGGGGGTCTTCCAAGCCTGGTGCGTACTCATACCTAGGTCTTTCTCGGAGCTCAGCCCCTCTCTCACTGTCCTCACTGGCCCCATTACACAGGAAAGCAAAATCAGCTGCAAGCAGTGAGAGAAAAGGGTCAGCAGCCTGGCTCGAGAGAGATAGGTCCACTATGGCCAGAGAGGGTAGATCCACACCAGGCCAGCAGAGCCAGGCCTGCTGGGCTCAGTGGGCTCCAAAGCTGCAGCTCTGTAGTTTGCTGATGGGATCCTGTCTTCGAGAAGACCAGCTCCTGTCTGGGACCACCAAGTCCTTGAGCAGCAAGAAGCCTAGTTCCCAATGTGCTCCCATCCCCAGCTGCCACTGCCTCACCTCTCCTAAGCTAAGCAGGAGCAGCGGGATGCACAGAGCAGCTCTCCCCTCGAACACCTTGGACTCATTGCAAACCAGTTTCAGGTACAACCTACCCACTGGTGCAGCTCAGCCCTGGAGAAGTGGTGGGTTCACCCACTCCTTGCGCTGGCTTTGGCAATGTAGACAACAAGAGGAACCCTTGCTGCAGTCATACGTGGCTGACCCTGCATGACATGACCACTGGCAGCCCAGCCCGTCCCCACTTCTGCCAGGGGATGCTTGCCCACGCCGCCCCGCTCACCGGAGGACCTGTGCGGGCAGAGCGCACAGTTCTGGCCCCAGGCTTCACCAAGCCGGCAGCAGCACTCGGTGTACGTGGTCTGCTCGCCATGCAGTAGGTCTTGGCAGATGTAGTCGGCAACGGTCTGCCAGCAGACATCCAGGTGGATTTCATACTCCTCCAAGGCATCTGTCAGTGACATAAGCAAAGGATGCCATGAAGATCATCCAGAAGAGTGCTACCCTACCTTGTCCTGAGAGGGATGAGCATGTGCTCCAGCTCCTGCCCCATCTGTCCTGGCTGCACACTGTGCTGCTGCTGGTACACCTCAGCCTGACACCGAGCCCCCACCTGCTGCTCCCTGCCGGGAGACCCAGCTGTGGGGCAGGATGTGCAGGGCGAAGGTGTGCTCCAGTGGGGGCTCGGGCTCACCTGCCCTGCTGGAGAGGTTCACACACCGATTGCCAGTGGCATCCAGCACAAGAGGGAGGCTGCAGAAGCAGTGGTAGGAGCCGTCCGTGTTCAGACACTCGCCATTGATGCAGTACACTTCGTTCTGACACTCGTCCTGGTCTACCCATACAAAAGGACAGAGCAATGTTTCAGGCTGGCAGACATGAGCAATGTGACCCTTCCCTTTCCCCAAATGGGGACCTCAGGGGCTCCTGCCACCTCCTCTCTTGTTCCCTGGGAGGGTCCCAGGAAGCCTGTTGTCCAGACCTGGCCCTGTAGCCTAGGCAGCAGCGACAACTCTGGATGCAGCAGCACGTCTGTCCCTCTGTGTGCAGTGGGGTGCCTGCTGCACTTTGAGACCATCTTACCAACACACTCAAGCCTGCTGGAGTCATAGAAGTAGCCCGTACGGCAGAAGCACTTGTAGCCCGGCACCGTGTTCAAACACTGTCCGTTGCGGCAGAACTCGGAGCCAAATATCTCACACTCGTCCATGTCTGAGGGAGGGATGGAGGGAGGGAGAGAGCATCTCAGGGAGCAGAGCCGTGGAAGCAAGGTGGGCTGGGTGTTGTACCTGCAGAAAGCCGGCACGGCACCTTGGCCTGGATCACTGGCAGGTCCCCAAGTGAGCCCCCCCCGCCTCTCCCACCAGCCCCATGCCTGAGAGCAGAGGGGGAAGCACACACAGGCAGAGCAGGGCGAGGGATGGTGGGGAACAGAATACTTTCACAAATAGGAAATTCATGTGTGTTTCTGGAAGGTTGAGAACACAAGCCCCTGGAGTTGAAGTGCCAAAGACTGAGCCAGCCAGCCACTGGGAGATCTGAGCAGTAACTGGAAGGGTTGTGTCTTACTAGACCCCATCCCTGGTTCAAAATGGGCATGGGAGAATTGTACGAAGAAAGAATCACTGCCAGCAGTGAGGCAGGACTAGAAGAAGGGCCACTTCCAGCTCGGTGATACTGGCAATCTAGAATTTCTCTGGATGGAGGAAAGCAGCAGCAGGGTGTTAGCATCCCCCACCACAGCCCCAGGGAGATATTTCTGTGGATGCATCTCCATGCAGGGCTTTGCACAGCACCCTCCCTCTTCCCCCTGGGAGAAATGAGAGAAAACGGTGCTAGTACCTGTGAAAGAGACTTTTCCTGAGAGCAGATCTTCCTGGGGAACATAGCCCTTCCCGAGAGGGCAGATCTCTTGGTACTCCACTGGCAAGGAAGCAGATGCCAAGGGGAGATGGAAAGAAAAGAAACAGCTTGTTAGTGCAACCAAGGTGGAGCTGGCAGGCAGAGCACTGGCCTTGCCTTGTGTTGAGGGGCCAGAGTCCTACCTGTGCCTGGGATGGGGCAGGGGTAAGTCTCACAGTTGTCACCCCAGGCTGCCCCCACAGTACAGCAGCACTCTTCCTTGGTGATGTTCTTGGCCAGGACACTGTCACACAGGCGAACATCACTGATGTGGTAGTAGCACTGCTTGCGCTCTGCACTGTCAGAGAGGTGGGCTGCGTGTGTCTCGGGGCCCTCTAGAAGACAGCAGAGCAGGGACGGGATGGGGTCCTTGGCACCCCAACGCAGCATCCCACACCTAGGAGGTCCCAGAGCACACCCATCACTGGCAGCATGGCCTTCCCAGGTCCCCACTTTCAGGCTCCTCAGCTCTCCCCAGACAAAAGCTTGCCCATGCCTGCGTGGGCTTGTACAGCCCTGGCAGCCCCTCAGCTTTATCTCACCCCAGCCAGGGCTACCACGCTCCTGCTCTAGCTGCCATCCACGCTTCTGTCCTAGCTGCCTACTCACCCATGGCTGCTCGGGGCTGGCACTGCCCTGCCTCTGTGTCATACTCCTCGTGGTCGCTGGGGCAGAGGCACAGGAAGGATCCCTCCACGTTCTCGCAAAGCGCAGTCCCGCACACAGCGACCATCAGCTCACATTCGTTCACATCTGCAAAGCAAGTGGCAGTGGTGGGCAGCGGAAGCCCTGCCTCTGCATGGGCAGCCTGTACACGGTCTGCAGCATGGGGTCACCCTTCAGCAGGGAGATGGAAGCTGCTAGGGACAAGCTGAGAGCTCTGTTCACACCATGGCTCAGCACAAGTCTGGCAAGAGCTTCCTGCCCTGCTCTCAGTGGATTCAAGGAGCCTGAACTCCAGCTTGCAGTTAGTCACTGGATCACAGGATCATCCAGGTTTGAAGGGACCGGTGGAGGTATGTAGCACAACCCCTGCTCAAAGCAGGGTCAGTTATGGGATCCCACCAGGCTGCTCAGGGCTTTGTCTTGTTGGGTCTTAAAAACCTCTAAGGCAGGCAACTGCACAGCCATCTTAGGCATCTGTTCCACTGCCGGCTGTCTTCATGGTGAAAACATTTTTTCTTATATTACACCCTGCCTGTTCTCTCCAGGCACCCATTAAAGTACCTCTCTAGCACCTTCAGTGCCTCCAGCCCCCGAGCACCTCCTTTCCACCTGCACAGAGAAGGGCTCCATGTTCACTGGGAGCCGCTCAATTTTTCATAGAGCCCTGCTCCTTTGCAGTCCCAAGGATCTGCTGTGCTAAGGGGAGGATTTTTGCCTCCAGGAGCTGCCCTGTTCATGTCTGGGATTCTCCACGTGCGGATGCAGTCCCTGCCCATGCTCTGGGAGCTGTCACACAGTGGGGACACCAGCCTGGCATCCGCTGATGGCTCTCCCTCACTGACTGGCAGAGCGATCATGGGACACTCACCAACACAGTAGTGCCCAGAGGGCGAGCTCTCATAGCCACGGTCGCAGAGGCAGCGGAAGGAGCCATCTGAGTTCTCACAGAAGCCATGGCTCCCGCACAGCGTCTCGTTGGCACACTCATCTATATCTGCAGCAGAGCGGAGAGCAGGAATTGCCCCAGACCCCACCTCTCCCAATGGACCCCCCCGTGTCCAGGCCCTTCTGCTCTGACCCCAAGACCTGGGGATGGGGCAGGCATTCCCTTGATGTGAGGGACTGTGTCTGGCTGCCCCACTCACTCCCCTGCTATGAGTGCACATGTTAAGAGATGCTTCCTGCAACATACAGAGCTGCAAAGAGGCCACGTGGATAGAGTAACAGGAGCAAAGTGGGAATGGGAAATGGATGTGAAGCGTGGGCGGTGGCTGGCAGGGGTGACTGAGGGTAGCACAGGTCCCTGCAGAGGCATAAAGGGACAAAGAGCCTACAGGCTCACATCAGCAGGAGATATACAAGGGTGCAACTGAAGTGTATGGGGCAAGAGCAGAAAGATCTAGTATGATGCCCTCCTGCCCCATCCTTCTTGACCTGGTCTTTCTCCAACTGCTATAGTGCCAGGGAGTAATCTCTGCCTTGCCCCAGCCTGGTGGGGTTGGACAGTCACAACTGGGTCCTCTGCCTACAGAGGGCAGGTTTACAGCCCTGCTGGCTGCATCCTGCTCCCCTCCTACTGCTGGATGGGAGAGGTTTCCCTGGAGCAGCCAGAGCAGCTGCGTGCACCCAGCCTGCTGCTCCCAAGGCCAGGAGTAGCTCCACATGCTAAATCTGAGTCTTGGAGCAGCCCAGAGGCTGGCAGCAGCTCCTCCTTGCTGCAGCCTTCCCTGAGCCGGGGGGGAGCCTCAAAAACTGTAGAAAGCCCTTTGCTCTTTCCTCTTTGCTGGAGCCTAAACTCCAAACCCAGAGTCCCCAGCCTAGCACATAGTGGTACCAGCAGCCTTTGCCCTCACCCAGCCCTGCCAGGCAGGTGACTGGCACAGGCAGCAGCCCCAGCAAGCACAGCCTACAGTGAGCTGTGGTCCAGCCCCAAGCCTGGAATGGCTGTAACCTGCCCAGGACTCTCCCCGAGCGGAAAGCAGCACAATGCAGTGTCTGTTCCAGATGCCAGGAAGAGAGAAGTCTAGACACAAGCAGGCAGCTCAGCCAAGAAAACAAACTCTCAGCATTATCTGCCTCTCCACCAGCCACACGTTTCCTCCTCCTCCTCCTTCTCCCCCACGCCCCTGGCAGAGATGTCCCACAGCCACCCTGTCACTGCCAGGAGGAGGCACAGGGACACCCAGGGCCATACTCACCAATGCAGTCACCCAAGGGGGTCCAGTGGAAGCCAGGCTGGCAGCCCATAATACAACGGTAGGAGCCCAGGCTGTTCTGGCACCGCCACGTGCCGCAGATGGCATCCCCGTATTCTTTACACTCATCCACGTCTGCAGGAAGAAGGGCAAGGGGATGAGGATGGACAGACGGGGACCCTGCTTGCTCACTGCAGCACATGGGTCAAGTTCAGCTGGCCGGAGGCCCTGAGCCATTGCTAGTCCTCCTTACAAGTCACCAGCAACTTTGGGTGCTGGGAGCAGAACTGCCCTCCCCCCTGCACTGGCTGCATCTATCCCCCCAAGTCCCAGGGGGCTAATCTCCCCAACGCCGAGCTCTCACCCACGCAGTCATCAGTCTCCTGTGAGTGTTTGAACCCATTTTCACACAGACACCTGTAGGAGCCTTCTGTGTTCAGGCACTGGCCCTGCGAGCACCGGGACTTGTCTGTGCATTCATCCACATCTGCAAAATCAGGCCAAAATCATCAACCCGGACCTCACAGCAGGGGAGGGAACAGAGGGCAGGACCAAAGGTATGTCGCTGCCATCCTCCAGCTCACCTTGGCAGCTGACTCCGCCAGCCGTGTTTGAGAAGCCAGGAGCACAACTGCAGAAGTAGGATCCATGACTGTTGAGACACTCGCCACTGGGGCTGCAGATCTCGCTGTTCAGGCACTCATTCACATCTGCAGAGGGAGCAGAGTCAGGGCCACGCACCCGGCCCTGGGGGACACCCTTCACCAAAGCCACATGGATTCCCTCTCCCCAGTCTCTTATAGGCAGCTCTTGCAGTGCTCAGGGCCCCTTGCTTTTCTTGCCATGGAGACAGAGATCTTCCCTGTCCATGGTAATCCTGCATTTGGCTACAACCTTATGGATGTGCCAGGCATGGTGGCATCACCTGCCCTTTCTCCCTGCCGAGAAAGAAGGGGGATCCATAGGGAGGCTGTATGTCCTGGACCCAGAGGACTGCAGGGATGGGGTTTGTACCTTCGCACATGGTGCCGTTAATGAGCTCGAAGCCAGTCTGGCAGTGGCACTCGTAGGAGCCTGGGGTGTTCCTGCACTCTCCCCCCAGGCACTGAACAGCAGGGTCCTCACACTCATCGGTATCTGCCAAGCAGAAGGGCACATCACAGGGTGAGGCCTCAGCTCTTGCTGCCACTGGAGAAGATCCCCACCCAGGGAAGCCATCACGCAGCTGTTGGCCTGCAAGGTGGGTTTGAGCTGCCCTCCCAGACCACGCCGTCACACTGAGATGAGGGCAGAGACTCCCTGTTGCTGGGGCGTGAGGAGTCAGCTCAGACCCTTTACTCCCCTCCATCATGGAGACCAAGACAAACTGGATCCCAGCACCAAGTCAGTGGTGCCCAGTGACAGGACCAGAGGCAATGAGCACAAACTGAAACACTGGAGGTCCTGTCTGAACATCAGGAAACACTTTTTCACTGTGAGGGTTGCTGAGCACTGGCACAGGTTGCCCAAAGAGGTCGTGGAGTCTCCCCCCTTGGAGATATTCAAAAGCCATCTGGATGTGGTCCTGGGCAACTGGGTCTAGGTGGCCCTGCTTGAGCAGGGGGATTGGACAAGATGATCTCCAGAGCTCCCTTCCAACCTCAGCCGTTCTGTGATGCTGTGAGGACAGGGATACTGCTAACCCCAGTGTCCACCTCCAGCAGAGCTCTGCACTGGGTACCACAACCACCGAGAGGCCATTGCAGAGCCACAGTTGCTGACAAACCCTCTCTCCAGCCAAACGCACAAAGAGCAAACATCAGGAAAGTAAGCCAGCACCAGCCATACCTTATGCGGCAATGCTTTCCTGCCTGCCAGACTTGCCTACAATGTCCTCCTGGCAAAGCTGGCCGGGGGCCTACATCAGCTCTCACCCAGCTGCAGAGCTCCACAAACCCTCTCCCACCCAAGTTCCACAGGCCTTGGACAGAGCCTGCTGGCACTCTGAGGATTTTGCTCACAGCAGAGGAGAGAGGGGTAGCTTCCCTCTGACAGAGGGCTGCGAGATGCCAGGAGACTGCTGTTGCCTGCAGGCCCATGAGGTAGGGGGAAGCACTGGAGGGCACTGCTAATCAGAAGGATGGGTTGGTGTGCTGGCAGCAGAAGACTTGCTAGTAGAGAAGGTCCTGCTCTACTTTTCTCCCCTGCCAGGAGCTAAAGTCCTGAGACTGGCACAGGGCAGGGACCTCCTCTTCCCCTTCGCAGAGCACTGAGCGTGCCAGAGGCATAAATGAACATCGCTCCCTACTGCCTCAGGGCACGATTCCCAGCTGTTCAGTCTCAAAGGGTTGCAAGTAGCAATATTCTTGAACCTTTCTGGAGATGAACCATAACCTAGTTTATTTATCACAAAACTATCATGAAACCCTTATCATTTTTCAAATATGAAACCCAGATCCACAGACAAGGCCACCAGCCAAGGCAGGGAAGAACATGCCATCCTGCCATCTGGTCAGTGTGACCCAAACAGTATCGAACCCTGATAAGGTGCCCTCGTGACAGGGCTGGGGCAAGGTGGCTGAGAAGGGGCTCACATGGAGTCTTGGGAAAGGGGGAGAGCAGATGGAAGTGATCAAACCATGGTTCTTCCATTGCACCCAAAAATCAGTTGGAAAATAAGCTCATTTCACACTGGCTTTTTCAGACACTAAAACAGAGGAGAACAGAAGGAGGAGAGCCTCCCTCTCCTTCCCCATTGGAGGCCCCCATGCAGGGGGGTGTTCTGAGAGTCATATCAAAGGCAAGATCTTCTGTTTGCCAGCTATGTGGAGGCTGTAGAGCTCTGCAGTGCTCCAGAGAGAAATTTACAGCACATGGCCAATCTTTAAACAAATACCTTTGCCAGCTCTGCCCCCTTCATTCCCTTGCCCCAAAGAGGGAATTTGCCTCAAGCCATCTCAAGCCCAGGATGTCCCCTGGGGGCAACCACCAGGGAGGGAATTTCCATGCCTGCGCTGGGGAAGTCAGGCTATAAGGCTGGGATGGAGTGCTCTCATGTCTCAGCAATGCAACCAACATAGATCGATGCTGGTGTTAACTGCCATGCATACCTGGCACAGCAGAGCCCTTGAACTAAGCTTTCCTCTTTAAACATGTCCAAGTTACATTAGGGGCTGGGGAAAAATGATGAAACGTGGGCGCCCACAGTCACTCCACTGGCTGTGGACCCAAGGTTTCTCCCTCTGTTGAGGACCTACATTTGGGGCATGTGCTCCCAGGCACATGGTTCTGAACTGAACCACACACAACTCCTCTGCCCATGTTTCCAGGCCTCCTGTACTCCACTGGCTTTTGTCAGCATCCCCCAGGTCATCATTAGTCCAGGAGTCTCATCAGTGAATCTTTCCCCTCCCATCCCCTTCCTGCGTGAGGAAGACCACCTTCCTGCTGCTCTAGGTGACATCTGCTTGCAGCCCCCCATGCTCTCTGCTGATCAGAGCTAAAGAGCTGGAGAAGGATCCCAAGGCTAAAGGAAGTCCCCAGGCCCCACCAGTAACCCAGCTATTGCAATGTCTCTTCCCTCATTCCCTCCAGCACCCGCTCCTCTGTCCCTGGGAAAGGGATACCTTCACACATGCTGCCATCTCTGGAGACGGTGTAGCCAGCGTCACAAGCCATGCAGGAGTAGGAGCCCTCCGTGTTGAGGCAGAGTCCAGAGGGACAGGCAGCCTGGGCCGTGCACTCATCAATGTCTGCATAAGCACATGAGGGAGAGCAGGATGAGTGGGAAGGACACGGAGTAACCATGACCGGGGCAGATGTGTTGAGAGAACTAGCCAACATGGTGGCCAAGACTTAGGCAGAGCCAAGCGCTCAGGAAGAGCCTAGGGAAACCTCTGGATTGGGTGCATGACACTTCAGAGGGTCTGGACCCACAGCCCCCCGGTACCTTGGCAGCTCTTCCCATCAGTTGCCACCTCATAGCCCTGGTAGCAGGAACAGCGGAAGGAGCCGTCCAGGTTGACACACCGTCCATGAGCACAAGTCCCCTCCGCAAGGCACTCGTCCACGTCTGCGTGACACAGCAGAGGCCAACATGGCATGGGAGGATGCTCAGGGCCATCCCCACCACCCAGGCCACGAGGGTGCTGTGCCCTGGCCATGCAGGCTGGCTGCCCGCAGAAGAAGGGTGCTGCCTGTGCCCCTGCTCCTTCTGAGAGTTGCAGGGAGCACTTCTGTGGGGGGTGAGGGTGCTGCCCAGAGACAGCCCAAGCTCCTCACCAATACATCTCCCATTCCTGGGCCGGTAGCCATCCCCACAGCTGACACACTTGTAGGATCCCAGCGTATTGACACACTTCCCACTGCGGCAGGGGCTGGGATCCACGCACTCGTTGACATCTGCCAAGAAACACACTCCTTTCAGGCTCCCAAAGGTGAAAAGTGCAGCCTTCTCCAGGATGTCCCTGCCAGCTGGATCCTCAGATTCCCCCTCAGGGGGACAGCGATGCCCAAAAGGAAGTGAGACAAGTTTGCCAGGTCTTGGGCAACACTTCTTATAGTCCCACTTACCACTCAGGATCCTACACCCACACCTGAGGGCTGACATAATCCAGCAGCAAAAGTTACTGCTGCAGGGTGTTGCCAAGGCCAGGAATGTGCATGGGCAGAGAAAGGGATCAGAGAACATCTGTGCAGGGCTGTTTCACCTGGGACCTTCATAACTGTGATTAGGATGCAGCCTCCAGCTCAGCAAGTCCTTAAGGCAAGTGCTTTCTGGAGGCCATGTGGGGGGAGCAGCATTCTGTGCATGCCCCATTTCTCATACTGCCTCCTAAAATAGTCTCCCACTCTCTGTTGGAGATGACCTACTGAGAAAGTGGGATCTTTGATCAGGCACATTGTATGTTCACAAGGTCGAATGCTCTCAAGGGCCCAGGTCATGCCATGTGAGTGGGATGCTGTGGGCACAGGTGGCCTGAGTCTCTGCAGCCTGCTCTCCCTGCAGTCCACTTGCCAGCATGAGGGTCTGGTGACAGAGGAAAAGTGGCAGGAAAATGGATGGGCAGCTCCTCCCAGAATGGGAACCTGGCATGGACTGGTCGTGGGGGATCTCCTTGGGGAGGTGGGAGAGGATCTTGGGAGAACTCCCCTCTCTGCCCAGGAAAGCCTGTCCCTCCCGCAGGCAGAGAAGAGGACAGACAGCCCTCAGGGAGAGTACAGGGCAGACAGACGTGGGGAGGTCCTTCCTCCCTTCCAGGAGACATGGAATGGTGAGGAAAGAAGGTGTTCAGCCGTGCACAGGGTGCGTAGGAGGGGCAGGGGAACAGGGAGCAGCAAGCTTCACCTTCACACTGTCCTCTGAGACCCATGGCAAAGCCCTCCTTGCACTCGCAGCGGTAGGAGCCAGGGGTGTTGATGCATCGCTGTCCCCGGCAGGTAGAGGGCTGCTCACACTCATCTCGATCTGGCAACAGACAGGGAGACAGTCCTTAAGTCTTCCCCCTCCAGCATGTGGAAGGCTGGGTGCGGGAGAGGAGCTGCTCCACCTGCAGCGCTCTGCCTAGGGGACCCATGCCCAGGCTCTCCTCCATCCCCCATCTGTCTTAGCACCCCCTTTGCCATGAAGCAGCGATCAGGGCTGTCATCGCAAGCTCCCGCCCAGATTGTCATGGGCAAGGTCCTGTCCCTGAGCGAGCAGGAGAGGGTGATCCCCATGGATCAGGCTGTCTGTGGGCAGGCCTGCGGGGAGGGAGGGTGCACAGGTGTGCATGTGTGTGTGCACTGTGTACATGAGTGCTTGTGTGTGTGCACAGGCACGAGAGAGCATGAGGGTGGCAGGCACCCCGAGGAGGTGGCAGCCCTGTGCCAGGCGGACACTACTTACCCTCACAGCTCTGCTTGCCTTCTGAAACAGCCAGGATGTACCCAGAGTAGCAGAGGCAAAAATAAGAGCCCACGCTATTGATGCAGCGACCTTTTCCAGCACAAGGATCTTTCAGGCACTCATCTTCATCTGTGCGCAGGCAAGGAAGGAAGACAGGCAGTCACCACCTGCCTGCCAGACCCCTGCCAAACCCCTGCCAGCCCCGCGGTGCAGCAAGTGGGCAGGGGCTCAGCAGAGCTGCCAGAAAACCTTCCCCCAGGACCCTGAAGGACCAAATGGTCCATCGAAGCCCGGCAAGCAGAGGAGGTGCCAACCTACCAATGCAGTGGAGGTGGCTGGGGTCCAACGTATAGCCGGGGTGGCACAAGCATCTGTATCCCTCTGGGGTAAGCACGCAAGCGCCGGCTCCGCAGGAGAGGGGTGAAGAGGCACAGCTGCTGACCCCTGGGAGGGGAGAGCATGGGGTTGGGGGCAGCACCGAAAGGGTGCACTGAGTCTGGCATCTGCCTTGTTTCCCCAGCACCACTGGGAGGGAGGCTGCTTCTCCTCTTCTTGGAGAGCGATGCTGAGCTCTATGTCTTCAGGCAGCCTGCACCCACAGGGCTGCAGGGAGGACACAGCAGACCCTGCCACCTCCTCCGGCCTGAGCCCAGCTGGGATGCCGCAGTCCCCTGCACTGCTCACCTGCGCCCCGGCCCCACAAAAGGGTGGTGAGGAAGCCTGCCAGCCCCATGCCTTGGAGGACTGGCAGCAGAGCCTGGCACCTGTAAGGGGGCTCCTTCAGGGGTGACAGCAGGGCTCCCCCCACCGCCACCCTGCTAAGCAGGGCGCAGGCGGCAGTGGGGGGGCAGCGGGGCACGGCACACCCCTCGGCACTGAGCCAGCCAGGGGGGCCAACCCAACCCCAAACAAAAGGCTATTGAGGAAGATGCATTCCTCAGCAAGGTGCCTCCGCCAGGCCTGCTCCCCAAGGTGCTCCAGCCCCCAGCGGAGGGCAGGGGCCTCGCTCCCAGACACTTAAGCAACCCTGGAACAACAGTGCCCTTGTTTCCAGCGCTGTAAACAAGCCGCCCCGGGAGCCACATGCCTCCCCTTGCGCTCCCCCTTCCCGATGAGTCAGCTTGCGCTGCGGGGGAACGGGGCCAAAGCCACCGGAGCAGGCGCGTGATCCCCTCGCCTGGCAGCCGCTGCTGTGCCGGGCAAGTCAGCTGCAGGTGGGGAAGGACCCAGAAAGCCAAACATTTTGCTCCCCGTACAGGATCACCCTCGTGCCTCCCCACGGCCAGCCAGCTTTCCCTGGCTGGCAGCACCGGGGACCAGGCTGGGACAACACCCCAAGGTGGTAGGGCAGGGACTTTTCTTTGGGAAGTCAAGGGAAGCATGTGGGATGACAAGCAGGCTGGGGAAGGGAGAGAGCCCCTGGGCTGAGCTTAGGGCATAATTTCCCCATAGTGCTAGGCAGAGAGAGAAGGGAAATCTCTGAGAGCGGTGGACACACACCTGAGCCCTGTGCTGGCATCTGTGTTGGAGCAGCAGCATCCCAGGTGGTGGTGGAGCCAGGCTGGGGACGACTGCGCCAGGACTCATCTTCCTCTGCTGAGGAAGAAGAGAGGTGAGGTCCAGACCCCGATCCCAGGCAGAGGTGCCCACCCAAGGCTTACCCGTGCTGGGTGTCCCCACATCCACAGCCCCGAGAGAGCATATGGAAAGGGGCCACAGGGTGGCTGCAGCAACCTCATCATCTTGTTATTTAACACAGCCTGCTCCACCTCCCCGCATCCCTATGGCCCCATGTCAGCCACCCCAGTGTGGCGTTGGTCCCCCACACTGTCCCGCAGCCAGCCCAGCCAGGAGCCCGTCCTGCCCAGCACCAGGGGCTGCGGTGCAGACGAGGCAGCTCCCAGCCTTCCCACTCTCCTCCCTCCTCGCTGCCCCGTCCTCTTCCCCATGACCGCCCTGCCCTCCCGCCAGCCGGGCGCTCACCTCTGCGCGTGGCGGGCTCTGCGGTGGCATCAGCAGCGCCCTGAGGGACAGACACATAGGACTGCCTCTATTCCTGTGCATGTAGCTGGGATGCAGCATCCCTGAGACATTTTCCCACCCACCTCCTGGCTCCTCTTGCTCCCCAAGACACCATCCTGGGAGGAGAAGCTGCCACATCTGGGTGCAGCTGGCAGGGCCTCTCTGTCCTGAGCACATCATCCTGAGCAAAACAGCTCCTGGCCATGCCCGGGGGGCTGCCCACAGAGGGGCCGTGCCAGCATGCTGTGCAGGTGAGACCCAGGGCACTGCTACTGGGCAGGCACCTCCACAAGATGGCCAGGAAGGGCATCCAGGCACGATAAATACTGCCACTGTCACTGGCAGCTCTGGAGGGCTGCGGACAGCCACTGCTCCAACCTGCCTCAAGAGCACTACCTACTAGAAGGGTGCTTGGTGCTAGACACTCTTTCTCAACATCCCCTCCTGGCAAACCCATGGCTGCCAAAGGAGGTGTTGGAGTACAACCTGGGTTTCTGCTCCAAGGATCTTTCCACAATGGATGAAGAAAACAGATGGCTGAGCAATATACATCCCAGACTAGCTCTGCTTCAGATTTGGAAGCTCTGGTTCAAATTTCTGCCCTGTCTTGAGCTTTCTCATGTGTCCTTGGGCAAGTCACTTCATGTCTATGAAGCAGTGACGATGGCAGTGCTGTCCCCTCTCTCAGAGAGGTTGCAAGTACGCCCTGAGGGCTGGGCTGCTATAGCAAGGGGGCACAGAGATGCTCAGGAGAGATATGGCCCAAATTCTACTGACAGCAGGGATCAAGAGACACACATTTTTCAAGTGAGACTCAATAAAGAAACCCAGCCCCAGGAAAGCCTGCCAGAGAATCAGTCCCCAGGCTGCTCCCATCAGACAGGGTGAATTCACACAGCCAGTGTGGGAGACACCCACGCCAACTGCTCCAGTGGAGTTTCTGCTGCACCCACATGAGCACGGGGAGACCTGCCTGTGAGCTGGGCTTGGCCATGACACTGGGCTTCATGAGAGGAGCAGACCCCAAGCTGACTGCAGCAGTTGCCCTTCCCCTGCCGCTCATTAGCTCTACAGCCAGGCCAGGCTGACAGCAGGGAGTGAGCACCCACACCTCAGCCAGCTCCGGCCTCAGCCTGGGCTGCTAGCCCAGCCCCAGCAAACGCCAGCTGGAGTCAATGCTGACCATGAACTACTGCAGCAGAGCCCTCAGCACCTGTTGGTTTGAGCTAATGGCCTCTTAGCAAGGGCCGAGCAGAAATGTGGCACAGTGCCTTCAGCCATGGCAACTAAGCCAGGGTGATAGAGTTTGCAGTTCACACTCTGTTCCCTCTGGTAGCAGCTACTTGCTTTCCTTAGTGATCTCTCTGACCACATTTCACACCTCCCTGTCACCTATTTGTATGACATCCCCTAGCATGGATGCACCCAGATATAGCAAGACAAACCTTACTCACCTGCGCAGCAGGAGAAACTTCACCTGGAAAGTGAAACAGTGCATGGTGAGTAGAGACAAGGCAGGCAGGCATCCTCCTTAAAGCCCTAGCTGCCCTAACTTCACCCCACCTCTAAGACACTGCCACTCAGTCCCTCATGCTCCTCCGCAAGAGCTTGTTCCCAAAGCCAACACATCCAGACTCCTCTCCTGGCAATGTGCAGACCCCAGGAGCTTCCACTCCAGCAGGTGCTGGCACAAGCAGCTGGTCACACTTCCCTCCAGCTGGGCTGGACAAAAGCCCAAGGACTGCAGTGCCAGGGCTGCCACGCAGACCTGAGGTCCCAGTGGAGGCAGCCTGGCCAGCCAGCACCAACTGCAAAGATGCGGTCGCAGGAGCCTGAAACTCTCAACCTCTTCTCCAAAGGCTTGAAGACACGGTGTCTCATGCCCCAGGAACACTAGTAGGGCTGAAGAACACCTTGCGTATTCATGAAGATAAAGAAAGTTCTTATCAGCTAGAAGTCCATCCATGGGGGCATGGCAGGACCTGGGAATTTTCCCACCCTTGCTAGGGGCCCAGATGGAGCAGCTTTAAGCAGTAGACCCCACACTACCCTCTCCTGCCGAGGTGCCAGGGTGGGGGAATGCCTCAAGGACGCTCCCACGCAGGCTGTCCTGCAGTTGCTGTCTCCTTGCTGCCCAGTCCAAAGTCCAGTTGCTGCTCTCCCCTTGCTCTTCCAAGCTGAGGGGCAGCTCTTCTGCCTCTGCCTTCCTCATCAACAGGCGGATATCAGAGCTGGAGTAGGTATAGCCATGTCCTGCTGGGCAAATCTCCTTGAAGGCTTCTGCGAGGGAAAATCAAATCGAAGCTTTAGAAGGCAGAGGTTGGAGAGAAGAGGCTGGTGCAGGGATCACCTGGCTTACTACCCCCAGACATGATAGTGGGACAAGTAGAAGAAAGGAGTGAAGATGGACAGGCATATATGTGAATGCAGGTATCAGTTTCTCCCATCCTATCATTTTCTGGAGATTTCTAAGGGTTAAATCCTTACGAAAACACATCTGGGCTGCAGTGGGTGGATGCTTCAAGCAGAAGGAATCTGCTTACAGGGCAGGGTGGGTTTCTAACAGGCACTGGCTGGTACTCCTAGACACCAAAACTGAAATCCCTCCCCTGGGTCAGTACTGCTAGGAAGGGATCATGCCACAGGAAGGTCAAAGATGAGCAAGGGAGCAGATAAAAGTGAACTCCTAGAACCTCGCCACTGAGCACTTTGCACATCGCTCAAGATGCTCTGCACAAACCACCTGAAAATTTTTCCCAGCCCTGAGGATTTCAGTACTTTCCCCTCCACCCTACCCCATACTGAGATATGCCAAACTCACCCTCACCTGACTTTCATCCCAGCAGAAGATGTAGGAGAGACAAAAAGGCTGTCGAGCAAAGCCAGGCACAGACATGGCTGTGCTTCCCCTCTGGTACAGAGTGGTTTCCCATCAGGGATTTCTACGTCTTCCCAGTTATTACCCAGGTCTGCTTCCTGGGCTGCTGTACCCATCTCACAGGCCAGCATTTGCACCGTTCAGCTCTGGGTCCTGCAGCCATCTGCATGGCAGCAAGTTCAGGCAAGCCAAAACCCCAGTCTAGCCAGAGCAGGCAAAGCCGAAGCAGGCACATCTCACCTGAGCCAGGCACAGGGCACTCCTCGCAGTTCTTCCCCCAGCCCTTTCCGACGCGGCTGCAGCAGCAGATCTGCTGGGTGATGCGGTGGGAGAGAGGAAAGGAGCACACGCCTCCGGCTGCAGAGCGGTAGCACAGCCCCTGCTCCATTGACACTGCTTTGTCCGCTGAAACACAATGGCAGGGTTAGTGCCAGAGGTCAAGCTCTACGCTCTCCAAAGAGAGAATGGGAGACACTCAGTCTCTCCCCCTCGGGCCCTTCTCTGCCCATGCCTCCCAGCCTGTCCCAAGGGCTGCCCCATCCTCTTGCCAGAACAGCCCCTGGCCTTCAGCCATCAGGCCATCCCCCCAGCAGTGCCAGCCCCAAGCAAATCCAGCTCCTGTGGGAGCTCTCAACCCAGAAGGCTCTGTCCTGTGCTGCCGCACCGCAGGCATGTCCCCTCCAGAGGGGCCATGAGATGTCCCTGGAGAAGAACAATGAATGAAGCGGGCCCGAGGCATGGGGACCTATCCTGCACACAAGCACAGGATAGAGTAACTCAACCGCACTTGCAAGAGACACGAAGCACGCTGCAGCCTTCATTCAGCCGTGGGGTCCTTCTCAGGGCCCTTCCCAAACTGAGGGGTTCCCTGGAGCACTTACAGATACAATGGCTACGGGACGGGTCCAGCATGGTGCCAGGCTTGCAGGTGCAGCGGAAGCTGCCGCGGGTGTTCACACACTCGGCATCTTTGCACAGGCCCTGCATCAAGCACTCGTTGATATCTGTGAACAGGAGAGAGCCTGGTGAGATGTGAGGAAGCTGAGGGTGAACTGAACCCCCTACTCCGTACCTCCCATTCAGGTGCCGCGGACCAAGGGGGTCTCAGCCAGGCTGGTGTCTGAGGCAGCCTCCGCACTAAGCAGTGCGGTGGGGACCTCCACAGTGACAGCAGTCCCACATCTGCAGTGCAGAGCTCGCTCGCTTCAGCTGGAGGGATGGCTTGTGAATGACTGCTCTGCTTCATGGTCCTCATGGAAAACAGATGTGGGCCCTACGGTGAGCCATCCCAGCAGGCTCACTCTTACGGCCATCATGGTTGTTGTTTGCAAGCCTGGACTGGTGAGTCCTGTCCTTTCACCTGATCCCTGGTCCTGCTCGTATGGAGCTGTCATCCACGGAGTATCCTTGCTAAGAAACTCAGTGCCAGCACACGGGGATGACAGTGACTGATCTCCTCCGGAGGTGGAGGGATGGTGGGCCAGGCTGCGCTGGTGTCTTCTTCCAGGAACAGGTTGAGCAAGTGGGACTTTGCCAAGCTCAAGCCCTGCCTCAAGCTCTGCCTCTGCCCCTGACTCAGCACGCATCAGACACAGTCTTCAGGAAGGGAGGTTGGGCTTATCCCAGGGAAACACTGTCAGGCTCACCCATTTGGCCTGCAGTAAAGCCTTTCCTACAGCAGCACCATGTGGGAATGTATGAGCTAAGCCGGAGAAGACAGGGATTGGCAAAAGGTGCATAAAGGGGAACTGAGGGCAACTTTCATGGTGGAGAATGAGGAGGAAGCCCTCCTTATGGATTGATGTAGTTTTATATGTTCACTAAAGAGCTTGGCCCAGAAAAGTCAGCGTGCTGACGAAATGTGCTGTGTCAGGAGGCACAAGCTGTGCAGGAAGAGCTGGATGGGAGCACGGAGTGGCAGGAGCAGGATGAACCTCAGCACAACCTCAGGACAAATCACAGGAACATATACTACAAGCTAAGAGGTGGGAGCAGGCAGTGAGAGGGACCTGGGCACACTCGCTGCTCACAGGACAGCTGCAAGCTGCCAAGACCAAGAAATGCCAACATGATGCTAGGCAGCATCACACTTTTCCACAAACACACATAGGGCAGTCCCAATGCCAATGTACAAGGCCCTGGTAAGACCTCACGTGCCCTGAGAGCACCCAGTGGTGCTCTAGAGACTCTCAAGGTGGAAGGGGCGCAGAGGTCGGCTGCTGGGACACTTGGAAAAATGCAGATACTGGAAGAGCTTGACTGATAACAGCTAGGCTCAGGAATGGCTTTCACAGCACTACCTTATTCCTCAGAGCTGAAGCATCACTGCTTGGTGGAAGTGGGGGTGTCACACAGCCAGCTATGACAGCTGGAGTTCAGACTTAAGGATCCGAGAGGTCCTCCCCAGTCCTGTGCTCTTAAACTACCCCGCTCACCACACCAGCTGCCCCATACATGGTTGAGACACACAGCGGCCATCAAGACCAGACCATGATGTTCAGTGAATTGGAAGTACCAACGCTACAGGGTTGTGCAGCAGGCCAGGGAATAGGATTTGGCTGCATAACGTAATGGTTTCCTGCTCCATAGCAAGCACAGGACAGACTTCATGAGAACAACCCAAATGTACTGGGAAACCCACTCAGAGGAGAGGCTTGGGCTCTCCGGAGGAGCCTCGGGGCTCATCCCTGTCACTCCCAGGCACGGTTGGAACGCTGTGTTGCTCTGACACACCAACTGGTTGAAGTGTTTGGCCTTCACATAACCAAAGGGATTGAAGGGATTAGAGTAATGAGAGCACAAAACAAACAAGCACCAAGGGCTAGGCTTTATGAGCTTAATTTAAAACAGGGCCACATCCCGGCCTCAGTCCAACCCCCTCTATTCCACTGGCAGCAGAGGACCCACCCGCAGTGGAAATCCCCACGGGGAAGAGAAGCAGGCAGGCGCGCTTGGGGCCACGCACTCCTACCCCCTGCAGCATGCCAGGGATGGGGCTAGCCCACAAGAAGAGGCCTCAGGGACCACAAACTGAGATCTGTAAGCTGTCTCAGTTGCTTCTTCCCACCCCACAGAAGCCTGCCAATGGTCCTTAGAAACAGCCATGCTGGGTCAGGCAGCCTGTGGTAAAAAGGTGCAGGCTGGTTTAGCCTGGCGCTTAGTGAGCAGGAAGGACCTGAATCAGCAACAGACACCAAGTATGTACGGACACCAGGGATATATGGACACCAAGGTGCTGGCGTGTGTCCTGTGCAGTGACTTCTGTGCATGCACACCTCCCCACCACCGAGCCTCCAAGAGAAGGTTTGTCTCATGTCTAGCAACCACATTATCCCTTCCAGTGCCATCCTTCCTGCTGGTCCCAGCAGCACCAGGAGGTTCCCTGGCTGGGTCTGCCAGACACTCTCAACTCATGCAGCCTTGTTCCTGCTCAATGGGGTGCAGCAAGGAAAGGAAAGAAGATCTTGCAGAGATGAGACATTTGTTCCTCTGCTGGCAGGCACCAGAGACAACCCTTTCTGTCCATACAGAACAGAGGAAAGTGGGCTTCTGCGAGGGCCCTCCTCTAGTCACCATCTGTGCTTTGACGACAGCCCACAAAACCAGAGCTCAGCTGCTTCCCAGCTCAGCTCCTCTCTTACAACCAATAGCCTCAGGAACCATCAGCCCTTGTCCAGCCCCTCGGCCCCCCTCCTACCTGGGCTGACAAGAGAAGGTCCCATGTAACCTCTCCCATAGTCTATCAGCCAAATTGCTCACTCTGGACCCTGAAGTGAAGTGCTGGGCTTCCTGACACAAGTCCCACTGCAACAGCAGACATGGGAAAAGCACCTTGAGGAAGCAGAGTGTCTGCAGAAGAGTATTCCTCCAGCCCAACTTATGAAGGAGCACGCAGAGGCACAAATCTCCGGTTCATGCTTTTTCCTGTCGAAAAACATCTTCCTGGCCAACTCCACATTGCCATCTCCCTCTGCTCCTCTGAGCCTCTCCCTGCTCCAGAGGGAATGCAAATCCCGAGCAAGCACTACAGGTCTCTGCTCGCTGACATGAGTCCCTCCAGCTGCTCTGCTCCTCCAACTCCTATTCATTGTCTCTGGGTAGCTCCTCATACCCATAGCACTGTCTGTGGCTGCATAAGGGATGAGATCTGAGGACAAGGAGAATAGGAGCCATTGCGTTGTTGAAAGTTCTCCCCCAGGACAATGTTGGGAGGTTGAATCATTAATTAAGTAAGCATGGTGGAAAGTCCCAGCTAAAAGAGATGAGTCATTGGATTGCCAGCCCTGGGCCTGGGCCCAGGCTCCCTGCTGTATCTTCGAGATGACACCTCTCAGCTTATCATGAATCACGAGAAGGAAACCGTAAAATTCCACTTCAGTCAGAACACGGAAAAACACAAGCACTGTGGGTCCAAGAGATGCCAAATAAACATGAACCAGAGAAAAAAGAGGAGAGATGGCGCCTTCCTCATATGGAGCTGAGGAACCGCAGGAATGAGAAGTGGATAGACCCCAGCAGCATGGGGCAGGCAGGGCAGTCTGGCAGCATGGACAAGTGACACACTCGGAACAGAAGGAATCACTTTTACGGCACTCTCCCGCTTGTAAATGAAGAACTGATCAAGCTGAGAACCTTCCCAAATGTTTTCAGGCAACAGAACTTCTGTTGCTTCAGACTACGGGAGAAATGTTTTTACACTCACACTTAGCACAGCAGCAACATAGGTCCTTATTGGGTCAGCAGGATTTAACAGGTGAGTTTTCTTGCGCTGGCCCAACTATGCGCTGACTATGCTTATCAGCTGAGTCATGTAGTCCACTGTTACCTTTTTTTCTTTCATTCTTGATGAAAGCACAGAGATTTTTAGAAGTTGCATTCTTTGCAGATCTATATCAGGGAGTTAGATAATTGTATTTTACTTGTGTAGGTAGTTACAGCTCTGACAGCGGATGTGGGAAGGAGAGAGAGATATGAAAGCAGCATCCTTACCTTGGCAGTGGCTCCGGTTCAGCCTCTTGTATCCTTGGGGACACTCCACCCGCCCGTTCTCAATCACAGGATGTGCTGGGAAGAAAGTAAACAGTGTGGGACGTCGGCAGTAGAGGCAGCCACCAGCATCCTACCTTCTTTCTGTCCTCCTTGTGGAGGGGAAAGGGTCCCTAGGCCTGCCTCGGATGGGCCTCCAATGACTCCCATGGCAGAGGAAAAGGTGGGAACAGCCATATTTCCCAAGCAGGGTTTTGGCTGCTTGGCAGGTGCCAACCTGGTGACCCAGAGGTGCTGCCTGTGCTTCATATCTATCACTGTGTCACCTTGGCTCCTCCCAGGCCAGCTTGGATAGCCAGGTGACACATGACAAGAGGGATCAGAGTTAAAGTAATGACAGAGGTCCTTGACAAAATGCTGAAATAACAGCCTGGGGCCTGTTTAATACATTTTCCCCTTTTTTTACTGCATGTGATTTCCTGCCCCAATCACCCTCATCAAAGAAAATTTCAAATTGCTGCTTAAAATAGTTTTGTGGCTTTCAAAATGGCCTATAACCCGCACAATTAAATCTCCAAATTTTTTAAAGGCAAGTAAAATGTGGCCCATAAATTCCAAGGATGTCAAATTTAGGCACAGTATTTTGGAGCAAGGGGAAGGGAATCAGGAGGTGATGGGTTGGGAAGTGAGTAAGCACAGGGTGGGGTAGGAGGAAGGGTGCTTTGGATGGGATTTTTCCAGGGTGAGGTTTCTTTTTAATTTTCTGGATCATACACTTGGAAACAAGAAGTGTGTGTAACAGCTAAGTGACTGTCCAGCCATATTCCTACCACTTGAATTCCTCCTGCCTGGCATCAGTAGCTCACACCCTAGTGTCATACATGGAAAGCCCTCCATGGCAATAGCTATATTGAGGATCTGACAGATTCCTAAAGCATTGCAGCTTTTGAGAACCAGGGACAAACTGAGACCATCCTTGCAGCAGGAGATGGTCAGAAAGACCCTGCAAAGGTTAAGAACACAAACAGTGCACTGGGGGCACGGAACAGGCATGTCCATAACTCTTTGTCCTGGACACTTTGACCCTATAAAGCAGTTTGAAGCCATTCTAGGACATTTCTTGAAAGGCAAAAGTTAGGGAGCAGCTTCCTAGGATAAAGGCACTTGGGAAATAAAAGACGGGAGAACAAGTTGTTCACCAGCTTGTCCCAGGAAGGAGAATAGAAAGCCTGTTTTCCCCAGGTATATTAAATGAAGTTACAAGGTTTTCTGGGTGCAGAGAGATCCTCAGCAGCTGGATGAATGACTAAGACAAAAAATCTATTCACCCCCTTCAACAGGCCCATCATGAACTGTGAGCAGGAGGTGCTTACGAATATCTGGATGTTAGGGGCAAGGGGGTTACTGGTGATACTGCAAATCTCTGGGTACATTTCCAACCTTCTGGGGAGGGAAAAGAAACCTCTGGCTCATGGGCTCCAGGCTCAGCACGCCGGTGGGATTCCAGGTCCTCCCACACCACAGCCTGTGGGCTTGGGGCTCCCGACAGGCATTAACGATGCTTGGAAGCATCTGTCAGCCTCTGCACGATGTGATAACAGACGGTCAAATGAAGCAGCATCATTGTATGCGAGCCCTCCGATGGGGAGCCAAGCATGCTGGAGATCAAACAGTGATGATGTGTCAGAGCCCACTCACTCTCTGAAAAGCCTTTGTGGAGAAACAGATCCTGCAGCATCCCTCTGCCAGATGCTGCTGGGGAGAGGGCAAGGCAGAAAATACTAGTGATGGGGGGTGACCGTGCAGGTCTCATCTCACCTCAGCACTCCTGTGACTCCAGTCTGCAGAAATATGCAGCCCATTACTGCAGCAAACGACTTGTGAGGCTGCAGACAAATGTCTTAATTTTGCAACGAAACCCATGTTCCCTGGAAAGAATAACTAATGTAATGTGAGCAGATCTCTCTGTACCAAGGGGAACCAAGACACTTTCTGAAGTACTGGATGGAGGCTGCTTTCTTTCTGCCAGGACCTGGCCACAAGGGAAGACAGCGTGTGGCTGCAGGAGGATGTAAGCTATTAACTCTCAGCTTTGTACTTAGTTACTCGAGCAGAAGACCATTTCCTTCCATGAGCTCTGATGTTGCCGAACTACAGCAGAGATGGCCAAAGACCCCTGAAAAACCAGCCTAGGACACCTGAGCTTCCTGCAAAGGGGATTAGCAGCCACCCCTCTCCCATGTAGCTGGTAGGAGTGTGGAGACTGGCTTTGGAGGCTATTCCTCTGGAACCCAGCAAAGGGAAAAAGCCAATCTGATGATCAGACAGGGCAGAAATCTGTCAGCATCCACAGCTGGAGGGGTCCCAGTCTCCTGTGTCTGTCTGCCTGTCTGTCTATCTATACTCCCTCCAGAAAGGGGTTCTCCCAGAGCCTGAGGCTGGGGATGGAGCAGTTGAGCTGCATCTGTCAGACAGAGGGATTTCAGTCTTGCTGAGGGCAGGGAGCTCTGGCTCCTGATTCAAAGGTGTGATTTCAGAGCCTTGCCTCCTGGGCACTTCAGGCCTGCAGGCACTGTGCCAAAGCAATGTGCTCAGCTGGTACCTGCACACCAGGACTCTCCCTTGACTCTCCTCATCACTCTGTCCAGCTCTGCTTCATCCCACCGCACGGTGCTGCTTTCTACAAGGTCTGCAGGCACCAGGCATCCCCAGTGGCGCCGGGTGCGCACAAAGGACCTCACAGACCCAGGCTGGAGGTGAGCACAAAGCAGCCACAGCCCAGGACTCCCACCAGCACCTTTGTCCCCAGCTAGAACAATACTTGAACAGAGCAGAGTAAGAAGGGAAATGAATGCATGGAAATCAGGCAGAGGGATTTTGCAGCCTAGCAGGATGATCTTTAAGCAGCTGGGCTAGTTCTCCATCACTTCCCAGGGGAACAGGCTTTACCCAAAGGCCCTGGCTCCCCAAACACTCTCTGAAGATGGGACGAAGAAGCTCAGGCTGATGGTGAAGTGGAAATAAACCACTTTTAGTGGTGGTAGCCACAAAGGCCTGAGCAAGGCAAGGTTTATAGGGTGAGATAATACACTGCATTAGGCCAGCCAATATTACTCTGTTAAAAGGGGAAGAGGCAAGCCTGCGGTCAGATGAGAAGTGAGGAAATGCTTGGCTGCTGAAAGCTAGCCCATTTCTTTCAACTCTTTCCATATATCATACAAAAGGCATTATCTCTCTGAAAAACCTTGCCTTGCTGAACTCCTTTGCCACTTTCAGGACTTACAGAGATTTCTGGAGACCCCAGATCAGCTCCACAGAAGAACCCGCATCCGGGCTGGACCCCAGGCATCTCCCCATGCCCGCAGTGGGCACAGAGCATGCAATCAGGAGGGTGGCTGTGGTGTCTCTGCTTGCCCTGCGTTTTCTAGCACGTGGGAGATGACAAGGAGCCAGAGTGCGTGGTGTCGTAGCATCTGGAGTGGTGGGGGTGGTGGACCCAGTCAAACCTCAGCCTGGTTTAGTGTGAAGCAGAGAAGATCAGCCTCCACTGCAGAGAGGACCTCAGCTGTTGAACTCGCTGGCAGAAGAACAGAGCAGCTCAGACCCCACAGCAGTCTCCTGAGAGCAAATGTATTGGAGATGTCAGGCCAAGAAGTACACAGGGCTGTGGCTGTGGGGATAAGCTGACTTCCTGGGCAGAATGGACAAGAGGGAGAGGACACAAATCCTTCAGTCCAGATCTGTCACAACTGCTCTCCTCTCCTCTGGGTAGTCTGTGGTAGGCAGGTTCCAGCAAGACTTTCTCCAATGCCCCAACAAAGGCTAGGGTAGCAGGGGAGGGGAGGGCATGCACCAGTGATGTGCAATATGAAACTAAGCCCTCTGCTCTACTCATGGTCAATAAAGAACTTCAAGGTGAAAAAGATGCTTGAAGGAAAAAAAGACTCCGGTAATTACTGTCGGCCTTTGGGGTCGTTTCAACAGAGAGTCCTCATTCTGCTCCCACATTGTCTTCCAGCTAGGACAAAATACCTCTGTACCTAAAAAACCCCACTTTTGCAACACTGTGCTCTTGTGTGCCAAGACCATGATGCTGCAGATGAATGATGGGCAAAACAAGCACTCTACAGAACAAGGCAGACCGGAAAATGTTGCGCTTCCCCAGGTTAAGCATTGCTGTCTGCAGTACTGCCACATCCTTGCAGAGGTTTCAGCTTCTTTCCCCACATCTAGCCCTTCTTTACTGTCCTGGACAGACTCCCTGTGGCACATGGGTGTAGCAGTGGCAGAACCGGCCCCCTCCATAGGCTCCTTCCCATATTTCCAGGGTTCTTTTCCTGTATCCTCCCCAATCTGATCACAACAAGAGCAGAGCAGGGGGATGATTTTCAAGGGGTTTCCTGTGGCTGTTTCAATGCCTGCAGGCACAGTGCAGGGGAGCGCGTGGCTTGCAGAGCTGCTTGGCGTTTCTGATGACTACAGCTCCATGGGTGAGCTGCCACCCCTCTCGCAGTGGGAGGTCTGTTTGGGGAGTGCTGCAGACGCCAAGCCAGACATTACAAGATCCAACTTTCCAGTGAAATTCAGACTTTTCTCTAGGACAAAAAACTTGAAAAAACACGGGGAGTGGGAATAAAACCAAAACAATAGCCTTCAAAGACTTGTTTCTTAATGCTGTTAAAACCCATAGGCAGGAGGAGCGAAAGCAGACCAGAAAGATCTGCAGTAAGCACAACCAGTGGGTGCTGACTGCAGCCTGAAATAAGGGACAGGGGGCACTGAAAAATCAGGACCTGGAAGATGCAGTTTTACTGCTGCACCCCAAAAGTCCCCCAAACCCACACAGAAAGGTGAGACTTGTAGCTCCTGGGCAGTACCGGAGACAGTGCCCATCACTAGTATGGGCTTCTCCTGGAGCACTGCTGGTCGCAGAGGTGTGTGGTCTCAGGGACAGGGAGGAGGTGGAAGAGGAGGGCTGTGACCCCCTCTGGGCAGAACTCTCTGCTACCAGTTTCCTTTATCCCCACAGGGCTGAGGAGGGCCAAGGCTTCAGGGAAACCAGTGTCCAAATCCACACCTGCCCTGGGGTATGTGTCGACCTGCAGCTTGGATCTTGTTGGTTTTAGTTTACGTGGACCATCTCTTGACTTCATTCCAGCATATTCTTCTCCACAGACCACTGTATACCCCAAAATAGTATATGGTCTGGCAGGCAAGCAGGAGTAGCTCTGACCAGCAGTGCGCCTGCTACTAACCCCACATCCTGAGCTTGCCACGGGACAGGACATTGCTTCAGCACAGCTTCCTCACCAGTACTGCTCAAATACCCTGCTGGTCCTTAGGCTTCGTCCCAGCCATGACCAAGTGCCTCTACTTCAGCTGCCTCCTCAGCCTCCGAATCCCTTTCCCCACTGTCAGTCTTCTCCACATTTTACCTTCTAGCTCCCATATGCTCCTACCTCCCTGTTCTAGCCTTTCAGTGTGTGCTCCACTGCCTCCTCCGAGTACTAAAGACCCAGGAGGGTCATTGGATGTCTCCATCTGATTTATCCTATCTTGCAGTGCAGTACATTTCATCCAGCCATCTCCAGACGGAGCTGAAGGACTGCAGCCGCACAACAGCATGCAGGTGTCCTGCCACTCTCCAGGCCCCTGCCCGTGGCTCATCTCTGTCCTTCATGGGTTGGGCGACAGCCTTTGCCCCAACAGCTCACGGAGCAAGCTCTTGGCTCTCCCTTTTTCTCCCAGGGCTGCCTCTGACATATCCTGGGGGTCCCATCTTCAGCAAACTCCCAGTGGCTTCTACTACAGCCTGCTTGAATACCCATCTCTGTGCCCAATTCTCTGAAGGGACCTAAGAAGATACACCCTCCCAGAAGCAAACCAGACAGCCAAAAGCCTGAGCAGAGCCTAAGGAAACCTCTGAAACTAATGTAACACCCACTTCACAGAGTCCTGGCCAGGTCAACCCCACCCCTACCTTAATTCTGAACTCAGCTTTTAACATGCTCTCTTTAGGATGCAGGCAAAGCATTCAAGTACTTTGGCTTTTCTGATGCTGGGCAAAACACAAAAAATAGCAGGGACTGGTCATGGCAGGTTCACTCGGACGGATGCCTGCCTCCGATTCTTCTTCTCTGATGTCTTTCCGCACACAAACACGTAGCAAACATGAAAGCTGCAGTCAACGGAGACATCCGGACGTATCCAGACTCTACTAACAATCAGTGTCTCGGGCAGACAGTCAATCCAAACAAGTTCTCCATTTGTCTAGCTCTTGCCTGGCTGCACTTCTGTACATTTGTAAGTGTTTACACTGAACTAGCTTCTGCCATTTCTGTCTCTGGTTGCTGGAATTAAATTCCCAGTGCTGTCAAGTCTGCTCTGGTGCACGCCTCCCCGGGACACACAAGTGCAAGGAGAAGTTCTCTGTGAAGACCATGGTGCCAAGAAGAAAGCTGGAAAGACCCACAGGACATGTTATCTCTGTGCATGAGACACCAGGTCACTGAACTACAGCCCAGTGACTTTGAGTGAGCACAACACAGGCCAGCAAGACCAGGAGACAGAAGGAATGTGAGTGTGGGATGTGGTCAACAGGCAGGAACAATGCAGAGCGATGCCTTCACACTGGACAGGCGTGGACCTGGGAGCTCTGGCGGAGGAGGCACGGGGCAATGAGAGGTCACAGTGCTCGATGGCTCTGTTAGAGTAGCAAGATCATGGAGAAAAGACTGTTTCCCTGGCTCCACTCTAGGGCAAGATCTCTCGCGTGTGAAGACAGCATACCAGAGAAAAACCATGCCAGCCACATGGGCTTCTCACTTCAAAACAGCCGGGCTCTCTTAGGCTGCCTCCATCAAGTGCCTGCCTTACACCTCCCTTCACTTGCACTGTGTGGTCTCCTGCATGTGGGGCTGGTTATGGGGCAGTTAATCAGAGGTCGCCAAAGGAGGGAGATACTTGCACATGATTAAAGAGGATGAAAACGGCTCCTTCAACTAGCCTGAACTCCTGCCAAAATCAACAAGAGCCATTTGGTCTCCAAAGGGGAACTTTATTGCCCAAAGCCAGAAGGACTGAGAATGGGATTTTCTTGTGGCACAGGAAAACAGAAGACCCACGGGGATACATTTTTCATATCCCCATAGAATTAATCTGAAAAAAAAGCCAGACAAGCATCTGTCCACTCAATGAAGACCAGCAGTGACAACCTCCCTTGAGTTTCATCTGCTGCTGGGACACAGGGCTTGCGCTGAGCTGTGGAAGTGGGACCTGCTGGCAGCTAGGAGGCATTTCTTAAGTGCATTTGCTCTACTGGCTGGCTGACTGCAAGGAGCACATGGGGGTATTTTGTGCCTGTTTTCATGTCTTGGAAGCCTGTGATTACAGACACGTTTTGAAGCCTGAAGATCTAAATCACTGCTGCAGCTCTGGCCACCGAGCAATACCTAGCATCCTGGCACGGAGAAAGAGAAAGGAGTTGCAGCAATTTTGCAGCCATCTGCAGCCTAACTGAAGTGTTAAGCAGCCCTCCTGCTTCCTAATGGGGGATCACAGAGAGACAAGGTGAGAAACGGGGAGACTGCTGTGGGATGGGGAGGAGAAAGCCGTGACATGGGATGTGAAGGTCAGGGACAAAGAGGAGGGGGCTGAGGCCTGTGTGGGGCATTTCCTTGTTTGTGCTGAGCCTGGAGACCTTGTGGTCACCCCCATACCACATGTGCCCAAGGCTCCCTTGGGGCTGGCACATGGACAAAGGCAGGCAGGTAGCAGCGTGGCCCAGGGCCACAGCAGAGCCATGCAGGGCAGGAAGATGACAGCAATCAGAGCTCCCCAGATCTGCGCTGGGTTCCAGGATGCTGACAACCTCATCTGTGATTGCAAGGAATTTGGCTCCAGCTGGCCCTACCCCTGGCTGAGGAGGAACTGAATCAAGGGAGGACAAGATGCAAACAGCTCTTGGGAGCATGCGTGTGAGCAGGACAGTCTCTGGGCAGAGCTAGAAGGTGTCAACACCACACTTGCACAAAACCTGCTACCTTGGACACCTCCGCTCTCCTCAGGGGTCAAAGTCTCCTGGACCATGGGGTCTGTTGACTTTAGTCCTTCGATCCAGTGAAGGCATGTGAATGAGCAGCCAGGCAGTGATGACAGGTGGCAGGCAGGGAGGAAGGAGGTGAGCAGCTCCCTGCCTGCGTTGCATTGGACATGTGCACCTTGCCCTGCACCAGACCCGCTCAGCACTGGCTGCCGGAGCCACTGTGCCTGTGGGGCTGCCTCCCCCGAGCCAGGAGTTCTTCAGCACGGCCTCTCCACCACAACATGGGATGGGGCCATGGCGCGAGGGGCTGTGCCTGTTACAGAGCACCCCAAGCGAAGCAGCTGAGGAATCCCCGTCTCCTGCTGGATCAGTCTGTCCGGCTCCCAAGCGCAGCAGAAACGGAGCTGGACGCCTGTGCCCCTGGAACGGACCCCGGGTGCGCTCCTGCCAATTGTTTGATGTAGTGTTATTTCCAGAGCCCCTGCCAAGCCCATGTTGGGCCCAGAGCAAGCCCGTAACTCTATAGGGCCGAGTCTGCAGCCTCCTCCACCGATCTAGAACTGCACCTCCTAAAACCATGGCCACTCTTTTCCCTTTTCTCCCTCTGAGCGAGGCTAGCACAGCGGGAACCGCCAGCTGCACCGGGGTTTCGCAGGGGCAATTTAGGGAGAAAGCACCGAGCCCGGGGCCAGCAGCCAAACCAGAGTGCTCCTCCCTGGTGCATGGGCTGGGGCAGCAGCCAGCATGGCCCTCCATACCACCTCGAACATGCCGCCCATCCCCAAGGGCCTTGGGCAAGGGAGAGCCACACGGCAGGGGACCCGCGGGTCTGGTCCATGCCTCCCAAGCTACAGGAGGCAGCCTGACCATTTTTGCTTGCCAAGGGTGCAGGCCATCCCTCGCACCGTCCCAGGCAGTGGCAGTACTCACCTGGCCGGGGGGGGCAGGCCAGGCACCAGTCCGCACCCCAGAAGAGCCCCACGCTGCCGCAGCAGTCCTCCAGCTTGGTCAGCCCTGGCAGGGGGTTTGTGCACTGTGGAGAGAGGACCAGAGGATCAGGCTTCTGTGGGACAGGGAGGGGACGCACGCCCGTCCGCTGCGGCTGGCTGGTGCGGCGGTGGCAGAGCCAGCATGGGGGACTATGGTTTGGGGTCAGAGGCTGGCACGGCCCTCCCAGCACAGCTCCGCACCAGGACGTGGTGGGACCAGGGATGCGGTTTAAGACAGTAGCAGAGAGAAAAACACAAGACTCCTTCGACTGCACCCTTTGGAGGGGAAGGGGACATCAAACAGAGCAGGAGATGAACCAGAGATGATATCACCTGGCAAAGCCCTGGGATCAGCCCCGTGCCTGGCTGATTAGCCAGCGAAATGGGTGCACCACTCCAGCCCAGCGGGGAGCTTGTGGTCAGGCACCTTCCTCTGCTTAATGAGTCTCTCTTTCCTGCCGCCCCCAGCCCTCCCGCAAGGCCCTCTGGATTACAGGCTTCCCCATTAGAGCAGAGCCGCCGCAGCCCACAGGCCGGAGCTGGCCCCTGTCCAGGCGCGCGTGGCCGCCTGCCCAGTGCTCGCATACCGATCGGCTCGGCTGTGGCTGAGCGGAGAGAGGCAAGCGCTCCCTGCCAGGCTCCTCGCCCTCTCCCAGGCACGGCATCACCCCGGCTGGGTGAGGTGTGAGCACAGCAAGGGTACCCCCTGCTAGACCCCTTGCCCTCCCCAGAGCATCTCCTACAGCCTCTCCAGGCATCCACAAGCATCTCCATGCATCATCATCTGCTCCCAGGGTCCAAGAGCTGTCGTCTCCCCACAGAGGAGCAGGGCTTTTCCAGCCCGAGGGTCTGATCTCATTTATTTTTGCACTAGGGAATGGCTGAGAATGTATCCCGCTAGAAATGGCTTGGATGGGAGCGACTGAAGGACGGGATGGGATCTGGGAGCAGCCCCCCAGAAAGGGCTGGGGAGCACTGGGGAGGGGGCCAAGTCCCAGGCTGCCCAGCTGGGGGGTCTCGCTCAGCATGAGCTGCTCCGGGGAGCTCACAGGTGTTCCTGTGGGTGCCAAAAATGTCCGATGCTTTTCCAATGATGCAAGAGAAACATATGGGGAAAGACAAAATAAGAAATTACGATGACTGCGGGACAGGGGTGAGAAAGCTCCTCACGTGCATTTGCTTCCCAAGCCCCGACCGAGCTGCCCAGGAAGGCGTCGTTCCATGGAAATCAGACTTTCATTTATCGTCTGAGAGAGAAAGGAATTTTCCTATGTTTTATACGTTTCCTACAATAATCGCAGAGCATGGCTGTAAATGTTGCTATAAATAGGGCACCCTTTTTAAATGAGACTGTGTGTGAAAGCCATCAAGTCTGGGCTGTGCTGCCCCAGGGCACAGCCTGGTCAGGACAAGGCAGCAAGGTCTCCCTGTTGGGCCAAAACAAGGGATTTTCTTCCCAAGTACCAACACACTGCTGCCCATGCCCACGGCACCTGGGTGATGTCCACGCTGATGCTCAACAGCTTCATGCAATGAAAGGCCACCCTCCCTGCCCCATAACCCAATGCACCCATACCCCACAACAAGAAATGTATCTACACACGCTCCAAAGCTCGACGGGTGTCCCCTTACCTGCCCATGGAGAGCCTCCCGAAAGCACCTCCCCAGCAGCCCCGGGGGTCTCTGCTGCTGCCGGCTGCTCTCTGTGGCAATGCTGTTGCCGTTCCCGTGGGTATAGGTGTACCAGGGCATGGCGGCCAGCTGAGGCACCAGGACTGCCTCCACGCTGTTCTCCTCCGACACCTCTGCGTCACCCCGCACCCTGGCCACCTGGTGAATCTGCACAGTGGCTTCTGGAGGGTGGTTGATGTGGACATTCACCAGGGAAGGGTTTAGGGAAGCTGGAAGATGAGTTTATACCACAGTTGTGACAATCTGGCAACAATTTGGCACCTGAAGAGCATCTTGTCATCAACAAAATCATAAGGGAGGAGAGGTAGACTGAGCCCACCAGGAAATCTAGAGGAAGACTGCATCTAAGAGAAAATACTTCTCTGGCCCAAAACCAGGACAAGTCTACCAAAAACTTTTCCCAGCAACCTGAGCCCTTCAGAAACTAGGGAAACCACATTTCTCATAACCTGGCCTGAAAAGGTAAGCATAAGGAGGTAGTGCCCTCCTCGGGCCTGTTAATGAAGATCTGAGGAGCACCCAAGTAAGAGCAGAATGCAGGGTTTGGAGCCGCCAGCCACGCTCACCCAGCTGGTTGGACAAGGGCAGGGTGTAGGTGGAGTGCTTCACGGAGCTGCTGGCCAGGGTCTTTGGGTCTCTCCCTCCTTGCTTCTTTTCCACAGACGGAGCTGGCAGATGGCAAAACTTCCCCGTGGAGTTGGAGGGGCACCAGCACTCGTCCCGGCCCACACAGCGCCCTCCGTTCAGGCAGGGGATCTGGCAGAAGTCTGCAAGGCAAAGAGAGGTCTGCTTAGCAGAGAAACTGAGACACTGCCTGTAGCCAAGGGGCAGCTGGGGGAGGCCAGGCAGCTGGATGTGGGCCACCATTAGCCCCATGGTACCCAAGGACCAGGCCCAGCATTGGGCTGGAGTCAGCACTTGCAGCCTGGAGGCAGCCTGGGGTCCCTGCTGTGCACCACCATCTTCCCCAAGCTCTGCTCACAACTGGAGTCATGGGTTGAAGATGATGAGCCCTCCCTTGGGCCCAGGGACCACGGCCAGCCTGGGGCACCCATGCCCTGTGGGGCAGCCCCCCAAGGCCAAGGTGGTGTTGCTGGCACAGCAGAATCCCTTGGAGTGGGGCAGGAGCTCCGGCAGCTGCATGCAGCCAAGTCAGCACAATTCCTTCTCTTCTGCATTGCCCCCTCCTCACTTGGCAGAGTTTTTATCCCAGTCCAGAAGGGAACTCAGTGGGGACGGGAGAGGCAGAGAGAACGGGCAGAGAGCCACATCCTCAGAGCCTGTCTCCTGGCCAGCCCTGGCCCTGCCAGCAGCTCAAGTGGGATAAGTGTGGAGTGGGACAAAAGAACCAGGAGCAATTCATCTGCACAGGCTCGGAAAAAAGCATCCACAGATGAAACTGAAGTCACATCTTTTCTGGCTTCATCAGATGCTAGGAGCAACCCAGAGCATCTCTCAGTGTGAGCAACACTCAGGCAAGGCACGGGATTCCCTGACAGATCATACTGACTCATTTCAGCGTGAGATGAGATACTGCTGCTGCACATCCCTGGATGGCTTGTCAGGTTCACCCCAGGGGATGAGCTCCCATCTGCTCCAAGTTCATTTGCTCAAGACCAGCAACCAGTTTTGGGGGGAGGAGACACATCTTTGGACTGTCATCTAGGCAAAAACTCCTGTGAACCCCGTATCAGTTGGTGTCCACAACAGCCAGACTTTGCATTCTCTCAGTGTTAGAAGAATTTGAGAGTTACAGAGGCTTTTAGAGGACAACTCCCACCAGGTCCTGCTCCAAGAGGCTGTGCCCGACCCACAGCTGGGTATCCCAGTGACCTGATGAGCAATCCCAGCAGCTCTGAAAGGCGAGCAGAGGTTTCAGCAGCCCTGTTTATAAGAACAGCTCGCAACCTGCAGCCAGCTCCCTTGGCTGCCACGTGAGTGAAAGGAGAGAACAGGAGGAAATTAGGTGATGAAAGTCAGCCCCAAGACTGGATGCCAACGAAAGCAGTGAGCTGGCTCTGAGAAGGAGGGGGTGGGGAGGCTTGGCTGCAGGCCTGACTCAAACACACGCGTCCCCTCTACCTGGGGTGGGATGGAAACAGAAGTTGCTTGCCCAGGAAGGAGAGCAATGAGGCAAGGTCTGTCTTCCTCCCCCAGAGACACAGACGGAGTAAGCCCCAAAGACCCCAGGAGATATTTTCCAAGGCACTGAGAGAGGTCATCTCCTCCCATCTCTATAGCAGCCCAAGCCCTCAGTCTGCAGAGGCAGGAAAGGCAGCAGGAGGAGAGTGGGGGAGCAGGCAAGAAGGTGGGCTGGGGGCCTCAGGGTGCTCACAGATGCGGAAGCCAGACTTGGGATCGTGGTCGTGCCCCCCTTGGCTGTAGAGAGTAGTGGTGTCTCCTTTCTCGCAGCTGTTGTAGCAGCGCCCGCTCCGGCATGTCTGTTTGCAGATGGTGGGTGTGAAGACGATTTTTATCTTCCTAATCTTCTCTGTCAGGTTGGCCCCTATGAAAGAAGAGGATAGTGCTAAGTGGAAACAACATCTCCAGGCCAGGGGGCCGGTAATTTGCAGCTCAAGCTCCAAAGCATTCCCAGAGCAAGGAGGGGTCTGTGTCCCTCCCCAGGGCAGCGTGTCTCCTTGCCCCTTGCTCACTCCAGCCTGTCCTCTGCTCCAGCATCAGTAAAGGTCTATCAACACGTGAAAAATGGCGAGCAGCATGCTCTGCCTGCCCAGTTGGAGTGGCATAACTCTCTGTGAAGGGACACACACACACTAACTCCAGTACAAAGGGTGTTTTTCTGCTTTAGACAATATTCCTTCTCCAGCTACGTCAGTAGCTGTGAGACTGGCTGCCCTTAAACCACTGGAAGGCTTCCCACATGAACAGCCACACTGGTATCCATCAAAGAGAGCCTTAGGGCTTGAGAAAACCAATGTCTCCCTACAAGCATCCCCTGACCTCCTGCAGTTACCTGCGGTCCCCTCCTGCTCCCTCACCATCCTCACATTTGATACAGGGGGAAATCACACTCAGAGCTCTTGGGGGCTTGTGGAAAATGGACAACAGGCAGAACAGTTGTGTAACTATGAACCAGCTGGCTCGACATCAGAGTCCTCCACCCCTGCCCACCATGACAGCCATTTCTGTGAGTGTTCCCCTTGCTGTGCTCAACCCTCACTCTCCCCATTGCAATCGCCGCTTTCAGATTACAGCTTCAGTCAGGCTCACAGCCCTGCTCATAAGGGCTGAGATGCCACATGGTGCCTCCTTGGGGAATCACGGCTTCAGGGGGAGCCAAGCTGCAGAAGACAACTTGCATCTGTCCTAGCTGGGGAGGCGCTGAGGCTCAGCAACTGCACGTCCCAGCAGCCTGGCCTGAGCCCTGCTCATGTCAGAATGCACCAAGGGGGCAGCCAAAGGGAAGAACTAGATGCTAGTTGCACAATCTGACCTTGAGGGCTGCTCAGGCCGAGGACGAAGCTGGGAGACACCGTTCCTATAGACTGAGGCAATCACCTTCACAGCAGCGTGCTGGGGTGATGTTCAACACCTCTGGGAGGCATCTGTCACATCCCCCCTGGCTCCTCTCCCCTGCCATCAGCATTTTGCTCCCCTGACCTGTCCTCCTTCAGTAGGGTCTCTTTCTTTGCCAAGCCCAGCAATGCCCATGCTCACGTTCCCCTTCCATCCCACCCAGCAACACACTCCTTGGAGTCCAGGGTTTCTTGGGGATACTCAGTCACACCATTGCCCTTCCCCACAACACCCCAACAAGAAGCCCCAAAAGAGTGACAACCCTGGAGGCCTTACCCCTTGCAGACAAGGTGTGCTCCTGGGAAACCGTGTGTGGCCCAGAGCTGCTCTGCTCATGTCCATTCCCATTGGGGAGTGCATTAGAGGTGAGCTGGCCATTGCTGGCTGGGTAGCGCCGGACAGTCCGTGATGGCCCTATGTGCTGGGGGGAGACAGGAGAGCCAATTCTGCTCTGAGTCCTGTGAAAGAGAAAAAATGAACTGATACTCCTCATGAGTAACTGTGCTGTCCACCAGGATACCCTGCGGTAACCTTCACTGATGAGCTGCCTGAGCTGCCTGAGCCACCACCTGGACACAGAGCTCTGCCTACCTGAGCAGAGTCCCACTCCTCACCTGCTTTCAGTCATTACAATGGCACTATTTCACTCTAGGAACGATGCCCCATGCCCTGAGCCTGGCAGGGCATAGTATTCACCAAGATACCCCTCCTGTACTGTCACATCAGGTTGCCCCACCACAGGGATGCCCCAGCTGCCTTGAAGAACCTCTGCCTGCCCATCAAGCTCAAGGGCTGCACCTTGCCCCACCACATCCCTTCCCCAGCAAACACAAGCAGCTCCAAATACGCTTGTTCTTATTGTGGGAACTTTCTCAGGACCTGCCTTGCCAGCCCCAAATGAGCACTGAAAAACCAGCGAGGCAGTCAGAAGAGAAGCCAGGCCAAGCAAATAAACAAAACTTGGCCCATGAGAGTCACAAAAAAGGAGAGAATGACCAAAACCTCAAGCCTGTAAGTGCAGTTACAACCTTCTGAAGTAACTGCATTTATGGCTTTTGGTGTTTTCTGGGGACTAAGCATGCAGAAGCCATCTAGCTCACAAGGTCACACTTCTTATACTCTTTTATCAAGCCATGTAGACGGCTAGGCAGAGCTCTTTGCATTAAACTAGCAAAACAGCACATCTTGCTCTACTGCACTTGCTCCCATTCCCTTTCACTGACTGGCAGCACTAAGCTTCCAAGAGGGTGCTCTGTGCTTATCAGCAAATGTCTCCCTCACTCTTGCCTGCACCACCTGCATGGAAAAAGGCTTTAGTACACCAGGGCCAAAATAGCTTGGCTGCCCATATGCCCCTTGAGATTCTTTGAAAGTTCCAGCCTTGGATTCCTCTGCAACCGAATTTAAGCACTGACAGGTCTTCTGCATACCCTGTCCAACACTTCCATCTCTGACCGAATGGCTGGGGCAAAGAGGCTAGCTCTGTCCCACCGAAGTGCCCAGAGAGGTCCACCCCATCTTACGGTTTTTACCATCTTCCCTGTCACAGCCAGCGCAGGGGAGGTGTTACAGTGTCTACAGGGAACACACATTTCTAAACCCAACAGGACTGGATAAATCCAAAGAGAGTTGGCTAACAGTAGCTCTGGCTCACTGACATTCCTGGCTTGGACAGCTTGGAATAATGGTAAGATCTGGGGAGATGGAAAGGGAGCTAATGCTATGCTGGTATTCAAAGGGGTCAAGCGTGGTACACAAGGTAACTGTCAGCCAGTGAGCCTGAAATCAGCCCTGAACAACAGAATGGAAAAGATGACGCACAGGTCAATTAATTGGGAACTAAAGGAAAGGAATATAGAAGCGAGGTCAAGTCAATGGGGTCTATGGAGAACCACTCTTGTCAAAGGAGTCTGTTTTCATAATTCAATAGAATTACATACATGCACACCAACAGGCTGAGAGCCCATGCTATTTTGATAAAAAAATAAACAGGGCAGTACAATGTCAGTCAGGCACATGTGAAATGAATAACAAACTGGCTGTGTGACAGAACACAAGAAGCAGTTGTCACTGGGGAGGGAATTAGATGGGTTCCAGGGTGATCAGTACGAGGCCTGGCACGATTTAAGGATTTCAGCTGGAAATAAATATTTTTATTTCGAAATAAACATACGATCGACATTGATAATGTGTGCTGCTGACACAAAAATTTGCAATGTGGTGTATCGTGATGAGAACAGAGCAATCACACAGAGCAGTTTGGATCACTGCGGAGGGCAAATCCATCCAAGCAATATGGGATTTTAATAGAGCCAAATGCAGAATTACACTTCTAGGAAGAAAGAATGCAGGCAGCAGCTGCAGATAGAAGGAGACGATCCTGGAAGACAGCAATTCTGAAAAGATTTTGGGGGTAATGACAAGCAATTAAATATGAACTGTCAGTTCAATGCCCTGACACCAGGGCAGTGAAACACTGCAGGAACATGGAGGTATTTTTGCCTCCCTACACATCCTCATCATAGCAGGGTGTATATATGCTAAAATACCACATCTACCTCTGATGTGAAGTATGTCACATCTTCTAAGGGATGTTGAAAAACTGGAGAGGATATGGGAAAAAACATGACAAAAATAATTTGAGAGCTGGTGAAAATGCCTTTCTGTAAGAAACCTAAAGTATTCAATCTCTTCAATTTAGCAAAAAGAAGACGAAGAGGTGCTCTGATTACAGGGCACAGGTTTCTCCACAGGAACAAGACGCCAGGTGTAAAGAGCCTTGTAATCTAACCGAGAAAGGCAAACTATGAAACAACAACATCTGCACACCAAAGCCAAATGATTCCCTACTAGAAATCATGCTCATACGCAGCAGTATAGCTGTTTTCCTTCTGAAAAAAAAACACCCCAGTAGTGGATTCCCCAAATCCCAATACCATAGCTTCAGGAGAGGAAAGTGTGCTACTGGGAGATGAGGCATCACTGGAACAATGCAAATATAAATAACTAAAGATGCATGATCTGTGCTGTCCTGGAGGTGATTTTAGAATATCTATTGATCATTTCTGGCCTTGATCTGTAGGAATCCAAGAATGAATGGGTTTATCCCAGAGACAGAAGTCCCAAGTCTGGATACTCATTACCTAACTGTTTCTAACACAGGAAAACCTTGAAAATGAGTGGCTGAGCTGCTGGGAGGAGGCATGAATGGGAGTCCTGAGAAAAAGCAGCACAGGTAACCTGTGCTGCTGGGCAGATGCTCAGCTTTGCAGGCTGAAGGTTCATACACTGTTTGGAGTGGAGTCTGGCTAGAGGTCATTCAGGGATGGAGACAGAGCAAGTGGGATTGGTCAAAGAGAGATGGATAATGATAGATAATGAAATTATTACCTTCTGATAAAATATTTGTTGTCTTGTTAAAATCAAGATCTAAACTGAGATGAGGACAGCAAACACTGCTTGTTTTTCAGTAATCAGCAAGGCTAACCATAATAATTGCAGAGAAGTGAACTTTATTTCAGTCCTACCTCAGTCCCTACCAGCCTCTTTCAGAAGCTCTCCTGAGATTCTGCAGAGTACCCTCTACTCCTGATGGCCATGGGGCCCAGGCATGACCTGCCCACACATTTCTGAGCTACTAATTGAGCCCTGCTACCAGCGAAGGAACTTCTGGTGCTTGTTATCTACTGCTTTATTACCTGGTGTGCTATTGCTGGTTTTGTTAGCGACAAAGGAAAAGCTGTATGGAGCTCTAGGGAGTCTAGGTGAGAGCTACCAAGCCCTGGAAGCTCAGGCACATTTATTCTCTGATCTCTGGTAAGAGACCCCAAGCATAGTCCTATGGGTGAATGTGGCTGGGGTTCCAAGGTCTTTTACTGCATAGATGGTAGCACCGCAAGGAAAAGGAGAGTTCCCCAGCCCAGCAATGCTCACTGTACTAGTGCTGGTCACTTGAGGGCAACTTCAGCCCTAAGTTCTGAAGAGTCGTTGGGTGAAGGTGACCGGTGGCATAAGACAGGGAAATATCAGCTCTTGTACTTGAAACTACTCACATCAGATCTTCCTTGAGGAAGGCAGCATGTTATGTGCAAGTAGCAGGGCTTGGCTGGGCACTACCCATTGCCTGCCTGAAGGAATTCCACCCGTTGGCTTTAGGGACAACTCCTGTCATTCCCAGGATCATGAGATTTTGTAAAACAAAAACCTCAAAAAACCAACATATGAAGGGCTTTAAATAAAATAATCATTAGCATTTTGGTTACAAAGAAAAGGGATTATACGCACTTACTGTGAGGGGCAGTGCCAACTTCACAGAGGAAAAACAGAGGAGGAACATTACTCCATGGCTTGCAACACTTCAGGAATAGCCATCCTACTGGGATCCTGTTGGCAAAGCACTCCAGTGTGTGTCGCAGCAGGGTGAGGCAGATTTGCTTTGAATTAATTTGTTTATTTGGTTCTATTCTAGGCGGATGAGCTCTGGGATTTGTGGACCGAGTTGAGTAACGCCATCCTACCCCAGGCCACAGAAATCAATGGCAAAAGGCATCTTTCCATCTCAGTTTGTCAGTCCCAATCCATCCCCAAGTCACACCAAGTGGCTGGCTCATAGTCAGGGAATACGAAACAGAGCTTTTCCCCTCCAAACCTTCAGAGTCAGTCCATGCTGGGCAGATGGGGACTGGCTTGGTTGAAGGGTCTTGGGGAATGAACTTGAGCTCACCACATCAGTACAGACCTGGCCAGAAGGCATTAGCAACCCCTAACCATTTGGTGGATCTTAATATATGGCCAGAGCTTGTCCAGTTCCCAGGGATCTGCATTGCCACAAGTGCTCTCGCTGGTGTGGCTGTCCTAGGGGTAACAGCGAGGATGGAAAACAGATGGGGAAGCTCCAAATCAGAAGAGTGGGGAGCTTGTGCTACCACTCTCCAAGCCGCCACCTGCTTGAGGAAGAGGCACGGAAGAGGTGGAGGTTGACACCTCAAGCACTCTATTCCGGGACACTTGAAGTCCCAGGGCTTCACATTCATGCAGTCTTGCAGCTTCCCTCAGCATGGTATTACTCACTTCCACTCTTCCAGCCAGGCACATGGCCAGCAAGATCTCTGCAAAGAGGCAGTGGTCTCTTCCTTTATAGGCGACCGCCTGCCAAGCAGCTGGTTTCCCTGCTCTTCATCCGTCAGAGCTGCTGATAGCTTTCTCCGTGTCAGGCACAGCCTGTGGGGCAGAAACAGCATGCAGACTCCTAGGACACCTCTCCTTCTGGGCTGTCCTGGGGCGCCCGCCTCTGCGGTGGCCGGATAACAGCAGCTGCAGTCCAGGGGAAAACACGGGTCAAGGAGGGAAGGTACAGGGAGCAATGTTCTCCTTCCAGAAGCAAGGATGTGTGTGCTCCTGCTGATCTCTACCAGGCTGACGGCTGAAAAGTCACTGGCTGAGAGACCTCAGTCACAGGCACATGGCAAGTTTCAGTCCCATAGGTATCAGGTGCTAATCAAAATTAAAAGAGATTTGGGATGGGAGGGAGCTGTGCAGACAGACTGACCCGCACCTGCAACAGTTCGAAATTACCCAATAAGCACTTGTAGCTACCCTCTTCTGAGGTGCAGGCCAAGGACCTGGACTCCCCATAAGCCTCCGAGGACACATGCCAGGAGTCAGGAGAACCCAGGGAGACCTGGTCCATTACATTCTAGTGCTACACATCCCTGCAGGGTTCAAATTACACCTGTATGACATCCAGCAAGGGACCTGCACACCTGCCACTGCACCTTTGTCTGTGTATAAATGCTTTATTTTAAATAGGTTTTGTTACCAGTTACACTCTGCTGTATATTTACTTTAGAGACAGCAGGCTAGAGGAGGTACGAAAATGTTGTATTCCTTGGATACGATGGCTCTCCTGCCCAGTCCCTGATGAACCTGCAAGGTGCCTGTTCCCTGTCTGGAGGTGAGCACTATCCCTCGCCCCACTGAGGACAGCAAGCAGAAGACTGAGCTGGCAGGCTCCCGGCAACCACACAGATGAACATGAGGACCGCTGTTTTCTGAATCAACCACAGTTTTTTTAAAAAGGCTGCAATTTTGAGACTAGGTTCACAGAATCACAATAACCAAGTCTAAATCACTGAGACCATGGGGTCCAGAAAACAATACTGGTTTTCTAACCCACTGTATATAGAAAGCATTTTTCAAATCTCTGATCACTTTTGATGATCATGGTTCTCTGGATAAGCAAAAGCCACAGAGAATCCAGGTGGGTATACAGCTGTGGCTTCTTTTAGTGACCTGAGGCCAGGCATCCTCCTTGGGGCTGGAGGCAAAGGTGGCAAACTCTTCAAAGCACTTCCCTCTCCCCAGCAGCAACACCTCAGTCTTTCCTGGATTTAGCTTCTATCGGCTACTCTTCGTCCAACTGTTGACTTTGGCCAGATAGTTAGTGAGCTGGGAAATGGTGTTTTTTATGTTTGCGTAAAGGAAATGCAGAGCCAAGTGCCACAGGAGTATTACTGGTTTTTCATCCAGCCTGCCTCGCCTTCTCCCCAGCCAAAGTCTGACTGACCATAGCAGGGTGGATGGCCCAAGACACTGTGGAGAGAGTGAATCCTGGACAGTGCAGTCAGCGGGGAGGGGTGCTAAGCCCAGACGAGGCAAGGGCTGGCCAGATGAGGATTGGAAAGTCACTCTTCCCGCTGGAAACACATCTGCGCCCTGCTGAGCATCAGGGAGAAACGATAGAGACCACAGACACCTAAGGAGCAATTTCCAGGAGGACAACAACAGAGTGGGATAGCACTGGCCAAAACAAAGCTGAATATAAGCTGCCGTCAGAGAAGGCACCATCTTCCCAGGGTCCAGAGACCCCCATCCCAGGGCCTGAGCTCAACATCTCCATCTCTCCAAATACAACCAGCCTGCTGCCTGGGACGCAACTGCTGCCTCCAGCCAGCCGGAGAGGCAGCGTGCTGCCCGCGGGGCTGGGAGCAGGGTCCCACGGAAGGAAGCCACTGCAGAACTGGTGAGTCCAGCCCAGCTCCTCCAGCCCGCAGCCCGTGCGCGCGGCTCCAAGGTGAGAAGGCTCAGCCAGGACGGGGGCTGAGTCATGCTCAGCCCCTGATAACCTGCCAGGACAACAGGCGGGTTCTCCCCTGGTTTTTAAATGCTGAACAATATTCTTGGTGTCTGTCTTGTCCATCCGCCTGTCCCTTTGGCTAGATGCCCTCCCTGCTTGGGGCCATGGGGACCAAAATCAGTGATTCACTTCCCCCTTTGTAATGCTCGGCAGTTACTGATTTTCCACTAAAGCATCACAAAAGAATGGGCAGCCTCAACACCAGCGTCTGTGTCTACAGGGGGAGAGAGAAGCAGCCAGCCTTGGAAAGCAGCAAATTGACCGCAGACCAGAAACTTCCCCTTTCTTGGACTCAGAACAGGTTCCTCAGCAGGCAGACAGGATTCATGGCTCAGTCTGCGGGCCCCGGAGCACAGGAGAAGCATTGCTTAGAGAGCACTCAAGCTTATTATCAATTAGCTCACAAACATGCTGACAAGGAAGACAGCTCTGTTAGGACTCAGGGAGGAGGAGGGAAACCACACCATACAAGGCACCTGACTTCAAGCCCACCCACATTATATCCATAAATCCTGGCTCAGTTTATTATCCCCACGAGCAGCAGAGATAGCTCTGAAACCTGCCTGAAAGCTTCAGGCTTCCCACTGTCCCTCCTGTGGCTGCCTTCAGCCCTGGTACCCCTCGTGCAAGTAAAGGACACACCAAAGTCCAAAGCCCCCTGCTCCCCAGGGTTTGGTGGAAGGCAAGGGAAGTTCTCCTGCCCAGGAGAAGCAGCCACCAGCCTCCCCCAGGCAGGAGACCTTCCCCGCTGAGCCAAGCAGGACCTGTGTACCATGGAGGCCACAGGAATGACCATCAGGGTGCCTTCACGCCCGATTCACAGTCACCTGCAGCCAGATCTCATGCCAGATGGGACACCAGACACAGGCACCTGGACCATCTCAGGGACATCAAGGTGAGCGGCAACCCTATTTCTTACCACAACAGATCTCAGCTGTGAAGGTGTCTCCTCGCATGTTCACCTGACACCTCGTAGTGCCACAGGCACACCTCACACACAGTCAGGTCATCAGGCAAGCAGGAAGGGAGTTATCCAAATCCTCCCTCCCCTGCGAGACCTCGAGTGGTCCTGTGGGCAGAGGTGTCACTGACAACACCCTTTGCCTTGGGCACAAAGAGCGCTGCCAAAGCAGGGCTGCAGGGGCAGGAACACGTCAGGCTCCCTGCCCCACATGCACACTCAATGCTGCTGGCACATACCCAGGAGCCACGTCAGTCCAGCACCCAGATGCCACCACTATTCCTCACCACGGCTAGCAAGGGGCTGTCACACGGGCATCTTCTTTCCTCTGGCCCCCAAGGCAGTGCCGGTGCTGTAGGGCCACTCGAGCTGGCTCCCAGCATGCCATGGTAGTGCGTGAGAACAAAGAGGGAGAAGGCGATGGGCTGTGAACTCTATTTTTATCTGCTCAGGAGTTGCCAGACACCACATAAGTGAACCTCTGTAAGCACACAGACAGCTAACAGGTTCTTTTTAACCAGTCTCTGGGGGTCCAATTTGCTCCTTAGCCAAAGTGGCTGCTCACACGTCTACACAGTTCTCTGCTGACATTAAATGCCCTTCCCTTGCCACACACACCACACACGCCACCTGCCACTCTGTGAGCGCTCTTCTTTGCTCTCATGTGTTAGGGAGAGAGCAACTGACGCCCTGGAAGAAGTCCAGCTCTCCAAGCATGGGAACAGCACCTGCCTGGCCTAGCGAGGCTGCAGAAACATGCCCTGCACAAGGGCACGGCACCGGGCTGTCACCAGGAGCAGCAGATCACGCCCCTGGTTGGATCCATCAGACCTTAGTGCTGACCCATAAAATGGCCAGAACTGTGATTTCCAAATGCCAAGCGTGGTAAAGAGCTGTTTGCAATCTGTCTGTCTCTGGAACTGAAGTGCGGGCCAATGCCTCCCAGAAAAATCAAAATGCAGCCTGCAACTGCTCTGAGCTTCAAGTGGAGCCAGCAGAGGAACCAGGCCAGGCTACTCAATTACAAATGCCACATCTGGGCCAAACCTTGCACACTCCATAGACTAAAACAGTGATTTAGAGGGAGAGGGAGGCCAGGCGAGCTACCACCCCTCTGGCAGAACGGTCCAGGCTGGCCTGTGGCGTGTGTGGTGAGTGGTAGGTGAGATGGGCAGCTGTGCAGCCCTCCTCTCCCCAGCTCAGCCGCATGCTTCTTCGGCTGAAGCGGTGAGAAACCTGCTCCAGTTGGCTCCCCTGCCTGCATGCAGGGGCTGGTGTTCAGCAGCACGATCAACGGGCACGGCACTGCTGCCAGATGCAGTCACACAGCCAGTCTCATGCCATGGTGAGAAAAGACCCATCCAGAAGTGTCCTAACAGCTGCCATCACATGAAGGTCTCCATCAGTGCCACCATCTTGCTGCAGACATCACCCCATGGCCACAGCTTTTCACCATTACAGAACTGGGCATAAGATGCTGGCACAGTTGGAGAGCTGGGTTGTCCGCCGGGCAACATGACCATCCCACAGAGGGTTCAGCCACCACCACTGGCCACAGCAATGTCTCCACTGCCCCTCTTCTCCTCCCTGTGCTCCCCAGTACAGTGAGCAGCAGGGTCCCACCTGGCAGGGGAAGGACCTGTATTTAGGGTAGAGGCACGCAAGAGGAGAGCACAACATATCAACCTGCCCGTGTACCCACAAGCACAGCAAGACCTCCAGGCCAAAGGGCCCTCTGCCACCATGAGACACAACAACTGTGAGCTGAGGACCCAGCTCCCACCTAATGAAACCTGCTGCAGACATGTCAGCCAGAGAAAAGCTCACCGCCAGCCGCAGGGAGGCCAGTCGTCTTCCCTGTACAGCAGGGAGAAAACAAGCACTCGAGTTTCATTTCCATCTTGTTGACTAGCAACACTCACCCCCTCCAACAGGCTGCCAACTTCAAAGCCCTGAAAAAACACTTTAGCCTATTCATCCTCGCGCCCACATGTACCCCGGGGAGTGGGGGGAGCCAGCTGCCTGCCCCTCGCTTTACATGGGACGTGGAGAAGGAAGGCAAAGCCTCTCTGATCCCAGGCATGTGAGTGGGGTGAAGAGCTTGCGGCTGCATACACACACAGAGGGCATGAGAGCAAGAGGGTGGAGATGTGTGTAGTCCTCTCATCTGGAGAAAGGGACGCTTTTCATCTACAGCAGGAGGTGCTGGGAAGTCTCCCACTCACACTGGGAACACTGTGGATCTAAGACATATTTGAAGCTAAAATAATGGTTGAACACCCAGCAGGATGCCCTGGCCTTTGGATCTATTAGCTCAATGTAGTTAGGTCTCCTCACATCTCTCCATCCCCAGCCACACATAGGATTCCCTCACCCGCAGCATTCAAGCCATGAAAGCTGTGTTGGGATGTGATACTTTTCTCCCCACTCTTGAAGTCTCACACCTGCCAGGGAACAGGGAATGAGCATCCCAGTGATTTTCATTCTGTACTGTTCTGCACTGGCTCCATCCCTCCAGTTGCTCACTAGCCAGAAGACTAGAGCCTGGCTGGGGACCAGGAGCACTCCTGGCCGCATATGCATGATGCCTGGTGGCAAAGCCAGTGCTTCCAGGGGTACCATGACCACAAATCTGCTCTCACACCTCTCCCACATGGCTTTCAGTATCCACACCAAGGACCAGCAGGGAGGAGCAGGTTTCATGGCATCTCCAGTGGGAAGGGATCCGGAGCAGGCAGAAAGGCTGCGCCTGCCTTGGTACCACCTGGGCTTCAGCTCCTCAACAGCGCAGCTCCAAAGCGATGGAGAAGGCAGAGCTCCAGTGTCATTATCAACCTGTCATTACATCCTTGGAAGAGTTTGGCACTTTGCTGTTGTAGAAAGCCTTGTAGCTGAAAAATTAGCATGGCCACCCTGTCAAGGCTACAGGCAACCTAATACACCCTGTCTGCCCCCTCCAGATAGCCTCAGCCTCCAAGTATGCTCCCCATCCTCCAAGGCCAGAATTTGGCTCAGTTTTGCAAATGTGGGTCTGTTAACCATTCCCCTCAGCTCCCTCCCTCCCTCCTTTTGTAGTTCTCAGAATTCCTTCCAATTTGTCAAGACCTTTTCTGGCAATAAAGAATACCTTGACTCAGTGCAGGACCCCGGGGTGCACAGGAAAAAAAACCCATGCGACTCAGGTCTTTTGCCTCCAAAGTCCTAAGCACCACTGATTTCTTGTATGCAGCCACACCGCATTACTCTCTGCTGTCTGATTTGCTGTTCACTCCTACTCTGGAAAATCTCAGCCTCTCCTTCTTCCAGATTTCTTCCTCCCATGGAGGATTTTTTTCCTTCAGCTCTAACAGATAACATTTTTCCAGCCTGAATCTCTTCTTAATTCCTGCCTATAAGTTTAGTTTCTACATGACCCTGAAGAGAGTCTCCGCACAAGTGAGACAAAAATGAGGTGGTGCAAAGGGCTGGGTACAAATCCCACCCAGTACCAAGCACTCAGGGAAGCATTTCTCAGGATGCTTCTGAAGAAAGGAGTGGAGAATGAGCATATTTTATATGGAGACTTCTGCATCTCCATTTCAACACTCCTTGTACCAAATCAGCTTCAATTCATCCCTCGTGTGCTGCCAGCACTTGGTGATTTATGGAAAACACTTGAAACCAAAGAGAACAGCTTTGATTTTGCTTAAATACCAGCTTAAACCAAATAAGGCAGCATACAGTCAGGTATGAGACACTGCAGCGTAATCCATATGCACAAGGGAGCTGAAAGCAGGCTGGACGACAATCCTAATTCAGGCATTAGGGAAAAACTCTCCAGCGTTTGATCATGTGGCCTTAGTGCTCTTCTAACATCTTTCTTTTTTCTACAACTATACTTTTTTATACAGCTATATAAATTGTATTGTCATAAATGTCCCAAATGATATATGTATAGTATATAAAACAGGCTATAAACTGGATTTTCTGTACTACTTCACCTACCACATGTACAATGCATTTGTCCTGCACCCTGCTCTCTTGCATGTAGTCTTAGACTAAGCTGACAGTAGCAGCACTTTTCTTTCAGTTAGAAGGAAAAGTGCATTTCAACATTTTCTCCCAAAGCCTAGAGGGTGAATTAAGCTACAGGAATGGCTCCCAAGGAGGTGCAGAAGAACGAGGCCTAATGTAAAGACCATATTTGGAGTTTAAAAGGAGCCTGAAAAGCCAGCTATCCTCCTGCTGCTCTGAAGCATATGAAACCCCCTAGAAAGTAAATACATAAAACACATAAACCAGAATGGTGCTGACAGCTTTAAAACACTAGGAAGTAAAGCAACTGTATCTGGTGCCAGGCTAGAGAAGGTATATCATGTAATTTAAAAACAGAAGTATTTTTATATAAGAAAAATGACATTTACACTCCTCTTGGGTAGCTTGAGTTTTTCCTTTAGGCTTCCCAGCCAGCTTGCCAAGGGCTTTCAACTATGTCAAAGCAGGAGAGGGCCTGAGATCTGGAGCTTATGGAGATCTCATTGCCCTGAGTGGAATCTCTTTTCACATATTCTCACACAGACTGGCACCAGCTTTTTAGTTTCAATTTTTTAACAAGGTCTCAGATATCTACTCAAAGTTGGCTCTGGATCAAAGAACATAAATGCTTGGCCACCTTGTGAAAACTATATTGCCAAAGGGAAGCACCTTAGAAAGATGCAATTAGGACTTATCTGCATTGGGAAAATATGCCATTCAAGTAACAAGCATAATGACGCTGCAGTGGCAGAAGGCAAGGCTGGCACCAGTGTTTTACCCCAAGAATTCAACATCACATGCTATGGATCTCCTGGCCTGGTCCCATACCAAGCAAAGTAGGAAATGTGCCACAGCCCGTGCCATGGGAATGCACTTACACAGGGGGTGCTACTCAGCCAGGGTCAGCTTTATTTTCTCTGCTATTTGGGTATTAATAAATTGTAATCCTCATAAATGTAAAGTAAGTGACAGTCATAAGTGAGAAGAAGAGCAGTAGGTGTGTTCAGTAGGTATGTGGCTAGTATAGACCTCCTCCTAGTACTATACGTATCATGGACAAACAGTCCTGGATACTTAGCAGCAACCCAAGTAAGGCAGTAAGAAAGCTCCCCTTTTTCTCGTAAAGGTGGAAAGTTCAAAGCTGGCAAGACAGGAGGCTCCAGATCCTGCTTTAACAATTAAGACAAATCTGTCTCTGTTTGGAGCAGCATCTTTAAAAAGCAAGTCATCTCGCAATGAACTTTCGTTTTATCTTTAAGTCCTCAATGACAACAAGCTAACCAAGCTGATTTTGCCAAGCTTTACATCCACCCACGGGCTCCACTCTCCTTTGCAAAGGACCATGCTAGACATTTGACTGCCACCAGAATGGGATCTGGTTTCAGCCAATTTTCAAAAGGAGAGAAATACACTTTCTCCATCCAGCAACCTCTGCTGCACACCCAAGATCCTGCCTTCTGCTTGCTCCCTGCTGTTCTCATCCTTCACTTTCAGGAAAGAGAATAGAGTTTTTGGCAGAGTCTCCCTGCTGGCATGAGGTTCCCAGTGTCCCCAGCGCAGGAGCTCTTGCCACTTCTCCCCAGGGGCTGCATATAGCCCTTCCTCTCATCAGGAAGGGAGGAGATATCTCCTCCAGGGTGCTGGCAAGGAGGCTCTGAGATCAGGAGTCAGTGGGGCAGGCATGTCTCAACTCAGCCTTCTTCCTCTTCCATCCTGAAAACACCAGGCAACTCCCAGCAACTGCCTTGCCTAAGCAGAGTCCTCTCAGAGGAAGCTCCCTGCCCTCAAGAGCTTAGCTGCATTAAGCTGTCTGCACAGTGTCTCAGCACCCTATACCACAGCTATGTCCTTTTCCCTTGCCTGGGTTGCTGGGAAAATGTTTTGCAGGTCCCAGTCATCTCTTCTGTGAAGAGGAAGGATGCCTTGCTTCCCAGGCAGCCCTCATCCAGCACACACATCCCTTCTGGGCAGCACAGCTCCCTTGTGCAGATGCTGGTTACAGATTTATACACGGCACTCCTGCAGGAGGGACCTTCTCAGGTGGCAGCAGCAGGACCCTCCTCGCACACTGCCCGGAGTCAGAGGCAGCTGGCCGTCCATCCTGACGGTGAGGGGCCGGGGCGCAAGCCCTTTCTACTCCCTGCTAAATAAACAGGAATTCTGCTGATACTCTAGCCTTAGGAAAACAAAGCTGTTTCCATTTAGCTCGGCTTCTGGGCTGAGGTGCAGCTCCACCCGCACAATCATCCGTCGGGGCTTTGCTTCTCCGGGCAGAGATTCAGGCTGAGATCAAGAAGAGGAGGATTTGCAGCTAGTCCGTGCCGGAAGGGCCTCTAACACCCCCAGGATTTTGCTCTCCAGAGCACTCCCTGTTCCAAGCAGCATGATGCAGGGGCCTCCCAGCTTCTGCAGCAGCTAACAAGTCCCCACAGGCTCCCTCAGATGCCCGACTCTAAACCTCTGCTGAGCCGTGGCCTGCTGGAGGGACTTGGAAAGTGGTACTCATTGCTCAGCCTGTATTTTAAGGAATGAAAGCTTGAGCATCATCACCTCTGGTGTCAGCAAAGTAAACCCAGAGCTGCCCTTCTCCTAGCCATGTCTTTCCCTGGGCAAGTGCTGAGCTCAGATATGGCTGAGTATGTCATCTTCTTTAGTGCCAGGAAGAAGAGATAATGGGCACCGTATGGGCAAGCCAAGGATGCAGTGATTCTTCCCCGGTACTTCTCCAAACAGAGGCACTGATGACTGTGTGTAATACTGCAGCACTGACACCTGTGCTCAGCACAAGGCTCAGGCTGACACCCACGTCCACATCTTCCCAGGACTCCCAGCATGCCCAGAAAAGGATCTATGACAGCTACACTGGGAATGCCCACAGACCCATTTGCTAACCTTCACGTCTGCCAGGTGCAAATACAAACCAACCAGTACAGCCAGCTGTATATGACCAGTAAAACCCTGTTCGTCAACGAGCTGCTACTTCTCACCAAGGCTGAGGGCAGAAGACTGACAGTAACTTATCTCCTGCTGTCACAGTCATGCTTCCTGGGTTCTCCTGGCAGGGAAGCTGCAGAAGGCATTGTAGCTTCTGCTTCCAGGCATGAGCTGTGGACAGCCTGAGCATAGGTACCAGAAACAGGGCCATGAAAACAGGCAGCTGCCTGGTCATGCTCTTCACCAAGGCTTTATAGGCTCTTCCAGACTCCCAGAGACTTCCTACCTCCAGAGACTTCCTACCTCCAGACCAGGCTACTTTCCACAGTGAAGGAGTAGTCATCATAAGCAACAAGTCCAACTAGCTGAGGATAAGAAATCATTTTAAAGCAGACCCACCACTCACACAAGTGGGGAATACTTTGGTCCAGGCAGTTCCTGAATAACCCAGGAGGCTGCTCTCCTAACTCTCTCTGCAGACTTGCTTCAGAACACATTGAAACCAAAAGCAACCCCATCTCTGCTTAGAGAGCAGGTCTCTGGGGAGGATTCATCATTTTTTCACATGTTTATATGGCATCTAATACAGCACTGTTCTAGCGCATGACTTCAGAGCTTCTGATTGCTACCTCCGTACAAACAAACACAAACAAAGCCAATATACACACAAATAAACAAAAGGAGAAAGCAAATTCACTCATGTGAGGATTGATTTCCTGACTTGGCACAGCAAGATGAAGCTTAGAGGTCTATAAGCTCCCACCCTCGTGCGACTCCTTGTTAGCAACGTGAATGTGCAGGGGTTTTGAGGACTGGTTGTTTGTCCTGGATGATCTCATAGTCTTCTCACAACCACTGACCTGGAACCACCAGTGTCCTCCGTCCACCGAGCCACCCAAGAGCTTCTTCTACCTCTACCTTATCGACAAATCAGACAAGCAAGCCAGCTGCTGTGGGATCATGGTGGCCTGACTAGAAAAAGTCAGTGTCCCACCAGCACAACCCATCTTTATCCAGGAGGAGACCAAGGACTGGAAAACCCAAACTGTTCCTCTCAGACTTGACAGTGAACTGAACTCCAGTGAAGGTGACCCTGAGTTTGCAGTGCCTAAGAACCAATCATCCTACTTGCGAATATGAGCAAGATCTACCCAGCTCTGGGAAGGCCAATATGCTTCTTGCTGCAAAAGCATGCCTTCAGCTGCAGATGCTCACTCTTACAGGCTCCACAGCTAGCCCAGAAGTTGGCAGGCTGAAGGGGACACTCAGAAATATTTGGGAAATAACCCACCTAAGAGCAGCAAGACTTTTAAGTCGTGCTAGTTGCACACCATATGTTATATGGTCCACAGACAAAACCCAAGCGACTGAATTGTTTGGGAAATTCCCAGGGGCTGAAGTGAGGCGTTTCAAAACAGACCAGTGCCAGGGTGCAGGCAGCCCCACACCTGCCTGCAAAGCAGGGCTGCTACACATTGCCCGGGCAGGAAAGGCAGCAGCCTGCGGCACAGCACCCAGAGGGGTGGTGAGAGCTCCCTCTCGGAGACATGCACAGTGGCCTCGGCAAATCTTGGAGGACAGCTCCAGAAGAGAGTCAGTGCTGGACATGTCCCAGGGTCCTACCTGTGGCCATCACAAAAAACAAACGTCAAATGCTCTCACTGAAGCGTGGGATAAGGCGATGTCCTATGGCCTCCATGGGGAGGGGAGGAGGAAAGGCACAGCATGGTCCTTAATGGAGTCCTATTTCCTTGGGACAGTGCCAGAGGATTTAAGGTACGGCAGGCAGCTGGGCATTCAGCAATCCCAGCTCAGCGATTGCTAGACGCTGTGTCTGACTGTCGGGACAGGAATGCTCTGCCAGTGCCTGCACAGCCCCTCGTCCTCTGTGCAGAGCCTGAGGTCATGTTCCTTACTGGGAAAGCCTTCAACAGGTGCTGTATCTCCAAGGGCACTGCTCTCCCCCGCCTCCAGTCTCTCCACACAGAGCAGTGGCATGGAGGGGTAGGAGGAGGTCATTCCTGCGGGGAAACTCGTCAGCAATGACCAGGATTGCAGGCACGTGCAAGGGCTGCATGCTCGCTCGGGCACCAAGCCTCTCTTGGGGCAGCGATGACAGGGGCTTGGCCACCTCTCCCTGCCAGCATTACCTCTGCCTTGCCTGAATTTGGTTCCCATCAGATAGTCTTTCATTCAGGCACCAAGATATGCCAGCTTCAGTGAACTACTTGGGGTCAGCCAATTCCTCATCAGTCATTTGAACCCGTCCAAAATTGTAGATGGCTGAGAGTGTCTAGAAATGTCTCCAGCCCATGCATTGCCTCTGCTTCAGAAGAGACAGAAAGGCAACAGCTACTTTAGGTGCAACAGGCACATTAAAAACAACGTGCAGGAATACAGAAAAACAAAGGCTGAATTGCCCTCTCCTCAGAGAGTCAGAACATCTCAGAGAAGAAAAGGAGAAACTGAAGTTGCCTCCTGGTTAGGCACCTGTAATTTGCTGTAAAGTCTTCTTGACTATGACTGAGGGACTTCTGCTGGAAGCCATGTGCAAATTGTCTGCTGTGGTGGCTACCAACAAAACCAGTCTTTCTGGCCCAGCAGCTGAGTGAATAGCAGCAAGGAAGACATGGGCCTTTACAGGTGGTACAGCCTAACTCTTTGCTCCCATGTCCATGGAGTCTTAGAGAAAAGCAGAGGTGATTTAAAAAAAAACCCCAACGTGTGGATTGTTGTATAGCAGCAGGCACCATTCCCACCTCTCCATCCCCACTGAGCTGCCAGCACAGCAGCGGTGCTTGTCAGGGAAAGGCACGTTTCCCACATTTACTGCCTCCTTCAGCAGAAACCCCACAGCTCCAGTGGGACTTCAGAAAACACAAAGTGTGGAGGAGTCACAGCTCGTGTACAGGAGCACCTCAGCACCGAGCTGAGGCACGTGGGCTGAAGCCATAAGCTCTTCCTCACCCAAAAGGACTGGATGATGCCACAGTTGTCATCCTGAGCTTAACATGCTCCTCGCAGAGTCTCTCCTGCATGGACCTCTGTGAGCTCCAACAGCTGCATCTTTGCTTCCATACCCAATATGCAGGCACCTGCCCGAGTACCAAAATGACCCACACCACAGCAAAGTGGCACACGGATATGGAACAAATGACTCAATAACTGCTAGAGTCTGCCAGGATCTCTCAGTATCATCACTTTGCTCATACCAGCACTTAATAGCACACCTCAGATCTATGTGCTCTTCTGTGGGTACTACCTGGACATACTGCTCTAAACACATCCTCTTGGGAAAGAGATTTAACCCCCACTCCTCTGTCCACCCTGCTGCTACCACAAAGGCTGTTCCCCAACTGGACAAGGGCAACCTGCTGAGCTTCACAGTCCTCCTCCTGCACGGGACCATCCCTAGCCTGTCCCATTCCTGTGTGTGCCTGGGGACTGTGACACAGTGCTGTGGACAAACCATGTACCTTGGAGGGACAGCAGGACCCAACCCCCTTACATCAGCTCCCACAGCCCAGGAAGGAGCCTCCACTGGGAGCCGAGGTGCCCAGTCTCATGAAGCAGAGGCTGTGACCTGACTGAACCTGTGGATTTGGGGGAGCATCCTGCTGGGAACGGGGTTTGACTTACACAGCTGGGACGTGCCTTGGGACGGGTGGCTGAGCCTCTCGCAGGGAGGCATCCCGCCCTGCTGTGCCGATCCTTCTCCGGAGGGAGCTTGCGGGGGGCTGGAAGGCAGCGGCACCAGGCGGGTGGTACTCCTGCTCGGGAACGACTTCTTCACACCGGGAGCCCTGGAAGCCCGAGCGACAGGTACAGACCTGGGGACGGCTGCAGGAGCCCTTGTTCTGGCACGGTGGGTCGCAGACAGCTGAGGAGACACAGAAAGGCGGTTAGTGAACACGGGGCTCAGCCCCATGCCGGTGGCACCCAGTTGGGGCAGCACAACTGGGGTGGTCCCATCTCTTCTGTGCAGGCAGGTGACCTTCAAAGTCTCGGTGTTACTGCTGCAGTGGGTCCCTAACGCAAGGTCACCTCCATCAGAGACTTGTTTCTGTTCCCACTTCTCCCCGCTGGTCTCTGCAGAGCTCTTTTCCAACAATACTCATTTCAGAAAACTCAGAAATGAGCAGCATGGTCTGCAGAGAGCATACGGCCTCTAGCATGGCCCATAGCGCTCCAGGCAGGAGTAGCACCTCAATCCCAAAACAAGGGATTGCCTGTTACCTTTAGTCCATTTTGGGGTCTGATTTGCACGGTCCTCCACTGCCTGTCCCCTCCAGAGCTTTCCAGCTTTCCCTCCGCAGCTGATTTTGGAGTCACTGTGCTTAAATTCCTCCGCAGATACCGGGACTTACAGTTCATTAACTTCATGCCCAAATCACGCTCTGAGCCTGTGTGTGTTCCTAATTACAGCACATCAGCTTCAGTTTGCACCCCGGGAGGAAAGTGCTATTAATTATATGCCAGACCCTAACACTTCCCAAGTCAACAGATGCCAAATTGGGTTTATAGCCCAGCCAGCGAGAGCCAGGAAACCACAGCTTGCTCAGGTAGGACCAGGCTCATTGTTCTGAGCAAGAGTAATTGAAAAGGCACTGGAAAACAGTGTTGTCCTTCAAAGAAGGAAAGGGCTGGCTGGCCGAAGGGTAGTGAAACCTCGTTGGACAACACAAGGTGGAAATTAACCTCCAGCCACGTGGGAGCCCTGTGGATGGGCTGAAACATGCAGCCACCGCTTCTGCTGAGGGCCCCTTCCCCGGGACTGCCCCAGGGAGGCTGCAGGAGCATCTGGCACCCCACCACCTTCACACGCAGCTGCTGGGCTTTCACGAGAACATCCCTCCCTGTCTGGCTGTCCTCTCCATCCCCTGTGAGATCCAAGCACACCTGCAAGAAAGGCTGCTTCTGGGCAACAAACATACAGATTGCTCTAGCCTCATGTGCCATCCACACTTCATCACCCTGTCACCAAGCAAGGGAAGTCCTTGTGCAGACCCTAAGATCCTTTCAAAGCAGCATAGCCCCCACGACCCTTCCTTCACCCCAAAACTGGACTGCCATCAGCTTTTCCAACATCAGGGATATGTTGGCTGGAATGCTTCATTTGAATCATGAACCATGAACCATGTTAACACTCAGAAGAGAGGGAGACCTCAAGGAAAGGGAGAACCCAAGTCACGTAGGGCTGTATAGGTTAAAGCCAGAGGTTTTGATGAAATCCCCCAGTAAAATAAATCAGCCACCACTGCAGACTCTGGAACAGAGACAGGTTCCTAGTCAGGCAGGAATTAACCATCTCTGGGAAGTCTGGCACTCCAAAAGTTTATGTAATTTATAATATAAAACTCAGCCGTGATTTTAATAGGCTGCCAGTCACTACTGTTATCTCCCAATAAATGCCTGTTTTAACAGACGCCACCAGACCAGGAAGCCTGCCATTGAAAACAACCCCTTCACATGCCGAAATACTGCAGAGCCACGACAGCAGGACCTGGGATCACAGCAGTTCTCACAACCTCTCCCACTAACAATGTTCATAGTCACGTTAGAGCATCCCCTTCAGCAGGAAAGCAGCGGTAAGTGACGAGGCACTCTAAAAAAAAGCCCCTAAGGCAGCTGATACAAAGAAGAGGAAGAAGGGAATGGGATTAGTCTACTGGTCCCTTCAAGCAGGATGGGTGGGGAGTTGCCCTAGCTGAAATATTCCAGCTCTAGGATTAATCCCCTTCCCAGTTGCCTTTGTAGACGCAGGAAGAACTTGCAAGAGCTTTAAAAAGTCACTGGTTTTCACTCAGTCCAGCTATGAGATGTAGGGAGAGCAGATCATTCAGTGGAAGTACTGCCAATGCCAAGTGTGTGAAATCACGAGTCAGGCCTTCAAAACCATAACATTGACAGAAGAAACAAGATGGTTAAAAATACATAAATATATTTGGAATCTTTCTCTTTGCTTTCTGAGCCCATGGGTTATTCTGAGATGTCTCTCCCCATCTGTGGGGGCTACAAGCAGTTTCTGTTAAGATGAGAGACACTCATTTCTTCTTACTGTAGTCTCATGTAATCACCCGCTTCAGGAGCTGGGGCTTTAGGGAAAGCAAAAAGAGTCATCTCAAAATTCTTAATAAAAGGATGAGATTTGGAGCACTGCTGAAGTATTATTAGTAGCAATGCTAGTTTGTTCAAGAGCACCTAGCAGTGCCCTCACAGATCAAGTCTGGCACTGTCTAGTCTTCGGTGCATGAGGTAAGTCCTCCCTGCAAGGTCACACTGCAGGGATGACTGTGGCATGACTGACCACCCACCTAGGCCAAGCAGGCAGGACCATCAGAGGGGAGGGCCACCGAGTCCAACCTCCCATCACCTGGCAGGCACACCTGGCCCAGGATTGAGCAATGACATTGCAAGGTGACATTCAATTACTGTGTCCCTGCTCCTCTGCACATGCTTTAGGTCTAGGAGAGTGGTGTAGATCTTCACTGTAAGCAGCTCCTGCTCAGTCACATTCAAATGCAGGGGAACCTGTCTATCTAGCTAGGCATTCACAGGAAGACTGGGAAGATGCTGAAGGACTTGTACCACTGGGGTGATTTAGTCCACCTTCTCATGGAAAAGTTTGCTTATTGATGCAGACCAATATGTAATCTCAGTTTTAACTTAAAACTCTGACTGTGTTAGTGAACCCAGAAGGTATGGACAATTTAACACAAGTGACAGATCTGTGCTGGCTGACAGGCAGAGAGAGCAACAGCAATGCAGGAATAACAGAGCAGGAAAACAGAACTTCAATGAAAAACAGTCTGGGCTCAAAAAACCCTACAGTCACCGTACAGAAGACAGACAAAAAGAAAGAGCATGTGAATCTCATCTTCCTTTTGCAGATGTGGAAAAGCCCCAGGTGCTAATGTGACTGTCTGAAGACATGCTGTGAGACAACAGCAGAGCCAGCGACTCATTCTGGAATCCCTGCGCCTTCATCCAGTATCTTAACTGCAAGACCGTCTATACGAGATTAGAAAGTGCATGAATTTATTTAGTCCTTCCCAACATGCTGATTAAAAATGTTTCTTTTAAGCTTTAAAATGTCCATGTCAGAAAAAAAGCTCGCCTCGCATTACCAGCCCAGTCCAGGCTGCTATCTTGGGAAGCAGCAAAGAAACATAGTGAATAATGCTGATGAAAGCAGAGGTTGATGAACTTAGTCAGGAGGCTGAGCAAGAGGATTCCCTTGCTCTTAAGCAGAGGGGAAGGTTGATGAGCTAATAGGCAGCAGCTAAGTTATTGAAAAGTGTACACCGCAGACCCCGCAGCTCCTGAAATATGGGCAGTGCAAGGGGACTTCTGGCCAGCTTGTGTGTACAGGTTTCTTCTCCACCAAACCCAGGACATAAGGCCCAAGTCTCGCCCCAGGATGACTTTAAACAGGCAGGTGGTTGGATGAACTCCTCAGGCCCAAGTTCAGATGTAGCTCATTATCCCTGATATCCCCTCCTGCAGGATGACCTCTGCAGCCCCACAAGATGCCCTGTATGCAGTTTGGTGTGATGACCTGGCAGCGCGTGGGTAGAAACCAAGCCCATTGCAAGCGAGCGAGCCCTTGCTCCTAAACCCCCTTAGCTCACTTCCACTTTCCCAGGAAATGTCGGTGTCCCAAAGAGAGAGATTTCTCTTTTCATCTTCCCAGTCATTGACTCTCAGAAAACTCCCCAAGTCCTCACTGCACTTTGGTCCTCAAAGCTGGAAAAAACCAAAAGGCTAGAGACACCTGCCCACGGCTTGAGTTCAGTCATATGCAGAGAAGTTGCAAGAGGAAAGTGCCTGGAAAAGCATGGGTGGAGAAGGAAGAAATCACCATGCTCGGTAGGTGATAGGAAGTAGACTGCAGCAACAATTTGACCTATCATCTCTCCTGTACCCAGGCTCAAACCCACGAAAACCAAGGTCCTGCCCAAGACCTGAATGACAACTTCTTCCCTGCTTCATCATGCTAAGAGGTTCCCTCTGGCTGCATTTCTATCCCACTAACTTCCCGATGCCCCATATCAAAGACCATGGGATCAGACATTAAACAGAACTGTGGTGCAGAAACTAACTGGGACAGGCTGTCCAGCTTGCCGTGGTAACTTTAAAAACAGCCGAACATCTGCAGCAGCTTGGACTGCAGCAGAAAAGCCCGGTGAGGGAGGTAGCTGGGAACGAAATGATGTTTACACATCACTAGTCTCCACCTAAGTCCTGCCTGAGATTTACCATCCCCTGTCGGGAGGACACTGTCAGGCCTGATCATGTTGACAGTGTCCTTTTAATGAATCCTTGGGAACAAGGGCCCAGCACCTGAGCAACCGCTAGACAGCCCGCGTGGCTGCGAGCCCAAATCTACTGCTCCTAGGAAAATCCCTAATGAGAGAAAGATGCTGCCATCGCTGGCCCCGCGCTCTGTTTACAGACGCTGTCTGGCAGCACAGCACGCTCTCTACCGTTTGGCTTCTGTCGGCAGGGGGGAGAGGGAGAAGGGAGGTGAGTCAGCCCTTGGCCCCTTGCTCCCAAACAGCAATCGCTAATGCAATTATCCCAGAGCGGCCAAAGCGCCGTGAGATCCCGCAGCAAACAAAGCTGAGCCTCTTTCTCCGCTGAACATCTGGGCAGCTGCTGCCATTCGAGTGAAGGCAGACGCTCTCGGCGATTCTGGGCAGGGCGCTCCCACCCAGAAAGCCTGCCTGGTGCCCGTGTGCTCCCTGCCCTCCGAGCTGCCTGGGCGCTGCAGGCAGCCCCTCGCCTCCCTGGGACCGGGCAGGTGCACGGGGCAGGCAGTCCCCTGGGAAGGCCCACGGGTGGGCTGGGTGGTGTAACCCCGTTGTTTAGGGACAGGGGTCACAGCAGTGGCTGGGCTGTGGTTACAGAGCTATTGGCGATGGAGACGACAGTGCAGCTGCCTCTGGCATGCGTCGCACCGGTGCCTGCCCAAACCCCTTCCCTTCCAGTGCTGTGTTGGGGAGCCTGAAATGATCTCAGCCCCCAGGGTTGTTGCAGGGCCTTCTGGAGGAGCAGAGCCCTTATTAACCCCTCTGTGAGCAGGCAGGAGGGCCCCGGCTGGGGAGTTTCCACACCACAGCAGCCCCTTGCCATTTTACACATCCCACATGCTGCACCACACTCCAGCCCCACCGGTCCCAGCCATTGTGCCAACTCCATTAATTGCTTTCCTTAACAGCACTCAGATAATTTGCAGCCCTGATTGCCCCCTCAGCATCAGCAACACTCGCCCACACGAGCACAGCCCCACTCTGCTGGTTCCCACCTGCTGGGACTTTCACAGACCTGCCTTTTGCTCCAAGCAGGACGGTGAGAGTCCAGGGCTCAAAACTCACCCATAAATGTGCCATTGCAATGCCCTGCCCCAGCAGTACCTTGCTTGGGATGGACACTAATAACAATAATAAAGTAGAGCCATAACTATTCAGCATGCTCAGACTTTGCCAGGAGGCAGAGGGAGCCAACCCACAGCCCAGCAGGCCCACGGGGAGGTTGCGGCGCTGGCTCTGGGGACCCCACGGTCCATCTCCTGCCCTGGCACAGCACAGGGGACATGTGTGGGGTCACAGCAGTACTCCTGCACTTTTTAGGGGTGCATCACGAGACCTGCACCGGCTGAGACTGTCATACTCACGTTTGATGCAGCGGTTTGTGCCGGGAGCCGTGGTCCATCCTGGGCAACACTGTCTGCCGCAGACATTTGGCCTAAGCAGAGAGACAAAGCAGTGTGGTTAGGAGAAGGGAAAGCCGAGGTCTCTCTGCAGCCAGCACCTCTGAGTCACCCGTAAAATTATTTCCTGCAGCATGTGATATTTCCTTCCAGATGGACCAGCAGCTGAGATCAAAACCAATGGGACAAGGGCTGAGTTGTTTAAGTGCTTGGAAAAGAAACCCCCAAGGACTATGTGAATGCTGCAGCGTGAGCGATCCCTCAGGGAGTATCTCCCTTTTGAACTGGCATTATGCTGGGTTCCTGGCACAACGCTCAGAGGAACCATTTTCCTCCTGAGAGCAATTGGAGGCTGGCAGCCTGTGATCATTAAAGATCTCACAGCTCTTCATGGTATTGGGGTGTAAATCAGGCCTGATTCCAACTTTGGTCATAGCATCTCGCCTCCGCAAGTGTCCCGAGCTGCTTCGGCCGAAGACAACGCTTCATTCTCCACCTAACTGCTGCCGCCTGTTTGCTTTCATTGCTCAACCCTACCCTGGGTGGGACGACACGCCAGCAGCCGCGTCGGCCGCTCCCCAGCTTGCTCTCCCTTTGCGAGCACCCCAGACCTGCACTTGTTATCTGCCTCTGGCGCAGCAACCCCGGGGCCTGGGGACTCTCCGTTGCTACAAAATTTGTGTCTACCTGACATGCACGTTGCCACACTAATTCCAGGATGCTCAAATAATTTCCATGGTTGTTAATTCCAGCACTTTGCTGCAGCAACTTTTTGACTGCCTTTACATAAACGACATCCTCCCCACCTCTCCTTTATTATATGTTTTCAGGTAGCAATCACAGCCAACATACAGCTATCAGGGACAGTGCGGTGCCTCCCAGAGGTGCTCTGCAACACCCAAGCAGGCAGCTAATCCTGCTTCCTCTGGTCACATCTTGTATTTACACGTCTATAATGAGAAGGAATAACAAGTTGCAGGTTGCTGTCCAAGCATATTTACTCATCGTGGAGGGAAGGTATTTTGGGAATACGTAACTTTTGCATGTCTAGGTAGATGGGAGAGTACAGTCATTAAAAGATTAAAAGTTAGAAATAGGCAGCCTGAAAGCTCTGGAAAGCCTCTGGAAATGAAGTGGGGAGTATGGTTTATTTCTAATGCTGGACAAGGCAGTCAGAGCTGTTGACAGAATTTGCAGGAACCATGGAAACATGCACATTTGTCTTCTGGATTGACTTTAACATGAACACAGCAGGGTCAGAAGATGATCCTGCTTCAAACCGGCATCCTCGTGACTCCTACATCCACATGGCATGAGATGAGACTCCAGAAGTGCCAGAGCTCAAGCTGTGGGGTTCACATTTTAGGAGAGCCAACAACGGTGGGTAGCAGGTGTGCCAAGGATTGTTCTGGTGTTCATGAATGAAGCTGCCTGTAGAGATACAATCGCTCCACGTGGGAAGGAGAAGTGGCCTGAGAAGCCACATCATTTGTAAAGCATTATCCAGCCCTTCAGGATCAACATTTTATTAACCTGAGTAGATTTTTATAGGGAGAAAGCACTTAAATTCCCTTGGTGTGACTTCCTGCAAACAGAACAAGCCAAAGGAATTCTTGCATCCACTCACATCTGCTCTGGCTGGGCTAGAGCACTGATTTCCAGCTTTTTGTCTGTAAACTCAAAGACATCTATGGGTCTCGTCTTTAAGACAGCCCCAGAAAGTATTCAAGGAAAGCAAACTTGCCTTTACTTATGGCATAAAAGCCCACAAAAGGCCTTAAACTATTTAAAGATGTCCAGATCAGCAAAGAGAGAAAACCACTGAGCTGGAGCAGGTCTCTAGGTAATTAAGATCCGCTGAGGGACTCCACTCCAAGCAGCAGCATAAGCATCTTTGCTTATCTTAGACTGTCACAGCTCCCATTCTTCCCTCGGCATGGCTGAAACACACCTTGCAAGGCATATTCAGCTGGTCTGTTCAAAGAGCAAAGCCTTGCCCTTTCCCACCTCAACTTACTCACATAATCAGAGATTGCTTCTTGTAGGCAAAATATCTACCTTCTCCAGAGAAGCTGTTTTGGCCTTGAATCACACTATTAGTTCTTCAAAGGATTTAAGTTCAAGTTTTATCTACGTCTCTCACACACATGCTGGAGGGAGCATGCTGCTAGCTAATCTCTCAATGCCAACAGCGAGCCAGAGGTTGTAGGGAGAAAGGTATGAGACTAAAACAGACAGGGGCCCAAGCCTGAGCAGATCACTCTTGAAGGCATGAAACCCCTGTTGGGTTCAGCACAAACTATGTCACTGCCAGCTCCAGGCATGAGTTGACAACCCCCAGGTGAAGGGAGATGCTAGCACCAGTGCGATGCTCCTCGAGGGAGGACAGCCCAGCATGTGCAGAGGGGAGCGGCCTGGCAGGGATGCCCTCAGAGGCAGGGGCAAAGGAAGTACCTGGAGGGGAATGTCCCTTCTTTCCATAACCTCCTGGATGAGAGGATGGGCAGAGATGGAGGCAGGGAGGACCTCCAGGACTGGAAGTGAGCACTTGGGAGGAGCAACGTGTAGGTAGTACTGGAGGACAGAGAAGGACCACAACTCTTTCCTGATAAAAGCCCAGTGAGCAGGACCTCACAGAGCATGGGGCCCCAGGTAAGCAAGAGCATCAGCAGTGGGAAAATAGCTATGGGGCCTCTGCCGCATGGGACTCAGTCCTGAGCACGTCTGGTTCTACTTAAAGCCTTCAGTTGACATTTGCATGGCTTAAACACCATGTGGTTTTCACTGCCTTACAAAGAATTCAGAATTAATCCCAGGACATTTAAGGAGCATGGCATGTTTACAGCATGGACGGTGTTCGAGAGAGTGGCAGCCCCCAGCTGCGTTTGTCCTGCTGCACGTGCCATCGCCAACGCTTTGTGCAAAGACATGGCTCAGGCGTGAGCCACCTGCAGGGCACATCCAGTCCTGGGCCTCTCCATCCAGCCCTGCTTCTGGAGAAAAAAACAAGTGGCAGGGTCCCTCCAGGTCTGGTGTCACTGTCCCGGGGGTGGCTGCTGGGGAGCTAGCTACCTGTACACACTGAGCAGCCCCTGATCACCCCCACATAGCACAGGGGACAGGGGCCTCCAAGGCAGCAGGCAGAGCTGCCCGGCAAGGGGAAGTGCTGGGTGCCGTGATACACCAAGCCCCCGGCAGACCTAACAATGATGTGAGCCAAAGCCACGCTCATAACTCTGAAGCACTCAGCAGCCACGCAAGGTTGAGCACCCAGGCTGCCTCCTGCTTACCCACTCCTTGAAACTGGCAGCACGGCAGCAGGGAGAGGGGAGCAGGACTCTCGCCCTCAGCCTGGGCAGCCTGGGGTGCAGAGAGACCAGAGGATGGGTGGGCACATGGAGGGGTCAGCAGCTCTCCCAGATGGAAAGAAGATCAACACAGCCCTAGATCAGAGCAGAACAGAAGACATGTCCTCACACAGGTCTCCCAAGCTGAAGTCACACTGAATACTCACACTAGGTCACGCTGCATGGGGATGCCCTATTCCCAGCCCTGCCACTGATGCTAAAACAAGCCTTGGGCAAACCATCCGTCTTTTCTATCTCTGTGTCCTTACCAGTGGAATAAGTTAATTAACATATTTACCTTCCCAAGAGCCAGGTCAGCTAGCACACGTCTTTCCTAGGAAATCAAACATTGCTGGGGATGTTCCCAGATGCTGGGACTTGATTGCCTGTAACACTGGACTGCTACAGGGCTCCTGGGCCACTTAGCACCTTCCAAAATAGCTCCCAGCCCAGCTCAGACCAGAGCAGACAGAGACCATTTCCAATAGCCAGTTTCCCCTTTTTGGAGAGAAACCGGGTTGAATAGCTCAGACAGCTGAATAGCCACAGTGCCAGTTCTAGCCCTAAGGCATAACTCACTAGTGCAGATGTGGGCCTTCAGGTCTACCTTTCTGGCAATATGCAGGGTGAGGCACTGGATCCACATCTCAGCCCCTGCCTGAAGTGCCAGGTACGCCCTGAGGTCTCCAAACAGCACAAGCAGCAGTAACCAACTGCAAACCAAGCTTGCTCCTCGCTCCGCAGCTAGCATGCACCATCCGTGCCCAGGTATAGTTCCCGGCACGTTGCAAGAGCTTGATGCACAGGAGGTGTCAGGCGCTACTCACTGGCCTGCTCTTTTTCTGGGACAGACATCTCCCTGACACCCCTCACAGAGCTGAAGCCAGTGCCATGAAGCCTCCCTACATCCAGAAGTACCGTTCACGGTCCTGACTGAATGCACCAGCACAACCTGTAACTTGGGCAAAGGATCTGCAGCAAGCCAGTCCTTCATCACCTGCTTTGCTGCAGCAGCCAGAGGCCACCGTCAGGATCAGGCCCCTGCTGTGCAAAGTGGTACCCAGGATGAGAAAAGCCTGCAAGATCTTGCAGTGTTATCTGAAACCAGAGGCAAGCAACTGTAACAAAGCACTAGGGTGAAGGAAAACAGTAGTAAGATCATGGCTTCACATAGTTTCAGCATGTGCACAGCCTCAGTGATGATCACATACTGTTTCTGAAGCATTCAGTAGAACCATTTTTTTCACCATTTATTTTAACAGCAATCTATGCATCATCTTTCAACTTCATGCAGCACTCTGCTGCCAGATATGCTGACTCCATTCAGGTCATTTAACAGCATCCTCACAGAAGGCCAGGGGGACCATTAGATCATCAGGTCTGCCTTTCTACTGCAGGACAGTGAACTTCATCCAACTGCATATGAAATATTTGCAGTCAGACCCAATGAAGAACATGAGCAAAAGGCTGCTGGCATCGATGAACCACTGAAAATCCTCTGCCAAGTCCACATCAGCATTAACTGCCTCTGCTCCAGAGCAGTCCTATACACACACTGTAGCGAGAAAATATACCCCACAAAGCCTGGGTAAAGCAGGACTATATAGCCACAGATGGTGCCTACAACAGCAATTGCACAAGAACTGGGGTGCAGAATGCACAAAAAGAAAGTGGGAGGGAGAAGGAGAGAGTGTGGCACGCCCAGCCTGTTACCTGGGGCGCCTCACATGCCCCTGAAAATTGTCCAGGTGGATACCAGAAGTAGAGGTACTTCCCCAGACTACTCTCCCGTTACCCACCTTCTTCTAATTTTGTGTACATCACCTGAGGATCATCACCGGGAGCCATCATCCCAGCCACAGGGCAGAAGAATGATGGCCATCACATCCTGGGAGACACAGAGGTGGAGGGTGATGCCTACAGTGTCCTCCCAGCAGGACTGGCCAGCCCAAATTAGAGATGCATCCAGCACATGAGTACAGCCATACCTGGCATGGGTCAGGTCTTGGGGGCTCCCTACCCCACGACACTTGGGAGGAAAATCTTTCCAGTTGGTGGGGCTGGGGAAACAGGCAGGTTAAACAGAGCACAGCAAAGCAGAGATGCTTTCGGGGCTGGATTGTTTTCCTCACTCAGTGTTAGAAGACAGTAATTTTCTGCGGTATTTGCTGTGGTGTCAAAAGTCACCTCACAATGAGCCTCCAGGAGAAAATACTAAACCCCTGGTCTTGCAAGACTTGCAGTTGGACGGACTCATGGAAGGGTGTGAGCAGGTCCCACCTGCAACAAGGTCAGACATGAGCGGGGTGGCAGACACAACCCAGGAAAGAAACTTAATTTGGGGTACGCCACTATCAAACAAAGTGAGAAAATAATTATCCAGAAAATAATAAAGTGCTAATAAGCGTGTTTTTCAATCACAGGACTGTGCGAGGCCCCTGGAGGTACCAGCAGAGAACTCTGGGGAATCAGGAAAGGCAACCCACGCAGCGGTTGAGATTTTAAGCCAAAGTAACTGTATAAATAAATAGCGCTGGGGTTTAGTGCAGCCTGCAAAGCTACCTGAGTAAGGGAAAATGAAGGTTGTCATACTACAGAGAAGTAGGAGTGAAGGGTAAATAGAAGAACAGAAAATATCCCACCTGGCAAAAAAATGAAACATCATGAAATGAAGTTTTTTAGGGGCCCTGAGTTTCCTGGATGGAAACGTGTCTGGTGCAGCAAGGGGCGTAAGAAGATGGATGAGGTGGAAGGACAGAGTCTCACCAAATGGCTGGAGGCAGCAGCAGCTAGCTTTCCATGAGGAGTAACGCCTGTGGTTACTCATGAACAATTATTTCAGCTAGGCTTTTTCATAAGCTCCAAAGACAGTAGGTCATAGAGAAGTTTAAAAAGTGCCAATCTGGACTCCAGAAGAGATGGAAAGCTACTGATGACAAGCCATTATATGCACTTGCCAGAGTTCAAGTTCTTGGGGATCAGAGCAAGCCCCGTATCCCCAGCCCTCATCTTCCAGGGCAGAGCAGAGACAGAGAGCCCAGCACAGCCTGTGTGGGGAACACAGCACCAAGGCACAGCTCTTCCTTCCTCTAAGCTTGGAGGCAACGGCACTCTCTAATACCGCAGGAAGCCAAATCTAGCTGATAACAGGTCAACAGTGTGTAAGCACTGGACCAACCACCCCCATTTACACCCTTGATTAAGGGATGAGAGAAAGCGACTTGCAAAGAGGTTCAGCGCTCTTCTGAGCACAGTGCGAACCTTGGGGCTGCCCGCCTGCTCCTGGTAGCAGTGTGGCCCGGCTGTTGTCATCAGAGGCAGCTGCAGCCTGAAGCCCTGGTGGAGACTATTCAGGGTAGTCATTTAAAAGAAACGGGCTACATCTCAGATGACTCAAATCCAATTGAATCGCCACGTGATTCGAAAGCAATGCTGACAACATGCCGACTGCAGAAAGGGTAAAATCCTTCTGAGCCCCAAAAAGCCCAAACCTGACTGAGCAGGACTGGATCTTATCAAGACTCTCGCTCTAGGTGGCTGACAAACCAAGGCTAATGCGCTGGGTAAGCCAAAATCTTCTCAGGACCTACCTGTCATTGATTAGCTGTTAGTGCTAAATACTTCACGTATCAAACATGATGGAAGAAGAGCAAGTTTAGTGCTTCTGTGGATTTGTTGAAGGAGAGCGCACGGAGTGGCAAAGGGAACATCTCTGCCTTGAAATTTTGCAAGTAGGTGAGTATGGGAGAGAGAAACCTCAGAGACTGGGCTGCCTTTTGTGCTCTAGCGAAGCTCCCCACCCGGTGTTAGCAGGACACCTCTGCCCGTGTCAGAGGGCAGCAAGCCCAGAGCCTGCCCTCAGCATCGCCCCTGGCAGGGCTCACACGGAGAGCGGACGCGCGCTGCCAGACGGGTCGGTCAAACTGCCGGCCCGATGGCTTCGGCAGCCCTTCCCGGCTGGCGGAGGAGCTCGTCACGAGGGGCATCAGCCACGGGGGAGCAGAACGGGAACCGCAGAGGAGGGGGCCCGGGGCCGAAGGGCACGTCAGCGCTGCGCCAGACGTGCCGCTCGCAGGCTCCCCTCGCAGCGGAGCAGCTGGTCTCGCCGTGCGAGCTCCCCTCCACCTCCACGGGGCCGCAGCCGCAGACCGGAGCTGCAAGCGGCCCTGCCGGGCAAGCGGTAGGCAGCCTCCCCCGGCGGAGCCAGCCGCAGCCACGGGAAGCTGCCGCGCGGAGCGCTTGCAAGGGGCCCGTTATGGGAGGACGGAGCCAAGAGGCCAGGTACCCGCAGCAAGAGCGCCAGCACCCAGGCTCCGTCCCGCAGAGCCGGGCGAGACCCTCCGGCCTCTCCCGCCACCCACGTTCCGTGGCCGCCCCGCCCGGCGGCAGCCCCCCACCCCGCACGCTTTCCGGGACGGCCCGAGGCAGCCCCGGGGAGGAGCAGAGTAGCCCCCCCCGCCCGCCGCGCCGCGCCCCGCAGCTGTCCGACCCGGCGGAGCCCCGACGTGTCGCAGAAGGGCAGCGCATCCAGCACGCTCGATAAACCACACGTCCCCGCGCGGCAGGCGGCCGGCCGCACGGCGTCCCGCCCGCCTCACGCTCGCGCACACGTGCGTGCACACGGGTGGGTACGCACGCACGCCGGGGGGTCGCGTGGGCGAGAGCAGCGCCATCACCCAGCGCGCTCCTGCTCTGCTCCGGGGCCCGGGGCCAGAGACAGCCCGGGACGGGACGGGACAGGACGGGCCACGCCACGGCCCAGCCTCCCCCGCCCCCCGCACATCACCCCCCCGTGACTGCCCCGGCACAGGCAGCGCGGGGCGTCCCGCAGGGCACGGGGCAGCGCCCGCGGGGACGGAAGGGGGGGGAATGCACGCACCGGGATGCGGCGCGGGGGCTCGGGACGGCAGCCGGCCCCTCCGCCCGGGGCTCCCCGGCGCCGGGACCACCGGGGCTGACGCGCGACGCACCCCCGGCAGGGTCGCCCCCGGCCGCGGCACTTACCCCGCCATCCGCCCTCTGCCGCTCGGCTCCTTCGCCCGGGGCGCGACCCGGGGGTTCTGCCCGCTGCCCTGCCGCTGGCGGGAGGGGTCCAGCCTGTTCCTCCGCCCCGGGCCGGGAGCGAGCCCGGCGTCGCCCGCCTGGCCCCGGGGCGCGGGCAGCCCGCGGTCGGGACGCTGCCTCCGGCCGTCGCCGCCGCTCGGGCTCCCCGCGGCGGCCGCGGAGCCGCGGTCCACGTGGAGGGCGGCGGGGAGGGGCCGTGCCGGCGGGGGGGCTCCGGGCGCCGGGGACAAGCTGTGCGCCGTGCCCGCCGCCCCCAGGGCAGCCCCCCGGCCCCGCGGCCGCGCCGCCCCGCCGCTCCCCGGCTCCGGCCTGGACGCGGAGTCCGGCCGAGCGTCGGCGAAGCCCAGGAGGACGGCGAAGGTGAGCGGGAGGAGGCTGGCGGCGGCGCCCCGCATGGTGTCAGCCGGTGGCGGGGGGGGAGACGGGCGGCGCGGAGCGCTCAGCGTCCGGCGGGCATCCTCCGGCGGGCGCGGGGCAGCGGGGACCGCCGGCTCTCCGCCCTCCGCTCACCGCCCCATCCCGCTCCGGGGCTCCGCCGGGACCTGCCGCCCACCGGGGCCGGGGGCGCAGAGAGCGAGGCGGAGGCAGGGGCGCGGGCTGCTGAGCGGCCGCCGCGGGAGGAGGAAGAGGAGGAGGAGGAGGAAGGCGGCCGGCCCCGCTCGCCGGCGAGCTCCCGCGCTCCGCAGGCAGCTCCGAGCACCTTCGCGCCTGCCTCTGGCACTGGCAGCGCCTGGAGGGGATGGAGGGTTTTATTTTTGGAAACCTCCCCCTTTTGTGTCTTTTTGATGCTGACATCCCCCCTCTCCAGAGGACACGGCTCGGCCCCCCTCCTTAGGAGAGGAGACATTCCAGCAACACCCACTTTGGCAAAGGGAAACAAACTACAACAGAGAAGCCTTAACCCCTGCCTGGCCGGGGAGACCCGTCCGCCGCCTGCCCGGCAGCCGGCGTGCAGCCCCCGGAGCCCTCCCTGCCGCCCGGCCCGCAGCGAGCCGCCGGCTCCCGCCGCAGCTGGAAGCGCTCGGGCAAGGTGGAGCAGCCCCGGGTGCGGGGTGCACGGAGCAGGAGGCACGGATGCGGAGGAATACGCCGCCGCCCCCCAGCATCTGGGGACTCCGGGAGCTGCATCAGCACCGCTAGCCCTCTTGCTGCTCTATGATCGCATCTCGCAGGAGACAGGCATGGCAATGGGAAGAGCCTTATTTGCCATCCCACCCTGGCTACAGAGCTCTCAGATCCCCTCAAATCCAATTCAGGGCTTTATATTCTTCCTTGTATAGGTCCAGGCTAGAAAAGGAACCACCTAAAAGCTCCAGGTCCTTCACCTAAGAGAGATCTTTCAGGAGATGCCAGCTTACAGTAGGTGTCCTTCCCTCCCCGCGTCTGTCTGTGTATGGGCACCTGGAGGTCAAGGGATGGCTTGAAATGACTACTTTATAAGCTCTGAGAAAGATTGAGGGAAGGGCGGGGGGGGGGGGGCGAGGAACGATGACAACACACAGAAATCCCATTTCAGCCACGCACATCAGCTTGGCCTTGTCCTCTGCCACATCTCTGCTGCTTTCTGCTGCCCTTGGCCATCTCGAGCAGGGAGCAAATCCTCCTGGATGAGTTCAGGCTCTGTCCCAGTCCAGCAATACAGTGTATTTGGGGTGGGCTTATTCTGGCCCACAGCAGGATCTGTGAGCTTGGTGGGTGGCTAGAGACCTCTCACTGCATCTGCACACAAGGAGGCAGAGGAGGACAGTGCAGGTGCTCACAGGAAGGAGATGCTCGCTGGCGTGGGTCCCTGCAGTGGGTCCTGTGGCCAGTAACACTTACCAAGCTGTTTTCATCATGCCAAGTTCAGGCAGATGAAAGGTTCACCCCACTTGACAACCCGACCCTGAGCGCTGCGTCTGGATGCCTGCGGGAGAACACGAGGAGCTCTGCATGCACACGGAGCGATCCTTTGGCTGTACCCTCACGTCTTCCAGCAGCCTGCAGGGTAGGGACTCCTTCAGCCAGATGCTGCAGCTCAGCCACTGGGTTTAAAAGGCGAATTGTAGTATCAGCCCGTGAATTCATCTAATTTCTTTTGTCCCTGGAGAGCACTGGCTCTCCTACCGTGCCCCGCTGGTCCCCCAGCCCCTTACAGCTCCCTGTCCCACTGATGCTCCTCTCCCCCAGAATCTCCCACTACAGGTGCCTCCTCCCCTGGCCCTCACCAAGCCATCTGCTTCCCAAAAGCTTCACAGCAGAGGGATCCAGCTCCCCCAGTGCCTCCTCTCTGGCTTTCAGCAGTTGCACTCCTAAAGCTTCTCCCATTTGAAACCATTGGCTCCAGCTCCCTTCTTTGTGTTGCCCCTTGACTTTTAGGCCCTCTTGGACCACAGCCATCCTCTCCTTGGCATGGGAGTACTGCTGCCTGCCCTCTGGGGTCCAGAGGAGACAGGAAAGGAGCAGAAGCACAGGGAATGAATCCCCCAAAAGGATGCTGGGTCTGGAGCAGAGCAGGACCCCAGCACATCCCCTCCGGCTGGGGTCCTGCAAGCGAGGGAGAAGGGAGGAGGTAACTTGGCAGGTGAGCAAGTGCGACGGGGCTGAGGGGGTTCGGGCTTTGACCTTGGCCCTGGCAGCTGGCTTACGGGGCAGTGGCATCAGAGGAAATACCAGTGGGTGCTCTGGCACTTCCTGGAATGCCATCGGTTTGCTCGCCCGCTTGCCCTGCTGGAGCAGAGCCACCGCTTGGGCAGGAGCTTGCATGACCCTGGATGCCGCGAGCAGTGCCCGATAACAGCCATGGCTCATTTCTTTGTTCTGAGGAAGAGGAATGTCCTTTCTGTCCTCACCTAATTACTTTCTTATGCAGCAGTGGAAAGAATGCTTGTGCCTAAACCTGACACAAGAAAATTATCAACGCCATAAACAAAGCAGCCGAGAGCCCAGGCAGTGCTCAAAGCTACAGCAGGCAACCCTGGAGCAGGATGGCTCAGGGCACAAGTGGATTCCTCTTCCCTGGAGCTGGTGGGTCACCCCAGGGAAGAAGGAGACTCACGGCATCCCCAGGGGACCGCACCTCCAAAGGAGCCTGCACTTGGGGCCCTGACGGTGGTGGGACTGCAGGAGCCTGTGCCTCCCTAAACGGAGCCAGGGAATGAGATGTGCAAACCCAACAAAGCTGTCGACGGCCCTCTAGTACCTCTTGCAGCCACCCCTGGCTGCAGCGGAGCCCACCCCAGGGAGCTGGCATCCCTTCTCAAATGAGTTTCACTCCATGTTTACAGTAACCCCCCTGGAGCTGGACACCGAGCTCCTTCCAGCCTCACACGTGCAAACAGCCCTTTGCTTTTGCAGGGACGTGCAGGCACCATTTGATCCCACTTAGGCGCTGCAGCAGAGCAGAGGCCGGCCGAGGGCAGCCCGGCTGCCCTGGGGCTGCCTGGCACAAGGGGCTGCAGACACAGGCTCAGGTGCCTGGGGAGGGGAGCGACTGCATCCCCGGGGCAGGTGGGTGATGCGCAGGTGCTCAGGCACGGGCTCGCTGCCTCCCAGCCCTGTGGCTCATTTTGTATTTGGCTATCCCCGAAAACAAACCCATCAGAAAAGGGGAAGCGCGGGGTGCGTGGGGACTTATAACGCAGGTTGGGCTTCAGCATGCAGCTCAGTGGGGGCTCAGCAGGCAAACATGAAATACCTCATTTCTCAGGAACTCGCACAGGCAGAGCGCAGACGGTTGGGCTGCTTGCTGCCGAGATCAAACCCGCGCCTGGGAAGAGAGAGCAGCAGCAGAGAGAGGATGGGGCAGCAAGCCGGCGAGCAGAGTTCGACAGCCCGGCCCCCATCAGCAGGGAGCACAGGGCTCTCTGGAGGGGGTGAGCTGCAGGTGGGCAGCTCAAAGTACTCTTTGCTGCCTCCAATTCCCCTTAATTCACCACGTGAACTTCTAGGCAGCAGTGATGGCATCAGAGGAGAGGTCGAGGGCAGACACAGCTGCAGCACCTCTCCAAGTCCACGCTTTCCAGGGCTAGGGTGCCAAGGTGAATGAGACAGACCTGGAAGCCAGCACAGAATGCAAGGGGCTCATCAGACCCTGCAGAGAAGAGGAGCAAGGGAGGACTGTGCTGTTGGCATGGTCCTTCTCGCCTGCCACTGCTACAGCAGGGAAGGAGGGGTGCTTGGGCAGCTGAAGGTTGAAGCCACAGGGCCAGAGGCAGGGGGGTCAAGGTGGGCTGTGCCTGGACACATGAGCATGAGTCACATCTCCTTGCGCCCTCTCAAAGGATAGGGAGAAGGGGCTCTTCAGGAGTGCGCTGATGCGGATCCCTCTGCGCCAGGACCCCTCACACCCTCATTCCCTTACCTGTTGGGTCCACACCAGCTCTACATGACCCCCTTGGGGGGGTAGCACCTGGGAGCCATGCTTCCAGGGCCAGTTGGCCCCCAGATGTGGCTCCTGGCACTGTATCCCTTAGATTAATTAGCCCCTTTTCTTCCTCTTCAGAACGGTTCACAACCCCACATGTGCTTCTTCCTCCACTGTGAGCAGACCCCTAACGCGCTGCAGATGGGACACATTCCACGGATTCAGGAGCTGCCTGCAGCTCCCGCAGAGGAAGAAGGAGAGCTCCCCCCGCTCAGGCCTGAAGGGCAGGGGAAGGTTGGCCAGCCCCACGGGCTTAAAAATCAGGGTGTGGAGCCAGCCTCTTAGAGGTACAAGTCACAGCTTCTCTGAAAAGAGCCATCTTACACTAGGAGGGAGGACACAGCAGCCCTGGGGAGCTGGATGGAGAAACAACTTAGAGGCAGCAGTGCAGAGAGACCTCTGGAGCAGATGTCTGTAACCATGGGCATCAGAGAGGCAGGAAAAGCAGCTTCTGAATTTGTGAACACAGCCAGCAAATCCTCCATGAACAGCATTCCCACCCCTCGCCTTTGCCATAAGATACACACAGCTCATCACACTCATGCTTACAGCACCCAGGGAAGGAGACATTCCCACTGGACAGACGAGCCATTCCAGCCAGACACACAGCCTGGCCCTCCAGCTACCTCCACCCACTCTTGGTGCATCCCTCAGAGCCTTGGGGTACATCTCGGCCTCTCCCTGTGAGAAGGCTGCCAGCAGCTGAGAGCCGTGTAAGCGACGGTTTGTTGTCAGAAAACAGAAGAGAAACTGTCCAGCAGCTCCTAGTCGAAAGCCAAGGTTTGCTGGTTTTATTGTTCCTTCTGCTTTCATTTAACCAGGACCATCTCTGAGATGGAGGAGGGAGGCACAGACCAGCCAAGTGGGTGTCCCACAACTGGAGTCCTTGGTCGTGCTGTTGTCTAAACATATGTCCGTGCATTACCAAGGGCTGAGACCACACGCTGGAAAAGAGGTTACAAGAGGAGACAAAAACATGCCGCTAGGAAGAAGAAACCTGGAGAGCAGGACCAGATGGCAGAACCCAAGGGATGGGAGTGCAGAGTGAGGCAGAGAGGAGGTTGCTGTGGGCTACTGCTGCAGAAAGGCTCTGGTGGGGCTGGTTGCAGAGCACAGCTGGTTCCTTATTTATCCATCACACTATTTCAAGCCCCTTCAGCAACTCTTCAGGAGAAAAAAACCCTCAGCTAGAATGTGACTCATGCAGAACTACAGCAGCTCAGGGGGACCTGTCCGTTTATAATTAATGAAGTCCTGTTTGCAATGATACGACTGCAATCTCCCCTCTCCCCAGGAGGCTGGTCTGGCCTCTCTGCTTCTCTGATACCTGTGGCTGGAACTGCATGTGGCGGGGAGAGGGGCCTGGAAACCAGGAAAGCCTGAGCATCCCCGAGGAGCATGGAGGCTGCCCTAACCAGGAAACCCATTCCATCATGCATTCCCTGCAGGAGCAAGCCTGCTCAGGACATCAGCCTGATGGGGGGCTTCAACCAGAGCACTCATTAGTCAGCTGTCCTCATGAAGGGAGGAAAGGAAAGAGGGAAGCAGAACCTCTTGCTATTTTTAAGGGCTGTGACCCACAAAGAGGGAATGCTCCCCACATGGTCAGGGCACTATTGAGAGGAGTGTGGAAAGGGCCCTGATAGTGTGAATTTCCATAACCTTCTCTTCCCCTTTTCACTGGGGTCTTAATGCCAGGAGGCATCGAACATCAGCTTGTCACAGACTGGAAGGGAACAGGGAAACGTTGAGGGAAGCAGCTTGAGGATACCCAGGGAGTGTGGGGTGCTCTCCTGAGGGGAAAGTCACCCTTTCTGGTATCTGGTACCACTTCACAGGCAGTGCTTCCCAAGGAGCCCAAAACCTGGAGAAGAGAAAAGATAGAGATCCAAGCAAGATGACCCAACAGCAAAGACAGAAGAAACCAGGCAATCCCCAGACTGTGCTGAAGAAGCTTTTCCTGAGAAATTCCTCCCACACTGAATTTCTCTCAAAAGCACCACATTGCCTTTGCATTACCTTAAACAAAAAGACCAGAAGAAACAAACCTGAATCAAATTTTGAGTTCTACTGAGCATTTGGGATTAAAGTCGTTTCATTCCTGCTTCTGATTCCAAAACAATCTTCCTAAAAAGCAACGACTCTCATTTCCTTCAAGTTGCTATTCCTTCCTTAAGACCCTCACCTTGGCTGCCCAGGGCATGGTGAACTTGGACTGCAAGTCCTTCAGCCCATCAGCTTTGCATATCAGAGGAAAACTGATAATGGCCACATAGATCCTGAAATGGGAATGATCGGTGGTGCTGATGTTGTATCTGTGTTTTAGTTTGTTTACTCTGCCATCCTGAAATTGCAGGCCCGCTCCCCATCAGAGGATTTTAGGTGCTTTCCTACCAATTTGGGCGCTGGAATAGCTGCGTGAGCAGTGATCTCAGCTCATTACAATGCAGTGATTTCAAGTGGATGTTTAATAGCTTATTAGTAAGTGAATCTTAGGAAACTGCAAAAAGTGGCAATTATTAGGTGGTATGTGTTAGAGTTAAAGTAGTCAGTCATCAAGAAATAGACTAGTTCATTGACACTTTACAGTCCCATTGGGTAATGATTAGGATTAGGCTGAGTACCCAGTTTCTCAGCTATGACTTCATAGGCTGGGAATCCAGCTCTCCAGTGACATCACAGCTCCAGAAGTCTCCCTCACCACTTGCCACACTGACTCTGCTGTCACCCACTCTACACATAGGTGTGACACACAGCCTTAAGAAAGGGCCCAGACTCTTACAGGACATACGAATAATGAGCAATGAGAGTTTAACAAGGAAATAAATGCAGGGCAACTGCAGAGAAGATGAGCAAAGCCCCTTTCCATGCCACACCACATCAGGTCATCATCTTCTGAGAAGAGCAAGGAGCTTGGGATGGGGAAGCATCCACTTCCCAGCCAGACGGGGGCCACGCCAGGTACAGAACAAAAATCCATTACAGGATTACAGAGATGGCACTCATGATTTTCCTGCTTCTCCCAGAACTGGGTTTGGAGCTCAGGGCAGAAGCAGGGCCTGCCCTCTCTGCCGATGATTGCCTCTGCGCCAAGCTCTGGCATGCACTTTCAGGCCATGCCTCTGCCTCCTTCCCTCTCCCCTTCCCCTCTCTCAGCCTGGCTGAGCAGGCAAGGCAGCCTCGCACAGCTCAAGCGTGCAGCAGTGCCAACAGCCCAGGCGGTCACCTGCACTCCCTCAAGGCTGGAGAGCCCTGACAACAGGGGTGGTACCTGAGAAGGCAGCTGGCACTGTGGAGGTGGGAGAGACCCTCTCCTTCCTCCCTCCCGGAGGCTGGCCCTGTGCGTCCCTGAGCCAAGGGAAGCACGTCCTGGAGGGTGGCAGGGCTGAAGGAGGTGGGGAGCTCCTGATGTGCCTGGGGAACATCCCCACAGCAGCAGCATCAGGCCAGAACTGCCTGCTCCGAGGCTGTGCAAGCTAGGCTGGTCTACAGGCAGCTCCTGCCACAGATGAGCAGCAGGAAGGCAGGCAGGCAGGCAGGGCTATGGAGCAGAAAAGGTACTTGCCCAAGCCAGGAGTGCAATTTGGGAGCAGATGAAAATGAAGCAACAGCACCAGCTTGCCTTATGCCCACCAGAAGGGACAAGGGGATGCTGAAGGCTCCTGGCTGGGCACAGGGCATGGCCAGGGCCACCCCAGGTGCAGGAGAAAGTGCCGTCTGTGAGGACCGCTCTCAATGCCACTTTGGTCTCTTGTTCTGCAAGGGGATGGGACTGATACGGCCTTCACTTTCCTCAGCGCTGCCCCTGGCCTGAGTTACCCCTGCCTTGCTGTCTACTTTCAGCAAAGGCAGCTGCCCCTATGGCACATGCTGCCTACCTTGTTGCTCTCAGTCAAGCTCTGCTTCCCTGCAAGCCTGGCCAGCTCTGTATGGGCTCTGGAGCGTATGAACATCACTGACAAAGCCTTTAGGCTACAAAAATCACCTAGCCGTACCAGCGGAGCTAAAATCCTATGTGAGAGCAAGTTTGGGGGTTTGGGGGGTAAGGGAATAGACCATCAGTGTGGCTCTCATCTCTGAGCCTGCAGGCACCATGTGTAGCTAAGGCAGTGTGGTATCAGCACCTTGTGCCCTGCCTCATCCCCACAGGCTTCCTGGAGCCTGCACCCGGGGCTGGCTGCCCTCCCTACACCAGAGAGCTGGTGCCTCCCCCTCTGGCAGCACACCGCTGCCACCGGTCCTCCCACTGGGACTGCGCTTCTCCCCAGCACAGCTTTCAGGAGCCAGATCCGGGCCCAGCAGCAGGACACCTTCCCCAGCCCAGGGGGGATGCCCGCTTTTCAGGCCAAAGGCACACGTGAAGTTTTGCCCAAGGATGCAGCTGCCCCATTTCAGTTCCCCTGGCAATGCTGACAGGGAGCTGCTGTGACCTGCAGTGCCTCCCAGACCACAAAGCTGCTGGAGAGGTCGAGGCAAACCACAGAAAATACCACAGAGGCTGGTGGCCAGCTCTAGCCCTGTGCTTCCTCACCAGGACAGATCTGACCAAGGCTGATGCACCCATGTTGCCCATACAACCAGGGCAGCCTCTTCTGAGACAGCTCCAGTGCTGCTAAGCAGAGGCTGCAGGTTGAGGGATATTCTGGCTTGCCCATTTCTTCTCTTACAGTCTGACTCTGGGTTGCCATGAACTACGGCTGACCTACAGCTCTCTGCCTCACCTGTCCCTGCCCCAGTATCCATATCCTATATGGCACCAGCCCCTTGGCCCCTGCTCAGCTCAAGCCTCCAGCTGGCTTTGGGGCCACTGCTAGAAACATTATAGCACACCTGTTCTTCAGATGAGGGTTTACAGCCAAGGCTAGCACATCTGGATTGTAAAATAGACATTTGGAAGTTTATCAACATGTTTCCAAACAGTCTGGGTATGGCAGAGGCTCTGTCTCGATGCTTTAGTGGAGGAAGCAGCTGGGCTGGAAGGATGGTTCGGTGCCCTTCTCACGCCCCGTGCAGGCTAGGCCAAGCCCCACACACCCCAGAAACCAAACTGCCTCTTCCTGACACTAGTGGTCCAGGAAGCCGTGTCAGCAAGACTCTAGGAGGGAAACGGGGAAGTGAAATCCAGTGCCCTTCCCACCCCAGAACCTGCTGACACAGCTGCACCGAGCCTAGACTTCAGCCAAACATCTCCCAGAAACACCGCCTGCTCAGAAAATTGGTTGAGAATCTGCACCATATGCGCTGGGGGGCGGAAACTGACTCCATCAGTTTGGTCCTGTGCAAAGCTCAGCCACCAACAGTCTCCAGAGCTTTTGCTCTCAGCAAAGTCCTGATCAGCAGCAGCATCAAGCTGCCACTAATGAGTTTGTCAGCACCAAGCAGATCTAAAGGAGGAACATGGCCCACTGCCCTGAGTTGTTTCACGTGCATGGCTCCTCTCATTGTATTAGTTTCTCAGATGTGCAGCTCTCACACTCGTGCTAACAACAGACCTCCCACGCAAGCGTTCAGTAACATACTCTGATTTTGGTCTCTTCCCAGCCATCCCTCGCCAACAGAAACACAGCTGTTACTTCGGGGTGTGAGTGACACAGGGGCAAGAGATGCAGAAGACCTGTAAAGCTGATGGAGCAGGAGGTAGCTCTGCCCCCAGCATGCAGGACAGCTTTGGTAAGATGGTGGTAGTTGCTTCCCACAAGATGTTCAGATGGCCTAGGCTAAGGTCAGAGCAGCTGATGGAGAATCCTCCTGACAGTAAAGCAAAACAATGCTAGATACAGATGTGCTCTCCAAAACTGCTCCGCTCATTCTCACCCCGCAATACCCTGGCTGGCAGCTGGCAAGGTCTCCTCTCATGTCCTTCCATTTTGCCAGTCCACCTGCAGGTGAAGGCAACATTCCTGTCCTGCAGTACTGACTGCCACACTATGCTCTCATCACCTCTGAAGGAGAGGCCACTCTGCTAACCCAGTGGCTGAGCACTGCACAAATATCTACAGGAACTGGCAAAGGTGGCACAAAAGGAGACAATTCTTTCAAGCTAGATCGGTCTCTTCACTCCTCTGCAATGCAGTAGATGATAAATGTATTTATACCTCTTTTACAGCCCTTTGGAGGCTTGGGCAGACCTGGTAGATGATAAATGTATTTATACCTCTTTTACAGCCCTTTGGAGGCTTGGGCAGACCTGGTAGATGATAAATGTATTTATACCTCTTTTACAGCCCTTTGGAGGCTTGGGCAGACCTGGATGCTTTCATCAGCTCCATCTGAGTGAATCTCTTCCCTCTCTAACCCATGTGCTCTCAGTAATATTGAACTGCCTCTTTAGAGGCACCAATCCAAACTGGTTCCAAGCTCAGAGCACTTCAGTGGAGGAGGCTGGGGAGAGACAAGGGTGTGAAGGTCTGGGGTAACACCAAACCTTCAAACACTGTACCTGCAGCGATGGAAACACAAATGCATTTCTATAGCGCTTTGCACTCAGCCAGATTCTTCGACCTTATGTATCCATTTCAAAAGCCTGGTAATGGGGCTGCAAAGCTCCCCCAAAATCCTGGAATTAAAAGCAACCTGACTTAGGTGAACACATGGAAGAGCATCAGCATAGAGAAACCTGACAACTTCTAAACAGAGCCCATGACAACGGGTGCGGGGCACTGCCCCACAGTGCTGATGCTGGGACTCGAGTTCAGTCCTGGCTCTGACACAGGCTTTCTTCTGTCATCTCAGGTGAACCATCTAGCTTCAGCCCTCAGGTACAAAGTGGAAAAGAGATCACCCCACACACCCACTCTGTGTTTGCCCATATGCCTTGCTGGGCCCTCTGGCACTAGAGTGAGCCACGTTACACAGAACAAAGGGCATATTGTAGGAAAAAAGTCTGAATTAACATGAGGGCTGTACACTTGCCACTGCTTAAGGAAAACAAGCATGTTTAACTGCACCTACCACTGGGCACGTATAACGTTGTCTGAAGTCCATGCTAGGGCCAAGTTCACTACTGGATACTTCTTCCATGCGACCTGGAGAACCTCCAAAGATGCTAGCAGCAATTGAGGGTGAAAGTCACTGCAAGACATGACAGAGGAGAACAGGTTGGAAAATAAGGAAAAGGGATTCAAAACATCATTTGGATCTTACCAACCAAATTCCCCTCTTGCATCTGGATGTGCCAGTAGGCTCATCTGCCCAGACCATCCCAGATGGTGTATTTTTACCGATAGAGGAGGCAATGTAGCTTTGCATTTCTCAGTAAATTGAGCTGGTCACCTCTAAGCTTCCAGGTCACTGGGTCTGCTGTCTCTTCCTCCCTCCCTGGAGCATAAATCTGACCCCCACCCCAGGCCCTCTCTCCCCGAGGCAGGCAGGTCCTGCTCATGACAGCCAGCGCTTTGTTCAGCAGCTGAGCCAATACTTCCTCCCAAAGGAGAGCCCAACTCTGCAGAGGCAAAGGTCAAGTGTGCTCTTCCCAAAGCTGAGGATTTGCCTTTGCCACCTAATCCAGGCTGAGATCTCGCAGCCGGCACAGAGCTCCTCCCAAGGCTGGGAACACAGCCTTTGCGGGCAGAGGAAGGAGTGTGCCTGGGGCACAGGTACAAGGGGAGAGACCGAACATCTGCCCTTCACCACAAGCCTTCAGGGCACCAGCAAGGAGGCAGCTAGAAAAACAAACCCTCACCAGATACTTCATTGCTATTTTGTGATATAACCTTGCCCTTGCCCCCACCAGTTCAGGCCTAACGCCAAAGATGGCCAAATGGCTGTTGGTGCCTAACTTCCACATTGCTTTACAGCCCTGCCTCCTTTAAGGAGGAGTGGAAGCAAGCCCAGCTTAACCCTGGGCAAGCCAGTGCCTGGAGGCAGCAGCTCAGATGGCTTCCAGCAGCACTCTGCTGTGCCCAGGAACACTCCTACTCTGCAGGGCTCAGCCACAGCCCTGCAAGGAGCAGTGTGGGCAAGGGAGCAATGAAGGACCCCATCACTCTGGTTTCGCAGTGGAGGTGAGGAGAAAACACGTTCCTACTGTCCTCGCCTCAGCCAGGCACGAGCTCCCAGCCACGGCCAAGCAAGCAGGTGGTCCTGGCAGTGGAGAGCATCCCCTGGTGCTCTCCCACACGATCGCAGACTGGTTGAGGTGGGATGGGACCTCTGGAGATGGTCCCGTCCAGCCCCCTGCTCAGGCCAGGATGCTCATGGCCGTGTTTCTGAACCCCTCTGAGGATGGAGGCTCCACAGCCTCCCTGGGCAGCCTGCTTCAGCATTGTTCACTCTGATCTGACCTCTAACACAGGTGGCCATCGGCCACCTTTGCTGCAATGGGTTTGGTCACCACCAGAGGAGCTGGGGATGCCTCTCTTGGAGACATGACATCAATGGACCCAGAAAACGCTCTTGGCTGCACCTCCTGGCTCCAGTCCCCAAGGGGCTCCCTCAGCTCCCAAGTTACAACAGGGCTGTGTTCAGGAGGCTAAGCCCAGAGTGAAATGGGGGTGTCCCTCTCAATTGCACTGACCATGCAAACACAGCACTAGTGGATCCAGCCCTTGCTGTTTCCCTCCATTTCTTCCTTTCTGTTCAAGGCAACTGAAGAAGCAGGGGGGACGGGGACAGACACAGGACAGGACACATCATTTGGCAGGAAGACTTTCTTCTTTCAGAGTCGATTGACTCCGAGATCGAGGAGGATTAACCCTACAGCCCCTCCATAAACACCAGACTCCTCCATGGCCATCCCCCCAACTGGCCCCACAGTCAGCACGGATCCACGAGGATCCCAGGCCCACAAGCCTGTTTTCACGGATCTGTGCCATTTTACCTCCTGGTGCTTTTCTGGTTCTCATTATCTCCGCAGAGCTGATGACACTTAGACATTTCATCTCCGTGGAGGCTTTTTCTGGCGCTTTAAGTCTGATTTATGCAATGCAGCCATGGCTGTCCTGATCACCCACGCTCACCTCTGGCTTGTTAACATGCTGGCTGGCCAAGGACCCTTCCCCTCCCGCCAGCAGATCTGAACCAGGCTGAACCTCTGCACCCACCGGAGTTAAAGCCTTGGCAGCTTTCTCCTCCTATCCCTTTCCCTCTCATTCATGGCTGGTCATTAATCACAGCAGCCTCTTTCCACAGGGGACCTGCCTCCACAGACCCAGACCTGCCCCTGCAGCTGCCAGGGGAAGTCCCAGGGGCAGGCACTGAACAAGGGCAAACGCAATTAGCAGTCATCGGGTAATGCTACCAATAACCTTAGCCTGGTCATTAACCCCAGCTGCTTGGAGGGCATCACCAACTCAGAGTCCCTCCCCAGTCCAGTGGGATGCTTCTGGAGGGGAAAGCAGCCTTTTCTCCAGCCTTGTGTCTTCTGCTCTTGTTAAAAACCAGTTCAGAAACACAACAGTTCGGGATCTAAACAGCTCTTAACACTTATCACTGCCTGTCCCCAGAAGCAAATCCAAATCCAAAGTACAGCCACAACACATGTATATCTGTTTGCGACACCTCATTGGAGGAATTAAAGAGCGACAATGATACTGTACTCCGGACACGATGACAACTGCTTCCATCCAGCCAAACAAGACCGAGGCCAAGGCTGGTCCAGCCTACTAAATGGTGCTAGAGCTTCAGGCTGGGCATGGTACCAAACATTACAATGGAGCCCCTCTACATGGCCCCTAGACATCTTTGCATTTGCAGGCCTGGCGACCTTTCCAAGCTTCTCTCCACCATCCTTCTATTTCTTTTCAGGCTGTTTCTTGCTCCTTGTCCACACTGTCTGCACAAGCTATTTTGCAGGAGGGAGAGTCATCTCTCGTGAGCTGTCTGCATCGTACCTAATGCAAGGTGGGGTAAACTGCCTCTGCAAGGCAAACCTTGCTCCTCTGTGTTGTACTTGGATGCATCTGTCTCGCTTGTGTTATGGGAAGGGCCTGTACTCTATCCAAGTCAGCCACTGCTGCCACCTGGAGAGGAAGGGTGACAGCGCTGTAACCTGGATACCCTGCACATTCCCTCCGAGACCTTTGCAGCACTCACATCCAGCCAGGCCCGCTGGGGAGGAGAATTGAATGAGGGCAGCTGGACAGGAGCCCTGCAAGCCAGCCAGGCCTCCACATACCGGCCACAGAATTTGCATCCGAAGCCGCTAACAAATGAGGTGAAGGAAAAGTCTGGAACAGGGACCAAGTCTGGTCGCGGTTTGAGTCCTGACTCGAGAGCAGCTGGCGCAGCCTGGCAGGCGATACACAACTCAGCTGTCCCAAACACCCTTGCTGAGCTGAAACTTCCTCCAGCGTGGGCCAAGCACACCGTTCCACCTCCTTGAACTCCTGCAGTCTGGTAAAATTACAGGTAAGGAGAGGATCCTCTGCCCCCCCCCCAAAGCAGACTTAATGCATCTCAGGTGCAAGGGGGGAGTGGAGTCAAAAGAGCAGCTGTCAAAAGTGGTTTGCAGTGATTCACCACAACTGAACCCCCCCCCCCCCTCCAAACTCATAGGTCCCAAGACCCCAACAACATGTCATCTAGAGCACAAGTGTTCCTCAGCTCTCACCATGCCATGAGGTCCCCTCATAACACAGGTGCCCTTTACTACTCTGCTTGCAGAGCTGGGGCAGGCTCGCTTCCAACTGTATGCCATCCAGAGCCTCCACCAAGGTCCAGAGAAGGGAGCACAAGGTGCTCTGAGGGGTAGAAGGGACATGGAGGCCAAGGCTCAGGGGGTATGTGGCATTGTAAGAACCCAGTACCTGTGGGTGTTGGGGTGAGAGGTACCGTGGGGTCAGATTTTTCTATTGCTACAGCTTCGGAGATTTCCCTCTTTCCATCTGCCTTCCCACCATCTGCTGAGGCGACTGCAAGGGAGAGGAGGTTTGCAAGGGTCACTCTTGGGCCAAAGCAGATGGAAAGGACCTGCTGCAACCATTTTACTAGAGATGGGCCAGACAGCTGCAACACGCCCCTCAGCACCGCCGACGGCTCACTGGATCATCCAGCACGCAGAGAGTACCAGAGCGAAAGGGGCTGGCCCACAACTGCACACGCCGCCCTGGAGGCTCGCTTGCCATGAGGAAGGGTTTGCAGCTGGACAAAGGAGTGAATTAACAAGCTGTTTAAGTCCTTCATTGGAGGCCTGAACAAACAGATGCTGCCAGGAGCTGGTCTCTCCCCCTCCTGGGGACCGTCCTTCTGGTCAGAGACGGTTTTTCACAGTGCTCCCCAAGGGGGAGAACCAGCAGCACCTTTGTTTGCTACACAGAGCTCCAGGGCCTTCTCCTCCCCCTGCACCTTTGAACCCGCTCCAGACTTCTCAGCCCTGCAGGCCTCCAAACCTGGCCTGCTGCAGACCTAATTAACTCCCTTGTTCATTTATGGTCTTTTGTTACTAAAGCAAGTAATTGGTGCACAGAAGCAGCAGATCCTTGTGTGTGCTCACATGGACCTGACTGCTCCCTTCGGTCCGCTGGGGAAGCCCTTTCCTGCTCACCAAGGGTCCCGCAGTCCCTCTCCGCAGCCAGCCGCTTCAGGATCACCCACAGAGAGCACACCGCCTCCCTGTTTCCAGCCAGCTCCCTCCGCACCTTTGCGGCCATCAGAAGACACCAAAGTCTTCTCAGGGCATGACACCTTCGAATTCAAGAAGAAGTTTGTCTGGACCGCGGACCGCACCCTAGCCCCATCTGCCTCGCTAGCACAGAGACACCCCTCGGGGTTTCTCGTCACTCCCTTTTGTTTGCGTGTTTGCTCATGCACACATGCACGCCCAGAAGCCTCCAGCTCAGCAGGCAGGCACAGACACCAGGCCTGGCAGTGATGCTGCCACACTAGTTTCTCCCCCCGTTGGTTTGCATGCAGCCGGATGGATGGATGAAGAACACAACCCCACTGCTCTTTTACCCACCGCCCCCCCCCCCCGTGTTCCCTCTTACCCCTGACACCACAAGCATGGAGAACAGCAGAGAGTGGCAGGGCCCTTTCGCAGGGGAATATCTGGAGGATTATCCCAGGGCTCCTGGACCAAACAGGCAGCTCCTCAGCCTTTGGAAACCTCCCTTGCCTTTGTTCCTTGGCCTTCTAGTGTTGGGGGAAGGGATCCCAACGAACATGTTTGTGCTGTTCTTCTTAATAGGGTGTTGTGTAACACAGAGGGAAGTGACTACACCGGGGACCCCAGCTGAGAACAGAGACTTTAATCCTGCTGCCCAGGGAAAACTTGGAAAAAATACCTACATCTGTTCTGTTGCATTAGGCTCATGGCTCAGAGGCTGACAGCTGACCCTGGCTGCTCATGATGCCAAGGTATGGCCCCTGCCAAACAGTGCCAGGGTAAATTACCATGACTGATTAGAAAGGCAAAAGGCAGCCAGAGAAAACTGGGGAGGGAGCTCTCCCTGTGCAGGTTTCTGGAGAAGGGAAAAGGCCAAGCCAGAGTGCATCAAGGCACTTTGTCTTCTACACTACCACACTGGCAAACAGAGCAGAGAAGGAGCAATAGTGGAAGACAACAGGGCAGGGGATAGGATGCAGGGAGAGGCATGAAGATGAGGAGGCAGAGGAAAAACCACAGCTGCATTGACCTCTCCATGGGGGTCACCAAAGATGGGCTTCAGGAGGCAACGCTCCTCATCGAACCTGTGCTAGGCTGAGGCCACAGAGGAAAAAAGGTGCTCTTGTATCTACAAGCAGGGTTCATGGCTCGAGAAGAGTACAAGGCAGCTGTTGGCCTTGCAGAGCAGTGCACACTGTCCCTGCCATGAGTCTGCCAGCTCTAGGACATGTAAGATCACAGGTGTGGGGCTCCCTGACCCAGCACTGCAACACAGCTCCCTTCCAGGCTCAGGCTGTCATCACCTCACATCCATCCAACAGCTCAGAGAGGAGTATAAATGAAATCAGCTATCCAGGGAACAGAACAACACTACTGAAATTTGGCTAATAGCAGACACCTAGATGCTCTGGAAACATGTCAAAGACTTCTCACCATATTTGGCAGGGCTCGACATTGATACACCCACTGGGAACATGGTAGGTGCTGCACTGAGACCACAGGGCATGAAGGAGAGCCCCTTCTCTGTGCAGCCCCTCTTACAGACACACCAGGATGCTGAGGGTGGCCCTCATCTGGACAGGAGAGGGTTTCTGGAAAGCCATTAACACCCAGTTCTGTGAAGGATCTGCCTGTTCTTTAGTCAAGTATTAAATTGGCTCAACCCTAATTAGCATGACATCTATGACAGGATTAAAGCAGATTCTGCTTTCCTCTTCCTGCCTAGGGCCACCAGCTGCCAAACACTCCTCCAGGTCTGCATCCTGCACAGGACAGTGGCTAGCTTCAAGAGAAACAGAAAGCAAGCTCCTTTCTAACTCCTGTCCATCAGAGGCAGGTTTTGGCCCTGAAGCAGGAAGATTTGTTTGCTTTAAATCTTATTTAACCATGGATGTTTTCATTATCCACATCCATGTCACGCTCTTTTATCCGCCCTTAGGAGGACAGGGAGGAAAGCTCTTGCTTTCCTCAGTCCATCTGTGGAGCAGACAGCTTTGATTAGCCACATGCTTGTTGCCTTTCAATCCCTGCTGGCTGGCTCTTTGACCTTGTTCGACAAGACACAGGGATCAGGAGAAGCTGTGTGTTTCCTCAGCACTCTTCAGCCTTTTATAAACTTCTACTTCAACACCACAACCTCATATCAGACTCTGGTCCTCTATCCGTCTCCATAGGCTACCTCTTCACGCAATCCTAAACCTCCAGTACTGAACTGAGCCCTTGAGGAGCAGGGATCCTGCTGACAAATGCAGCCAGATGCCTTCTGATCCGTGAGCATTTCTGCACTAGAATCTAAAGATGCCTCTTGGGTCCAACACCACCGGTCCCATGACTCTTTACCACCTTCCTCCCCTCTGCTGTTGCTGTTTGATCTGCTGCCTTTCCCTCTGCTCCTTACACTGTGGGGGAGCAGATCTGTCAAGGTCAGAGCCTCAGGCCTGAGCTGGCTCGGCAGCACCAAGTGCATTACACCTCACTAATGTGTTTGGTATGCGGCTCCTCTGAAACCGTGCCACTTCACACTTGAATTGCAGCTCAGCCCTGCTCAGGAGGAGGAACCAGAGGGGCTGAGGCACAGCAGAGCCAACTCCTAGAAAGACATTCCCAGAGCACCTTCCAAAGCAACTTCCAACAGGCTACTGACACTGCTGACTGCAAAGCGCGAGGTTAGCTGGGCCAAGCCACCTCTACTCAAAAACAACCTGATGCAGAGTATCCAAGGCAGGCACTGCCTGTAGAGAGACCACTTCAGGACAGTTGCCCCCTGAGGGTGGTAACAGGGTCCTTTTTCCCTCCTGTCCCTGGAGCTGCTGTACTGCTCCAGTCACCTACTGCATCTCATCCAAGCTCGTGTCAGCTTCCACTCCCCCAGGCTCTCTGGAAAGGCTAGTGGTACCTGCAGTTAATAAAAAAAGTCCATTTTGTTATAATGAGTCCTAAAAGGACAATATCAGCTCAATTCTGCTTTCCTGGTCCGTGCGTTAAAACTCTCTCTCCCCTTGCAAACCGATGACTAATCTGTGTCTCAAAGCCTGAGGGAATACATCTAATCTGGTTAGTGTTACTGCTGTTTGTTCATATTAAGCACATTATTCTTACTAAGCTATTTGTCCTGAGTCTCCTGAGAGACAGTGCTGCAGGTTAATCATACATATGTAAATCCAACTTCCTTTCATGCATTTTAAATGTGTTGCCTGTTGGAAAACAAAAGGGCAAGGGGAAGCTGTGCAACAGGGACTTGTGTAGAACCAGGGGATGCTTCCTAGATGCTCACTTCTTATACTCTTCAGTTTGGGGATTAGAAGCACAACAACAGAATCTGCCAGCCAACTCGTTTGCTAGACTAAGAGGTAGTGCTGAACAAAAAAAAAAAAACCCAAACCCGATACAACAGTAATCCAAACTGCAGGGTTTCAAGAGAGCTGAAGTTGGCCACTCTTAAACCTGACCAGCTCAAGTTGACTATCGGTCCCCCTCTGGTGGCCAACCAGCCGCAGTCACCTTCTGTTGGCAGAATAGGGCTGCCACATTGCTACCTGTCCCTGCACCGAGGCACCTGGAGCATCCCCGAGCCCGGGGCAGCGCGGCTCTGCTCGGAGCGGCAGCACGACTTCAGAGCATCGAGCTGAGTCAAGGAGCGTGGCAGACCTCAGCACCAGGACAGATGTCATGAAAGTCTTCTAAGAAGAAAAAGATTCATTACCAGAACAGCCAGCATCTGCCCAGTCCCTCCAGTTTGACAGCCTTAGGGCTATGTACAACTAGGCCCTCGATTTTTAATAGCAATACTGTTTAGCACTAGGAGCCCCCATCTTGAAACAGGACCCCCTTGTGCAAGGAGCTATACAACATCCAGACACAGAGAGACTGTCTGCTGCTTAGGATGAGGAATGAGATATAGAAAGGACAGATGAGAAAGAGACCAGGATGAGAGCAAGCAGAAGGCAAACAAGACAACACCGGTCAGCACAAGAGATAGTAGTCAGTGAGATCTCTCAATAGGTGAGAACATGCAGCACAAAGACAACAGTTCAATGTCTGACTAGAAGACACCAAGGCGACATTTTTGTACTATAATTTTTAGTTTCAACAATGACTACAGTTGCTACCAGTGTATTGCATGTTGTTCCCGATATAAAAGGGCCTAGGAGAAGGAAGGCTCCATACTGCTGCTGACTGCTCTAGTCACAGACAAGAAGTGGCTGCCAGTTTTCCCTGAGTAGGAGTCTGTCTGTTCCACACCAGCAATAAAGGCCTCTGCAAATCTGACCTAGTCTCTACACAGCAAACCACTTCTCCAGACAAATCTGAAACCCCTGGAGCTGGTTTCATCATCCTCCAAGAGGACTGCAGCGAATTGTATTTCCCTGCATTTCTTCACCCACTGCCGTAAGCAGCACTATCTCATCTCGAGGCAACCTCACACTTCAGCTACTGAAGCACAAGAGAGGCCCAAGCAGCTGTGCCTTCTGGTAAGAGATGAGATTGCTAAGATTACTCAGAAAATTGCATGACTTTACAGGCTTTCAGAATTATGTTAGCCTCAATCCCTAAATTAAGGGGTGGGTATGGGCCAACACACTTCTCGCAGCTTATCAGAGAATTGCCTCAAGAGGGAGAGAAGAATTTGGTTTTGGCTACTACAGAGTCACTCCCCCAAAAAACACCCAAACTCACTCTGGCCTTCACATGCCTCAGAGAAAACTCTGGAGCAGCCTTAGGCCAATTCCAGTTTCTCCATCCCTCATGTGGTGCAAGAGCTCTGCTTCCTTTGTCTGTATTCGTTGCAGCTTTATACCACGGCTGAGAGGCTTGGCTCTCAGCCTCACTCCCCACTTCCAACCTCATGTGCAATTGCCCACGCCTCAGCATACTTTGTAGCACACCATCCCTGCAGAAGGGTAGCTGGAAAAGACTGATTGGGAATTTTGGGTGAACTTCAGCTACAGCTGTTTTGTTTTACTGCAAAAGAAGTTATAGCAAATTATGTCTAAAAATGAACACATTCATGCAGTAACACCTCCCTCCTACAATCAAGTTTCATGCTCTGGAGAGCAAAGATTAGGGTTTCTCACGCATTCAATGAAAAAAAAACAACAAAAGAAAAACCAAAAAACCCTGCCCAAAACCAAGGAAAGAGTTTAAAAGGAAGATTCTAAAATCTCAGATTCTGCACCATACAGCTGATGCCGAGACAGGCTGAGGTTCTGGTGTACTTTCCTGTTTCCCGTAAGTGTTTTCCTTCTATAGTTCCTATAATCACATGTTCAAACTCTTTTTGCTGTCATATGCCAGGTCAGTCAGACACAAGATGGTAGCCAAAACCATATAAAACATAGTAATTCACTACAGGAACCAGGAGTTATGGAACCAGGAGTTACAGCCTGGTTCAACTGACCAACTCAGCCATAACACTTTGAAAGCAAAAAGGGATCTTATCCAAATCAAGCATCATTTCCCCATTTTCTCATTCAGGTATCTGAAGTATCCTTCTCCGTACCTCTACAACTGAGGCAAACAGAATGCTGAGCAGAGGAACCGAATGCACAAAAGTCCAGTTTCCCAAGAAGCACATCCTGACACACCTCAGGTCAAGTGGCCATGTATAGAATCAAGGATCCTAAGACATCGGCCAACTCCTTGCTATTGCTGGAGACACAAGCTGGGGCGTGTAGAATTCCAGCATGAAGTGCATAGGCATGATTTCTCTCCCAGCCCCAAGTCCATGCCAGGTGCCAGGATAAATGGACATTGTGGAGTCAGCAACAGGTCACTGTCACCACTCCCTCTCTAAGACACCACAAGAAACTGGTGATCAGGATGGACAATGTGGGCAGCCAGATGATATCACACATCCTGCAAAGACAGGCAGAAACTTTAGATCCTACTTCGTCCTAAAGTAATCCAGCATGCTGAGCACTTTTCCTTCACACCTAAACAGATAAGAGTTTCTGAAAACTCCAGCCTCAACTTGGCCCCCTTCCCATGAGTAATACTGGTCATGGCATGTAAAGACATGTCCACATGGTTTGCTATGTATCATTTTTTTCATGCCAGGTTTGCAAAGTCACCCCACCTGACCCCAACGCCAACAGCTCTCGACTCACAATCTCTGTGATTTCCAGGGGACAGTGGAACTTGTTTCTGGATTCTTCATAATGCTCACCACTGCTTTATCTAACCTCTGCCTTCTCTGAGTCCAGCATAAGACAACTTTGTTCCCACAAGTAGCTTCTAAATAATACCATGACCCCGCACAATGCTACAGAGGCAATCCCTGAGACTCACATGCACTGCTCACTCTCTTCTTTAGCCAGCACTCATGGCTTAAAAGCCAGAATCAAGGCTAGAGGCTGGTTTCGTAATATATGAGAACATCTGCCTAGTTATAGGGTGGAAAACACACAGCCAGCCAATGCTATGCTGGCTGAAGATGGGCTAAATCTTTGTACAGCCCAGGAAACTGTTTTCATTGTTATACAGGCAGCAATGTTAATGGGTACAGAATCATGTTGCAGAATCTTCTCAAGTTTTAAAGTTATGATTTTAATCCTCAAGCTACAAAAAAAAAAAAAAGTCCATGAAAACCAGTGATAAATTGAATGCTTTTTGTCAGAGCTGGGAACAGCTCAAGCTCAGAGAATCACAGAAATTGGGTATTGCCCCTGAAGGCAACAAGCTGTCCACTTACTAGTAATGCCGTTGTTCCTTAGCAGACACTTGCAGGTACACTGTTTCCACCCTGCAATCTGAAAGTATTTTGTACAACTTTAAAAGGGGCAAAGGTCTCAAATACCCCCTCTTCTCCTGGCTTCATCTAACCCTCTTGAAAGTACAGTGAAGCACAAGCAGTACAAATACCTGCAGCTCAAAGAGTTAGGTAATACAGTGAGATGAAAAAGTAATTGCACCAACTGCATTATTAATTTACATAAAAGAGTCTTTAAAATACTTTCTGGCATTACTAGCTGCTTCAGCCTATTTTCCAGCCCGCTGCAGAGAGGCCTCACTGTAGCCTGCGAGCCCCAGCCGAGCCCTGCCTCTTCCCAGAGAGGTTCAGTCAGGCATCCTGAAAGGCTACAGGTGGAGAACTGTCCTTTCCCCTCTGCAGCACACCTCAGCGAGACACCCAAAGACCTGGAGAAGCCCCTCACCCATGGACAGCACTAACCAGTTTGACTCCCTCTGTACAGCCCCGAAAGAACACTGAGCTGAGAAGGCAGCATTTTTAAAATATTTTATTTATTATACAAACTATTTACAAAATCAGCTACTACAACCACAGGCTTCCAAATTTTGGCTGAACTCTGCCAGAAATTCACCAGAGGGAACTAGGATTTGACTTGTATCATCCACAGCTCCTGGTTTCTAAAAACATGCAACATGGCCTGCAGGTGCAGCCTGAAGCCGGGCCCTATGCACCTCAAAGCAGCTTCAGGAAACACAGAACCTGTCCGAGATGATACCAGGATCCTAAGGATTTCTACAGAAGGGCCTCTATTAAGTGGGAATAAATAAACGGTAAAAAGAAAAGTAACGAGCCTCTGCCAGAAGTAACATACAGTATAGGTGACCAAAGCACATCCCCATTGCCAGTGTTAAGGGCAGCATAAAAAGTGACTGTACTGGGAGAGTATAAAGCTAGAGACAAGTTTAGAAACATTGTGACGTATCTCAGGAACATGGGACCAGCTAGGGGCCTGTGGAAACAATGGGGATGGGTTTAGTTGACTAAGAGCACCCATCACAGTTCTGACTTGCACTTGTGTTAAGAAAGTCCTTGGCATCTGCACAGCTGCTGGGAAGTGTGGGGTGTGGGCTGCAATGCAGTAAAAAGAATTTAGGAGTTCTTTCCAGCAGAGGAAGACTGCCCAATGTCCAGCTACTTCGTCCTCAGAATAAAAAAGTCCAGCTCAAGAGAAGAAGGGAGAAGATTCCTGAGGAAGATGTCACTGGTAGAGCTGGCCCATAGCTACAAGGCTGGAAACATCCTCACCAGGTGAGACTGCAAGACAAGGCTGCAACATGGGAACAGCTCCCAACAAACAGTCACCCACCTCCTCTCGGTCCCTGGAAACAGCAGTGAAGTGGTGGCATGGAGAACACAGGAGCTATAACTCTACTGACCATGGAAGCCATCTGCAGTGTAAATAAAATGGTACCATACTCTCCACCCAAAGGAGGTCAGGACCTTGCAGAATGGAGCCTGCACTAAAAAAGGGAGAACAGCCACTACTAAAGTGATCTGTCAGAGCGCAACAGTGGCAACTCTCAAGCTGGCAGCCTCCCAGCACCGTGGTGCCAGTGAGAGAATGAATTCACAAGGCAAAGAAATCCCCCTGAGTAGTCTCAATGTTCAGCTGGCTGCTTTTTGGCACCAAAATGGCTTATTTTTTTTTTCTGTACAGAAGTAACACACTCAGCCCAAGAATGGTTAAGATGCTGCCTTAAAAACATTTTCTAGATGTAGAATGTTTCCCCCAAATTCCCAGCCAATTCAACTAAGGTATACTGGAAAAGCACACACAGTTATCTTAGAATATCCATACTGTGCAGAAATCTGCCCTGATCAGCCTGAGGACAGCAGAAAGGGACTGAAGAGGATGATGTGACTTTTTATCTAATACAGTGTTCTAAAATTAGCTCAGGGTTGCCAGTCTGAGACTCCATTCTGGAAGAAACCCAGTAATTCCATAATCCAGTGAAAGCTTACACTGCAGGTAGTAGCAATGCAGGTTTCTCACACTTTGACTCCTGCATGCCTTTGACTCCTGACCTGAACTGTTTAAGGGAGTGTTGAGAACTTAAAGATCTTGAATTTTGCTTCACTGAAGAACTCATGAAGATTCCCAGATTCCCCTTCCCTTTATTTCCCTGGGAAGGGCTGAATGGACTGCCAGCAACAACACACCACAATCATAAGCTTACTTCTCATGCTGGTCTGCCCAGTCCTCTCCCCACAAGCCAGACAACTGTGAGTGCAGGCTGCTGAGTGATCACTTGAGTGAAGTTCTTGTTTACATTTTGTGCTGGAAAGCCAGCAGCACTGAATGGAAAAGGAGGAAAGCAGAGCTGAAGAAAGAAGGTAGGAAGATTGGGAGGACAGAAAGCCAGCTGCTCTCCAGGCACCAGCACCCCTCTGGAAACTCTGCCTGAAATGCAGTAGAGAAAAAGAAGCCTCAGGCTGCTGCATGATAGAGGTAGAAGCCAAGACCCTGTGGGATGCCAGCATGGAGGTACCACGCTCTGCCCAGTACCATCACCCCAACAACAAATGCAAGCCCAGTGCACACTGTAGCTGCTTACTGACCTGTCACTGTTACTACATAATATACATACCCTGAACGTGAATGTGGGATAGGCATTGGTGCTCAGCATTGAGGGATCACACTCATGCCCATACTCTCTCTCCTGAGGAAGGGAAAAGAAGGCAAGGGCATGGGACAGCTTCCTGTGCAACATCAACTGTCAGAAACATTCAATGGAGGAGAAACTCCTCTTCCAGTTCATTTGCAGAGGCTCATTACCAGCCACTGCTGGAGAAGGACGCTTCTGCTGCTGGACCCTGGCGGAGGTAGTACAGGATCACTGTCAGGGCCAGCACTTGTGCTCCGATGAGATTGTTCTCCCCTTTGGGTTACTCCCTCCAGTGGATACTGCCTATTTTTCTCTGTGGCACAGGCGACAGCAGCATCCAGAGCAAGATGGAGAAGGAGAATCAGAAACCCTTCTGGGTCAGGTGCTGAAAGGATGGACAACCCTATACTCTTCATGAGTCATAGTTAGATGAGTTATCAGGGTAGCATTACTGTGGGAGTTGAGCCAAGACATGGAAAGTTACTAAGGCTTCCCATGAGCCAGCTTTCCAGCAGAGCTCCATGCTGGTCTTCCCCCTTCCTCCCAGAGAGCTACAATAAAGGCAGCTCATCAGATGTTCTGCACATCACTAACTTTTGCTTATGAACTTTATCTTCTCACAGAAGGATGGGGGTGCAGGGAAATCAAGTGCAGTATCTCCTTGATGAATGCACCACAGTCCTTTTGCTGTTTCATGTTGAACCAAAAGGGAAAATGAGGGAAAGGGAAAAGATGAACTCTTGATGACATATTTGGGATACGGAAAGGCCACGTGACATCTTCTGGATGACAAGTTCCTTTACATGGAGTCTTTGCTCTGTGTCCATTGCCCATGTGAAGGGAAGGAGAACAAGCAGAGGACTGAACCTGGGTCTTGCCATGAAGAGCCAGGAGGCTAAGTTGTCTCCCGGAAAGGGGAAATCACAGCATGCCAAAGCCCTCACAACCCTCGCTGATAGCTAGCTGCAGCATCTTGTGCACTTCTTCATAGGAGTCATAAGTAGGGAGGCACAGCTGGTTAAAACTGCAAAACAAAAGAAAAATTTCATTCAGACTAGATCTGACAGGGGACCATCCCCATCACTGCTTTTAGATGGGTTGACACGAGCGTCACACACATTACATGTTATACACTGCTTGCTCACCACAACTAGCTGGTGTCATTCCCAAAAGCACAATGCAGAAAGTCCTACCACCCCAGGATACTTGCCAAGTGTGGGCTGTCGGCAAAGTACTGTGAGTTGGAGCTGCAATGATCTGGAAAGATGGACAGAGTGCAGCAAACCCTCCTGGGGGCAGCTGGGAGGAACCAGTTGTGAACTGCAAGAGCCTGGCCAGCTCTTCCTGCGTGAAACTAGAGACCACAGTCCAAAACCACCTCATGACCTGTTAGGAAATAGGAAAGGTAAAGCCAGTTCAGCCAAGCAAATCAAGTAGGCATATAAGCAAGTTGCAAGAAGATCAGTCAACTGCCCTTGCAAGCGAGTGCTCTACTAATAGTCAGAATTTTTTTGTTTTACCAGGGTGACACATAGAGGCAAGTATTACATAGTTTCTTCTTATCAGTTAAGAGATGTCCCACGCTACTACCTCCCACCAGTCCTTTCCCTTAAAGGAGAAAGCTTATGCTCTCCCCACAGAGATTTTAATTTTAGAAATACCTGCATAGGCAATGAGGTAGGCTTACAATGCAGAAGCTCATTTGCTTCTTGCACTATGCTCATCTTTTACTTTTTCACATCCTCCGGTAATTTTGCAGGAAGGTGGAACCATCCCAGTGTTTACAGCTAGAAGCTCATAGTCCCAATCTCTTTTCATCTTGGGTGTTTTGGCAGCTTCCATTATTTTTCTAACTGAAGCTGCTACCATTCCCATACCCCTCCCACTGGGAATTGCAGGGAGGGATGGGAACAATTACAGGGTACAAATTTAGGCTACTACATCAGTAGTCTTTACAACAGCACTGAATTCCAAACACTCCATGTTGGCTGCAATCATGATCTTCAAGCATCCCTTAGAGATAAGTGTATCACCACGAACATCTTCAGTAGCAATAATTCCCACCAATTCCTCCCAATTCCCTGCTGAACTGTTCTTAATTAGTGTTGTTGGATTTTCTTAAAAAGAACATTGCTGCTGATTTTTACCTGCTGGTAACTAATTAAGTATCACCTCTAGTCAGCCAGGCTGAAGGATTTCTCTAGGGTGAAACATTATTTCATAATGCGTGCAGTCCTACTCCTGACCCCCGAATCTTCCAGTTCGTCCTTCTGCAAGCTAATTTCCAACAAAGAAATCTGTTCCCAGTTTTAAGTTGTCTTCTGCTGTAGCTGGGATAACTGGTTTCAGCAAGGAGGAAGGAGAAACCCTTTCACTTACCTTCTCACGGAAGTGCCAAGACCCTCCTACCACTACAGCATGTGCCTTGAAGTCACAGACACTGATATCTCCAGTACCGCACATAAGCAACTGAAAGGTAAGAGACTGCAGTCAGAAAGTCAGGAGCTCAGGAAACAAGGCAACAGTTACTGTGCCGATTACAAACACTTAAAATGCTTAGAGAATAAACATTTTGGCTTTATTCCAGATCCAGAAAGCACTTCCATTTGTCAGAGAGGAGGGGAAGTAAGGGTAGAGATGCTTATGGAGGCAGCAATTACCTCAAGCTCATTCTCATCAAAAATAGCCAGGAGGTTCTCAGGAACTAACTCGTTAAGACCTGGAAGAGAAGAGGAGAGAAATGCAGCAAGAGCTATCCTCTGGGACATAAAGGCAGAAAGGAGCGGAGAGGAGACAGCCTGTTACCTTTCAGGAAGTGATCCACTTCCTCTCTAACCTGATTGGCCAGCCTGTATTGCGCAAGCAGATTTAGATACAAGATTTTGTTTTCATTGGTCACTGGTATTTGAGCCCCTCCTGTCACCAGTTCCACCACCTGAAAACAGGAGAACACTTGATCTTGAGTGTGACCAGCAGCATTCCCCAAACCTGAACTCCCAACCAGAATAAAGCCAAGCAAGGAGCTACTGCCCAGAGTAAGCTCAATTTTCTGGGGCACAAAGCAGAGTTCTCAGCCACTCCTGCTACAGGCAGAAGGGGTTAAACTGTCTCACCTTCAGGAACTGCCTCCCTCACCTTCTCCAGCTGTCCTGTTTTGCTATACTTCTCTTCAGCAAAGACCAGATCCATCTCGCTCACATCATTGTTCAGTATGAAACAAACTTTGGATTTATAGAATTCTGGGTCATCCGTTTCAAAATACTGTGTGAAAGAAAAAGAAGGCAGGGACATGGAGGGAAGAAAGAAAAACATACATTGTTAACCAGGACTCTGGATCTGCTTCTACTACACCAATGCTCAACCTCTCCCCACACCAATACAGGCTTCAGACAAGGCTGGGAAGCTTTACCTTGTAATGCATACGAAGTCCTATGATCTGAGCCAGGAATGATCTGGTGAAGCGAGCTCGAACCAGTTGTTTGTAAGCACCTCCCAGAGATGATTCATAAAGACACTTTCCTACTAGGCGGCCTGCAAATTCATATACTTTGAGTCGTAAATATGTGGGACGCCCTGGATTTGGATGCACCTGTGAAGACGAAGCAAAATGAAATATCCAAGTACCAGACAAGACTAATAAAAAACAAGTATGGGACTAGTTCAAGTCACTGCATCTCTCAGGCTACCCCAGAAGCTTTAGTGTAATATTCTCAAAGCCAAGCAATAGAAGTAAAATGCCTGAGCCTGCCTAGGAAGAATACAAAATGTTTCACATGCACAGGCCAGAAGCTGTACAAGAGCAGAAAAGTATTCTGAAACATTCAGATCCAACAAAACCTCTAGACACTCTGATGCCACCTCCTCTTGCTCAGAAATCCAGCCTTCCCTGCTGACTGGCCACCCTCTGCTGTTCATCCAGCCAGTTCTTTGACACTTCAATGGGTTAAGATCATTAAGCAAAGCTTTGAGAAAGGCACTGGAAGTGACTGTGCAGGCAAGCTAAAGAATGGGTAAGGTTGCACACCACTTAATAGCAGCAACATTACTTAACCATCAGCATGTCAATGCACACATTTCTGTGCATTCAGCATAGAAACTGCACTCACCAAGGCCTGGTTGTTATCACTAAAGCGGGTAAAGAGTTGATTGGTGGTATCAAATAACGCCTTACAGATGAGCTCAAACCACTCTCTGCGTGGACCTCCCCAGTCCAGAGCTACAAGATAAAACAAGCCTGGTCATCCATGGGTCATCAATTCAAGAGTTTCATGAATGCTGCTCACTATTACCTGACATGACAGCTCATCACCGTGAACAGCTCTATAGCAAAAAAGCAGTAGACAGGGACTCTAGAACTCTAGGTTCTGCTCCCAAACCTAGTCCTGATATTTTTTATTTGGGCCTCAGGTCCCTATGTAAAGTAGGGATAGAATAGCACTGGCAGGATAAGTTGCTAACATCTGTGAGAAAGTGATAGTACTGGAAAGCCACAAAGGATAGACATATTACAAGAAACAAGAATTTCAGACTAAAACTACTTCACCATCATTCCTTTCACTTCCTCCTTAAACATATTCACAAGATAACTCACCTTCTTCATCCTGAAAAATCACTTCAAAGTTTTTGCTCCAGTCAGAAACAGAAAAATTTCGTGTTGCTTTAAAAGACTGCAAAAAAAAAAAAAAAAAAGCAGCAGCCATTACTGCTTGGCACCCCATAGCCAATACGCAATCCTGCACATGTGGATAGGCAATTTAAGCAACACAAAAACCAAGAAACAGTCTAGTACTCTAAAGTATAAAAGTGAGAATTAGGAACTCCTAAGGTCTAATTCTTATTTGTCCAAAGCCACAGAAGCCCATTCCTCATTTTCTATTATAAGGTACATTATCCACATACAGCTCGTCTTAAAACCAGTGTGAGGTCTTAGCACAGCACAGATGTATCCCTCTCAAGGCTGCAGTACGGTATTGTTTAAAGTATTAAAATGCCTGTGGGAAGGAGCAATTTCTGTAAAGCACTCTCAGCCCACGAATTAGAATTAAAAAAGGAACATTTCAGAGAGCATTAGAAAACAGCTTCAAGGGTTCACTGAGTGCATACTCAAAGCAAGTCACGATGCAAAAAAGTAGCAAAATATTTCCAGTGTCTAGAACTTGCTGTGTCCCGATTCTGGATTCCAATTAAAGAAAATTTAAAAAGCTACACAGCAGTCCTCAGTCATACAGGTAGCTTTGGCTTAGCTTATCTTCAAATAGGTTAGAGCATCATGCTAGTCATACCTCTGAGTTAAACACCTTGGTCACATTCATTGTGCCTGTCAACCTTGGACACTAAAGCTTACATTTATTATTGTTATGGCCCTTAATTTATTTTGTCTTACCAGGCTGTAACACCAGTGCTCATGACAGCGCAGGAATTTCCAAAATAGCAGGAAAAATAGTCATGGAAATGCTGTTTAGAAGTGAAGTCATTTTGTAGCAAGCTATTAACCGAAACATAATCTCATAAACACTGCAAGCTTGTACGTGCAGAAAATATTCTAAAACACAGATTTACTGCGTGTAAGTCAAGGGAAATCCCAGCCACTCCTGCTTTCCCCAGAAATGTTCTTTTCCATCTTTGTAACATTACTGTTGTGAGACACATGTGGAAACAATAAGTCAGGATAGCTGCCTGCGCTGTGGACACAGTATTTAGAATGTCAGTTAAGAACTGTATTATATGAATGATGCTTTTTTAAATTCAATTTTAGAAGCACATCAGGTCAAGTCAGTATCAGTGAAGACTTAACTCCAGGACTCTAAAGAATATTTTATCATCACACTGAACCACTACTAGAAGCCTGTTGATGCAAGAGTTTCATCCATGCACCTCAGTAACACCTGACTTGACAGCTTATCTCACTGAATGGCTCTGTACCAGAAAAACAGTAGATGAAGACTAAGGAGCTCTAGGTTCTGCTCCCAAATCTGATCTAAGCAGACATTCTCGCTCTGGGCCTCAGGTTCCAATGTAAAGTGGGAACAGAATAGCACCAGTAGATTTCCTGCTTTTCCAGGCTATGCATGCATTTACCCTAGACATCTCTCAGGGCTTGATTTACTCTGCGACGAGTTCCTTAAAAATTTATCAGAGCTGAAGTTTCCTCATTACTTAAGAAACTGATCTGATCTTACTGGCTGTAGAGAAGGAACATAGCATCCCAGACAATGCCAAACCTGAACACAGAAGAGCTACCTTGAGATTATTTTTCTTTTTTCCATCTCAAGCTGTCTACTGGCATCTGCCTTGAAACAGAAGGACTAATTATTTTAATGTGGTTGCCCCAGCACATGCCAGTTTGGATTTCTTTAGGCACTGAGCAGAAAAAAAAAGAATGGAGGAAGCACTGGACTTAAGTGAAGTGACCAATACACTCACCGACTCCAGCAGACAGTGACGGCTGACCTTCAGCGTGACCTTCGAATGAGGTCTTTTCATATGCACCTGACGTAGCTCTCGCTGAAAGAAGTTCACTTTGTCCTGGAAGGTCTCTGAGCCCCCTGAGAATAGTGACAATTTGGGTCAGGCCTCAGCTGTCAACATCTCAAACATCTAGGTGTCCTGTTTTTGGCTGGGAAAGAGTTAACTTTCTTTCTAGTAGCTGGTATAGTGTTATGTTTTGGGTTCAGTATGAGAAGAATGTTGATAGCAACAATGAAAAACATCAGTGTGTTAACTGGTGTTTATACCAAGTCAATGATTTTTCAGCTTCTCATGCCCAGCCAGCAAGAAGGCTGGAGGGGCACAAGAAGTTGGGAGGGGACACAGCCAGGGCAGCTGACCCAAAGTGGCCAACGGGGTATTCCATACCACATGACATCATGCCCAGTATATGAACTGGGGGGAGTTGGCCTGGGGGGATCACTGCTCAGAAACTAATGGCATTGGTCAGCAAGTGGTGAGCAATTGCATTGTGCATCACTTGTTTTCTATATTCCAATCCTTTAATTATTACTGTCATTTTATTATTGTTATTACTACCATCATTAGTTTCTTCCTTTCTGTTCTATTAAACTGTTCTTATCTCAACCCATAAGTTTTATCTTTTTCTTTCCGATTCTCTCCCCCATCCCACTGTGGGGCAGGGAGTGAGTGAGCAGCTGCACGGTGCTTAGTTGCTGGCTGTGGTTAAACCATGACAACAGGTCAGCTTTACAGCCCAAGGATGATTTTTTTACAGCAAGGTTTGGAGACAGAACTCTAAAGGCAGTTTGCAGTTAGTCTTGCTGACATTCAGATACTCACAGGTGTGCTTTCAAAGAGCCTGACAGAAAAGCCAAACTGAAAAGAAACAGCTGGCATGATGAAATACATTCACTTGAAGCACCAACAGGAACAGAACATGAGACTCTGGGAATCAGAGTCCTCATTAGAGGTCATTCAGTGCTAGCAATCCTCATTCCCTGGGGAAACCAGCAGACTCAAGTGCTAACTTTCTGACTATTGTACCCACCTCACCACCCCTTTACCTATGTTTTTATGCAGAGAGCGAATGAAAGTGGCTGCCAAGATGTTCCTCTCCTTGCAGCTGAGCTCCACAGGGGGTTGGATCCCATCATCCACCACCAGTGTCAGTAATTTGTGCACAGGGTCAGGACCAAGGTATGAAAACTAGCAGCAAAAAGATGCAAGAACGGGTAAACCCATCATGTAGAAGGCACAGTATGTTCAGTAGACAGAGCAACACCACCTGTGCTCTAAAACTTTCTCTGCTCTCTTATGTAGATGCAGTTAACAGGAACACTATTTCAAGCATCCAGACTCCAGTTAGGAGGCTGCTTCAAACTTCACACCCTAGCCTAGGGGCTTCAGTAGACACCACCACAGCATTTTAGCAAGGTTGTGAGGAAAATAAACATGGGAAATGCAAAAGGAATCAAGATTTTTGCCTAGCATTGGGACAAAGGACAGGAAGGAGTGATACAACTGGCTCCTATTCATAAATATTAGCAGAATTCAGGCAATGAGAGGGAATTCCACAGTTGAATCTTATGCAACAAAATGTTGTTGTGGGTGGAAGCCCTTCTCTCCAAAAGGAAAAATCAAACTGTGATTCATCACAAGGACCACAAGATAACAACACGGAGGTGCAGTGACAGCTGCATGGAAAGAGACTCACCTTTGTGCCAGGACATACTCTAAAGGTGAAAAGGCGCCATGGAATAATCTTCAGGTAAAATTCTTTCACTGAGAATTGCTGAGCAACCACAAGGAAAAGAAAATGTTAAAGGTCACTCATCTGTTAAAGGCTGTCCCTGAAACACATGAGGCACAGGACAAATCCATAAGGCCAGGCCTCCCTTCAACCCCAAGGACAGGTTTCTGCAGTATTTGGTGAAATCTTCTTCTGGCACAATACAAAAAACCCCTTAAAGCTGTACAGAACTGTAAGCAACTTGTCAGTAAGATTTTACTGCATGCATTTACGATGGATGCGGGATCCCAGCATGACATGTTTTACAGCAATAAGCCATTGTGTTCAGTAGAACATCACCAGTCTAATTGGAAGGTAATGTTAAGTACACTTGACAAGCTGAATTCAGGACAAGTCTGTAATGCATTAACAAAAAGGGTTTGGAAAAAGTCACACTAACAGCACTATTGCTACTACTCCCTAATTTTCACAAACATTTCAAACAACTTTTAAAAAGCACTTGCAATTGCTGAGTCCAGGAGGTTTGCAGAAATTTCTTCTCAGTGTATTTCTGCCAGAACAAATCACTAACTGTGGAACTGTCATCTTCTGGAGCACAAGCTAAGATGAAATTTTAGCATCTTTAAAGAAAACACAACCATTTCCTGCACAAGCCTGTTCTAGCTGCAATGACTGGAAAAAATGACAAGCAGCATTTCTCCAGAAACAAAGCAAATATGAACAGCAACCCGTTAAAGAAATAACAGCATAGTAAGTTATCTGCTGTGCAGGACAGATGCTCTAGATTATATAGAGACTTATCCAGGGATACAATTACGCAGGCATCAGAATTGCATTAACAACTTTGGCACCCAAAGGAAACCTGCAACGGTACCCACTTCTGTTGATCTCCTTTACCAGGTAACATGATAGAAAAAAGAGTACAAAAGTCCAGAACGATACCCCAAGGATGAAAGGATGCTGAGCTCACAAGGACCCAGCACTCATTCCCAAAGCAGTTCTTAGAGCTGCACGCAGCAGAGATTTAGAACTCTCTAGTGACACTCTCTATCCTGTAACTGTTTCACAGCCCTCTTTCTCTCTTTGTCAGGAAAGCGATACCTTAATTAGTCTTTCACTTTGATGTCTATCACTGCATTTTTCAGAATGCATTCAGATCGCTAGATTAGCAAAGTGAATTTAAGTTTATTAGTAGATTTAGCATAATTTTCTTTCTAGTTTCCCTGATGCTTGTAGGCAATAATAAGGGGTAATAGTTTCTGTTAACATATTCTTACTATAAGAGAATCCTGTTTCTCTTGACTTGCTTGAATCCTGTTTCTTCTGTTTATACATTTACCTTTTGTCCTCTGCCCATTTTTTTTTTCCTTTTCTTTGCCCTGAAACATTCATGAAACAGGACAAAGACATAAAATCTGAGAAGTCTCTTCCTCTATGTTCCAATCTACAGGTATCAGAAACTGACAAAGGGAATTGCAGGTCTGACTTGAACAGAGCTAAGGCAAGGCAAACAGACTATCTATTGAACAATCAGTAAGAAAATTCCCAGTAGGCTTTGGGTCAGACCTAGAAAGACTCATGGAGTCCTAAAACTTCAAGGAGCATTTTAACATTATTCTCAGTCTACTGAGACATTTTACCGCCTAGCCTTAGGCAAACCTTTTTTAACCAAATCTGAGGCACCTAAATCTGGAGCGAAGATACAGGGCACAAGGAAGCTCGTCAGTCGCAGTGTACTTTAAACGTGCACTCAAGAGTGGTAACCTTGTGATATCTACCTTAGGTGACACATAGCAGTACACTTTTTTAGGTTTCTTCACTTTCTCAGGTGTTTGGCTGTCAGAGGGAGAATCTTCATCTTCATCCTCAGTTGCAGTAGAAGGACGGCGCTGGGAGGAGCTCAGGTGCGTTGGTGGAAGTTGCCACTGAGTGTTGGTATAACTAGGAGCATCATAAAGGTAGGCTTCAAAGTAAATACTGACACCCGAGGTGGACACATTGCGTTCTACAATGTTCTTTTCATTCTCTGAGTGAAACAGATAAGAGAGTTGTGTAAATCTTAACGGAGACCAGAATAAAAAAGTAAAGAATCCACAGACCACCAGCAAATTAGTTGCTATGATTTTAAAGAAAAGGCTACACATCCAAAGGAAAATCCGGTCAAGTGAAACTGATGAAGAGAACCCAGGAGTGGGATAAAAAAAGATTTCAAGACAGCAGTTTGTCTGTCCTGGCTTCAGTGACCGGTTGAAGAAAAAAGGAAAAAGGCATACAGAACGTCCATCTCAGAGCACCAGCTTGAAGGCATAGCCACTTGACAGCCGTATTGCAGACTGGCTTACTCATGAAGAAACCAGGAATTATAAAATTGTAAAAAAGCACATAGGTCACATGCACTGTCATTCATCTATATAGCATAACATACAATACATGACTGGCTCACTCCCAGTATGGCCCAGATGCTAAGTACTAGCAAGCAATAAAAATTGCCTAATTTCAGAGGTAAACCTCCTGAGATGGGGAAAAATACATGTGCTTTTATCAGCTGATGAAACAGAGTATCAGCCTTCAGAGACATCCCTTGTCAGGAGCAAATTCATTTACCTTAGCATTTTTAAATGAATAGGCATTCCTTGAGCAATTAAGCATGGCTAGCCTGCAGGGAAGCCACATTTAGCTCTGCCACACAAGTGTGCAGAGCATCTTGTAAGAGGACACCTGGAGAATGAATACTGAGTAGGTCTCGACTCACCGCTTAGAACAATGATGTCAAAATCACCATTGCTTATGGGCTGGTTCTGGTAGGAGATGCAGGCATGGAAACACCCCCTACAGTGCAAGGTGAGTCGGAAGAACACTTCGCAAGTCTGCCGGTTGGACACCACAGACTTCTCAAACACAACGTCAGAGCTCTCTTCTTCTTGAGGACCCAGCTAAACAGAAAACAAATTAATGAAGGGGGCTCTCTGGCTCACCTGAAGTCAAGCAGCAAGTGATGAGGTTGCACTCACCTCATGGATGGAGAGGCTGTAATTGTGCTCATCTATCAGGGACACAGAATTGCTGGTGGGATTGTCATACTCATCTCTGGGAACTATCTGCAGAGTGTGCTGCTGTCCACAAGTCAGCACCAGAGTGGAGAAATGGCAGACGATTTTGGTTTTGGAGGGAACCACCATCCCTGAAGACAATATCAGTTTAGAGTCAAACAAATTCCAAGCTGAAGCTACCAAGAGCAAAGGAAAAGCAACTGGGGCACAATACCCTTGAAAATGGATCAAATCTAAACACATTCTACAACCCTACATTAAAAAAATAAAGTATCTGAGCACTGAAATACATGATGTGGTGCACAGAGTTTGCCTTGGGTCAGAAACTTAATACTGATATAGCAAACCCAGTTACTAGCCTTCTAAAGAATGTTTTTTCCACCATTCTAACCTTCAGCTCAAGACTTGCTCCCACTGCACATACAAAATACAAGTCAGCTGACATCCAAGGAAACATGCAAATTCAGCTTACCAAAAAAACTTTAGCCTGAAGGGTATCCAAATTAAACCTGAGCTTCCCCTTTTTGACGAGGTACATTAGCAAGCTTTGTATCTATTCACAATGCAATGGAATAGAGGTACTTTCAATGAACATGTACATGAAATATAAAAGATGCTGATTGGGGTCAAAAAACAAGAGTAGAAGGAAACCAATTTAAAATGGATAAAAAAGTTTTTAAAGAAGCATATAATCAAAGGTATCAACTGCTCCAGGAGCTTAAAGGAATAGAGTAGGGTATTCAAAAGAGGAAGAGTCAAATCATGACAGCATTTCCAATTCAGATGCAAATAACTCAGTACTTTTACAAAAGGCATTCTCTGACTACTGGATGGATCACGAAGAAGTTACTACAAAACGGAGAACATGACATAAGTGGTTAGGGAGTTTAAGCAGCACTAATGACTTATTCTGTAAGGCAGTTTCTATTTTGCCACATACTGGTAGTCACAAGTATGTTTTAGTCATGGGTCTATTGCTGGGATCTACACATGGCAAGAGGAAAATGGTAAAGGGTAACCCTTTCCCTGTCACCTACCTATTTTAGCTGGAAACACATTTACCTAACTGCCTCCAATACCTCCAAATCCACTTTGAATCATTAGAGGGCCAGTTAGATCTTACCTGGCTGGAACACCTTGTAGTACGGGCTGTAAGCCACATTCAAGCCACCGAGTTTTACAGTGATCTCGTATCTCCCAGCCCTGCGCACAGTGAAGGCCACTTTCACCACATTGGAATTAGGCTCCTGAAGAACTTCCTGGGTTACAGGAATATCAATTGCTAGCTCCACATGGCAGATGTGAACTCGCAGCCCCACAGGCCGGTGAGCAGGGAAGGGTTGCCCATTTTTATAGAATAACTGCATGGGAAATGGAGAAGTCCAGGTCAGCAAAAATATGCAGTGCACAGAGGAAGAGAAAGCAAGTCGCCTTGAGGAAACAAGGGCAAGAACCCCAGCTCAGCAAAGGAAAAAAAATTAAGAGCCAGCTCTGTCACACAGGCTGTGTTCTCCAAAGCAAACAGGGCACAAGTGGGCATTGAACAGCCTCATCTCTTTTGTGCTGGGGTTCAAATGAGTGCCCTGAAAAGAACGTGCCACTAGGCATTTCTTCTCTGCACTGTTAGTGCAATATCAGAGCAGAAGCCAAGAGAACCCACTACCAAAAGGAAAAAAGCAAAGCCACATCCTTTCAGAGAAACAAGCAGATCTTGTCCATTTGTACAGCTAAGCTCTGGAAAAGCTCTCACCAATTTATTATAGAAAACAGTTTGGAGAAGATGCTGACCTATGGAGCTGACCCAGTCTGTGCTGATAAGAAGCATCAGCTTGAAAACGACGTGTTAGATAAAATCACAGGCAGCTCAATCACAGAAGTGATCTGCTGGACAATTTCAGAGGGTAACATACCTCAACCAGTACTTCCTTACAAGGAAAGAATTACACCTTGAAACCCTATGCGCATGGCTCTTCAAGAGCTGCAGCTTGTGGCCAGACCCTGCCTGCCATCTGCAATCAGCCTGCAATCAGCAAGAGGTTACTATTATTCCGTTTCTAAATAAGGGAGGTCGTGGGGCCTGAAGTAGTACGTATCTTGACTGTCAGTGAGAGAAAACAGTGCATGCAACAGCTACTGTTGATGAATAAAGGGCTAAGCAAATGGGAGACAAGCATGAAGTGGAAGGGCACATTGCTGGAGCTGCCATAAGTGAGAGTCAGTAAGGTGAAGGGAATAAATTTAAACAGCAGGAACAGAACAAGTCCCTTTCCCCTCAGCTCTTTTTCACTGCCTGCCCTGGAGTTAGAACACCTTATTCACCTTCAAGCAGAAGGGTTTTCCTTGCCTTACCAGGAGGTATGGGTATGGCAACCTAGCTGAACCTTTCTTCTTATTTCAATACCCTTCTTGGTAGGGAAGGTGGGGCAGAAAGGTGGGCATGAGCCCAGCAAATCTGTTCAAACTTTCTCCACTTAGTTTCAAACTCTCAGTATTCAGGCCCCTCACCTATCTTATTTGTATACTTGTCTCATTCCCCTAGACTTGGCCTTTTGGTATTGGAGAGAAAAAAGAATCCTTGGCAGGCTTTTCCAGGTCAGACAGAATAACACTCAATTTTGGAGGAATGGGGAGCAGCCATGAAGCTTTACAATTCTTGAGTTGTTAAAACGCCCATTCCCATGCTCCCAACTTCAGCTGCACAACCAAAAGATAGCACCAAGTCTGCTGAAGCCAAGGCTCAGCCCACTCACTTCCCAGTAAAGGAAGCAGTAGATAGGACAAGCCTGGTCTCCTCCGGTTCTTCAGAGGATTCTAAAGAGAGGGAGATAAGATTTTAAGGAGCGCAAACCTCAGCTATGCACTTACAGAGTTCTGCAACACAATTATGGGTGGCAGAAGACATAAACAGATAGTTTTCCTACTCCTAAGTTACATCCACCTTGGCCCCAATAAAAAACATTTGAAGAGCCCATCCCTAACTCAGACCTCTGTTCCTGCCCCCAAAGCTGCATGGAAACAGAAATATTCCCTTACATGCACTCGGAAGGCCATGCTATGGCCCACCTCATAGGGGTCCTTCCAATCCCAGGAGATTTTGCAGGACCGGGGATCCAGGTAGTTGCCTCGCACGTAGTCATAAATAGTTCGCTCCCCTCGGCGTTCCCGGTCCTCATGCTGAAGGAAGCTGACTATACGTGCGGCAAGCTCAAAGAGGAACTTAATGGTGAAGAAGAAAACTACCACAGATACTGTGATCCCACCTGCAGCAAGGAGAGAAGAGAGGGTGGTTGCAGCAGCATGGCTGAGTCAGGCACCAAAATCTCCTCTGTGTGAGCCCAAGATGCCTTTTATTAATGACATTCTACTCAACTGCAAATTAGGTGTTTAAGGCAGAAGCTATTGTGTGAACGTTTATGGTTTGTGTTATGCTACAAGTAAGGTTAGAAAATAACAAGTCCCTTAAAACTCTGCAAATGACTGCAAACAGAGAAAAATATGTAAAGGTGGTACAGAGTCTCCGGTATGGCTAGCAGACATCCCAACAGAAGCATGGAATTCCCTTTGAGCTGCAAATTAGAACTACAGAGATTCCTTTAAGGAAAACAGTTGTATAACCACACAACCCCTGCACATCACATTAAGGCTGGATTAAGAAGCATCATGGAGGCAACAACCCTGCACTAGTTCCTGAAAGAAAAAAATAAGGGAGTGGCTTAGGAATGAGGACAATGGAAGGACTTTAGAAGCAAGAATAGTGGAGAGGCAAGTCTGCCAGGTGGAGGGCACAGTGTGGGGTGACAGTAACTTCATGTTTGTTAGGTAGACTCTGAACTAACATGAAAGCAGAAGCTTTCAAGAAATCCTTCTAAAGCCTATGGAGAGGTCAACAAAGACAGTGGCAGCCTTTCCTTCACTTACCAATAATGTAAAACATCAGGTCCCTTCGGTGAGACACACAGCCGAAGATCACAGCTGCATCTAGAACACAAAATAGGCCAAGTCCAATCCAATGACTCTTCCTCACACACACTGGCCTAAACTTAATCTATGATTCCTCAGACAAATACCTATCGATCATCTATCTTCCTCTCCAAGGACATCCCTAAAGCATTATTCCGTAAGACTGTGATTTATGCAAACAGCACAGCATGCTACAATGAACAGTTCTCCCTCCATCACAGATTCCCATTCAGATTCAGGGATCTATAAGGACAACATATTATCCTCAGAAACCAGTGAAAGCAGGCTCTGGCTGCTCCAAGAAGGAGCTACTTTTTGCAGGATCACTAAGTTTGACAGCACCAGCCAAAAGCCACTCATCCAAACTCTCATACCTGCTTGCTACTGCAAGTCACAAAGTTAACTTCTAGTCTGCCATGAAAGCACATCACAGAGCCGCCACCAAAATGGACAGAAGATGACCCTCAACCAGCAACCTTAGAAGAAAAAGCTATGGAATAAAAGGGTTGCAGACAAGACCATCCCCATTTGTTCAGAACAAACAAAATCCTTCTAGGGCAGAGCTGAATCCATTTTTTGCCCTGTAACTCTACTACAGAAAGTACGAATGCAACTGGAAAACAGTCCATCTGTATTTTTCTGCTCACTTCTGCAAAGCAGAGCCTCTCCGCTGAAACTCTCACTGATCAACATACAAGCTAAAACCTTGGTTTTGTACGCTATTAAGATTACAGCAATTTTTAGAGACACCAATCTAGAATCAATTTCTCACTGAGGGGACTGCTAAACAAACATGTAGTAAAAAGACCACACCCAGAACAACAACATGCTGTTTGGTTGATAAGACATAGCTGACAGATGGAAGAGCAGCAGCAAGGAACACGACAAGTAGACAAACAATTTGGCATACACTAATGCATACAATATAGCTCGCCATGTCACCATTCAGTTAGTGAGAAGCTACATTGTGCATTCAAGCTGCTTTTTCTATTTCTTTTTTTTAAACAAACACAAAAGGGGAGTTATTTATCAGTCACCTCAACAGCAGCAGCAATGGACAGCAGCATGCAGAAAGCTTAAATGAGGTATTTCCTCCCAACAATAGCCATGACTTTCCAACCTAGCAAATACCGTTTGCTGGCCTCCACAGATACTCCAACCCTCCAACCAAAGAGCAATCACATACCTTTACACAAGTGTCCATGTTCTAAAAGCCAAAAGGGGGGTACCCATTCTTCAGCATCCTTCCTCTTTGTGCCCAACACTGGGGCTAATGTCAGCAAGAAGAGGCCATAGAGAAGATTATCACAGAGGGAGAAACTCCTGGAACTTGCATCACAGAATCACCGCTGAAAGGTGAGCACAGCAATTTCCTCCTCTTTGTGGAAAAGGGTTGTCCTGCAATATTGCTCCCTATAGCCTGCTGTTTGCTAGCTTCCCTGGAAAAGAAAAAAAACGAGAGAGAAAGGTTAGATGTCTCCACTGTTGTGGGCAAATCTAGCAAGTAGAAACACATGAGAGGTGTAAGATGCAAGAATATCACTAGATGTCAAATGCATAGGAGATGAGCTATAAAGGATGGTGCAGCTAAGAACCTGCATGCTATTTATGAGGAGTGCTAAGGAGCAGGTACCACTTCAAGCCTTCACAACCCACAAAATGTCACGTACTATTCTCAGACTGATTTTGCCCAAATCTAGAGGGCTATTTATAGACAAGCCTAAAAATAATTAAATAAATAAATCTTTGAAAGTTCTTGGATCTCAAAGCAAACTAGATAATTTCTTTTGTTGCTCTTGTTTTAGGTATTCAGGAAACTAGTATCCTCATAAGGCATTTCAGTTTCAGCAGCACTATCCACTAAATTACAGTCTACTGTCAAGATTGAGATTAAAAAAAAAAAAATCAAAAAAAAATCTAACAGCAAGGATTGATGCAGCCCACAAAACCCAGGACATATGCCAGAAGAAAAGCCACAGAACCTACACAGTCAGTATCTACTCATTCAGAACACAGATTATATAAAGGAGTGAGAATGAAATGAACAAACCCACACTCACCACAGCAACTCTCTGTAAAGAGAGTCAGCTCTTCCAGGGATATAAGTGATGCACTCCTTCTGCCTGCCATATCACCGCCTCAGCTGCCACTTCCTCCTTACTCTCGCCTCATCTACCTTCCTCTTCAGATGTCTCTTATTTCCCTCCATCCCAATAATCATACAGATCCGGCTGCCTTTGCATACGTCCACTAAGCTTTGTAATGCATATGAAAACCGACAGGTAAGTCTGTGCAGAGCTCTTTGATTGTGCTGCAGAAGCAGCCAGACTCTCACTCTCTTTTCCTCCCCCACATCTCAAGGAAAATCCCACCCACTCAGCTATTTTCTTCTTTCCTCTGCTTGAGCAAACAGTGTTGCAGTCCCCAAGGCATAAGGTCTCATTCTCTTCCTAGATGAAGGTTTCTAAACTCATATCTCTGTGTATTAAGAATCACAGACTTAGCAATTTCATTGGTATTTGAGTTCTTTCACAGTACATATCCAAGATGTGCTACAAATGGCTGGTTGAAACTCTGCTCCAGCTTGGCCTGGCTGTGGAAGGTGTGTGGTTCCTCCCCACACAGCTGAGGAATTCCACAGAAACTTATCAATATTTGGGAATCTATGACATCTCCCTCCAGCATCTTACAGAACCACTCTCTTCATGTCACTGAAAAAACAACACAAAATTGGCCCTGTGGGTTCATCTACCCAAGCCATTTCTGCCTCAGTCCATAACTCTTTCCCTTCTGTAAAGCATACCACAAGTGACACAGACTCTCTCTTGAAAACATAAAAAGAGAAAGACCCATCACTTCAACAAGATTTTTAAGTCAATTGAAGCCTGAGTATCTTGATCTGGGTTGCAGAATTTCAGAGCTCACTGGACACAGGGAATTAATTATCTCCCTCAATCAGCGCAGCAACTTCTCATTTTATTATCTCTACATGAAGTGGTAAACAAGACACCAAGTCAGGTGGCCACCAGAGATGAAGTGGCTGCCATACAATCAACTTCCCTCTAGCATACACACTGCCATCAGCCTTAAGGAGGCTCTTGCAGCTAGGATACATTGGGGTAAAGAACCAAGTTGTGAGTATCTGGTATCCAAGATATGTTGCCACTCACTTACCAGAATGTAGGTCTAAATTAAAATAGTATCTGTGCTAAGAACTGCCAGCTAACAATCTGGGAAATGAACTCTGAAAATCAGCAATATAAGGTGCCATCGTAGCTAGGCTGGAAAAAAAATGCTGAATTGTCCGACAGGTCTTAGTGATCCAAGGACAGAGCAAGCAACGGTCTCCTGCCATCTGCAGGGAAAATGGGTATTTGGAAAGCTTCACCTTGGTTTGACTCCAGGAGAAGTACTGGCAGAATCAGCATAGACAGTATGGAATCATAAAATAAACCACATTAGTGCTATTGCTTCTCTTAAGTCAGCAAGGAAAGGAAGGTCAGTAATGGGAAAACATTTTGTTTGTATTACTGCTGCTGTGAAGCCAGAAGAACACAGAACAAAGCTCCAGAAGAAAGCACAAGTGTAGCTGCACATACAAAAAGAACTGTAACACAGTAATGGCACATTCGTGTGGCTACTGCTATGATGCCAGTTGGGGGCATGCTATACAGAACTGATTTACTGAGGTCCTAGGAAATCTGTTGTGCCTCTTATTTTTTTTTGGTGCACTGATAAATTTAACTTCCTCTCTTGTCTCCCTTGACAAGTTCCAAAACTAAGAAGATGGACTTAAAACCTTTCTGCAGGTTGATACTACCTCATCCAACCAAGAAGAGAGAACCCTTCATCTCTGTGCAAAACATCCTCTTGATCCACATATGCACAAATGTCCACCACCAATGGCACGTGTGTCTCATGCCACGCACAAGACGACAATTCTCTTCTGAGTAAAAAGGCACAGTATTTTCGCACATTAAGTAGAGCATGCACAAACTAACAAACAGGAATGCCCATGGGAACCTAACTTTAAAATACACCCACAGAAGACTGAAGAGTCAGCGCAAAAGGCACTGAGCAGGCTCCAGTATCAGCTGTCAAGGACAAAAGCCACATCAATGGCCAGTGTCCATACAAAACAGTCATTCTCTCATCAGGGCTGGGATTTGTCATACACGTTTACACGCAAGCCAAATAAAATAGTGACAACAGGAAAAAAAAAAATAACATGGGAGACTTTTGCCAACTGCCTAAGTCTAAAGACTTTTCATCACAACTGAACCACCACCAGGGCTGTCAGCTCCTCCCGCCTTCCTCAAACACAGCAAGCCAGCCAGATGGCAACTTCCAGGCCAGTCTCGTCTGGTACAATCACCCAGGTGGAAAGCTTAGCCACGGTTTCCCTAACAAACCGAGTTCTCCTTTCAGCCTAATTTTCTTCCTCGTTGTCAGAGCCTCAGTCATGGTTCTACTGAGGCCAGCGCTTCAGGAAAAAACTCCTGCATAGTACCTCACCGGCTGCATATCTGCTTTTTCTGACCAGCACACCAGATAAAACCGGTTGCATTTGGAAGATACCAACAGCTGCCAGTTCTCACTAATCCCAAAAGCTTACATGAGAAAGATAATAACAAGGAGGCCTCTCTCACCCTTCCCTGCACAGGGCACTACAAACCAAGTGCCTGGGACTAGTCTGAGAACACGGAGAACGTTTCCTTATGTGTGCAGAAGAGATACTTCAGGTCAGACTACACCATTACGGCTGCAGAAAGCACAGCTGCAATTATGCTCATTTGCCAGGATTTCAGGTCACAGCTGTTGGCAGGATCTACGGATCCTGACAACCTGCTGCTCTTCATGAAGAAGTTCACGAGCTAGAGTGCAGCACAGCCAGCTTGACTTGAAGTCTTCAAAACGCGCCAGCCCGGCGAGCTTAAGGAAGCGGGCTGAAGACCTCCGTGCCCTCCCAGCTCCGCAAAGGGGGGAAGGAGGGCGACGGCTGCGCTGCGGTTCCCCCTCCAGCCCGCACCAGCTGTGGCTCGGCGGGGCCACCAAACCCCGCGGCCTTGCCACAGGCGCCAGCCCCCCCCAACCTACCCCCCGTGCCACCGGCAGCGCCGTGCAAACGGCACGGCTAAACCTGAAGAGAAAGCCGGAGGCCGGCGCGGGGCAGGCGGAGCCAGCTCCTCCCGCTCACCGGGAGCCCCGCTCCCGCCCGCCCCCGCCGCCGGCAGAGCGGGGACCTCCGCCGCGGTAGCTCCAGGCCTGCCAGGGGCAGCGGCGGGGCGGCCCCCAGCACGGGCGCCCGGGGCCGGCAGCGGGGCCGCCCGCGCCCCTCCCGCCGCCACCCGCGACCGGGCCGGGCCCGGCCGGGCCACCACCCCGGCGGGACGCCCGAGCACGGCGGGGCGACTGAGTCGCAGCTCCCTCGCCCCGGGAGCCCCGCTCCCCCCGCCGGAGCCCGCCCTCCCCTCCCGTCCCCTCCCCCCAGGCGCGGGAGGGGGCGGGGAGCGCCGTTACCGAGGGCTCCGGCGGCGGCCGCGGCGTCGGGCCCGCTCCTGCGCGCGACCGGCGCGGGCTCCCACTGCCCCGTGCCGGCGGCCGGAAATGACGCCACGCCCGGACCTTCTCGGCGAGGCGGGACGCGGTGACGCGTCGTGGCGGCACCGGAAGTAGCGGCGGCGGCGGCAGCAGCCGCAGTAGTAGCGGCGGCGGCAGGATGGTGAGCGGGGCGCGGGCGGGGGGGCCGTGCGGTGCCGTGGTCTCTCCCCAGCTCATCGCGGCTGTGTGTCCCTCTGCTTGCAGGGGAAGCAGAAGAAGGCGAGAAAGTACGCGGTCATGAAGCGCATGATCAGCCTCCGGGACCAGCGCATGTGAGTGTGGCTGCGGCTGGGCCCGGGCCCAGGCGGGGCTCCGGAGCCGGCTGCGCGGGGCTGGCCGTCCCCGCGTCCTGCTCGGGAGGGGCGGGAGGGGATCCTGGCCCAGGCCTCTCCGCCGCTGGCCGCCCTTCCCCGTCCCCACCCCGCCAGGATGCCTGCGTTTCCTTGCAGTAACGAGAAGGACCGGGTGAAAGCCCCCGTGAAGAAGAAAGAGGACCCGAGTGCCATTAAGGAGCGGGAGGTGTAAGTGCTGCCGGCGCTTTGAGGAGGGAGGGAGAGAGGGAGGGAGGGCCGGCCAGCCACGCTGCAGGCTTCGACTGAGGGCGTTTCGGAGTAGTAAGTGGTGCCCCAAACCAAGGGATTGGGTTTAGGAGGCGGCGGGAGGCCTGGCAGGCCACCATCCTGTGCTGCCTTGTGTTGTTTCTGTGCGTAGGATGAGAGGAAATGGCCTCAAGTTGCGCCAGGGGAGTTTTAGATAGGATGTTCGGAAAAACTTCTTTACTGAAAGGGTTGTCGGGCATTGGAACAGGCTGCCCAGGGAACTGGTGGTGTCACCATCCCTGAAGGTATTCAAAAAGCACATAGACAAGGCGCTTCAGGACACGGTTTAGTGGGCATGGTTGACGGTTGCACTCAATGATCTTAAAGGTCTTTTCCAACATAAATGATTCTATGATTACCCTTCTTTCATTCTGTGCAAGTTGTATGATTGGATATGTTGTTAACTGCAATTAACTGATTTGAATTCTTTGTCTTCCTGGCAGCCCCCAGCATCCCTCTTGCTTGTTCTTCCAGTATAATACACAGTTGGGCCCCCCTTATCACATCCTGGTTGACACTAACTTCATCAACTTCTCGATCAAGGCCAAGCTGGACCTAGTACAGTCAATGATGGACTGTCTCTATGCCAAGTGTGAGTGTCTGCATCACTCGCATCTTCTTTTGGACCATGTAGTGCCACGGTGTGCTTGTGATGTGCTTTATCAGCCTCGTACCACTAGCTGAGGATAACAGAAATCTTGAAAAAAGGATGTGTGCTATAATCATCGAGCTCATTGTTCGTGGCTATGGTAACCCTGGAACTGTCTCTGGTTTCAGTCAAACAATGGTCTTAAATGTTAATCTCAGCAAAGGTAAAGGATTAGTAACTTAAAAATCTAAAATTACCATGGTATGGTCAAATTCAGTGGCTCTACGTTTCATCACTTTGCAACTTTATCAGTTCTCATAAGTTTAAAACTGTAATATGTTGTAGAGTTCCATGATAGTTCCTGGGCATGTGGGCAATATGTAGGGGTCTGTGAAGAAATACTGCTTGGGTTTAATACAGGCTTTTTTTGCATGTAGGTATTCCATGTATCACAGACTGTGTAATGGGTGAAATTGAAAAGTTAGGACAGAAGTACCGTGTGGCGTTAAGGTAGGTGCAGGGTGTTCTTCTCTGTTTCTAGAACTTAACGTTTTAATATAAATAAATGAAAAGCACTTTCCATGATGGTGCTTGTGGACTAGAGAGTAGATAGGTTGTTGCAGATTCCTGAACTGGGTTTTATTTCTCTGGCTGTATGAGATCAGTACGATGGCTCGAGTTGTAGATGATTTTTTTAAAAACTAAATGGTAGGTATGAGTGCCTAATATCGATCTGTTAATCTTTTTTTTCCCCTAAGACTTTCAAAATAATGGTTCCTCCTGTTTCTCAAAATATATGTAGATTTCTTTTTAAATTACAGAATTACAGAATTTTCTGAAAATAAATAAAGAAGTGACCCAAGTCTTATCGAACCTTTCACTCTTGCCTCATGTTATTCCTGTAGGAGTAGGTAGCATGTGCTGATAATCTAGAGCCAGGTTATTTTGTGATCTGTACAAAACTAGTCCAATGTACTTTGCTGCAGGTGTACCGTCAGATGTATTGTTCTTTACTCTTTATTTTGGCCTGTTGTGTTGTAAAGTATCTGAGTGCATCCCCTAAACAGCTTTGATGTTCCCCTTCAGGGAGGAGAAGTTTTCCGATGTGCATGGTATGAACATTCAGATACCAGAAATTCTAGTTCTTCCCACAGATAACTTGTTTCAAATGACTTTGTTAGGCAAGAGCCTAACATTGTAGGGATCTTGAATCCAACTAACAAGTACTAAGAAATACTTAACCTATAATAACTAGCCAGATAAATGGCATTCTTTTTTTGCTCCTCATTACAATTGACTGTTGTGTACCATTCACTCCATCCATTCAGCCCTTGTTTTGAGAATAACGTGCTGTGTATCACAGAAAGGGGCATTCCTGTTCCCCTGTCCTGTGTTACTGTACACTCTGGTCTGGTTGCTGTGATGCTGCCTTCTATGTCCCCACAGAATTGCCAAGGACCCTCGTTTTGAACGCTTGCCATGTATGCACAAAGGAACCTATGCAGACGACTGCTTGGTACAGAGGGTCACTCAGGTATTTCTGTTTCTGAAATTTTCAATACTGTGCTAACATACTAAAAATTCCTGAACATTCCTAGTTACTGATGACTTACATTTCCCACAAAGTGACTGTAAAATCTCACTAAGGGGCTGTTTCAGTCCCTAGCACAACTTTATTTGAAGCAAGGTATAGTCTTCCCTGAGCATTCTTCTCGTGTAGGTCAGCATCAAGAAGCACTTAGGATGAGAAAGCTGTCAGCTGGGAAGGCTGGACAGGTTTTGGATATTTCTGTGAGTCTGTTTTGATGAGCAGAATGATGTTACTAGACTGCTGCGGAATTCTGTACAAGTTGTAGTAATGCCTTGCTAATGACTCGTAGACCTCTTGTGTTAAATGAGCTCACAGAATAGAAGCTTTTGCTCAGCTTTGTTTCTTTTCTGCGGGTTCACTGGTGTTTGATCTGAGCCTCTTTTTTTGCAGCACAAATGTTACATTGTGGCCACAGTGGATAAAGAGCTCAAGCGGAGAATACGAAAAATCCCAGGAGTGCCTATAATGTATATTTCCAGGCACAGGTAAGGGACCCTCCCACAAGGAGGAACACTGCCTGGTACAATCCTTGTCTGACAGGGACTCTATCACCATGTATTTCTCTCCTGCATTGTCTATAGTGCAGGTTGCAGTAAAGGGCCTAGTGTTCACACAAAAGTAGAAGTACAGCTGCTGCTGGAAAGAGACTGGTCACAGACCCACTTTTACTGCAGTCTACATATTTACTTGCTTTTACCCAGAAAACTAGTTTCCTTGAGGCCAGTGTTACCATAGATCGGTTTTGCTTACCAGCAGCAGCAGCAGGACTACCAGGCAAGTGCATTCTACAGGTTCTTGAGGAAAAGAACCATTCTTGTTCCATATTCTGTTTGGTCGCTTTATGTAACCTCAGCTAAGAGATTGAATTTGCTTCTTAGCTAAAAACCAAACCAACTCGGACGGACACTTATGCAGCAATTTCAATGCAGCAGATTTTTCCAGTATCTGCAAGTACTGGCTCACGTTATATATTTATTTTTTTATATTCAATAGGACCAGTGATCTACTGTAAAAACATTTGCTTAAAACCATTTCCTGTTCCTTCCAAAGTACTCATAAAGCCTAGACTAAGAAGACTTTACTCACCTTTGTTTGTCATATATACATAATGTACAGCCCAGATTTATCTTGCATCAAACCTATGCCAAATTGTTTCACAGTATGGTAGATATGTTTGGTAGCATTGTAAGGAGAGAAGTCAGGATGTGGAGAGAAAAGGGCCAAAGTCATCAGATGGGATGGGAGAGATACTGGGAAGGAGGCAATTGTGCTAGCAGTGGAGACAATGAGTCTAGTAACATGCAGACAGAGCAATATATCAGAAATTAGAAGGTTGATTGCTATAAATATGTAAAGTCTTAACTGATCTGTAATTAGAACATGACTCAGGACATTTTTCTCTCAAAACATCTTTTCCCCTTATTCACTGTGGCCATGAATCATAAGTTGAATGGCCAAAGTTTTATTCTTTGTGGTGGTCTGCTCTTCAATCCCAAGTCAGATCTTACAAAACCACCATTTTTTTCCTTCTCTGGTGATGGTGAGTTTTTGAGCTGCCCAATTTCTGAATTTGAGGTGAAGGATAACAGCAACCTTATGAAGGCTTTTCACTTTCAGGAGTAATATTTTTCTTCCTGGGGATCTGAGCTGCAGATATAAATGCAACAAAGCTTTTTGCTGTTCAGTCTGCCTGCAAGCCTGTTGCTGCGTGGGGAGGGGAGCAATGTGGAGCAGGTTGTCCTCATAGGTTTTCCCTCTTTCTTTCTCAGATACAATATTGAGAGGATGCCAGATGATTACGGAGCTCCTCGATTCTAACCTGTCCAGCCAAGCCATCAATGACAGGACTCTGAGCCAGGATAAGGGTCCTTCTGGTTCCAACCCTCCTGCTTTCTTTTTTGCTGGGACGCTGCTCGTAGGACTGTGGGTGACATTGGACTAACTTCATAGCCTTGATCTTCTAAGAAAAAGCTACTTGGAAGAGTCTGTTTTTATTCATCCTTGTTCTGACTTGGCCTGATTACCTATAGCTGGGAGAAGCGTATGGGAAAGAGGGGACAGCAGTGCCCGGAACATGCCTAACTCCCTCTTCACTGGGATCATTGGAAAAAGTGATTTCAGCATTCCAAATTAAATATTGGTGATGCAACTCTGGCTGAGAAAGAAGCCACAGAAATTTTAGAAGTTTCTTATTGCTGCACCTGCAGCAGGACAGCTATTCCTCTGGAAAATCCCTCACACCTGTCCTACGAGCAAATTGGAACCTGCGTTCTGGAGAAAAGCTGTCAAACCTGCACCGGTTGGCATGCCTTCTCTGGACCAGTGGTCTGGAAGATTTTAATTCAGAATTGATGGGCTTTTATTCAACTGTACAATGAATGAAGTTTGGTTAAGCGTCCTGCTCAGATTCTTGTGTCTGTACTGGGTTAGCTGGCAGCCTAGTCCTTTTGCTTATATACAGAGTGGTGGCGGGAGGGCAGGACTGGGTCAGGACAGATCTCTCCCTCTTGTGTGCTTGGCATCTGTGCACCTCAAAGCCTTATCCCTTTCGTTAGGTGTCAGGGAGGAGGAGGAAGGTATCAAACTGTGGCAGGAAGGTGTCGAACTGGGTAAGCTATTAATGTGGGCTGGGAGCAGAGTCAGTGGGGGGGAGTCGGAGCAATGGCTGCAGATCAAAAGAGTCTCACAGAGACCTGCAGCATTTGCTGCAGGGAAGGAAGTGGTCAGAGGAGGGAGGGAAAAGAGATGGTTAAGCCACATGGAGAAGTGCAGCGGAAAAAATATTTCAAAGCCATAACCTTGTATACTCCTATCTTCTCAATTACTCTTTAATTTTTAGCAATATAATTTGCTCTTCTGAGAATTGTCTTAAGACTGCGAGATGACAGACAGTATGAGGGTCACCAGGGGCCAATGTGCCGAAGTGTGCTTCCTGGCCAAAATGCTATAGTTGAGGTATAGTAAAGAGGGAGACTGAAAAGTTATATTCTTGGTATAATTAGGAAAATTTCCAAACTTTAATAGAGCTTTTATCCTGTGGTGCCTTACACTGGTTTGGCTGCAGAGAATAGCTGAACTCAGCTGTCTGTATGTTGGACAGCATACAGTGAAGATAGTACCTCTCATATGCTAATCATTTCCTGTCCTTGGGAAATGCCCTGACATGCTAATAACTTTCTTGCTAGCACCCTGCCTCTACAGATAGTGCAGGAAATTTTGGGAACACATCAGACTTACCCCTCCTATTATCTCTTGCTTGCTGCAGGCTCACCTACCGTTGTGGTTTAACCCCAGCCAGCAACTAAGCACCATGCAGCTGCTCTCTCGCTCCCCCCCACCCCCAATTGACACCCAGTTAGTACCCAAGTGTTGATTCCTCCCAGCCCCACTCCCCCCAGTTTACATCCTAGACATGACATCACATGGTATGGAATATGCCTTTGGCCAGTTTGGGTCAGCTGTCCTGGCTATGTCCCCTCCCAAATTCTTGTGCCCCTCCTTGCTGGCTGGGCATGAAAAGCTGAATAATCCTTGCTTAGTCTAAACATTACTTAGCAATAACTGAAAACATCAGTGTGTTATCAACATTCTTCTCATACTGAACCCAAAACATAATGCTATACCAGCTACTAGGAAGACAATTAACTCTATCTCAGCTGAAACCAGGACAGCTACTAAACTCATCCCTGAAATAACAGCATACTGACACTTTCAAAACATAGCCCCTTCCAAGCTATCACAATTGAAGTTTATCTTCACCTCCAGCCAGGAAGAGGATAGCCAACAACCCTGAGATTTTACGCTCAGTGTATAATTGTACATTTCAAAAATAATATGCTTAGTTTTGTTCTCTCAATCCAAGTCATGTTTCTTTAAGCTAAATGTTTAAGTATTGTCATGAACACTTGAAGACCATGTTTAGTCAAATGAGAACTGAGAAACAGTTGTAGGATTAGATCTGTGTAACTTGGTTTTCAGAATAATTCTAGTTTTGACAGACTTCTTCAAGTACAGAGTTAACTAGAATTGTTCCTGTACAAACAACTTCACTTGAATTAACCAAAATGGAAGGAGACTGCAGAAGAAAGGAATGGACACTCATGGTAATATTTGATAGAAGTCTTTCTGGTGCTGGAGAAGAGGTCAAAGGCACAGCAACCTGATGAATTTGGGGAATGTCTGCCTGCCAGCAGAATGCCTATTGGAGGGACTTCATGAAAATACATGTATTTAGTATGAACTGTGGGTAGGAATTAAAGCAAATGTGCCCATTTACTTCAGTCTTTTACTCCTTAAATTAATGTTCCTTATGATCTACTTTGTTTTAGTAACAGGAGAAGGAACCTAGAATAGGCATAAGGTAATTGCTAAAGAAGCGTTAAGAGGGTTGGAGAATGAACAGCAAGGAGAAAGTATTAGCAGTGAGTGAACCCATCAGGAAATTTTCATTAGTTGAGTATAATCGGCAAGACAGAAAAAACTTGAGTATTAATTTAAAGAGCCTAGTCAGAAGAGAAACAGGACAGTAGAGGACTGCCTGAGTCATCAGCTGCTTCCCCTGCAGTCCCAGGGAACCTGTGTACCAGACACTTGGTTCAGAGGAAAATATTTATTCCATGTACACCATGGCATCCCAACCTCAGATCCAACTTAGAGTATGTCAGAGGAGGAAAGATCATTGTAACAGGAAGGAGTTTGGTAAGCAAGAATGCTTTGATGTTCCTATGAATGCAGAACTCTGCCAGTCCAAACCAGAAGAGAAATTCCTTCCTGACCCAGTTGGTTTAAACCTGCACACAAGTTAGATATCAAGCAGATGCCTGCAATGTTTCTCAAGTAACTCTAGGTAATCTGGCCTCCCCCCTAACATCTTGTCTTTTGCTGTAGCCAGTTTCCATAGCTTCAGAAGACAGAGAATAATCAGAAAAGCCACAAAAAGAAGAAGGTCTTAATTTATGCAAAGAATGGGAGAAAATAATTTCTACTCCTTTCAGGCCAGAAGGCCCAAGATTGCTGCAGCGTTACCACCAGATGAAGTGAAGAAACTTAAGCTGCTGATCGAAGATGTGACACCAGTTAGTTGAGGGATAACTGAAACCTGGTAGAATAACATTTAGAAGCAGGAAGAGCATGAGCTATTTAAAAAATGAACTAAAAGCAGCATGATGACATACATTAATGTTACAGACTGTAAAAGAGGGCATAATGTGGGCTTAACAGTGTTGCTTTAGGACAAGGTAATGTTGGGTAAAGCAAATGTATCTTGGGTGGCAGGAGTCAACTCTATGGCTGCCCAAACCAGATTTGGGTATTGACAAAAGCACCTGTCAAGTTATTTGGAAGTTACACTTTGGCCTCTTCAACATTGGCCTCTTCAACATAGGCTGGAAAACAATTGCTACTGAAAATGGTTCAGTACATGTATTTCTCCGTAAGGGAAGTTAACAGGTTTCTTCACAATATTGAGTAACCACAACAAACAGCAAAAATATTGGGAGGGACCTGCCTGCAGGAAATAACCTTGAGTAAACTGATCAAAAGAGAACTTACTTTGAGTGAATCAATCGGGAGAATAGATCAAAGGATGTTAGCAACAGGATTTCCCTATTTTGAAAGGACAGACTTAGTTAGTGAGTAAACTGGCCCAAAGAGCTCAGGGATATAAATGTTAACTACATGTACGATGCAGAGGAGGTGAGGGCTAAAAGTACCAGTGCTATCTACAAGTCATATTCACTACAAGAGAAATCTTAGAGGAGCACCACCCTAGATGGAAAAGGATCAATAATCACCTCTAGGTGAAAGGAAAGGATACTAAAGTATAGAAAAGACAGTTTTATGTGTATTAAATTAATTAAGATAGTTTTCTTAAAGATTTGCATCTCATAACTTGAGTCCACACTACCTGAAGCTTTTCTTGAAGATTCATGGAGTATCACCTCTGTGGATTCCCTGGAATTTAACAACAGATGAACACAAAGACCAGCTTTTCCAGCAGAGAGGTCAAAGCTTTTCTCTGCCTAACAATCTGGTTTTCCTGATTTTTCTTTTGACTGAAAGGTCTTTGGACTTTTCCTCCAACACCTGCCTTTTCCCACTGGCCAGGGATCCTTGATTCGCCAGCCATGAACTAGAGACTGAACATGAGAAAAATTGCTCAGGTTTTCTGTATTTGGGAACGAGGGCAAGCAGTGAGACACCACAACACTAGTGCACTGGTGACCAAAACAGTAGCCACTAGGCTTCACTGCCCAGCTAGTAGAATTCATACGCGCAAGCCCTTGTGTCTTTTCTCAATAATGGGAGTTCAGCACTTTGCCTAGGTCTTTGCTAACTGGCTACAGAACGTATTTGTATGTTTAACTCATACTTCAGCGTGGGAAGCGAGAAACACACAAAAAAATTCTTTCCTGCTCCTCAGTGCAGTTGCTTCTGTAATGGATGAGGCAATTTCACACATCAGCTGCTCCGTTCACGTTTTTGCCTCTCAGGTTTATCACCAGCATCTTGACTGAAAAAAACCCGAATCGTTCACGTTGTTTCTAGCGGTGGGAGGACCCGGCATGGCCCCCATCCCCACGCGGGGGCTCTGGGCCGTCATTCGCGAGGCCGCAGAAGCCCTTTGCGTTTGCCCTTTCCCAAGGCCTAGCTCAGCTGGCCGTGCTCCTTTCACCCTTCAACCGCTACAGCCATTAATTATCTCTGCCATCGCACCTCGGGTCGCCGACACCGGGTTTGCCCTAGCCGCGTAGGGGCCGAAGCACGGTGCCGCCCGCGGCGCGCCAGAACCGTTGCCGGTGGCGGCACAGCCCCCGACGGGAGCGGCGGGCAGACGCGGAAACATGGCCGCCGCCGCCGCCCCGGGGTAACCCAGGTCACCGGCGCCCCCGCCCCCGTAGCGCCACGGCCTGCGGGAGGCCGCCGGGGGCCGGGCCGGCCATACACAGCCTTGCTTGCGGGCCGGCGGCAGCACCCGCCTGCTCGTCGCCCCCCGCCCCTGCACAAAACGGAGCCCCCGCCCCGCGCCCCGGCCCCCTCTAGCTCCCTTCCGTCGCCTGCCTCGCTCTTGCCCGGGCCGACCGGCGGCGGGCGGGAAGCGGCGCTCTGGACTCGCCTCCGCCCCTCTCTATGCGCCCTGCCGCGGCCTTAGCGTCCTCCCTCCAGCAGTGACGGCGACCGCCCGCTAGGCGGCGCCACCCCCCCGACGAGGGGCGCCGCTCGACGCTCTAGCGCGCCGCTGGCGCTCTACGGCCCGGGAGGGCGGTGCGCCTGCCCGCGCAGGCGCCGTGGGCCGCACGCGCCGCCGCCGCGGCCTGTGGAAGGGGCCGCGCTCCGCTCCCGCCGCCGCCGCAGCAGCCCCGCCATGTACCCGGCCTGGGGCTTGTACGGGGCGGCGGGGCACTACCCGCCGCCGCCCACCTCCATCCCGCCCCCGCCGCTGCCCATCCCTCCCCCCAGCGTGCCGCCTCCCGCCGTCCCGCCGATGCCGCTGCCCAGCTACCCGCCGCCGGGCCCCGCGCCCCCCGCCGCCGCCGCCGCCGCCCCGCCGCCGCCTCCTCCCGCCGGTACCTCGGGGTTCCTGAGCCTGCAGGAGCAGCACCTGGCGCAGCTGCAGCAGCTCCAGCAGATGCACCAGAAGCAGCTGCAGTCCGTGCTGCTGGGGCCGCCGCCGCCGCCGGGGCCGCCCCCCCCGGGGCTGCCGCCGCCGCCGCTGCCCGGCTCCTTCACCGACTGGCAGCAGCAGCCGCCGCCGCCCGTGCCGCCGCCGGTCCGCAGCTACCAGAAGCAGTTCGCCCACCGCGAGCCGCCGCCGCCGACCCGCAAGCCGCCCGCCGCCGCCCGGGAGCGCGACGGCCAGGAGCCGCCCGGCGGGCACGGCGACTGGGGCGAGCCGGTGCCCTCCTCGCCGGTGCCCATGGACATGGAGCTGTCCTCGCCGCCGCAGTCCCCGCAGCCCGCCGCCCAGGCCTACCTGCCCCCGGCCCAGGCCTACCTGCCGCCCCCGCAGGCGGAGCCCTACCTGCCCCCCGCCCAGCCGCCCCCGGCCCAGTCCCCGCCGCTCCAGCCCTACCTGCCGCGGGCGCAGGCCTCCCAGCCGCCCCCCTCCTTCTCCGAGCCACCGCCCCCCTACCTGGAGCCCCCGCCGGCCACCGCCTCCCAGCCCTACCTGCCGCCTCCCGCCCAGGGCTACATGGCGCACCCCCAGCCCTACCTGCTCTCCTCCCAGGCCTCCCCTTCCCAGCCGGCGCAGCCCGGCCTGGCGCCCTCCATCCCTCCCCCGGCCAAGCCATCGCAGGCCCATTTCCCCCCGCCCCAGCCGTCCTTGCCCCTGCCCGCCGCTGCCCAGCCGGAGGCCGCGCAGGGTGCCAGCAAGGAGGCCGGTGGCACCGAGCAGCCGGACCCCTCCACCATGACTCCCCAGGTAAGGCAACGCCGCCTCCTCCGCGCTCGCTCCCGCGGCCCCGGCTGGCAGGGGCAGCCGCCGGGGCAGCGGTGGCGATTAACCGCTGCTGGCGGATAGGTCTGCGAGCGAGGGCAGTTAGTAAACACGCCGTGTTTGCATAATACTTGAAGGGTTTGGACGCAACCCGTGGAAGTCCGGCAATGGCGCGGCTCGGGCGAGTCTCTGTAATCGCTTCTTTATCCAGGGGTGCTTGTTGGGACGTAACAAGTCATCATTTTTCAGGAGCCAGTGAGTTGTTTATGGAAAAGTCTAACTCCTGGCTGAATTTAATTTTCCTGGGGGGGGGGGGGTTGTTGGTCTCTGGAGAATTGTTTTCCGAAGTACAGTGTGTGGGCGACCTGCAGCGAACCTCTGATGACTTCGTCCGGCATGTTCTGAGATGCAACAGACTGTTTGCTTAGTGCACGTTGCAGGATGAGTGCCTCTTGTCTTTGGCGATTCCTTCATTTAGTTTTCTCATGGGGTCGTGTTTCAGTTGTCTGCCCGATTGGTGTAGAATTATGACTATTTTAATCTTACCGCACATAGTTAAAGCTGCAAAAGTGTTTCTGTTGTAGTACATAGTTGCCCTTTGCTTTGACTTGCGTGTTGTGTGCTACACGTGCCTGATCTTCCAGTACAAGATTGTGTGGGGCGTTGGAGGGAAATGCTCTGAAATGCTTTTGAGGTGAAAAATGTTGTTAATGCTGTGTGCTTTTTATGCGTACGTTAGGGCCGAAATGCCTGCAAAATGTTCACGTGCTTCACTTCCTAAATGTGAGCAGTTCCAGTGAACTCGGCGTGACCATTCAAATGCATTAAGTTAGGGACAATCCAGTTGCTTAAGGTTAAGCATGCACAAAGAGACAGGCATGTTGAGGTCCTCCACTATGTATACAGGTCAGTCAGATTCGCTGAGGCTTTTGCATGGTTTTAGGGTCAGCTTGTAGAGATCCAGCTGTAACGACAAAGCTGAAGTGCATGCTTTAAATTGACTTTATTTATCTTTAAAAGTTATCTATTTTTGGCAAATTGGTCTTAGGATTCTGATTTGAACTTAAGTTCACAAAAATCCTGTTGTGCCATATTGAAGTCACTGACACTTTAAATTTGTTAATCGTTGGGACACCTTTTTAATTTCCTACCAATATCTGAATATGTTTGGGAATGTATCATTTTTTAAGTTTGCACCATATAACTAATCACTGCCTAGCAAAGTGGTGATTTCAGTTCATGAATTTAATTTTACAAAGGTTTTGGACAGTACTAGTTGATCTTTTACAGTGAGAGCAATGGGACTCATTAAATTTTTTTAATGACAAAACCAAAACCTTGAAAAATCAGGTGTAAAAAGTGATGTTAATTCGGTATTGAGGCTGCTTGATGACTTCTTAAATTATTGAACTTGAGATTGAACAGTAAACTGTAATTCCTCCCCCCTTATGTAGCCTGAAACTTCATTAATGTTATTTAATTGTTCCTCAACTACTCTGTCCTTTCCGGAAGAGTAGCAAGTAGTGCATTATTGTGGTGCACACATAGAAGTGGCAGAATACTGCTGAAGTTTACATTGTCTGGTTTATGAGTGTTTGTACAAACAACTTCTATCTTGAGTAGTTTGTTTACTCTCATGCACAATTCAGTGTTAATTCAAAAGGAATCTGGTACTTTGCTGGTCATAAATTTGTTATAACAGGTTGATATGATTTTGGCTATCTTGGGCTGTAAAATGAGACAGTATTTGGAGCAACAAGTCCTTACACAACAGGAATAGGAAAGACAAAGTGTGGTGATGCTTTCTTCCTGATGATATTAAAAGCCAAGTAGAGAAATGCTGTAATTTGTAATTTATAAGATCCTATTAAGCCTTTGTTTAAACTGGTAATTGAAAACAATTCTTTTTGTTCTTATCCCACAGTAACAGTGGCTGCAGCCAAATAGATCAGCGTTTTTCTCTTAACATAGAAAATACACAATTTGCCATGACTTAGTGTTTTATTTCCCTTTTCTGTCTAAAACCAAGATACTGCTCTTTGCCTTGACAATATTGTGAGTTTATAGTAGTTTATTACATGAGTATACAGTTGGATTAAATTACTGGATTCTTGTGTTTCTTTACAATTAGATGCATCTTTTGTCAAGTCCTGTTAAAATACCTGTTCTATTTCTTTAATGGTCCATCTGATATTTGGGTACTGTATGCTGCTATTTATTTACAGTAGTAAACAAATATTTGTGGGTGCATCTGTACCCATAAATATGCATTTATCTACATCTGTTAAAGCTACCTTAGCTTTACCATGTCACCTTTCAGCAGATTGCTGCACTCTTTACAATCCCCCTTTTGTTTTATAAAGGGTGCTAAACCATTCTTTTGCTATCCTTACCAGAAAAGGACCAAGTGTGCCCCAAAATAGGCATTGTGTTATGGCCTACGGTCGCCTAAATTCATTTTGAAGTAGTCTTTTGGCGTGGGCTCTACATTAATGTTTTTGATGGTATGTCCTGTGGTCAGGAGCTGATAGTGCCGCTTTCAGTGTTCCCTGTAAAATGCAACAGGCATAGTCTGCTGGTCAGCCAAAGATGGAAAAAGGCATATGTTGATGCTGGTGTGTTCCTTGGGCTTAAGGATTGTAACTGGACTTGAATAATGACAGTCATCATGAGGAGATAAGCACTCAAATAACTGAACTTTCTGCCATCAGGAATTTTCTACGCTAGCACTTCTGTTTTACTCAGACTAAGCTGTAGAAATCTACCTTTCTGCTTTTCTCGTGCTTTGCAGATAGAACATGCAATACGTGTGTCACTGACTTCATCTGCTGTAAAAAATAGGTGACAGGGTATTATTGTAGCTCTTTGTGTGAACCCCTGGTCATATTATGAGTTTTAGCCCTTTGTCCAATTGGTAGAATGAGGAGGAAACAAAATGGATCCATGGAAACAACCGTTTTGTGGCAGTAGAACATGTGCTCACCAAGCATAGCATCCAGCACCATCATGGTAAATCACCTTGTAATGCCTTTTGAGAGGGATAATTGAATCAGCTTTTGTATAGCTGAGGATGTATGCTCCTCCCTGGTGTTGAAAGTTGCACTTACTACAGCATGTTGTTGAAGGTTTTTGAGAGAGTCCATGCTGGAGCATAAATGCACGTCTTCCACCCAAAGCCATAACAGCTCTTCTGAGTCATATTCTTGTTAAAAAGATTCTTGGCAGGAGTTATTGCAGGATCAACATGAAATCCAAGAAGCATAGCCTCTCCTTTCATTGACCGCATCTCCAAGTTACAGCTTTACAGAAGTGTTTTTTAAAAAATACAGCTCCATGTTTAATTGTGTCTGCTAGATTGCTACCAGTAGAAAACATCATTCCTGATCTGAGCGTGACGTAGGCTTTTGGAGGAAGCTTGCACTTCGTTTAAACCTGTTTTAAGATAGGCAGAATGGTTCAGTTTTGAGAAATCTCATCAGACAGCACCTACCGCTTTGTTGTTGTCGCAGTTATATTTTAAAATACCTGCATCTTTTGGATTCTTTTCTGTTTCTGAGTGGGCTTTATATACATGTCTTTTCTTAAATGTGTGTGCTGGGATGGAAGGGAAGAACAGAGGATATGAAAGATGTAGAGCAGTCACAGATTCTAAGAGGTGGTGTGAAGTTGACATGAGAGCACAAGAATGGTTGCACTAGGTCAGACCAAATGTACAGTATTTTATCATTCTGTCTTTGACAATGACTAAAAGCAAATGCTAAGAGAATAACTTAAAAATCAAGTGTATAGCGATACTTCCCTAAGTATACTCCCGCCTTAGCTGCAACTGGTGTCTTTATCTTTAAAATCTGTAGATTTTTCTTCTATGAGCTTATGGAGCTGTGTATTGAATCCACAAAATTTTAGCCCTTGCAGTGGTCTCTGGCAGGGACTTCAGTAGCCCAAGGCCATGTCAGGTGAAGAGCTGCTTCTTATGTGTTTTAAATCTGTGTCCTGCTAGTCTGATTTGATGCCTGATACTTCTTGTATTGGAGGAGGTACAGAACTGTGGGTTCCTATTCAGGACTCTTTAAGATGCACCACTACTTAAGTGTTGAGATACTTATCTTTAGTCTTTTGTTCTTTATGTTGGTGTCAGCTTACAGTGCTTTGAAGCTAGTCATCTGTCCCGAGTACTCTAATTCTAGCCTGAAATGTTTAAAGCTGAAAGGTTGATCACTTCTTAAATGGATAATTTTTTAGGTGCAACCATGTCTCTTTACCTCTTCAGCTGTTGAATGAATCAGAATTAATGAGAATTCAGATGATAAATAATACCCACTATATGCTGGTTCTGATTGTTCTTTTTCCTTTCCACAGCCTTTATTCAAATGTCTCCACCACAATTTCTCAGCTGTCATTTTCACTCTGCTTGATGTCTGTGTTCTCTGTGTGTCCTCTTCATCTTTTTTGTACGTTTCCTCCTTTTTCTCTTTACTGGTCCCTTACTCATACGAGTCCTCCATTTTCCCTTCATTTTACCTGAGTTAGTCTCATAATTATAGCTGTTAGGAATAAAAAGCACTAAAAATAAATGTGGTACTTATCACATGCCTGTACTAATTTGGCTTTTTATTGGCCACCTTTTTGCTTTTTGTTATTGTGCTCTTTAGTTGTAAGGTCTTTGAGGTAGGAAATAAATTCTGCTGCAGGCACTATGCCTCACATAGTGGTTTCTGAATTTTGATTCAATTTTCTGACATCCATTGCAATACTGTTGATGATGAAGTGAGTTTTCCCTCAAATTCCACAGTATGATTCTAGTGACTGTCATGAATTCATTTTCATGTTTTTTTTCCTATGAAAGGTGTCTTAGAAAATTTCTGTCTGTTGTAGGAACAGCAGCAATACTGGTACCAGCAGCACCTGCTTAGCCTCCAGCAAAGGGCAAAAGCCCATGCTCAGGGACAGCAGCAAATGAAAGGTCCAGTAGTGAAGGATGCAACTGAGCAGAGAGCAAAGTCTGAAGAAGGGAAAATGAGTGCTTCAACTCAGCAATCTGAACCTCCTCCACTTAATGAATCCCTGCCTCCAGCTTCCAAAGAAGATGAGTCTTCTCTTCCATCCACTGAAACTCAGGTAGGCTTTGTAAAGTGATGCCACTCCTTTTGTTGTGCTAGATAGGACAAAGAAACAGGAAAACAATGCCATCAAGTTCTTGTATATACCGTGTAACAATAACTAAATATGGTAAAGCAATCTTAAAAGAACGTTTGCTAAGGCTGCACCAATTTAAAAAATAAGAATACACACCTTGTATATAGACTTAAATGGTCACCCACACATGCACCAAGCGAGTCCAAGCTTGACTCACACCTTCCCCAACATTGTCGTCTTTGTCTATCAGAAACATTTTGTGATACCTTGGCGCAAAATCCAAGTACTCGATAGATGAGGAATGCTATCTTCAAGACACTAGTTCTTTATTCCTTTCTGGCAGTTTGCCAATTCTGGCTCCCCTTCTCTATGTGTGTTATAGCTTGCCTGAAAGCCAGGAACTTTGCACAGAGTATTTTTGTCAGCATGCTTAGTAACAGTTACTACATAATGGATGGAGGTCATGATTGATGTTTGAACAGATTACTGTAGGGTAGTAGATTACCCTGCAGCATGTGCTCCGCTTCAGCTTACAGTGTGTGCATTCCTATCAAGTGGCAAAAATATTGCACTCTGAGTTACTTTACCTCACCGTGAAAAACCACTGTTGTCTCATTATATTTGCTGTGAGCAACAGATAAGAGATCTACATTAATCTCTTTCCTGTAGGTAGTTTCTGTATATATGAATACTGTAATTGCTACCAGCCTAACCTTTAGATCAGGCTGTTCACATTAAGAATAAATTAAATAAAAATCAGCCTTCCAGAAGCTGTGGGTGGCCAGAACACTGAAATATAGAGTGATAAGATAGCGAACACTGAGAAAGTTCCTGTAGACTGGTTAGTGACCGAGTGTGGTTTTTCTTCTGACAGAAGGAGCTTTCCTTTATTTATAGCATTTGCCTTTGTCTCTAGCTCAATATTGAACCACCTGATGACCCCGAGGAAGATTTGAGATTGCAGCAGTTGCAAGCAGCAGCAGCTCAATGGCAGCAGCATCCCCATCACCGGGTTGGATTTCAATATCAGAGAATAATGCAGAAGCATGCCCAGCTGCAGCAGATAGTACAGCAGTATCAACAGATCATGCAACAGCCTCCACACTTACAGGTGAAACACTAAGGAGATGTGTTTGATATACTTCCTGGGTGACCCAGCACTCATGGTCTGCTGAAAAACAAGTAGTTGAATAATTTGTCATGGTTGGATCATATAGCTACTTTTTCTGCTTGGGTGGAAGTCTATATCCCCTTTTCCTACTGTCACTCAACTTCAGAATGAAAAAAGAATTGACAGATGGTGATGAAGCTTCAGCAGGATGAGAAATACAGGACTTTACACTTGTCTTAAGATTTTTCAGACATACTTGGGTGATACAGGAGCAAAGCTGAACACAATATTGAATTTACTTGGCTTTGAATGTTTTACTGCTGGAGAAACAGTTCAGAAGAAAGGTCAAGTAAACAGATGATTGCGTGGAGTAATTTGGTAGCTGCTCTTTTTTACAATGTTGTGTAGTACAAAAATAAATATGTACAATGATGAAGTAAACATAGATGCCAAAAATACACAGTTAAAGTAATTAAGAAAATCAGTCTCACATTATTTTTTACTCAAATGATCAGTGAAATAAAATAAAAAGTCTTAATAACAACTTTGGATAATTATATCAGTTGCAACCTTTAAGCTTTTAAGTAGAATTTGATTACTGTATTAGAGAGGTGAGTCAGCTTTTTCTAGGTTGGTGGAGTTTGTACATTAAGCATTTCTTTGTAGCTTGGGCTGTTTGCTTGTTTAAAAAAAATCTCTTAAGTGTGAACCCTGAAAATCTCAGACAAGATCAAGCCGTGGATATTAGGACCTGTATCTACACATAATGAAAGACAGCCTTGAAAGAAGCCTCATTTTGTCAGATCTTCTTATTTGCACAGGCTTAGAGAAAAATAAGTGCTGACAGCTGAAGCAACGCTGAGCAGGTTAATAACAGCAACTGAAGCCTTGAGAAATAGCCATGTACTGTATGTATTGAAAGCATGAAGATTGATCTCGGCTTTAGCTGTTGTTAGCATCCAGTAATAATACAGCTTGGAGCCCTTTTATTATAGCTCTCTTCAGCTGTCCTGTTTAAAAAAAAACGAACACACACACACAAAAAAAACCCTTTTATACGTAAATGTCCTCTAGTTATAAAATGTGTAAGTTGTCACAATGACTTTAGACATCACAGTTCATGTTTGCTTTTGTTTCAATGTAGTTTTTCCTCAACCTTCTGCCCAAGTCAGAAATTGTGATGTTACGAGTGATACTGAAATACGTGGCTCTGAAAATAACTAAGACGGTATTTTGAAGCTATTCTTGTGTTCTCATTGCAGACAATGTCAGTGGACATGCAGCTGCGACATTATGAGGCACAGCAAAAACAGTTCCAGCAGCTTCATAAGGATTGGGAGCGATCAATGAACCAACAGTGGCAGCATCAGCTTCAAACCTACCCTCACAAAGACCAGCTTCAAGAGTATGAGAAACAGTGGAAGGCATGGGATGAACAGATGAAGGTTACTCAGTCCCATCTGCAGGAGAAAGTGAGCTCACTCCAAAATCTGAAGAATCAGTACCCTGCAAATGTTTCACTGCCACCTCCATTTGTTCCATATTCTCAAACCACTCAAGGTGGCATTCCTATTATGCCTCCAACTTTACCTTCAACTACGCCTCCACTGGTCCCCCCACCTCTGTCTTCTGTTTCTCAGTTATCTAATTCCTCTGTCCCTTCAGGATCCAGTTCTCAAAGCAGTCAATCTACTGAGACACCAAGGCCAGCTCTGCTTCCCACCCCTGGTACCTATGCATCAAAAATAGCTAGTTCAACTGTCTATTCACCTTATCATTCTCAAGTAAGTTCATCCTTTGGCTCTTCAGACCATGGAAAGTCTCAAGGTCATCTTAGTAAACAAACTGTCCCTATTTCATCTGAGCAAGGATGTGGGGAACTGAAAGCCACTTCTGCAGTGTCTTCAACTCATGCACCTACCATGCAGGATAAACCAGTGAGGTCAGGTGGATTGCTTCCCGATCCTCCCAGATCAGCACGTTTTGAAGGCCCCAGAGGCCCTAGGTAAGCATGTTTTTGATTTATACGTGTTCCAGGCTACAAGACTTTCAGTGATATATTAAGAAATGAAATATGTATCTTATTCTTAAATCTTCCTGAGGTCGTGTGAAGTGTGCTTGTTTGGTGGGGGTTTTGTTTTTGATGTATGTACACCGTGCTCTGTGTTTATTTTATTAAAGCAAGAATAGATAGATGCCTTTCACCTGAGCATTATCTAGAATAGAATTTACTTTTTTTTCTAGTAAAATGCTTGGCCACACTGCACCCTTTTCTTTCCTGGAGACATGATCTCCCTTTGGGGAAAACAGGAAAGCTGTTGTAAATATTTGATATGTCTTTGCTGTCCTTAGTTTGAAGATGATAACTCACACTTGAAAGAGTGATCCTATATGAAAAGTGATTTAAATTCCCAGCATTTTGTCTGTGGTACTTGCAACATGGTTTAGGATAATCTAAAGCAAAAATGTTGAAGGGTTGTTTTTCAGGTGTTGCTCTATGTGGTAGCAATTTAATGTAGGCATTCTGAAAGGGATTGAGGAAAGTATTCAGATATTCAGCTGAATATACTAACGTAGCTAATTACTGGCAATTTAGATGCTATTTATTTTTTAGAAACAATAAAGTTTGTAATCCAACATGTATTACAGAAAGATATGAGAATTCAAAGCTGTTCACCAGTACTTTACCTTCTAGTGTGAGAGTTCTGCAGCCATATGATTGTCCTATTCAGTGCACTTTTCAAAATGGCAGTTTGATGAGAGAGGTAGTGCTCGTCTTAAGTACACGTCAATGGTTTTCTACACGTGTAGCATTACTTAGCATTCAAACAGTTATAAACAAGAGAGAAGGAAAGAAATGAAGATTCGAGCCTTAGGATCTGAGCATTAGGATTCTTTGCCACTTTTTCTTTTGCATTACGTCATGATGGTCTTGGTTTTGAAGGTTGCTGTCTTTATCTTTTGGTAAGGTACAGTTTTGTTCAAATTTAAAACTTCATTTTATCAGGTGGATGACCTGCTGCCTTAATGTAAAGCTACTCTAAAAGTCAGTGTTCCGTGTCTTTTATGTGGTTTTATACCTGCTAATGGCGTAATCCAAGATCTTGGGTTTGGAATATTTTTCTTTCATACTTGACATGGTATCAAGTTGCAAAAACAATATCTGTTCTGTCTGGTCATTAGTTCAAGATGGGTTGATGTGATGTGAATCAAAGAACAATGTTGTTCTGTTCAGTTGTGTCTATCCTTGCATACTCAAGGTTCACATGGGCCCACTTCTCGAGCTTGTCCAGGTCCCTCTGGATGGTGTCCCATCCCTCAGGTGTGTCAACTGCACCACTCAGCTTGGTGTTGTCTGCAAACCTGCTGAGGGTGCACTTGATCCTACTGTCTATGTCATTGTTGAAGATATTAAACAGTACTGGTCCCAATACGGACCCCTGAGGGACACTGATCTACATCTGGACATTGATCTGTTGACCACTACCCTCTGGATGCAACCATCCAGCCAATTCCTCATGCACTGAACAGTCCCATCCGTGAAATCCGTATGTCTCCAATTTAGAGAGAAGGATGTTCTGGGGGACCATGTCAAAGGTCTTACAGAAGTCCAGATAGATGACATCTGTAGCTCTTCCCTTGTCCACTGATGTAGTCACTCCATGATAGAAGGCCACTAGGTTGGTCAGGCAAGACTTGCTCTTGGTGAAGCCATGCTGGCTGTCTCAAATCACCTCCCTGTCCTCTATGTGCCTTAGCATAGCTTCTAGGAGGATCTGTTCCATGATCTTCCCAGGCACAGAGGTGAGGCTGACAGATTGGTAGTTCCCAGGGTCTTCCTTTCTACCCTTTTCAAAAATGGGTGCAATGTTTCCCTTTTCCCGGTCACTGGGGACTTCACCTGACTGCCATGACTTTTCAAATATTATGGAGAGTGGCTTGGCAACTACATCAGCCAATTCCCTCAGGACTCTGGAATGCATCTTGTGAGGTCCCATAGACTTATGTATGTTCAGGTTCCTCAGGTGGTCATGAACCTGATCTTTTCTTACGGTGTGAGGGACTTTGCTCCCCCAGTCCCTGTCTTGTAGTCCATCCACCCAAGAGGTGTGGAAAGAGAGGTTGGCAGTGAAGACTGAGGCAAAAAAGTTGTTGAATACCTCATCCTTCTCCTCGTCCGCTGTTACCAGTTTGCCAGTCATGTTCATTGGGGGGGTACGCTTTCTTTGATCTTCCTTTTCTGGCTGACATACCTATAGAAGCCCTTCTTGTTACTCTTTGCATCCCTTGCCCTGTTCAGCTCCAGCTGCACTTTGGCCTTCCTGACCTCATCCAGTGAGACGCAACTGTGAATCCCAACCATCCAAGCAGCTTAACTTCAGACATGAGTTCTCTATTTTGTGTAAAATGAATTTAATTTGTTCTAGATAAATATGATTGCATGAATTAGTTTGCCTGACCCATTTCCTCATGTTCAATAATAGTTCTAATTGCTCTCAAAAATAATTTAAAAAGTGATGCAATAAAAATATATTTGTTTTAGGCATATTATCTTGCGTGGAACTGGGCAGTATCACAGTTTGTTGCACATTCTGAAAGGATCTGTATTTCAAGATTTATCTAGATAGCACTCATCACCATAGTTAAGTAGGCTTGTTGCATATTATCAAAACAAAAGTTCAGCAAGAGTTGTTGTTTGCAACAAAACTTCTGTTAACAAACGTTGAAAGCTTTTTTCAAATAGATGCCAGCTTTCTGTGTCAGTCAGGTTTCAGTCCTGAGAAACTTAAGCCAAATTTCCTTTTAGGGTTACATAACCTGCAAGTGGCTTAAACTGGTCTTCCGTGGACAATATTGAATTGAAGAACATGTCTGTGCTTCTGCACTGGTTCAGTAGGGATTGATCCTAAGGCATACTAGGATTCATCAGTTAGAAGTGACTTTGGGGGGTGGGGGGGAACTCCTAGAGGATTTTAACTTGACTTGTTCATTTGAATAAAATTGCCATTATGTCATCTATAGATTTGATGGACCTCGAGGAAGAGGATATGACAAATTTGAAGGCTCGAGACAGAGAGGGCCTCGTTTTGACTCCCAGCGCTCAGAAGGATACAGGTCACGTTTTGACCGACAGAATACAGATGGACAGTCTTCAAGTAGATGGGGGACTATCCCACGAGGACCAGCAGCACAATTTTATACTTCGACAAATGCATCACATGGACATGGTTCCCGACCTGGTGGTCCACGGTGGAGGGGGCCCAGGCCTCATTTGGGACAGCAGCAGTCACAGACAGATTCACAGTCAGAAAACAAAGAACCTTTTACAGACGTAGCTGGCAATCAGCAGACTGTAAGCAGAACACAGTCTACTCCTGATGCACAGAGTGCAGGTCCCGTTGAGCCAAATGAGGACCTGACTAACACTCCACAGGAACCATCGAAACCTGAAGTCAAAGAAACTATTTCAGACCCTCCCAAAAAGTGGACGTGGAGTTCACATGATCCTAACCAGCAAGTAGAAGAGTCCAAAGCCCCTACTCCGCCTATTCAGAACCAGAAATCAACATGCCTTTCTAGTAACCCTGTAGCTTTGCAGTCAGGTATTGCAAGAACAGGTGGTGCAGTAACCCCTGTAACAGGAAATCAGGATTTGGATTCACCAGACAGCCAGTTGATTGCTTCAGATAGCACCCAGGGCCTACCTGGACCAGAAAGCAGAGGGAAAGGGTCATTTATGCATGAAGATAGAGGCAAGGGACCAGTAAGCAGAGGAAGGGGCCAGGGCAGACTGGATGATGGCCGTGGCAGAGGGCAGGGGGATGGCCGTGGCTGGGGAATGGGCCGTGGCCGAGGGATGGGAAGGATGGATGGTGGCCGAGGGATGGGGAGGATGGATGGTGGTCGGGGTATGGGAAGGATGGATGGTGGTTGGGGAATGGGCAGAATGGACGATGGCCATGGCCGGGGAATGGGCAGGATGGATGATGGCCGTGGCAGAGGATATGTCTACAGAGGCAGAGGGCAGGCTAGGCAGGCATCCATCCGTGGCAGGGGTATGTTCAGGAGAGCAGGCAGCAGGGAGAGGATGCCAGATAGGCGGTCAGGCAGCCGGGAGAGGATGCCAGATGGACGGTCTGGCAGCCGAGAGAGGGGACTGGGTGGACGGTCAGATAGCCACGAGAGGGTATTCTCTAGCCGAGACAGAGAGCTAGCTGGGCGGACAGGCAGCCGGGACAGGGGACGGGCAGGGAGCCGGGAGAGAGGCCCAGTGAGGCGGGCGGGTAGCCGGGAGAGGGAGCCCATGCGGCGGGCGGGTAGCCGGGAGAGGGAACCCATGCGGCGGGCAGGTAGCCGGGAGAGGGTCCCCATGAGGCGGGCAGGTAGCCGGGAGAGGGTTCCCGTCAGGCGGGCAGGTAGCCGCGAGAGGGGCCCAGTCAGGCGGGCAGGTAGCCGGGAGAGGGGTCCCATCAGGAGGGCAGGTAGCCGGGAGAGGGAAGCAGGAAGATCTGAAACAGGCAATATAGATAAACCCATTCACCTAGGAGATGATACTGACAAATTGCCTCCATACCATCGAGATGAGACACTCAGGGGTTCTTGGGGTCACGAAGATGATAGAATGCAGGAGGAATTTCCTTTAGATAGTCAAGATGACCCTTCTTTGGAGCATGAGCGATTGGATGACTGGGAAAGAGAACGATACTGGAGAGATCACAACTCTGATTATCAGGATGATTCTGTAGATGCTTATGACAGAGATGACAGGTTGCAACCCCACCATTCATTGCCTCCATTATCTCCCTTGCCACCGCTACCTCCTTTATCATCTGATCACGACAGACGAGATTCATGGTGGGATGACTGGAAAAGACCAAGAGAGAGGGAACTCGAGAGAGATCTAGATAGGACTGGAAGATCCTCAGATATTTATGATCAAGATTTAGACAGAGAATGGGATAGAGACTGGGATATGAGACCTATGGATGACAGAGAAATGGGGAATCGTGACCTGGATATCCCCCCTCTACCACCATTACCACCTCTTCCACCTCTGGACAGATACCGTGAAGATAGGTGGAGGGAGGACAGGAACAGAGATCATTATGACAGAGACCTCCGAGACAGGGGGGAGCTGAGGATTCGAGAGTATCCAGAGAGATATGACACATGGCGGGAGAAGCAAGACTACCTTCCCGAAAGGACTGACTGGGAGAGGGAACGGTTGTCAGATAGGTGGTATCCAGATGATGGAGACAGACTGCGGTCTTTAGATGATCATTCAGATTCATCCCTTCCTCCACCTTCACATTCCTCTGATATGCTGGGAGTGGATTCAAACCTGGACTCTGACCAGTCCTTGGGAGGAGTGATGGTCCTTAGCCAAAGACAGCATGAGATAATTCTGAAGGCTGCCCAGGAGCTCAAAATGCTTAGGTGAGTTGCCTGGTTCTGTCACTTTGGGTGGGAATTCCATTCTGTGGAGATGGTGCTCCTTTCCTAATTCGTTCCTTGATTTATGCAGTAATGGTTTCATTTCTTTTCACCACAGCATGATAGTAGAAGCTCATGTGGAACAAGTTATTTGGAGTACCTCCATCACAGCTTTTGTGGATTGACTTTTTTCTTAAACAGATGATTGTCCCTTTCCCCATTGGTATGGTATCCCCTGTTTGTTACTTTCCAGGAAGATATCTGTCCACATCACCTGACCAATCTTTTTGTTATCCTCAAATGAGCTTGTTGATAACTGCTTTTTAATACTTGTATGTCAAGATCTACATTAATGTGGTTCTTAATTCACACAGTGGGACCTGTTTGATTTTTGATACGGCTTACTTTTCAATTAAAGCATATGTGGGTTTTTTCTTTTTTCTTTTTACAATGCTCCCTCCTTTGAAATCCAGCATCATCAGTGAATAATTTTGTCAAGTTTGGTTGATCTTAGTTCTGAGGATCAGCATAACAGCAGTGATAACAATCAGGAGGATATGAATGCAAGAGTTCACCAAGACCACATTTGAGAAAGCAACTATTAGACTCCCTAAGGCTTTAATAGGTATTTATTTCGAAATAAGTAATAATCCTCTTAAACATCAGAAACATCCTAGGGCTCAGTAAATTTAGTAATAGTAGAATGAATGGAGCACATATCATCTGTCCAAATGCTATCTTTACAATTTGGTGCATGGGTTTAGGTGCATTAAATGTTTTGTTGTTTTTTTTTTTTAAAAAAAAAAGGAAAGATGAGTTTCTTTGACTATTTCAGTGAATGAGATTTTTCAGAGGAGATTGTAGAGAAGAGAGGAAGCATCTTGGAGACAGAGGTTCATGTGGTTCATCCTATTCATGAGTTTCTGAGAGACAGCTAAGGATTGGTGCCTAGTAAAGACAGGGGTTTAATTTCATAAACAAGATATTATACTGTGGTGGGTTGACCCTGACTGCATGCCAGGTGCCCACCAAAGCTGCTCTATTACTCCCTCTCCTCAACTGGACAGGGAAGAGAAAATATAACAAAAGGCTCATGGGTCGAGATAAGGACAGGGAGAGATCACTCAACCAGTTACTGTCATGGGCAAAACAGATTCAACTTAGGGAAAATTAACTTAATTTATTACCAATCAAACCAGAGTACAGTAATGAGAAATAAAACCAAATCTTAAAACACCTTCCTCCCATGCCTCCCTTCTTCCTGGGCACCGCTTCACTCCTGAATTCTCTACCTACCCCCCTGAGCAGTGCAGGGGGACAGGGAATGGGGGTTACAGTCAGTTCATCACAGGCTGTCTCTGCCGCTTCTTCCTCTTCGGGGGCAGGACTCCTCACACTCTTTCCCTGCTCCAGCATGAGGTCCCTCCCATGGGAGACAGTCCTCAACAAACTTCTCCAACGTGGGTCCTTCCACAGGCTGCCGTTCTTCATGAACTGCTCCGGCATGGGTCCCTTCCACGGGGTGCAGTCCTTCAGGCACAGACTGCTCCAGTGTGGGTCCCCCGTAGGGTCACAAGTCCTGCCAGAAACCTGCTCCAGCGTGGGCTCCTCTCTCCACAGATCCATGGGTCCTGCCAGGAGCCTGCTTCAGCGTGGGCTTCCCACAGGGTCACAGCCTCCTTCGGGTATCCACCTGCTCCAGCGTGGGGTCCTCCCTGGGCTGCAGGTGGATATCTGCTCCACCGTGGACCTCCCTGGGCTGCAGGGGGACAGCCTGCCTCACCATGCTCTCCCCCATGGGAGCAGGGGAATCTCTGCTCCAGCACCTGGAGCACCTCCTCCCCCTCCTTCTTCACTGACCTTGGTGTCTGCAGGGCTGTTTCTCTTACATGTTCTCACTCCTCTCTCCAGCTGCAGTTTCTGTGGTGCAGCAACTTTTTTTCCCTTCTTAAATACGTTATCACACAGGCGCTGCCACCATCGCTGATGGGCTCGGCCTTGGCCAGTGGTGGGTCTGTCTTGGAGCTGGCTGACATTGGCTCTGTCAGACATAGGGAAAGCTTCTAGCAGTTTCTCACAGAAGCCACCCCGTAACCCCCCAGGTACCAAAAGTTGCCACACAAACCTAATACATATGCTAAAATAATGGGCAATTAAAATGAATGTTTTGTTATCATTATTACACTTTAAACCATGCTGAAAGATAACAGAGACATTTTGAACTTTTCTTGAAGCTGTTTTGTTTTCAGACTCATAAGATTGCTAAGCATCTGTCCCATATGGACGGCCTTAGTTGCATGCCAAAATGCAAGAAAAATGATTTTAAAAAAGGGAGAACTTTTTTTCTGAATAATTTAATCTTTCACTGCAATTAGATTAATCCAAGAGTTTGGAGCAACAGATCGTTTTCAGCTTCCTGACTTTCCCATTGCCTCAGGTTGCCAGGTATATGCTTTGCTGTTTAATGTGACTAGCTGCAAGCCAGTGGACTTAAGCTAAGGACCATAGTTTGTGAATCACTACTTAAGTGAGTAATTTATTAGGGCTGAAATACTTAAACATAGGAACTAAAATGGTTTTTGTAAGAAAGTAGATACATATACCTCTTTCTAATCCAGTAGAAAGGGGAAATATAAACATGATACTGCTGATACTGATTTTTAATTGAATATGGGGGTAATTTTAAAATTAGTTACACTGGTACTTCTCATCAGGTTCTTATATGCAGATGACCCCAGTCTGAACAGTAGGAACAACTTTAAGGGAGACTGCTTATGATTTTTTTTTCTTTCATTGAACAAAGAGTTATACCAGTAGTGTGGTACATAACTGCTTTCATCTCAAAGGTAAAGCCTTCATCTGGCTTTGCTTTTATTGTGTATAAAACAGCATACTCTGAGCTGCATGCTGTTCTATATTTGTCATCTGCTGTATTTTTCCTAAGCCAGGTGTAAAGAAGACATAAGTGCTGGCAATTGCTCAGTTTATTCTTTGTAGTAATGCAACATTTGGGATCCCTTCCTGTAAGCCAAGTTCCCCTTGTGCTGGACACTGGACAGATGCATTGTTAGTCAGGATGGTCTCTGTTGTGTCTAGTACAGAGGAATCCCATTCTTAGTTTTTCTTTGGGAACTACTTTAATACACACAATTAATATGAACAAAGAGTTATTAGCAATAAAAAAACCTAGTTAAAAAAATGCTAACAAAAACTGAAAGGAAAGGAAATCATATTCAATAGAACTTTGTAATCCAGTGGTTGTAGTATTCACTGCTAGTCCTGGTCTCTGCTCCCATAGCTTATGTACTGGTTGTATATTAAATAGCATTTTGATACAAAAAACAAGGAAACAAAAGTTAAAATCATTGTTTGGTTTTTAAGTATTGGAATCTCTGTTGTGCTTTGGCCTTAATCCTGTTAGCATGTGAACCAGAGCACTTATGCACTCATTTCCAATGGACTTCTTGTTGGCAGAAGGTGTTGGCAGAAGCTAAAAATCCAGCTTTGCTCTTTACTGTCAAAGTGGAGTGGCTCTGGCTAAGCACAAAAGCATAACTGCATGTCTCAGGGGAAACTTGTGATCAAAAAAGGATAGAGCTAATGCACTAAATACCTCTATGGTTAGGTGGATGTGAAATGGATTTCTGAATCGCAGCATTGACTATATAAAGCCTGCTGTGTCCTTTTCTTTGGACTCGGCCCCTGATGTTAGTGTAATACGTGGTTTTCACTGTGAGTATTGATTCCTTTAATTTTTCATTTAAGCTACAGACTGATAACACTTTCTTGTGATTCATGTGCAGAGAGCAAAAGGAACAGCTACAGAAGTTGAAAGAGTTTAAACCTGACATTTCCACACAGGACTCTCCGAGATCACAGAACACAAGCACAAGGCCGGGTGCCTTTCAGGTAAATTCATCTTGTATTAACTTAGTAATATGCTGGTAGTAATTACTATTAATGTGTATGTCAGATCAGTTCTACACTCTAATGGTCAAACTTCTCTGTGGAATGCCTCCCCAGCAGCCCTTACAACTTCATCAAATCTCTGTTGAGGCAAAGCAACTTCTTAGTTTCTTGAGATTTTTCAAAGCCTTTTCTACTCATTCAGTCCACCATATTTTCTGAGCATGACCCATTAGGGACAGTAGTGCATGAAGTTCAACAGCCTACATTGCTGTGGGATGATGTGCAAGAATAGGTGAGCTCTTCCAAAACAGGGGCATAAGGCTCCTGTTCCTTGCCTAAGTTCTGACATCTTGCTCTGCTTTTCCTACTTTAAGAGCTCTCTCCTCTTTGAAGTTAGAGAAATTTGAGGATAGGTCCATCAGAAACTGAGATATTTCAGTGTAGAGTGGGCATTGGCTTTCTGTTTGCTGTCTTTATTGGGAATTCTCATTACCCTCTGGAATATCATAAGGTATATGGAAACTCACATTTGTGTACCTCCATGACTTCATCTCCTGTTGTGATGCAAGTCATTCCTCTGCTGCTTAATCTCCTGGTTGGTTCTGGAAACAATTCTCAGCTGCTTATATTTGGGTTTTTTTATAATTTGTACCCAGTCAGAAACCAACTGAACTTCTGCAGTCATGTTAACTCAGGTTTATAAATCCTTCCTAGAATGAATAAACAGTTTAGTTAAATGTATGTTGGAGGAGATACCTGAGTGGATGCACAGTCTTTATTCTTCATCACATTTTAACCCAAAAGTTACTGGTACCAATAAATTTAGCCCTAATGACTTCTGGGTCTGACATTTAGCCAGACCAAGCTTTGTTTGTCCCACCCTCCAGAGAAGTGTTATGCAGTGAATAAGGCACTTCAAGTTTTCTTTTTGCCTAGGTGACCTCTTCCTTGTTTACAGTGTCTATAAAGTAAAATAATGGAACAGTTTTGCCACCCAGAGCTGCAGGTATGTTGATGCCTTTAGGAAGTGACTTTACTCAACTTTGATACAAAGTATCTCAGACTACACCCCTCTGCCTAGAGGTATTCAAACAACTCTTGTCTTTCTTGGGATTCCTGCCTTCAGATTTCTGCTGTGACTTTGAACCGCTATTACAAAGTTCAGCTCTGTATCTACAACCATTCTGCAAGTTTTGTTGCATGTTGCTAATAAGGCTGCCTGTAACTTGGCATCTGGTGTGATGCTGAAAATACTCTTGAGACACAGCACTTGAGGTTCCATAGGGATGTTTGGTTCATGAAGGGGGTTCTGTTTTATTTTGTTTTTTTCCACTGGGCAAGACCTCCCCATTTCTTACGTTTATCTCATGTTGATTTCATTATGGGGTTTCCAGGTGTTTCTGCTTTCTGGGAATTTTTCCAGTGACATCCAGAAAGAAGCTGGCCTTATCAATCCTTTTGTGCCTCACCAAGCTGCCCTACTTTCAGACTTTTTCAGCCTCCTCACAGACAGCAGGAATCTTTGCAGACAGCAGGAGTGTTCGGGAATAAAACCATAGACACTTTTGAACTGAGATAGGCCTACTGGAGCTTAAATTGGTAAGGTTATTTTGAAGCAGAAAATAAATAGTATTTAAGTCTTCACATAGTGAACAAACACCAAATTAATTCAGGCCACCAGTTCTTGAAATATTGTCCTCCTACCTGTAGCATCTTGATGGAGGTACTAGAAAATGCTTATGATTTGATTACCGATTGCCATTGTGCTTACTGACTTACAGAGGATGAGAGAAGGTTAGTTTACAGATCTACATTAAAAGTGCTTTCTGCATCTAGGTCTCTTCTCAGCTATCTTCAGAGGCACCAGTAGAAGCCCAAGCTATTAAAGCTTCTCCTGCTGTTATTATAAAGCCTCCCGTGTTGTTCAGACAGCCCACCCCTGTGACAAGACCAAGTGCCCCACTGACAAGGCCTGCTACACCTATGACAAGGCCACATGCTCCAGTTTCTACTCCAACTACAACCCCAAGTCATGGTCAGTCTTTAAAACCATCACCTTCTACTGTGGAACAGGAACGCTGGGATGAGGATTCTTTCCATGGACTCTGGGACACAAATGAGGATAAAGGAGCAAATATGGAGTACGAGTTGTGTAAACAGGAGTCAATGATGCCTCCAACCATCTCCTCACCTGTGAAAGTACCTGCCGTTCACACCTCTGTTCCGTCAGCTGTACCAGTGTCCCTTCCTCCAGTTATTCCTCCGGTTCCTAAAGCACCTGTAATTCAGCAAACTGTGGATTATGGCCACGGGCGAGGTGGGTACTACAGTGTATTTTTTTGGTCTGTAACAGAGAGCTAATTAGTCCTCCTAGCTTCTTTCTAAAGGAGTGTGCCATGCAAAGCATGCCGTAGATGTTCTGCAGCTGACCTGTAGGCTGCTTACATTGCGATCTAATGCTAAGCAATTCAGTTCTAAGGAGTCTGTAACCTCCAGCCTTGAGTTTAATGTTTTCTTCAGTGCTGTGATTATGAGCTATTTTGTGTGAACTGAATGGTGTATAGCCATGTCTGCTTCTAATAAACACCAACTGATGTGATCACATTAATGTGATATGTTTAGATTGATATTGATACTTCCCTTAATCCCTTTGTGGCTGAGTATGGAAATAACTGTGCTAGAATGTACTTTGGATTGTTACAGTTCTTAGGTGTGATTTACTAACTTAAAACAGAATGTGACTGGTGTTTGCATTATTTATATACTGCTTAATGGGTGTGAAGTACCCTCTAGATAGGGAGGGAGACAAAGTCCTAGGTCTGAAGGGTGTGCACCCTAAACAGTCATTTAATACGTAAACAGTGATGGGCTCTGACATTTAGTATTGAGCTTATCAAAGCTAAAATTCAACACTAGTTTTTTAATAGAATTAATTTCCCTCATTCTTAGTTTTTAACAGTGAAATCATGTTGTAAAGAAGTTCTTCAATTGTGCATTGTCACTTAAAGAGCATTTTTTTCTCTCTCTAAGGTGCCATAACATGAATTGAAGCCATATCAATTCCATTAAGTAGATGTTTTACTAAAAGCTGTTAGAAAAATTTTCACTGTTATGAATCTAAAGTGAGCATTTCAGTTAATAGACTTGACATTACAGTAGTTCTCTGAGTTATTGAAACTTTCAGAACATTTTAGCATTTATAATCTTCTGACTGTGCATGCTACTTGAACTCATCTGCAAAGGCAGAATTCCCATTCTTAAGATAAAGTGGTATGCGTACTTACACACACACACACACTAAAGCTTCAGACTTTAAAAACTATGGTGTTACATATTTATGTATATCTCTTTTTGCATTATCCATTACAAGAAATTTGGTAAGTTATTCCAGACACTTTTAATGCCATTGACTGATTGCTTTTCATGATAGAGGAAAGGAAATGGAGGAAGGGTATTTTAAGACCTTAATTTTTTTGTTGTTATTTTTAACCAGATATAACTACCAGTAAAGTGGAACAGATTCCATATGGGGAGAGAGTAACCCTGCGTCCAGAACCTCTACCAGAGAGGCAAACATTTCAAAAAGGTAGGGAGCACTTGGCTAGCTCTCAGACAGTTAGTTAGTCCTTAAGAAAAGTTTTAAGGCACTAAAAGTGTATTTTAAACTAAGTAACTCTTGTTTAAGCTACAACCACTTTATTTTCTTCAGAGGCCCATAAGAATAACAGTTTATATTGTCAAGAGAAGTAATTCAGTCAATGACCTAGCCACTTTAAAAATTCAGTTTTCTAGCTTTAAGTAGCATTGCATGGTACGGTTGTCTGTTACAGTTTGGAAAAGAGATTCAGTGGCTGATTAAATCCATTCTAGCCCTCACCTCATATGTTTCTGTATACTTTTCTTGTACTCTTGTTTGTTGCTTTTTCTTCAAAAATAATAAAAAATTCAGAGTATCTTTTAGTGGTTTGGATTTCCATGGGTTTCTCCTTTCAGAGCACCCTGGTCGTTACAACAGAGAAAGAGATCGTGAGCCTTATTTTGAGCGTCAGGGTAATTCCAACACAGATCATCGGGATTTCAAGAGAGAGCGGGAATTGCACAGAGACCGTGGTTCTGTGGACTATGAACGAGAGAGATTTGAGAAAGAGCGGCATCCCCGAGATGATAGGTACGTGGTTTTGGAAGACTATTGAAATCAATGCAATTCAGGCTGTATTGAGTATTAGGCTGTCCATTTTGCCTGTGAGGTGCGTGTTCATTTCTTTCTGGAATCCATAGTAGAAATTCTAGAAATATGCAACATACTCTTTTCACAGGGTTCTTCCTACTACACCTTCAAGGACTCAGTCTTACCGTGATAAAAAGGACCATCCCTCTTCCAGGCGGGGTGGTTTTGAAAGACCACCATATGAACGAAAGACAGATCGCCCAGCATATGATCATGGGCCTTCCATGTTTGGAGGTACAGTTTCTCAATCTTGAAGCCATGATAGAATATTACAAGAAATACAGCCTTGCAGAGGTGAAGATTAATTGGGTGAAGATTAATTGATTTGCAGTATTTCTTTGTTCAGAATATATAATTCAGGAAAATTTATTTGGGTGGTGTCATGTAGTTTTGTTTCTCAGTGGTGATGAGATTAGGAATGCAACAGTTACATACTCTGCTAAAAAATGTCTTTGCAATAGGCTCAAGATTAGAAATTTGAATTATATGGGGGACAAATCTGTGAATTTATTCTAAAATAATGCAGGTCTGTTTAAATCAGCTCAGCTGAGTATGAACATCTTAATTTTTTTATTTTACTGAACTAAGAAAATTCTTCTGTCCAAACACTGGAATTTGAAGGTGATCGTAGAAATTACCCTGAGGAAAGGATTCCTATTTCTGCTCCGTCAATGCCCCGTCAGCCACCACCTGCTCCACGAGTGGAAAGAAAACCAGAATCTAAAAATGTAGATGATATTTTGAAGCCACCAGGACGGGATAGCAGGCCAGAGAGGGTGAGTATGCATTCTGAAAGCAACAATCAGTTTCTATGAGGTCTGTATTCAGATAAAATGCTCGTGAGTGTAGTATGTTGGGAACAAGCCTACATTTGAGGAAGCTCTGGAAATTTCTCTTGGTTTCTTTGCACATGCCTAGAGTGTTGTAGTATAGCTATTAGGAGTCCACAGGAGATGTAAACTTCCTGGGAATGCTAAGATTAAATTCCTGTTAGTGGGTAACATTAATGTATTTTAGACACTTCTGAGATCTTCACTTGGGTTTTCGATGTATCAGAGGAGAGACTTGGCTTTACACAGAGTCAGAGATTGGGCAACGCACCATATAAAATAAGAACGAACAGGCTATAAAACATTTAGACAAGTTTAATTCAGTTAATTGTGCCTGAACCAGATTTGTAACATCTTATGCAGTATAAGCTGCTGAGATGATTAGCATCATATGCTCTTATTCTGTGGAACTACTACCATTCCTCACAACCTGGTTTGTAAAATAGGCAGTAAGGGATGGTACTGGCTTTGCTTGATGGTATGCAAAAGTGTGAGCCCAGAGCACATAATTTTCTAGAAGAAAACTTTTGCAAAAGAGATTCTGTTAAATGTAGTACAGTATCCTGTCTTCTTACATGATATTTGTTTCAGATTGTAATCATAATGAGAGGGTTGCCCGGCAGTGGAAAGACACATGTAGCAAAACTCATCAGGGTATGTAAACAACTGCTCCCTGTGTAGTGCTGTTTGTCTTTTACGTGTGCTTCCTCTGCTGTTTTCTTTCTGTTTTTCTGGAATTTCAGCCTGTTGTTATTTCATGTTCCATGTCTTCATATGGCATGTAAATCCCCTCTGCTATTAGCAAGCATGAGGGATACTGCTCTCTTCTTGTTTTGAATATAGAGCAGGGTGTCTGTGTCTGCCAGAAGTGTTTTGAAGATCCTCTGTAGCAGAACGGAATTTTTACAGCAAGACTATATGTTTTCTTTTTGCTTTCTTCCCAGGATAAGGAAGTAGAGTGTGGAGGACCTGCACCAAGAGTGCTCAGCCTGGATGACTATTTTATCACTGAAGTGGAAAAAGAAGAGAGAGACCCAGATACAGGGAAAAAAGTGAAAAAGAAGGTACTTTTAATTCAGTTGTTTATCTTGACAAAGAAACGAGACATTCTGGAACAACACAGTGGCAATCAGATTTCAGTCTGTGACTTTGGAAGAGTGCAAAGGTCTGTGGGCTGTTTTTCAAAACAAGTCAATGTAACTTAAGGGCAGAATGGGCAAATTCTTAAAAGTTGACCTGGAAGATGTTTTTCTCATAACACTGTACTCTGTGGTCATAGCATTCAGCAGTTGAACATCAGCAATTTAATAGGTGTCCTCTTTCTTAAATGCTTTTGTCCTTGATAAAGGTGATGGAGTATGAATATGAAGCTGATATGGAAGAGACCTATCGTACCAGCATGTTTAAAACTTTCAAAAAGACCTTGGATGATGGCTTCTTCCCCTTCATTATCCTTGATGCTATCAATGATAGAGTGCGACATTTTGAACAGTTTTGGAGTGCTGCAAAAACCAAGGGTTTTGAGGTAATGGAGCCTAAAAAGCATTTGAACTTGCTAGCACCCATATGCTGGTATTTCTAAACTTCTGAATACAAAATCCCTCCCACGTTCGGGAAGAATGCTACAGTTATAAATTTACTTTTCTTAGAATGTACAACTGCAGAGTGTATCACCAGGTAGAAAAAGAGCTCTGAATGTTGATTTACAATATTTAATATTGTCTTTCTCTTTCTAGGTGTACTTAGCTGAAATGAGTGCAGATAACCAAACATGTTCCAAGAGGAATATTCATGGACGCAAGCTAAAGGAAATCAGCAGGGTAACTGTATACATCTGGAGTCATAGGATTAATTATAAGTTCCATTGTGCTTTCAGGCCTGCTGTTGTTGGAGAACAATTGACCTCTTTTAGACTACATAATGATTACACTTTTCCTCTAAGAAGAGCTTGTAGTTATTTCATGGGATTGATTGAAATTACTTTTCTTAAGTACAGATACATCTTGTTCATGATCAGAAACCCAATTTTCCGTGGAATCTGTTACATTTTCAGAGGTGCTTCATTTTTGTTTGTTTTTTGTTAGATGTCTGATCACTGGGAGGCAGCACCACGTCATATGATGCGCCTGGACATTCGTTCTCTATTGCAGGATGCTGCTATTGAAGAGGTGAGAATCTCTGTGCTTGTTAAAATCACAAATTATGTAGATGTGACTATACTGAAAATACAAAGCAGAGAAAAGTATAGTCATAACAGGGCAGGTATACTTGGCACTGTAGAAAGCCAGAATCACTGTGTCAGACAAATGTATTCCATTTTTCTTATCAATTACCCAAACATGAACATACATGTTGCTTTTTATCACCTTCTTGGAGCCCAAACTTAGGCATCTTTGAGCAAGAGTTGAAGCCACTTTGCTCTTAGCAACTGTTGAGTACCAATTAAATAGGATCTTTGCTCTCTCAGGTGAAACTCGGCACTCTTTCAGGTTACTGGATTAATTGGATCATAATTTGGAGAAGTAGTTTAATAAAATAAATAAGTAAAACACCAGATTTGAACTTCTCTCAGTCCCTGCTTTAAGAAATACAGAAATGTAGCAGAGAATGAAGAAAGAAATAAAACACAGCAGTCTACAGCAATACACTTGCTGTAGAAGTATGCTACCTTTTTATTCCATTTGCAGTTTGCCATGACATGCATCTTTGGTGTGTCAGCTTTCTGTATTGTTGCATTCTTCTTTGGCAGATTTTTCAGGAGCTCTGGGAATAAATTAGTATGTTAATCATATGGTCATTGCGAATGTAGCTGCATGTTGCTGTCAGAACAGCTCTTGCCATGGCTGTATAAACTGGTGAACTGCTGAAGTAGGAAGAGAGTTTACTCTTTGCAGTTTGTCACGAGGTCAGCAGGTTATTTTTGAGTCTCCATATGCTTTGTATCGGAAAATATTAATCTTTTAAGAGGACAGCAAAAGGCTCAGCTCTCAAGTAGACTCCAAGAAGGGCAAATTCAGGATTTATTCTGTGTGTACCGAGGTTTTACTAATAGTATGAAGAACTGTACATACTTGGAGAGTTTTAGGTATTCCACAGTATATGCCTGAATCCCCATTAAACATGTGGACCCCAGAAAGTAATCCATTAGATGGGCAGAATTAGATGTATGTTTTAAAGCATTCATTTTCTTTATTATGTTAACCTCTGTGGTTATTCTTCACTGTGATTATTAAATATATAAAAGATAAAAGCTTGGTAGAGATGTTCTGTGCAGAGCGCACCGTTCCAGTGATGTGTAAATGGCAAGTTTAAGATCTTTTTCTGAGATTTCAAGTTTTGAAATGTGATTGTGTGGGAAGAAGTATGTTACTGTTACAGATACTGGTAGCACAAATAATGCATATAAAGGAAGAGAATAAACGATTGCTACTTTCCCACACAGTTTATCACTCTGTAGCTAGAAGGGAACCTTCTTCTAAGGGAAGCCAAAATGGAGCCAGTATTCATATGTATTGCGTCATCATACTTTCCAAGATAAATCCTTTCTTTCCTTTTCTATTTGAACTTGGAATCTTCTACTTACTCTGCTAAAAAGATAATACTTTAGAAGTCAAGCAGTGCCTTGTAAGTCTGTGCTTGTACTTTGGAACAGGTGGAGATGGAGGATTTTGATGCAAATATTGAAGACCAGAAAGAAGACGTCAAGAAGGATACAGCAGAGGAGGAGGAAAGTGAACTGGTAGGAGACACATCAGCCATCTCTAACAAAATGTTTGTTAATGTGTCTGAGGGAGAATCTCAGTCTTATAAATGCCAATACATTGCCATTCTTAGCAGTGCAATCTTAATACACATTTCTAGTCGTTCGTTCCTTAAACATTTCTAGGAGAAATTTAATGTTAAATCATATTATTCCTAACTGATTTTTTTTAAGAATCTGTGAGTATATGCCACAAACAGCATTATCAGTGGAGCGTGGCAACATGCCTCTTACAGACATTTATAAATTGCAGTACACTGTAGCACTGTCTTCCAGATTATCCAAGAATTACATTAAGTGGAGAGATGGGAAGAATGGGCAAAGGTTAATTTAGCTTATTTCCTTTCACGTGTCTAAAGAACTCTTCTCGACTCTCACAGTATATGACAACAGTTAATGAAGAAGAATGCTTTCTCTGCCAAGGCTTGCTGACTTTGTTTGTCAGGAAGTATTTCCAAGATGAGGGATTAGGTCTCTTGGATAAATGAAGGTTAGAGAATTGCCCTGAGGGCTGGCGTTTTTAGGTATGTATGTAAAAGGCTACAGAAGGCTTCCTAATATAACTTCTTGGTATGTGTTGGAGCTGCAACTGGTCAGTGCTTGATGAGTTGAATGTGTCAAACCCTGGTTCCCACAACCAAGCAGTTAACTCCAATAAACAGGAAGTAACCGAAAATGTCTGAGATGAGCAAAGTCCTTTTTCTTGATGGAAATTTACTATTCTTCAGGAGTGGCAGTTTAGAAAGCAGTTGAAATACAGAATAATAAAAAAAAAGCTTAGGAAGGGTGGATTTTAATAAACATCTGTTTTTTGCAACATGACTCATTTATTCTCTTTACTAAATTATTCTTTGGCACAGAGTATGAAACTACATAAAGTGTGGTTAGAACATTTCAAAGATGCATCCATGTTTACAAGAATATGGCTGCTAGTCTCATTTCTTGGAAATGAGCTATATCTAGTAAAGAAAGTTGTCTTTAGCTTTTGAGACATCTGTGCATAAATGTGTGTGTGTATGTGTGTGTTTATGGGCTCTGGGGAGTGTCCTAATGTACAGCACATATAACAATAGGCCTTTATGAGACAAGGAGAAAGCTTGGTGGTGAAAACTATGCAAATTATTAATAACTACTAGTAATCTACATACAAGGATGTTTTCTATTCAGATTCACAAGAGATGAAAAAAAGTAAAGAATTATCTGCTGTATATAATCTCTGCTATTCAGTCACATGGCTAATCTCAGAGAGGTATGTCAGACAGAAAGGTGCAACAGTACGCTGTATTTGGTATCTGTTACCTTCTTGAGAGCAGTTGGTAAGGGTTCTTCCATTCATTTTGCTGCATTTAATGCTGTGGAAAAAGAGAGGTCTGAAGCTCCTGCCATCTGGCAGATGTCCTTGAAATACCCAACTGTCTTGTACCAAAGGATGAAGTTTGAATCTTTTCTTATCCTCTCTGAGGACCAGGATATTGTACAGATTCAGCACACAGTAGGCCATTTCATACCATCAAAGTCACTCTTTTGTTGCTATTATCAACTCCCATAGGGTTGTTTGTAGCATTCAGACAATTCTTGCTTTTCTGTGCTTGATGGTTTGAATTACTGATGCATTTAACTTAGTGTTCTCGCCAGTGTATCACACATCACTTTGTTCAATACAGGCTTCTAGCTGTGGTGTAAACTTTCTGAGCAAATTTTAATGTGCAACTTGGTTTAAAAGTATAAATATACATATATACATGAAGTTTGGTTTTTTGTTACAAGGAAATATTGTAGCACAAATGTCTTAGTTTGTATTAATTACAGACTTGATTAAAAACAATAAAATACAGAGATCTGATAATCTCAAGTCATTGATATATGCTTGATAGAAAAAAGGTCTTTCAAGGATTTTGGAAGAGCAATGCTGAACATAATCAAAAGCAGTGTAGCTCTCTGGAATAGTACACTCTGATTTAGTAACCCTTAGCATTAACAAATACACGTGTATGTTTACCACAGTGGAGGCAACCTATAAATAGAGCAGGAAAGAAGTTAGCGTAATAAAACTGGTCTGTGGATTGTTTGTTTTCTTGTTGAAATCTTCTAGAGTAGTTCTTTTCCCTCTCTATTAAAAATCATTCTCACAGGGGTTCCATTTCACTACATAGAGCTTTTTATGTGATTGCAGAGAAACATAAGTAGTTTTACACCAAATGTGAACAGCTGAAAGGAGTTATAAGGGGTTGCTTAGTAAGGATTTACTTGTCCAAGAGTATAAAATGAAAAGATGACAAGAAGATATCTAAAAATAAATACCTTTTTGCCAAATTTAATACCATTATGCTCATTTACAAGGAATAAACTGGCTAAAGATCATTACATGTAAAACGTATGATGACATTATTTGTAGGGAAACAGTGTTTTAAGAGAATCATTGAACTAAGAGGGTTATTTTAAAATGAAAAATAATACTTAAATCTTAGTGATTCAGCAGATACTCTCATTTAAAAAAAAGAACGTTGTTTAGTTGTGGACTAACCACTCGTACAAGAATTTAGTATGTCCCTTTGAAAGGATTATTAAGTGAAGTTTGTGTGTAGTAAATCTGAGAATATATTCTTAAAAGCTTATGACTATGGTAACTTTTTCATTTGTATTTGTAAAGCTTTGAATATTCTTTATGCTTGATAAGTTGTGTTGCAATAACTTTGCCACCTGGGATAATATAATATAGTAACTGTGTACACAGCGCCATTGCTGTCTGTTAGACTCATTCTGGAGTTCTGTGTTTGCAGAGGGCAGCACTCTTGCAATGATTTGCAAGGGTTGCTAAAATCACTGAATGGGAAGTGGATGCAGAAGTTCTGAAATACTGAGTAATTTGTTTCCTTCATCTGATAACAAGAATTGTGCCTTACAAAAAGAAATACCTTAAGCTCCCATTATAATGCTGTTTCCAGTTCAAAAGTGATATGCATGTGTGTCTCTCTCTAATCCTGCGAGCTTCTCTCTGTGTATGATTTAGGGTTACATTCCGAAAAGCAAATGGGAGATGGACACTTCTGAGGCAAAGCTAGGTGGGTATTTATTTTTTCCTGTTTCTTATAGTTGGTATCTGATGATGTTTGCAAAACGTGAATTTTCATTTTTACTGTGCCTCCTTACCAAAGACAAATAAATGTATTGATCTTATACATGTGTCTGAAACTGCAAAAACATCTATACAGAAAAGGAATTTGTCTTCTGCCAGAGGCAAGGGAGTTATGATTTTATAACCATCACTGTTTTATATTCTCATTAATTGTTCTTTCATCTGTTCAAGGAAAGTACTTCGTCTTAAAATTTTTAAAAAAGCAGTATGTCTATTCTTTATTCATCTCTTCCATATTATAAAAAGCAAAGAGTCAATTTACATTGCACTGCATTATTGTTCATACTGCATACTTTTTTTTCAAGCCTAAATGTTGTCAATAGCTTCTTACTTTCTTGGAGATGTGCCTAGTAGCTAACTGTATCAAAGATGTTTCTTGTTCTCCAAAATTAACATGTGTGAGGACAAAGTAGTGCCTTGCTTTGAAGTTGGTTCTGAATGATTAGGCTGTGGTGTATCTTTTCAACAACTAAGGTGTTGAAAAGTTAAAGTTCGTTATGCTTTTCAGGTCCAGGAGAGTACTAGAATTTTTCTTGGTAGGATGCAAAATGGATTTTCCAGGAGCACAAGGACACTATTTTTGCTGCACTTTTTGTTCTGGTTGATGCTGCTGGTTGTGTTAGATGTTAAGTGCTAATATTGGGACTCTGCCAAAGTCAAAAGCAACTTTCAGGCTGAAGGGTATGCACCACAGCTATGGTGGAAGGCGTACACGTGGAAAAGGGTTCCTAGTCATTATGATCAGTTTTGTGGGGGTTTTTTACTGAACAGTAATGGTTTTAAGTGAAGATTTTATCAATGCAGTCTGCATAAAACTGCTATTTTCTGTCACATCTATGAGAAGTAACAAATATCTACATGGGATGCAGCATGTCTTAACATTTTGAGGTTTGCTTCTGCATGGGTGGTACAGCCCTGTGTATCATTACTTTCCAATAACCAAAATCACAATTGCATCATAGAAACAGCATTAGAAATTCTGACTTACATAAAGCAGCCTTTCATCTTTTGCTGTTAACTGCTTAGCTGCACCATCTCTTCTGCTGCTCTGCTCTCTTTTAAGTAATTTAAATATTTGTGGAATATATTGACGTTGTGGCACCTGCAGTACAACCTAGAGGAGCTTTGTACTCAATGATTCCGGCATATCAAACAGCTAGGCAGTTAGACAGAATTAATTCAGGATTGCTCTGCATGTTTGTTATAAGAGTCGATTTGTTTAATATCTTAACATTATTTCTTAAGTTTATAACGATTTTTTCCCAATAGCATATGAAATCATAGTACTGGAAAACTGCATTGTTGAAGAATGCTCTGATACATTGTGTTGTATTCCAAATACCATAGACTTCTCTGAATACTGAGTAGTAAGAACAGATGTATTGCACTGCATATGGTGAACCTTAAGTCATCCTGTGCATTTTAGAAATATAACAGGAGTCCAAGGGTGTGTTCTAAGAATATTTAAGCTTTATGTATAGTTTCTAGCAATGTGGAGACTGTGCAACAGAAATTTACAGATAGCTTTCAAAATTTACCTCTCTCATGATCAAATACTGCTAACAAACAGAAACAAAGAACTGTGTTGCATTTCTTTCCATATGAAAACTCCATAATATAAAATGCAGGATTTTTATATGGTCTCCACTTAAATGTAAAATGGGGAGAAAGCAGCAGAGTCAATCTTGTGCTAAAGTAAGTTACTTGCAAGGCTGTTGCAATAATCCTTTAACAATCAAACTCCATTAACAAACTGGATGTTAGCATGCTGCAAGACACAGATACAGGTGCTGAGAAGGTCTTTCTATTAAATCTGTATTCACGATTTTACTTTTATAACTACCCTCTAGATTCATTTTTATAAATATATAGAACTATGGATTAAAAGTAAATTCTGACAGAACATACATTTTTAAAAAGCCAGGCATTCCTATGTAATGAATGCTGCTGCTTTGAAAAATTGCTCTGCAAGGGCAGACAACTTTCAGCTCAAGGTATATGTTATAAGCACTTGCAGTCTGTGAGTAAGAATTATTATATTTAATTCACAATAAGACTTCGTTGTAGATGACCAATTAAAATTATTTCCTGAAAGGCATGTAAACTGTGGTATGCTTTTGTTATTCCAAAGTTAAGTTATTTCCTGGGAGCTGGCCTGCCTATTACGTTTATTGCATTAGTCCCAGAGGGCACACGTTTGCAAAAGTGATATAAGTGCAGAATCCAAAAACAACACTGTAAGTCTTGTTTTGCTTTTTTGTTTTCTTTCTGAGTAGATGTTGTTACAGGAAAGCACAATAAGATCTTACCGTTTGTAATAAGCCTCAGAAAAGTTCTGAAAAGTTTGAGTTCTTTAGCTGCAACATTGACTTGTGACAATCACCATACCATACACCCCAGAACTCTTGCTTTAGTTCAGATTTGCTTTGGCAGGGATGATGCATTCCTCTTGGGTATGTGTGTGGTATATAATTTCTTTGTGTTCTGCATGCACAGCCATATTTTTATTCTAAAGTCTAATCACTGGTCTGTCTCAGTGCGTAGTGCACCTGGGTTCTTGTATTTAAATTTACAGAAATGGACTCACATGTTTAAAATTTGACTATAGTTGAAGTGTTTAGTGCAATACTCTGTTTCAAAGTGTGGCTTAGTGGTGAGTTCTACAGACTTTCAGGAAAGGAGAAATGTGCTCTGGCATAGCTGAAGTTTTGACGCCGCTGTAAAATTTGCTCTAGAACGCAAATAACATTTTACATAAAACTTTGTGGCTTTTGTATAAGAGGCAAAAATTTAGCTGATTGATTCATTTAGGTTTTGAAGGAGCTAATTAAGTCAGTTACTTTCAGATGCTTTATTATCAAAATTCTAAAGGTGAGTTTTTAAGTTCTGCGGGTTTTCAGAAATGCTGCTGCTTCATTGTTTTTAAAATTGAAATGGTAAAATTATGTTTGATAGTTTAACACTGAATAATCATCTGCCATAAATATTCATGAAGACCATTATTACAAAATGACACCTTGTCTCATTTTCTTTTAAAGAATATTCTGAAATAATGCTTTGTGGTAGGCTTTCAACATTTCTCTAGTATGTCTACTCCATGGCACATGTACCTTGAACCACAATAGTATGGATGGAAGCAGAAAGGCAATCCAACTTCAAACATGGAAGGAGATAACATTTTAAAATAAATTCTGTGTAGCAGTAACAAAAAGGGACAGAGGGGAACCTCATACTCTGAACACTTCCTGAACTCCTCTATTGATGTTTGAGGGTTACACATTTCTCGGCAATGTTTTCAATTGGTCTGTGTGCAGCAGGGAGTGGGAGACTGAAGTCTTTCTTCCACGTTGGTAATGAGATGAGCTTGCATCGTAGCGTGTTGCCTTCCAAGAGGAATATGTCTGTGTACAGATACTTGCCAACAGAGAGCTCCTGAATTTTTAGTTCTTCATGTTCCTAAATGCTCCTCAATGCATTTGTTGCTCTCCTTTTCAATGTTATTTTTTTTCTGGAAACCTTTGTGCTATGAATGATCTATGCTGAGAGTAATACTGAGGAATAGTGCAAGTATGTTATGTGCTGGAGTAACAGAGGAATATTGTATAAATCAATTTTGTCTTCTAGAGGGAGTGCCGTCTTTCTGTGGAGATTGAGCTTCAAATTTGGCAGATTTAACTTAGAGCAAAAGAAGAACCTTAACTGAATCGTGTAACAAGATATCATGTAACAGATACAAATGTTCTGCACAGTTTTCTTAAGTGTTGGCTTTTTTAAAAGGCAGAGGGGGATTAAAGTGTTTTCTTAGATGAAATTCTGTATCTGTTCCAGGGAAATGGGGCAAAGGTGGAGTCTACAAATTTTAGAGTTGTATGAGGGAGAAATTACTTCATTATTTTATGGCATTTAAATTATACTAGCATGTCTACATCACCATTGCCTCACATTATCTCCGTTGTTGCTCTTTTCTCTCCCATATTAAGTAAAAAAACCCTCATCTCTGAACTGAGCTTCTTTAAATACATACCTTTGAACATCCTTTTCTGCTATCCAGAAAATATGCTGCCTGGTATTTGGTTGATTTCTGAGGCCTTTTGTGGGTGAATTTAATTACATCAGTGACTTCTGAAACAATGTTACTGACATCACTGGAAATGGTTTACAGAATATAACTGCCAAGCTTAGTATTCCTTCTGCATATGCTTGAATTGTTGGCTTATAAAATGGTAGCATACATCAACAGAAGTACTAGGATTTCCTTTGACTTGTAAAGCCGTTTTTCATTTTCATGCTTTGTTGTTCGTAATCTTACAATGAATACTTAATCTCCTTTCCAAAAGCAGTTTGCCACATAATTTCAAGAAGGTGTTGTTTTTTCACTGAAAATAAGTGTCCAAGAGGAACAAAATTTTAGTACCTAGGAACGGAATTGTTTCTCCTCATGCCCTATTGGTTCAATAAGAGAAAGAAGAAAATGATGACTGTTGGACAAATGCACTGCTCAAATATTCATGACTGACCTCTTATACCATGAAACAAAAGATTCTGAGATATTTTTTTCCAGTCCTGGAGGATTTTTTTGAGTGTGTTTTCCTTGTGGGGAGAGAAAAAGAAAGAGGGGGATCAGGGTTGCCAAGGAGCTTTTTGTTTAGCAGAAACAGTATCTCAAAAACTTGTCTTTGATGCGTTAAATTATATGATCGTCACTTGTTCCCTGATACTGCATGTATGCCATGTTTGACACAGTATTACACCCCAAATTTGGGAAAAACGCTACAGCTTTAGTATTGTGTTCAAATACAGAAAGGTGGATCTGTGGTTCCTAGCTATTGGTGGCTATGTTGTACCTGTAAGGACAGACTCCATATAGTGTGAACATCCAGAAGAGCAAGCTTTTCTCCCTCATACAAATAACAAGACTGAGTGTTATTGCCACACAGTTAATGTGAAAGATCAATAAAACTTCAAAATGGTGTTGAGTCTTCTCTAGTTTATTTCAACTCTCATCGTTCCACCTGTCAAGACAAGCTGGATGTACAAGTTCTGCTGCTCATGCTTTTGAAAATTTTTCCACTCTCGTCTTGTTTGTGTGAATAATAGAAAAAAATTCTCCTTTAACTCTGAGGCTCTGTGTTTGTTCTCAGACAAGCTGGATGGTTTGCGGACTGGCACTAAAAGGAAACGTGACTGGGAAGCAATTGCCAGCAGAATGGAAGATTATCTACAGCTTCCAGATGACTATGATACACGTGCTTCTGAACCGGGAAAGAAAAGGGTAATAAATTTTCAAATGACTTACTGTCTGTATATGACCATTTAACGGTTTCTGTGAAAAAAGAGTTCATATCAAATCATTCAGTGTCTATGAATATGGCAGTTTCACTGACTCACTTTTCATTTTGCTGTTCCTTTAGATTCTGTAAGAGAATATTCTTGAGAGTAGGATCTTCCAGTGGTAAACAGATTCATTATAATGAAGTGAGGAATTGTAGATAATAAAGATTAACTATGCATGGCATGGCTTTTGAGATTGAGAATGGAATCATGTCCCATTTCTTGCTGGGGGAGAGCACTTTGTTTCAGAGCAACCTGTAGAGTCCTTTTCTTATGCTTTATGTTTTGTGATGAGATAGTGCGATATACAGTGCAGATTCCAAGACAAGATGATGATTTTATTAAGCTTTTTTTTTGTTAGGTTTTGTAATAGGTAGGCAGAGAAACAGTACACTGTTCTTATGTTCAAAAAGGTTCAGCTGAGGAAAGTGTCAGCTGTGTAGGTTTTATATCAAGTCTTGTAGACTTTACCTCCTGCATATACCTTGCGTAAAGTTTGGGAGATGGTGTATAAGAAGTTGGCTTCAGCCACTTTATATGTAGTTCTGTTCTGAACACAAAATGCTACATCTTCAAATACCATTGTGGAAAAAAAGGACAAAAAGTCATAGAGGAAGATGAAAGAGAGGAAATAGGAAGAGGTAATACTTTTTTTTTTTTTCCTACATAGAAAGACCAGCTTTTGCCACTAAAAGTAATTTGAGTTAACTGTTGGTGTTTGGGCGCTTTTTTGTTCCATAATGTCAAATAGAAAACATGGGTAGTACTGGACAATGTGCATGAGAGAAGTGGAGATACTAAGGCACTGACAGAGGAAGTGATGGTGGAAGAAAGCAGACATTGCTTATCAGCAGAAATATGTGGGGAAATCCAGGTAGAAAGTGGAATAGGGGGGTGCTGGCAGAAAGGTGATAAGGCTATGTCCCCAAGTAACAAACCAGCCTGAATGGAACTAACCAGTTAGAATGTCAAGGAAGAGCTCCTTCACTTACTGTTTTTTCTTGTCCTGCAAAGGTGTGTTCCAGCTGAGTTCTGGACTGTAGCCCTTCATCATCACCTCCCTCACTCCTACCTCCCTGCACTCCCTCCCATTGGTGTCTGGGTTTGTGGGTGAGGGAGTGACTGTGTATGTTTGAACAGGATGAATGCAAGTGATCTGCATGATGACCATGAAGAGCCACAGAGGAGATGGCTGCAGCTGTAAAGATGGGAGATAAATGCATGAAGAAGTTACTTAATGTAAAGAAATAGTGGAAAGATTTAAAGAGAAATGTACCACAGAAGATAGAGAAGAAAACTTCCACTCATTCGCTCCCGAGTTACTCTTTAATGCTTTTTTCTGTAGTTTCACAGTCGTCTTCTATATGTTTCCATTGTGCAATTGAAAGACAACTTGTACAGAAAATGAAGACACTAAATGAATCTTTTGATAATTCTTCCTGCAGAAAGCATTGCTTTGAACAGAGAAATAATTATAGTAATTGCACTTCAGCTCTCAGAGTTATAGCATTGAAATGGAAAAGGCTAATCATCTATACCTTTCTTCTACTCTGTGGAACACCTGGGATATTCAATTAAAAAGAATGTAACTGGTGTAGTTTCCATTTTTACCGTTGGAAAACAAATTAATACTTACCTGTTTGAATGAAAAAGTACAAATTAGAATTCTTGTACTCTTATCTGCAGTGGAAAGCCTAGACTTGTCTCAGGATTTCTTAAGAGATTGTCCTACTGATAGTATGTTCTCCGTAGGTGCGGTGGGCGGATCTAGAAGAAAAAAAAGATGCAGACAGGAAAAGGGCCATTGGTTTTGTTGTTGGACAAACAGATTGGGAGAAGATAACAGATGAAAGTGGTCATCTTGCTGAGAGAGCCCTCAACCGCACCAAGTATATATGAAAAAGTGGTTAAATGGAATTTTGTGCCTTTAAGGTAAGTATTCAGTCTTCCTGCATGTTTATAGCCTTGATGGTTTTTTAGGTTTTTTAAGAGTTGAGGTTGCAGTTCATGTCACTGTTAGAGTTCTCCCAGGCAACATTGTTTGATTTGGAGCCTTGTATAATAGATGTCAGCTGTGCCCATGTCAATCTGCACCCTGCTGTACAGCATCTAAAAATAAAAGGAGAAGGATTGTCAGCTATCAATCTCCCAAAACTTATTAACAGGAAGATTACGTTTTCATTAAAAGCGTAGTTTAGCTGTGTGCCTAGTCCTGTCTAGTTCAGATTTGCTTACTCTATCTTAACTCTGACCGTGTTAATTGCTGTTTTACTTCATGTAACAAACTTTTCCTTTCTTTACAGGCCATTTGCTCTGAGGAGAAGTGAACCAAGGTGTCATGAGCATCTTGCATGGGTCATGTCACTCCCACCTTCACAGTTTTTCTTTGTTACTTTAGTTTCAGCAATTTTCTTGAGATATTGGCAGATAACCAGTGCCCTCAAAAAAACCAGCGAATCCCGCTGCTCCTAAGTGAGAGAGACAGTTTACTTTTTAATATTTTTGGAGGGGAGGGAGGGGGAGGGCCAGTAGTTTTAGCTGCTGTTTGTGGGATAAAGTGGAAGGATTAGACAGACGTTATCTTCACTGTACTGTCACAGAATGTTTATCACTTTTGCTTTGTGGCCGTTCTCGTTTTATACTGTATGTACCTTGTAGCTTATTGTATTAGGAAGCAGAACAATAAATTTCACTATAAACTCGGTGTTCTTGGTGAACCATATAGCATGTTTTTTGTTTGACATTTTAAATGTGGTCTGTGTTCACATGTTGACAGTGCTCAGAACTGTCCTTACCTGGAAGAGGTGCTGTGCTCATATTCTGGAATGTGTCCTGTCTTCTAGGTTTATCACCTGCTCTTATAGACAGCGCCATTAAGGCCCCAGGTTTTGCTGGCCTTTAGGAGTCATACCATTTCTCATTCTTCCTGGAGAGCAGGAATGATTGTTATGTTTTGGATCCTAGTTTCTCCATTATGTCAAATTTCCATTACTACGTGAGTATAAATTCGGTTGGATGGCTCTGAAATACTCAAGGTAGTAATGTATGAAAAACATTTCTTTAATGCTCAGCTTGAGAACAGGTACTACGGAGTTCTCTGGAGGGCAGCCTAGAAAATTTCGTTTTGGTCTTACTATGTCTTTTAGTCAACAATGATCTCTATCAGGGTACTTCATTCCATTCATAAGTCTACTGTCTCATAGAGAAACATCATTAAAAGAAGCAACAAAGACCAGAAGTTACACCCTTCTATTCCTTTAATAAGTGTGTTTAGGTTGCTAAAATAGATAAATGAATACCATTCCGCACTATTAAAAGTGGTACAAATTCTTCATAGATGCTGGTATATCGCTTCTGCACAGCATCAGGTTTACTGATGAAAACTTTCTTTTGTCCTTAGGTTTTGAAGCAAATGCCTTGTGTTGACAAAGTTGTAACCAGGCAAGGTGTTTAAATCTGAAAATAATAACTTCTTATTGGTGAATTGAACTTCTTTCTTCTGATCTTTCTAAGGGAAGAAAATGAAGTCCTGAATTTCCTTCTTTGCTATTCTTTGTTGCTCTGCTGAGTGATTACAATGCAGTTTGCATCTAGATTGGTAAATAACTAGTTCTGGTGTGGTGGTAGTTCATGCTGTTAAAGGAGAGCCATGATGCTAATAGATGGGTTTGGTTGCAATTCTAATGTTTTGGTTTATGGGATGTTTCTCAGACTTGTCTGCGGTGCATGATTGAAAGCTCTTTGGTAAATGAGGGGAGTAGCTGAACTTGTGTTATGCCCTGAATGTGTTTAATACAAGAAAATCAAGCTCCCTGAATGCAATGTTTTTAAAATGGAAGGTAATAAGTATGCATTTTCCGTGTACACATATTATTATGTAGCATATATACTATCTTTTTTAAATGTTGCTAAGTGCTCTTTGAATTCTGACTGAGAATTGTTGACAAACAGAAACTAATAGTTAAAAATAAATCAGTATTGTGTATAGCTGTGGAAATCAGGCAAGCTTCGCTTTGGAGAAGTTACTCTCTCAGGTATGTGTAAAATGGGTTTCAGTCTATCCTCAGTTGTCCATAATGAAACTGGAGTTCTTGTGGCACACCATTGTTAGGAGTTGATGCTGTTTCTGGACTTTTAAGAACTGATAATGGTTTTTGTCTGTATTTTTGATAATACACATGAACCAGATCCTTTTCTAATGTTTTCCTTTCCAGGCTAAATAATACTTCTGGAGCATGCAAATGGATAGCATGTGACAGAACCAATCATTGTTTACCACTTTTAAAAATTTTGAAAATTACTTTAGCACGTAACACCCAGGGGGGTCACACTGTTTATTCTGTGGTGCATGTAGAATTAAAGAGAGATGAGCAGAGAATACACATAAAGTTTTACTTTGGTCTCAGAATGGAAAGAAAATGTATCAGTCTTCAAGTTTAGGGCAAAATATCAGTTATGAAAACATACTGTTGCAGACTGTTTGTCAGACTGTTTGATCAGAACAAGCTGAAGGGCTGGCGGGGGGGGGGGGGGTTGTTGCTGTTGTTTTCCTGGTTCCCTGAAGTTCAGAACTTTTTCCGTTTCTGTAGTACAGAAATACCATTCCATAATCGTTGCCATTTGTTTCAGTTGGCTTGAATGTTTAGCAGGTCAGTCTTCATCTGCTTGATGGGAAGTGGCTGTTAAAGAAAATAACTTATGCCAGAACTCTGCAACCTGTAACAGATTCTACATACACTAGTCCTTCAGTGAATGAAGAAATCAAGCAAATAGGAAAAATTCATTATTGTTGCTGACAGAACTGAGAATAGCTAGGTAGTCTCGTGCTTGACTCGTAGTCAGAGGTTGGTGATTAGTGATTTCGCTTTTGTCTGGAAAATCCTTTGCTACAGAATCCAGTAAGTTTTGATACTGATTTAGTTCTTACTCATCATCTGCTCACTGATACTGACAGTAGCATCTTTCACAGCACTGAACAGAAAGAATACCCACTTTCATTGATGGCCAAATAGGAAAATAGGCATCCAGCGCTCTCGCATAATGATCCATCTTTGACCATGCATGCAGTTGTGCTAACTCTAAGTTGGACTGTTTCTGTGCAGTGCATCACATTTAAAAATACAACTGAAAAAATCAGCTGCTGCAGAATGGAGCTGCTACCCCTTGAGCAAAGTTGATTGTTAAGACAGTATTTTCTGTGAATTACAATTTCTTACAGCACTTCAGTTTTTCTCAAGACTGTCTGCTTTAAGAATATTGAAACTACCTGTCTTACGGTAGAAATACATGAGCTTTTTGCAAGAGAATGTGCAACCTAAGACATGCTGCTGCTGTGTGAATAGAGCTTAGTTGTCATCTTCAGTCACCTTGTGGTTTACTGCAGGATTGCTCATTAAGCATGATACAACTATGGTGTGAAAGAGTGACAATATAGTCTAGAGTATTATATCAGTTCTGGAAATGTTGTGGTTTTCTTAAATGTTTACATCAACATGGATAAAGAACTTACCTTGCATTATTAGTTCCCAGTCTTTAGAAGGGAAGAACTGGTGTTGGTACAAGTTAGAGTTTCACTTTTCACCCATCAGGTTGGGTTTGGTATTTTTTGGACTTTGCTTCCATCATCTTTGCGAACCCTGTCCATTAATTGTTCCTTGCCTGTCTGTTTGTAAACAAAATACATTGCTGTTATTGTCTGTCTGTAAGGCATTGTTTTAACTATTTTCTGAAGCCTTTTAATCTCTGAACAACCATTTAGATCCCATGGCGATCCGGAGGAGGATTTCACTAGTGGCTCTTATGAAAGGATTTAATTGGAAAAGCAGAGTTGTAATATTACACTGAAACAAATATATTAACCTGTCCCCAAAAAGCCCACATCTAATCCAGTTGAATAGTTAAAAATTATGAAGAATTGTGATTTGCAAGTCACATTAGAAAGTATGCTTCCTGCAGAAGAATAGTCTGTCATTAGTGTGCTTTTAAATCAGAGGGAAGAACATGACCTCGCAGGCCAAGATCAGTTTTTTCCCAATTTGAGATTTCAACATCATTGGAACACTCTGAGAATCCTTTTCGAAGGAATGAAGTAATTCACCCTGTGGGACAGCTTGTTGCCACCTAAACAAATTTATTGTTACCAGAAGAAAAAAATATTCTTTGCCCATTTATTTAATGCAGCTGTCGTGGTGAATTGTTTAATGCCCTTCAGACACAATTTCCCTCAGCAGATTGTGCCATTTTATTATTAGCATTGCTGCCATGAAATTTTGGAAACCCACACAATATTGGGCAGACCTTGGGACTTGAAGAAAACGTGGTTGATCTGGGTTGGAGGCAAATTGTGCATTTTGCTATGAAGTTCCTAATATCTCTGCTAGCATGCAGCTAGCTAACTGTGAATTGACTGACCTGAAACCCAGGAACTCCCTTGGAGTATTGTAACTCAGCGTATGTGGACTGGAAAGGGGAAGCAGTACTGAGAGTTTTCTTTGCCTGTGGAACATTCACATGGTCTGCATCCTCAGGAAGCCAAATACTGATGGGTACATGGTTCCTTTTTATTATGCCTCTCTTCGTTATTTAACATTTCCCAGATTATTTCTGGGAAGTGAGGTCGCAATACTGAACTTGAGGTTTACTGACCATTTGGGATCAAACTGCACCAGGACAACCTGCGTACTATGAGATAATGTATTGAGGAGCAGAGGTGGCCATCTCAGTTGAGATCTGCACATTTGCAGCATAAACTATAAGTGGGTAAAAAGAAATTCAAGTTCTTACAGCATGGTGGTGTAGGACTGATTTTACTTGGGTTTCTTACCATAGTAGAAATGAGAAGAGAAGGCAATTTCCTAGAATTTTAAATATGAATGGCCTAATTATCTTTCTGTTTTGAGTGTCTAGGGCAGTCTTCTTTATTCTCTCATAAAACTTGAATCAAAGTTGTTTTCTCTTCTCCTGCTCATCCATTCCTACAGGTTTGAGTCAGAATCCTTTGAGAAACTAAAGGAACACTGAGTGACTATTCTGATTTCTGCTCAAGATTAATCAGTTTCCTTGTCACGGTGAAACTATTTTGTTTCATTCTTACCAGTGGAGTGTTCCAGCAATTGCGATGTCTCTTTCTACCGCTTCCAAATTTGCATGGTACTGGATCTGCACCCTGGATCTGAAGCCTTAAATCTTCCTTATGCATTGGAAAATTGGTAATGACAATGTTTCATTCAAGTGGATTACCACTTTCTAGCTGATAAATACTGTTTGGAAGCAGAATGTGCTCTTTTATTCATGGTTTTCCTTAAACCAGGTAAGCGCAAGTACTGTTACCAAACAAAAAGTACAGCAAGTTGCTGGAAATGGAAAGAAAAAAGTGTTTTGAAGTGGCATGTCTTCCATTCTGTGTTAGGTTTCTAGTCAGGAGGCTCTGGTCTCTTTGAATTGTAGGATTGAAGATTTGAATATGCAAAACCTTAAAGCTGCCTGGGTGGAAATGGCACAGTTTCTTTTTTTTTCTAATATTTTTCTGACTTGCAAAACTCTCAGATGGAATCTCTTTGGGAGGGGAGGCCTTTCCCTAGGACTTGTGCTCTGGAGTGTCAGTCATTCAAATATTTCTCCATACTGCTTCCCTTGTATGTGTGTACAGGCACAAAGTTTGTTTCCTTAACTGATCAAGATACACATGTATGAATGGATGTTCAGCTTTACACAAGAAATTCCTGATGCTTTTTATTAGGAAGGCATCTGAACTGTCTGCTGTGACCAGTATATTCATACATGAATTTGCTGTGTTTGAACAGTTAGTAATCTCAGGGGAATACATGGAAGGCTGCAAGGTTGTTATCACTTCACCAATTCCTGTGATGTTGCTGGTCTTTGGAGAGAAACTATAACTGCAGTGCTCGTTGCAAAAAAAGCCAACCCCAAAACAGAAGTGAATATTCTCCATCTAAATGAAGAAAAAAACAAACAAACAAAAAAGAAAAATGGTAATACAGTTAGTTATACTGTAATTATCTGAGCTGGAATCTGTCTTGTGTGGATAGAATGTGCTAGCAACTCCACTGTCTGAGGTGTCTGCTTTAGCAACTGGCTGCATATATATTTGTGGAGGAGAATCTGAAATTAATTCCCACAATTTTTTGTCTGCAGGTCAAAAGTATAGTTGAGCAAGCTGATTTAGAAAGCAGTTTGTCTTGAAAAAGCCTGTTAAGGGTGATTTGAAAGTACTTTTTCATTCTCTTTAAAAGCACAAGCCATTAACAGATTTACATGTAAGCTGAAACATTGCCCCCCAGAAAATAGAAGCATCTTTCAAAAACTAAGATTTCTTCTGTTTAACTCTTGTAGGATGTTACTTTTCTTCTCTGGGGATTAGCGCAGAAAGGGAACAGAGCTGCAGTTCTTCCCTGCTTCAGAGTGTAAATTGCCTTAAAATGCAAAAACCTAAATATTTGTTTTGACAGGTAGGTAATACAGACAATTACTTTAATTTGGCACTACACCATACATGGATGACAAGGTATCTTAAGCAGCATTTTAAAAATTACCTTTTTATTCTGTTTTGTTAAGTCTGATGCAGATAGTAATAAAAGTTTTGTTTGGCCACTGTTGCTGATCCAGGTACTAGCTTTTGTACATGTAGCTTCTGGGTTTTGAGAATACTGTATTACTGTTTGAAGCACAGAAAACACAGCTTTACCAACAAACACTTACACTGTTTCAACTTACTCATCTGTGGATACTCAGAACTCTTGTGCAAGCGATGAGTCTTTACGGCTATTTTTTGAGGTGTTTGTTTTTCCATTTCCTTTGAACTGAAGTTGCCAAATCCTTTTCTTTTGAAGAAGCCGTAGGCAGATTAACTTGTCTGTAGCAGATCTTATTGTACTCTTCAGTTAGAGTCACACAGAAATCAAGATTTTTCAGGTAATGACAACCAGGTGGCACTAAAGCTTTGATTTCATGTTAAGATTAAATTGGAGGAAAAAAAACCCAAAAGCTTGAAATTGTTTCCACTATAATTAAACTTATGTGGTTTCATATTGCCCAATACAGTTTTAAACCATTAACTTCTTCATGAAAGAAAAAGTCGCCACTTTTCTGTGGAAAAAAATTCAGTGGATTAACATTGCACTATTGTGTGGAGTATCACTTGCAGTCCACAGTCAAGATTTTGCGCTCCATTGAACCTATGTGCTGCATAATTATGGAACAAGATCTTTCTTCTGCCTTAAGGAGAGGCTTCAAAATTAAATGGTCTTTTTATATCCTCCTAAAAAGCTTGACAACTGCTGACATCTAATGGAAAATGGGATTTAATTTGGTAGAAGCTGCTTTTGGATTGTAGAGTCTTTAAATATATTGTAGCAAGAAGTAATTCTGAAACCTTCCAAGGTTTCTGATTGAATCTTTCACTTTTTTTCCTCTTGGAATGATAAAAAATAAGGATAAATATCCAAACCAAAACACTAAAGATACTTCTGATAGAAGAACCCACTCTGGCAAAGAAATCTCAGAACTTCAGCTTGATCAGAGACACTACCGAGATCTCTTACAAAGAAATGTACTTGAAGCTCTAATGTGAACGATTCGAACAGGTTTACGGAATGTATGATATGATTACTGCATGTTTTGCAGTAGGTACTTTATAGTTAAGGAGGAATGTGAATACCCTTTTCCAAGGAGTTTACAATCTACATATTCCTTTATTAGGAATATAATGATTTGTATCTCCTTTCCCTTCTCCCAGCAGGCAGAGAGAATCTGCTGTAAGGCTGAAGGGATGGCCCTGAAGTAAACTGGGGTATAAACTTCCTCATTTTTACTTAGAAGCCTGTCTGTTACAGCCTCATTGCAGTACGTATGTTTCAGGTGTAGCTTGAGAAGAATTATTCCAATACCCTTTAAAGCAATTTATCTACAAATCTGTTGGGGAGAGACACTAACATGGTGAGTATGCTGCATTGCTGGTAGTGTGCTAACAGTGCGCATCTGTACCTCCTACTCGAAGATGAACTTGGAGCAAAATAAGAATCTGACTAAAAAGCTAGATTTACCTCAGTAAAACCAGAAGTGACTGTTTGGCTTTGGGTCAGTGTGCGGAACTGATGAAACCTTCAGTGACCTTCAGTGATAAATATTTCTCCATCATCTCCTTTGTCAGTTGTGTCCAGTACTGACTTGTAGAAGATTCTCTCAGTCCCATGGATTTCCATCCTCTTGTGCCTGAGCTAGATTTACAATGTGCTACGTTAAAGGAAAGGACTATCTAGAAGTTAAGACTGGCACGATTTATGTTTTGCTAAGTGCAAAAATGCTGATCATACCATGTTGTCACTTTGCACTCTGCTTTGATAGTTTCTTGGATTCTGCATCTAAATCATAGTCTTGAATTTCATTTGAAAAGCCACAGTTGTCCAGAGAATTTCTCTCTCAAAGGCTGTTCTCCACTACATACTCTGATGCAGCAGCATCCAGTGCAGTCATTTTGGAGAGGAGTTCCTCAACAGTGTCCTCAACAGCTGAGCAATCTGATAGAGAATGTCTTTCTCGAGGAGTATTGCAAGATTTCTCTCTTCTTTCAGACATTTCTTCTCAGCATCTGACCTTTTTGGAGCCAATTTCTGTAAACAAAATGCGGGTGCTGGACAGTTGTTTACCATTCCTAGTGAAACGGAACTTCAGAAATACACATTACTTATAAATCTGCACAACTGATGTGAGGTCCAGGGTTGGTAATGAGGTGACTACATTTTTTGCAAGAGTGTGATTTATGTATGTTCTTCATCTGTGTGTTTTTATTCACAGAGGGCTTGATTTCAAATGTCATTGCCTTGGAAAATACTTTTTCTGCAGCAGTTCCATATCAGTCTCTTATTTAGATGAATGCTTTAGGTTGAGACTTTGGTATATTAGTTCTTGCAGCTTAGGAGATTTACCTTTCTAAGATAAAGATGTATAGTTTAACTCTTTTGGTACACATTGATTTTCCTTTTCTGGACTATTGTGGGATTTCCTTTTATTTTAATCTGTCCTTGGCTACATGCATCAAGATGAGGGAAATTTATTTTCAACAGTGGAAGCTACTTGTTAGCCTCGATGTACAGGAGAGACAAATAATATACTTCTCTCCTTGTGATAATTTAACCTAGTTGGGCATCTTTTTTTCTGCATTTTCTAGCACAGGCCATAAACAAATGTGTAATGCACCTCATATGTATATTATATAAAACTTAAATAAATGTGTGATGCTGAAATCAGTTTCCTTTACATTCAGTTCTCCAGCTGGATTAGTTCAGTCTTTGCTGTGATTTTTTTTTCCTTTGTGTTTGTGTCAAGTTGTATAAACCTGGTGAGTACAGAGTTCAGTATAGCTGAATGTACAGATGGAGTCTGCGTATTGTGGAAACAATACTTAACTTTCTGCAGTATGTAGGTTGCTTGCATTTATTTTTTTTTTAACATTACTGGTTTCATTGTTCCCTACCTTTGATACACCAGCTGTGGAGAAGACCGACCTCTGGAAATAATGGTGCTAAAATTGCATTGAGTTTAAAGTCATTAACTTAATTAAAATATTTTACAAATACACAGCTGGTTGGCACCTTCCCTGGCAAAGAGGATGTAAATTAGCAGCAAAATCAAGACTGGACAGTATTCTAGGGAATTTTGGAAAGTATAAAAGGGTAGAAATATATTGCAAAAAAAATAAGAATTGAAATTCAGCATTCAGTGTCAGATTCCTTTTTTTTTTGCTGACTTTCTAACTGTGATAAAAGACAAAGGTTTTGAAAATAGGATAATATGCTGCTTTTGGTGATCTTGGGGAGAAGAATGCTCAGTAGCAATTAGGCACCTTTTTTTGACTTACACTGTTATCAGCTGGGATTTTTTTGTTTGGCTGTGTTTTTGCTGATGTCCTTGTCACTGAGTTTTTGGTTTATTTTAAGAGCAGTTTTGCCTTTGGAAGCAGCAGCCTATCTCCAGCAGCACCACTGACATGTTGCCCTTGAACCCTATGCACACAGGGATTCCGTCCTGCACCCGGGATGCGTCTGAGCCAAGCTCTGAACAGTTAATGTGGAGCAGATAAGCCCTGTTACCAGAGAGGGAATGGCACAAAGATGCATGTCTTCAGTGATGCTTCTCAGAAATCACCTTATAACTTCTCATAGACTAATTTACTTGATTTTTATCTAAGGGTTTACCCTCTTGAGTCAGTCCTCTTCCATTTTGCAGATGGGCTGGGCAGATGCTACACCCTAATGTGGGGTGGTGGATGAATCACCTGTCATTTTGAACTGTCTATGGTGTGGATTCATGTGCTGGGGCACACTGAATGTCTGAAGCTATGCTACGGTCATATGTATTGATAACATACCTGTGTGCTAAATCTTAACAGTGTAGAACTGAGTTGTCATGGCAGGGGATTTTCCCAGTGCTACTGTTCTGTTTAAATGTCTTATGGGGAAAACAGACATTGGAGAGGTGTCTGCATAAAACCTTCCTCCCTATTAATCTCAGTGCTCCTTTATTTGTACCAGGATTTAGGGCTATTGTATGTAGATCTTTCACATGTAGGGCCTGATTTTTTTGTAACGCCATATTTACTTTGTCATTACTCCATTACTGTTATGGATTTCTGTTTTACACCTGCATGATATCAGAGTTACATCTACAATACTTGCATTTATCTATCCTCTCCGCCTTCCTCTCCCCCAGCTCTCTTAATTGTTATTTTGTATGTCTGAGAATCCTTTTTCAACTTTAGCTTCCAGTGTGCATTGTTGTGTTTTGGGCATAGGGCTCCTAGGTCTATGGTTTATTTCCAGTGGAAAAAGCCACCAAATGCTTGCAAACACATGGCCATTCAATAATATACTGAATAAAGACAACTGAACTGGCACCAGAAGGCTTATAGGAGAAGCTTTGTGAGATGGTGAACTGAGTTTTGCAAGCTGCTGTACTAGCAAGATCCTTGGATCACTGGAGCATGTCGCAGGGACAATGCAATGGCCACTAAGTTTTTCTGGAAGGACTTTTGGGACGTTACACGCTGCTTTCAGGTGATGTCAGTGCTGTGCTCCCAAGGAACACCTTCCATGCTGGTTCCAGCATCACTTGCAAAGAAAGGAGCTGCTCTGCAAAGGATCGCTACTGCCACTAGTTGCCAGAGAACAAGCTCTGCGGAAAGAACAGCCAGATGGCTCTGAGGCTGATGGTTGGCTGTGGTTGGCATAACAGGCCATACAGTAGTACTAAGAGAGGTAAGATCTTCTGATGGTAACTGCCGGTCTACTGGCTGACTGAAGCCTCAATATTTGTTCTTTCTTAAGAATCAGATCTTGAGAATTGAAGTTAGGGTATTCCCACATAAATGTTGGCCTGTGATTCATGATGCAGTCAAAAGTTAAACTTGCTTTTGCGTAACCAGTAAATTTGGGGGCAGATGGTCACAGATGGTGGTGTCACAGATGGTCCTCAATACCATGAGGAGATGGTGGGCTTCACAGTGAGTGTATTGATGCAGACAGACCGTAGGCCATTAGCGGGGAACAGGATGGCCACTGGTGTTCCTGAGCATGTATAGGAAAGAAATTGCTATCTTTTTGTTTGAAATACACAGTGCAGTTTTATGGGAACAAGCTTGCCACAAGTTGGGAGAGAGGATTCTGTAGTTTTGTCTCAGCTATTCAAGAGTTCACACGGCAACAGCTTGTTTGGCACCAAAGCGATGCTCTGTGCCATTGCAGTCTTCCCCACAGTAGCTGCTCAGGAAACACTGGTCCAAAGATAATTCCTTCCAGCATGAGGTGGCCCCTTCTAAAAAACGAAATGCAATCATCTTCATGAGTAAGCCCAGGATCTGCAAGGATTTTGTTTCCCTGATTGGTGTGACTGTTCAAATGCAGAAAGAATTGCCACCAGCATCCTGGTTACATTGCAGGTATGAAAGAGGCTTACACAAGAAAATCATAAAGTATAGTGTTGACGGACATGTCTCCAGTTAAGTGCTAACATATGGGTGAGTACGGTATTGTCACTCCTTTACATTTCAATAAATAATCAAAGTTCCATGAGGTTCTTGAAACAGAACACTTGTCACCAGATTGAACACTCCCACCTTGGCTTGGCTTGTTACAGCCTTGCGAAGTGGAGATCCTGTGCCATGAATACAGAGACCTTCAGTGACTGGACTGTGACCGAGACTGTGTTTCCAACTTCCAGATGCTGCCAGTTCCTGCAAAGATTGCTCTGGTCTTTTGGATAACATTGCTCATTAAAAGTTTAGTCAGAAACGGAGGTGAGATTGCTTTGAAGCTCAGGGGTTATAAATAGCTGCAGAATAAATGGTCTGTTTGAAGTCACGGCATGATGAAGAAAAATGCAGTGAAGGGCTTTACCTGAGCTCTGACAGCAGCGGTGACTCTGGGTGCTGCACAGGGGCTTGCGCTCTACACAGAGGTTATTTGAAGAGTCCACTGCCAAATAAAAAGCTCCTGGTGTTCTGTGCTCGCTTGGAAATGCCACGCTATGGGCACGGCCTTCCACAAAAGAAACAACAAACTGAAAAATTTCTGGGCCAGCAGCTGCCAGAGCTAAGAAGATGGGGCTTTGATGCTCCTTGGCATAATGCTCACAGCTGCAGCCCAGGACATTTCTAAACATGAATAGATGATATTCTGCTCTATAATGATTGCTCAAGAGAGGAGAACACTGTGGCTTTTAAAAATACCATTTCTACAGCGTTCTCTTTTTGTAACTGTAGCTACTATTCCTGAAGTGTTTTATTTAAAAACAGCCTTTGTAATTGTTTTTATTTGAACACAGATTGCACTGCCAATCATGGGGACTCAGTAGACACATGCATAGGGCTGACCTTGCTTTTCCCTTCAGCAGGAATTCATGGTGTTTTCAAAAGTTGCCCTTATTTCTACTGTTTCTTACTCACAGACCTGGAAACTGGAAATGGAAAAGAATTACTTAAGCTGTTGAATATTCTGTGCTCACTCTCTGAGAACCAAATGAGGACAGGTTTTGTATAGAGATGCATAGATATGTATATACATGTGTTGTCAGGTATTTTGCTTAGTTTTTTAAAATAATACAAAGTATTTTTTAATATTTTCTGTTCTTTGTGTAAAGCTATGGATGACATATACATGCTTTCGGAAATCCAGTAAATATTTTCCTTGAAGTTTCAGGTTTTTTCCTCTATCTGGTATTTTTCATATTCCCAGCTTTTCACTTCACCCAATTGCTTTTAGCTGCTTATTTTCCATGATTGCGGTGGGACAAAAAGATTGATCCTTCTGGGTACAGGCTGGTACTTTTACCAACGATCCTTGTTAATCTAGTAGAACAACTAGTGAGAAAACAATAAAAGCCTGAGCAATAAACACCAGCAGGGAAGCTGCCACATATGACTCATGCCACTTGGACTTAATGCTGTGTCATTAAGAGTTGCTTAGTAGGTAATGGGAAATAGCCACAGGAAATGTCTATAGAGCCCGTTTTTTTGGAATAGCAAAACCAAGAATGGTGTTTGACCCTAATACACAAAACAAAAATTACCCTATGAACTTTTAAGCAAAAGCCTAGTGCTAAAAAACAAATTACTAAATTTGGGAAGCCTATAGAAATACTGCAGAGGCTGACTGTAGGTGCGATTGCTTACTGTAAATGTGCTCAAAGTCATCTCAAAAGGAGAAAACAGGAAATTTCTCAAATGTTAGGTCTTTGTAATGTTTGTATGTTACCAAAAAAGAAGAAAAAGTCGATCATGACATGGGACTTAATGACATGGGATGTCACCTGCCATGTAGCAGCCTGTGCAGTTAGCTGAGAAAGAATTAGTACATAAATATGGACTCTTATCCTCATACATGTTAAGCGTTGACCTAAGCCTGCTTTTCCTTGAGATCCATGGCACAGCTTTCACTGGCTTTACTTGAATAGCCGTTCTCAAGCATTCTAGATCAGGCCCGCTTTTAAAAATGGATTTACTAGTTTGATATTTGTGTAGGGACATGTGTGCTTGTTCTCTGGCAGCCTGCCTCCTATCTCCCACCCCAGCTGCCTCCCCTCCGAGATGAGCGTTACCCCCAGCCAAGCTGCTGGGTTTGGGTGGTGGAGGTGAGTCTGCACTCTGCTTCCAGCAAAGGCTGACTGTCCTCTCACTCCTTTGTGCACCCTTGCTCGGAGTAAGTATCTCCCGTGAAAGCCCCTGGGCTACACGATGGCCTCCCTGTCGTGGTGCCTCCCGTGCTGCCCTGTCTGGGCAGAGCTCCCAGTGAGACATCTCCCTTCCCCACCTTGCTCATCTCTGCATCCAACTTTTAGTGCTTGCACCTGAGCTGCTGCAGGTGGGTTGGTGAGCCGGGGCACCCCAGAAGGGAGAGTGCAGCTCAGTCTCTGTGGCTCCATTGCCACTGTCTCATCAAAACGGGGCTTTTTGTCGCGTAAGTCAAGGGAGAACAGCTCAACTAGCTGCTGCTGTGAAGCTGGCACCTGGCACAGCCCCAGTTCCCATGCCCTGGTCCCTGGCTCACACCATGAAATACAATGTTAGTGTACAAAAAGAAAAAGCTTTTGCTACCAGCTAGAGATACCAGTCTGTCCTGGGGGACCCCACAGGGTGTTTTATCCTTGAGATTGATCTCCACTGTCTCTCCGTGCATTGCTTCACCTTCCCCAGGAGCGGTGCTGGGTCGGCAGCTCTGCGCACCAGAGGCAGAGGAAGGGGTTGTCTTCTCTAGCTGAAAAGTGATGCCAGATCTCTCAAATGTGGTATTTGTACTGTAACCTGGATTAATCTGTCTTTCTAATGCGTATAATGGGACAGAAAATGTTGCTGAGATTTCATGAGCACAGGCCACTGGCTTACCAGGGGATGCTTACCTGGAGAGAGCTGCCCTGATGCCAAATACACATCTGAGATGTGTATTTGAGGGATGGTCCCTTTCAAGAACATCTGCTTGAGCCAGGAACCTCTAGGGCTGGTTCAGTCGCTGCAGACAGGTCCAAGTCATTAGCAGGAGTAGAGTAAAACCAGAGATGTTTTATTGCTTAATTAGAGTTTCCCCCCAAGCTATTTTGGTACACGGGTTGAACATTCACTGGGAACTTCTTCAAGCCCTAATTAGCTGTACACGAGTAACAAGGGCTTTTATGGTAACAACGTAGATGAGTACATAAGGGTTCTCGGCCTCAGTGTGGTCACATCTCCCTCTTTCGGCTGCTACTACACACCAGCAGCCTGGAGGCAGGAAACAGCGATTTTTAGTGCTTTGCTGTCTTTGCTGTTGTTTAGCTGTGTGGGCTGGGTGTGTTGCTGTGGATGGGTTATGAATGCAATTAGAAATGTAAAAGGATAGCCCCGAGGAATTGTTCCTGGAGGAGACAGTTATGGGTGGCTGTGGGCTTTTTGCATATACCACAGAAATTTAGATGGAGGGAAGGAAAGGATTTTTTTTTTTTTTTTTTAAAGATGAAACTGTGTCAGCAGTAGGTGAGTGCATTGCCCCTGTTGCTTCCTCGGGTAATTAGTGGGAAATGGTGAAGCAAGAGCCTACCCAAGCCTGAGGGTCACGACTGTAGTCACTGTGTGAGCAGCAGCTCTCTCTTCTCCCCCCAGCTCTCCAAGCAGACACACTTTGTCAGTAGCAATCTCCCTGTGACAGGCACCCGTTAGTCTTTGAAAACTAGCTGCTGTATCTTGGGCACCACTAGAATGTAAATGAAGTTTCACACCATACCCTGCACAGCACAACCAGTGAAACCCTAATTTCTTAAGAGTTCACACCCTATTTCCCTTATGCTTTAGGCTCCATTGCCCCTAGAGTAACCCCAGCTCTCCCCACATCCCAGTAGATGTGCTGCCTTCTCCGTATCGATGCTCATATGACCTAGATGGAGGGAAGGCAGCATGAGTCCCCCCTTCTTTCTCTGCCAGCCGGCTACTGCTTTCCAAGGCTCTCGCAAGAGCATGGGGCTGTGATTCAGTTCACGCCACTTGAGCATTGTGCAGCAGAGCTGTGCCTGCCTGGGTGCAACTCCCCTGACTCCAGGAAGACCAGCACCCCCGGAGGAGGCAGCTGCACCCCCAGGCTCCCCAGACAGGAACTCTGCTTGCAGAGGGAGCGTGGAGTGAGCAAAAGGTGGGTAAATGCTGCCTCTGCATCCCTGACACCTCTGTGCTCTCTGTCATACTTGGCTGAAGGTGGACAGGGGGTTGAAAAGCTGCTAGGGAAGATGCCAGCCAGAGAAGTGCCCTGTGGTCTTATGTCCTTTGCAGAGTCTTTTTAGCCCTGCTTTATTTTTCCTGTTTCTGTTGGATGGAAAATCTGTCTGGGAAGAATTCAAGCTAAGGGTACAAGTGGCGAGGCTTCATCACAGGCAAAAGATAACTGACCTGAGATGCTGTTTGTTGTGGTCGTGTTGGTCCATGTTTCACAAAAGCCAGTGTAAAACACAGGTCTGTAGTTCCTGCTTCCTTGCAGTTATATGACAAACACTGGAGCAAACAATATTGCCTCAAATACTGGGTCCAATCCTGTTCAACATCTTCATTAATGATCAGGTTGTGGAGTCTCCCTGATCAAACTCAAACTTCCTGATACTCAAACACCTTCTGGACATGGTCCTGGGCAACCGGCTCTCGGTGGCCCTGCTTGAGCAGGGGGGTTGGACAAGATGGTCTCCAGAGGTCCTTTCCAACCTCAGCCACTGTGCGACTCTGTGATTTGGGGCATCGCCTTGCCCTCAGCCCCCCACCTGCTGCTTTGCTGACTCCCGCGATCTTGCATGTTAGCAGAGGAAGCAAGAAACTGCTGTCCCAGGGACTCTGTGTACAAGGGCTTTGTTCCAGCAGGATGTCTTCAGTAAGCCTGTATCTTATGTCCCCTAATTGTTTAGCTATGGCCAAAAGAATTTTCTAACCCTTTCCCTAAGCCAGAGCATTATTTAAGCTCCGAGGTAGTTACTGCCTGCAGGACCACCACTGTCCTGTCCTTCACGGTGCCACCAGCAGCGCTTCTCAGATGCTGCACATTTGAGTCTGGCACCTGTAAGCTTTGGGATGTGTTCCCATCTGCATCCAGCCCCCCGCTTCCTGATCCTCCTGACAAGTTGCACTTTGGAGCAAACTGACCCCAAGGCATTGGGGTGATGGTGCAGGTTTAAAGGAGCATGTTGGTTAGTGGGGGCTGCTCAGCCCCGCAGGGATGCCACCACGAGGAGTAAGCCTTTTTTGCTGCAGTGTTATTCTTTTCCCGACAAAAGGCAAGAAATTCCCAGGGTAATGCTTTAGAGCAGAAGTTATCAAATAGGTCTCTAGGGACGTAAAGGGGTAACTTAAACTATGCATTTATTTAAAAATGGATTGAGTAAATTTGGTGTTGGGGTTGTAAAATATACAAACCTCAAGAAATGAATATACAAACAGAAGCAGGAAATCTGGCTGGCTGCACTCGCAATGGGGGAACCACTGTAAAACTGCCCCTATTTCAGAGACCCCATCCTACCCTGACTTTACCACATGCTTCCTTACCCCTGCAGACGCACTGCCTGTGGATCACCCTGTGTGCTCCTCTGATGCTGGAGCTGTGATTTTCCTCTCCTGTGTCACTTGCTGTGCTCTAGTACCCAGCTGGCACCTTGCAGCACATCCAACAACATCTTGACCTCCTCCCAATCCTCTTCTCGCTAAGCATTTTGCATGGGGATGTCGTTGCTCATCCACAGTTATGCATCACCACCCTCCCAGAGCCCTCCCGCCATGCCTCTCCCAGGACGTCCCTTCTCCTCGCAGTCTTCCCCTCCCCACCGCTGCCTCTGCCAGGATGAGAGCCCATAACACAAAACGCTTTGCCACTCGCCATCGGGTGGAAAAGCGGCCACTGAATCCTGGTCACAGGGAAAAGAAACCTCCTTGGGTTTACATCCCTACAGCAATGGGGCTGCAGTCCTCAGGGCCCAGCTCCTCACCAGCTTATGTTAAAACCCACAGGGACTGACAGGTCCCAAATAATGTGCTCCTCTTTCACCATGGGCAGGTTGCGGAGACGAGATGTTTGAGGCAGTTTTGCCAGTGGAAGCATGACGTAAGGGGATGCGGGTGGGTGTTTATCATGGCACTCTCCTCCCAGGTGATGGGCTGATGGGGGCTGGTTGAGGGGCGGAGCGGTGCTACCTGTGCACCCTGCTCTCCTCCAGCATCGTGGGTAGCACTGCTGGTGAGCAGTTGCTCCTGGGCTGCTTCCACCAGCGCAGTGTCACCTGCTTCGCCACAGCGCCCAGCTGCGTGGGGGGCTCTTGCCAACAGCACAGGGGAGGCAGGGGGGAGTGTTGTTCGTGCTGGCTGCAACAAACACTGGTTTTACATCTCCCAGACAGGGTCAACTATCCCCATGGGGTGCTTGAAATGCTGGAATTCACCAGCTGTTTTCTTTGGACACCGGTGTGTTGTATCTGGACAGAAACTGAGGGATGCTGTTGGACCAGGCACATCCACTGGTCTGCTGTGCCAAGAAAACTTTGCCCGCTGCTAGAACCTCTGCCTGCTTTATAAACAGAAAGGCTGTTTGCCCTGATCTGTGGCCCTCTGGGGAAGAGAAGGAAGGCAGCTCAGCCAGGGTCACAGGGATAATTGGGGCAGGGCGATTTCCCAGGCTCCAACCTCATGGCTCTATCCCTCGCCTCCAAGGGTCTCTGGTAGGACCCCACCAGCTTTGAGCAGGGGAAAAAAACACACAGCATAAAATCCCAGCACCTGAGGCAAGTGACAGACCTCATCCAAGGAACTGTCTTACAGGCCAGAGAGAAAATACTCAGAATAACGGATGCTGTACAGAGTGCCGGTGAGGTGCTTAGCACATGCTGGCTGCACACAGGACCCAGGGCTGCTTTCACAGAGTGTCAGCTGCGGAGCAGTTCCTGGGAGCAGCCAGCGGCTTTGAACCCTTCCGGGATGTTGCTGTCCAGTTTGGAAATGATTTTGTAAATGGGTTTCTTCCAGGAGGGGTCAGCGTCCTTGCCCGCCCTGATGGCACTGAAGAACTCCCGGAGCGTCAGGCTGGCCACCTCCAGGAACCGCCCCGGCACCTGTGGCGAGACAGGCATCAGCCCACGGCACCACCATGTCCCTGGCTCCCTCTCGCCCCGCCACCCCTGTTCCCTGGCTCCCCCCTCCTCACCTCAAAGTCGTTCCCCTTGTTATAGTGCATGTTGAGGGCACGGAAAAGCTCCGAGTCCCGGGAGACCCGGAGGGTGCCAGCATCCACAACACCCTCCACCAGGGCCTGCCGAGCAAACTTCTCCACCTGGATGTAGTAAAACTCGCGGAAGTTGCTGAACCACTTGATGAGCTGGGAGGTGATGCAGCGGCTGAACTGCCAGGGCAGGGAGAGCCGGAGGACAGACATTACACCAGCTTGGAGCCTACTTGCCCATGAACCCCCACAAACCCAGCCAAGCATCGCTAGCCTGGCCCCAAACCCATCCCTACCCCAGGGGTGCAAAAGCACCATCCAGGACCATGACATGGGGGTTTCCGCAGCGCCTCTCCCCGCTGAGATTCAGATCCCAGCCACCCTGCAGTGGGGAGGCACACTCATGTTGAGCTTTAATCCCAATACCTTGACTGCACAAAGCAAAGACCTGGCAGCCCAGGTCTGCCATGGCCTTGAGCACCCGCTCCAGGGCAGCCTGTGCTGAAGTGGGTGCCATCCCCCCTCTCCTGCCAGCGAGGTGGGGGGGACACAAGAGCATCCTTTTCCCTGCAGTTCCCCAGCGAGGTGGGCTGGGTCCCACAACGTGTGGGAGCCCTGCCTGGCACCAGCATTTGGTACTGCTGTTTTACCTGCACGTCAAGGAAGTAGGTCTTCAGCAGAGTGGAGCTAGGGTAGCGAGTGAAGAAAAACATCAGCTTGGCCTTCTTCAGGTGGCCGGGGGTCAGCGCCTCCTGCATCTGCCTTGGGGTCAAGGAAAGCCTGCACACAGCAGCCCAACTGGCTCAGCATATCCCTGAGCACTGGCCCTGGTGCCCAAAATAACCCCTCCCCATGGCCTGGCAGCAGGGTGGAGGGGGTTCATCCCTGGCTGGGCAGCCACTGACTTTTCCCTTTGGCATCCCCAGGGAGGCTGCTGCTCCCCATGGCACTTCCCAGGATGGTGGGAACGGAGATTTCCATGAGACACCTCTTCCTGGCATAGGATGACGGGACCACCGGGATGGCCTAAGAGCAGGCTTGGGAGCTCCTGACTCCTAGCCCCAGCTATGCTACAGCATCTAACCAACCCTGAGGAGCAGCAGTGCCCTTCCATGACTCAGGACCCCATTCCTGCCCACCCCTTTTTAGCCCCCTGTGGAGCAGCAGGGACGGTGGCCCTGGGGAGACCAGCAGGGGCTGTGCCGAGCTGTGACTTCGGAGGATAAGGGGAGCATGTCCAAGCCCAGGGACCTCTCTAGCTCCAGCTGAGCCCAGGGACCTCTCCAGCTGCCCTCAAAGGATACATGGGTGGAGGCGAAGGGCACGCCATCCATCGCAGCCTGCAGCTCCCCGCAGCCATCCCTGCCAGCCGGCAGCAGCGCCAGGCTCTCCATGTCGGCAGGGCTCAGGGGCAGGGGATGCTGCTGCTGCTGCTGCCTCACGACCGACGACCTCAGTTTGACGGTTCCCCAGTGCAAGTCGAGGGGCTCCAGAGGACCCCTCTCCAGAGCAGAGGGGCTCCCACGAGAGCTACTGCCCCAGAGGCTGTGCTGGCCGTAGCCCAGCAGCTGGCTCAGCAGCTGGCTGTCCTGGACTGGGGCAGCCGAGACCAGCGAATAACCCATGCTGGGTACCTGAGAGGGTTTTCTGACCCCCTTTGAACTGAAGGAGCCAGCATGAGAGCCCAGGCTCTTCCCTGAAGCTCCTGACAGGGCCTCAGCCTGAGGTGAGCCCAGCGAGCCTGGCGCATTCCTGGGAGATGGCTTAGCAAGTGGCTTTCTGCATTTCCCAGCAGCAAAATACTCTCTCCTCACATCAGGCCCTGGCACTGGGAGGCTGCGGTGCTGCTGCAGAAGGTGGTTGGCTGCCTTCGGCCAGACAGTCTTCAGGACAGAGTCCACCACCTGCGACGTCACCCCGGCCAGCTCGTGCTTCAGCGCCTGCGAGAGGACCCTCGCTGCTGAGGGCAGGCCACCTGTGTCGCCGCTGTCCTCCTCCTCCTCCAGACCACGCACCTCCAGGACACTCTTCCAGAGAGGTGCTTTGCGTGCGTCGCTGGTGGCAGTGGCGCTGTCCTCGTCTGGTCTGTCTCCAGGCTTTTCAGGCAGTGGATGCGCTTTCTCAGCACCTTCCTGGGTTTGGGCAGTGTCCCCAGAGTCGCAGACCTGGGAGAACTTCTCCTGAAGCCGCCTCAGTTGCTGCTCTAAAAAGCAGAGCTGCTCCTTCAGCTGCTGGCAGCCCTCAGCATGAGGGCTGCCCGCCATGGGGGCCGCTTGCCCGGCTGCTCCTGTGGCCTGCTGGGGAACCCTCGGCTTCCTCTTACTCTCCCGGGGCATCTCACCGCCCCTCTCCCTCTCATGCCCAAAAGCTGCCTCCAGGCTGGTGCCAAATGCCTGAGGGGTTGGTAGGAGGCTCATGCCTTGGATGATGCTCTCCACCCTGGCCCGTTTGGCTCGTAGGTGCTGGCTGGAGAGCTGGTCCTGTAGGTGCTGGTCAGAGAGCTGGTCCCTGCCAGCAGCACAGGGCACAGGAGCCGGGGCACGGGTCCTGGGGAAAGCCAGGGCTTGCGCTCCTTCTCCAGGAGATGCACCACACTTGTAGTCCTGAGGCAGGGCCACTGCCTGAGAGGAAGGGAAAATGATGGTGGGATCCAGGCTCCTGCCAACCATCGGGTGGCTGAGGAGCTGTGATATCAGGGACGCACTGGGGGAAGGCAAGAGAGAGTCAGTCTGGAAACAGGGCTCCAACTTTAGCCCCTGGCTGTGCCCTGAAGTAACACGGTCTCTGTCCTGCTCAGAGCCAGTCCTGCCATCCATCGTCTCTTGTTCCTGCCTAGACACTGGAGAGCTGACCCTCAGCTGATTGGGGATCATTTCCAGTGACAGGTTGGCCGGCTTCCCAGGTGTTTGATATTTCAGCCTGCTAGTGGCGTGGAGCTGGAGAAAGAGCAAGAATCATCAGTGGGCAGGAACTTCATACAACAGCTCTCCATGCACATGGCCAGAGATTTTTCCTCCCAGATTTCCAGGGCATCCCTGCTCCCCTGCAAAATCTATTTGACCAGGGAATAACCCAGGCAGAAACCTCCAGGCACTGCAAAACCCATGAGCAGGCTGTCGGGTGTTGCATGACAGCAGCAACGCCCTGGACACTGTCACAGCTCCCACCTACCAGCCAGGCTTTCACAGTGCCCAGACTACATTTCACATGGTTTGGGCCCTGGATGCGCCCGGCAGCATGGACTTCTCACACCACCAGCTGCGCCCGCACCAGAGGCATTTGGGGAAACTCCCCTCTGGGCTCCGTGGACTCACGTACAAGGGTAGTGAGCAACAGATGGAGCCCTCTGCCACCCACGCCTGGGCAAAGGTGGTTTTGGGTGCTCCCGGGTGCTCACAGAGCATGGGGATGACAGCTACATCCCTGGTGAAGGCATTCACAGCACATAGCGGCTAGGCCAGGACATGGCCGCTGCGTGCTTCTGCTGGCACCCAGCACCCGCCACCACAGCCCCAAGGGCACGGTGATGGGCGGCAGCGCTGTGGGGCTGGAGCGGCACAAACAGGCTGGTGGAAAGGGGCACAGCGAGGGTGAAAGTGTGACGTGACCTGCTGCGAGCGGGACACACCGGGTTGTTCAGGCTAACAGCACGGGGCTCCTAAGCATTTGGCAAAACACTGAATAAAAGGGATGGGGATGGGGATTACCGGGGAAGAGAAAAACTACTGAGCCAGCAGCCCTGGGCTTAAAATTGTCATGCTGACTCCAGGCAGGGATCCACCCCCTCCACTCGTTCGCTCACTCGGACAGCTTTGCAAGAAGGTGCAAAAGCTCCTATCCTAGGCGATTAGAGGAACCATCCCTGTGGAGTGCTTCTTCCTCAACCACATTCATTAGCAGTAGCTTTGCATCCCTGAAGTAGGACAGTTTATGTCTTTTCCAGACACCTTTAAAGTGCCTGAGATTCTTTTGCTATACCCAGAAGTATCTGATCATTTTCAATACTGTCAGTCTCCTGTCCCTGTGACTGCTCCACAGCGAGTCCCCCACGCTAATGAGCAGTGTAGAAAATGTTTTTTTTCTCACTGTTTTTTAGCAGGTTGCCTTTCTTCGAACAGCCCTGTATTCCAAGCAGGTATCTGGGAGAGCTCTACCTTTTGCAGAGCTCTAGTCTTGACAAAAGTATTTTCTGGGTTGTCCAACACCACTTGTTGCTCTCCCATATTGTCTCCCCACCCCTCCTGACCATTAGGGTTTTGTTTTGCTAACAGTCTGTCATGGGGGCATTCAAACTGCTCAGTTTACCCATGGCCAATGCGAGGCTGGGGTACCGGCAGCTCTCAGCAACACCCCTCGCCCTTGTATAACAAGCTTCACCGTCACCTGCGGCTGCCTCTTAGCCTGCCAGTCGCTTCCAACAAAGCCACACAGCAAATGCAATGCAGTCATAAATTTCATCCACCCTTAAGCCTTTCTGCATGGCATGGGCACAAGACACTCGGTCCTGATACCTCACTCGGCTTGTCACAGAAACACCTTCTTTTGACACTTGGTCACAATTTCTCACGTCCTCTGTGTTCAACAGCACTGTCGCCTATGCTGAGGCTTCCCAGCCCCAGAAACATGGGGTGATACAACCCTCATAAGCAGATCGACTCAGAGCTGGCAAGAACCCCTCCACTTGCCTAAGGCTTCCAGCACCACCATCCTTCTGCTGGAGATTTGGAAGGTGGGAGCAGAGCCCACGGTCCCAGGCCATGGCAGCCTGCTGTGGGTGGCCTCAGCTCCCCCCTGCAGCCTCCCCAGCGCCACAGGGCTGGGAGGTGCTGCCCCAAGCAAAATGCTCCTGCTGATGCAGCCCTTTCCCTGCTGAGTTAGCAGATGCATGCTTTGGTTCCTACTCTTACTACCAGCCCTCACCGGTACCACCTTCCAAAACACTAAAAAGCAGCTGAGGCTCCTCTTACCTGAAGAAAAAGACCGAGGAACAAAGCGAAGATGCTCAGAAGAGAAGGCAAGCGTGTCCTCTCCAAAATGGGAGCCACCCCATGTGGGCTCCCCAGGTGCTCCTCCGTAGGAGAGCCGTACACGGAGCAGCCTGCCGCCCCTCCAGCACTGCAAATCCCCCCAGAGCCTTCCCCAGCCACTGCACCCCTCTGTCTTCAGCAAGCAGTCCCCAGCCCAAGCCACTGGCACCTCTCTGCCCCACTCACCTTGGCTCCAGGGGCGCAGGGAGCGCAGTGCCTGAGGGCAGGCGTCCGGGGGCCACTGGATGCCGCAGAGGCAGTGCCGGCACGTCCTCCCGCTGCGCTCAGGTCCTTTAAAGAGGGAGTGGGGAGGCCGGAGGCAGCCAACCGGCTGGGAACGACATCTGAATATGCAGATGGATGTCCAGGAGGTCAGGTCCAGCGCCGGGGTCCAGCCACCTTCCCTGCTGCTCAGCCGTCTCCCAGGCTCATAGCCCCTGGGGTCGGGCAGGCAAGAGCTGGTGCCCAGGTGGGCAGAGGGCCAGACGAGCCGTTTCCCCCTACAGTTTGGCCTGGAAACCCCATCTAGGACCCAGGGTGGTGAACCGTTGGTGAGATGATGCAAATACACTGGGCTAGAGGCAGCGCTGCAGGGAAGGAGGGAGCCGACCCGGAGCTCCAGGTGCTGCCCAGCTCCCACAGAAAGTGCCCAGGCATTTCCAACATCCCCCGCCATGGGGACACAGAGGCATTTCGGCTGGCCTGAAGGTCTGCAGTGTAGGACCGTGGCCAGGAAATGCAGCAACACAGGAAAAGCAGCAACACTGAGTCCGTTGCTTAACGCAGGGTGCTTTAGAGACACTGCCGCAGCGGGCAGAGCCAGCACCGCTGTCAGCTGAGCACACCTTGACCCCAGCTCCAGGACAAACCTACCTGCCCCAGGAGCACACGTGGTTGTGAGACATTTTGTGCAGGAGCTGTGGGGTGGGTGGACAAAGGCTAGCCACACGTGCCACTCCTGGGGCTTCGTCTGCTTTGACGCCATATGCTTACTGAACATGGTGATGTTTGGTGTATTCATTTGGGAGGCAGGAGGCTGTGGTTAAAAGCAGTTGACATCAGGTGGTCATGTTCAAGGATATTAGCCTGCGAAAGACAGATCACGGAGAAATCCCTGGCAGAGAGCCTTTCTGGCTCAGCTACCTTTTATTAAAGCAGGCAGCACAGCCTCAAAGCCTCAGAGACTATCCCCTGTTGATTTTTATTCTACCTCTTTTCTTTGAAAATGATCCCAAGGATGTTCATTGTGAATTTATATTAGGAGACTATTTTGGAGGTTGCAGTTTACCATTCATATATTATTAAGCAATGGCTAAATTAAGGGCATGCCTATAACCTGGACTTGGGTCCTTGCGAGAAGCCTGGCTGCCAGACAGCCTTTGATGACTATCCCAAGCTAATTCTCAGATTCTGCAAATGGGTTCCTTGCGTTTTCTTCCACCCGTGGTTCCCCACCTGGAAGCAGGCAGAAAAAAGAAGCTGGCTGGGGTATCCTCAAATGTTTTCAACATACAGACCACATCTGAGGAACAGGGCTTACTTGTGGACTCATTTGCCTGTTTGCCACGGTGAGATGACCGCCTTGCCCATTTCTAACCATGCAACATCCCGCTGGCGGACGCCTGCAGCAACATCATCCTACTGAAGCCCGACCCCATGGTTTGTCAAGGTGAGCAGGAGGACCACTGGTACAGCTGCCCCGCAGCAATCCAGAGCGGGTTCGATGAAAAGCGTCACGGAACAGCACCCTGTGGCAACACGCAGGTCCGCGCACGTACCAGGAACTGTAGGTAACGTAACTCGTACTGTGGAAGCCCCTGTGCCCGCTCGTGCTGGGGGCAGCACAGCCTGTGGGCAGGCAGGGCTGTGCAAAGGCACTGACCACCGGGACACAAGGCGGAACCCAGCCGCCTGCCTGCCACCCGGCCCCGCACCGGGCTGTGGAAGACATCTTAGGCACGGTTCCACAGGACCCTCCTGAGGCACCACAGCCCGTCCCCGCCCCGCAGCCCCTGCCTTAGGCCCGTCCTCACCCCGCAGCCCCGTCCCCACGCCTGTCACCGCTCCACAGCCAACCCCCCCCCCCCCCGCCCACCATAGTGCCGTCCCTCTGACCCCGCTCCCCCCGCTCCGGAGAGGTTGGTCCGGCCCTGCGCACTTCCGGCTCGCGCCGGGCCTGCTTCCGGTGTCCGCCCTCCGGCTCCTCCCGCCGCCGCCGCCGCGATGCTGCTGCTGTGGCGGTCCCGCTGCCTGGGCCGGGCGCTGGGCCGCTCGCTGCGCGCCCTCCGGCAGGTACTGCCCGCCGCGGGCGCCCGCCGCGGGGAGAGAGAGAGGGAGGGAGGGCGGCGGTTGGACGGGCGGGGACGGCGGCGGCGCCAAGGGCACCGGGACGCGTCCCCCCCTTCCTTCCCCCCCCGCCCGACGCGAGGCACCGCCGCCCCGGGCGCGGAGGGCAGGGCAGGGAGGGGCGGCACGGGCGGCGGGGCTGCCCCCCACCCCCGGGAGGGGCCAGGGCCGGGGCCGGGGCCGGGGTGAGTGCGGCGTTGCCCCTTCCCGGGGCCGGTGCGTGTGCCGCTGCACCCTCCCGGGCTGGGCTGGGCCGGGCCGGGCCCGCCGCCCCTGTCGGGAGAGGCGGCGCCTCGCCTGCGGCACCGGGCAGAGCTGACCGAGGGGAAGAGCCTCCGAAAAGCGCCGCTCTCGGACTCCGCCGTCGCCGCCTGTCGCCGGGCTGAAGCGGTTTGGGGGGCGGCTCTGTTGGCAGCCGTGACTCGCTCCCCCCACCCCGGCCTCCGCCGGCAGAGACCCTCCTCGGCCGGGGCCGGCCCGGTGCAGAAACGGCAAATAAAGTGGTGCCTACTTTCTTACTTAATTCCCGTGCTCAATTTTCAAAGCGGTCGTTGAACCAACCGGTGCAAACAGCAGTAACCTGTGCTGGCGGTAGCCTGGGCTTGCGGAGTCCGATAGCCAGAGCCAGCAACTCAAATCAACATTGTGGCGGCTCTTGGCCCGCGCGTTTCTGTCGTTTGCTGACTTCGGGCCATGTCTTCCGTTTAAATAGCAAACGTGCACAGCTTTATCTAAGTACATATATGTAAGCATGCACATACGTATGTATATATGCACATACGTACCTATATATGCATATACATACTTATATATGCATGTCTACAGGAGGAAAAAGATCACTTCTCTTCCAAATGACCAGCTGAAGCCTTAGAGCATGAGATTTGATTTTAGCCATTGTGTGAATGTAGGTGAGCAAGTGTTGACAGCTAATTGTAATGTTGAACATTATGTTATGCTTCCCTGTAGGGCTATTGTGTGTTAAATGCTTGCCTCTCGGCACTAGAAACAGATTTGTGTTTATAAATATCTCTGTGTGTGTATATAAAACCACTATAAACAATTTATAACTAACAACATAGTTATATTTTGTTATATGTAGATACAAACTGATTATAGTGCAGGTTAAAATAACCTTATTTAAGTGGCATTTTAACAATATTTATGCTTTGTCAGCTCTCGGTGGTGCTGTGTAATTACACAGAACAGAGGGGAAAGCCAGATGGAGTATTCCAACCTTTTGCAAAACTAGTCTGCAAATCAGGAGGTTACAGGAGGTTATAGCTGAGTACTAGGAAGGGGAGATAATTTAGTTAACCTGTTAGATGTACCAAAAAAGTTGAGAAGTCAAGATGGTAGCAGTAGTTTGATATCCATTTCAGTAGGGACAGTAAGTTTTGATGAAAGGGATAATACAGGCCTTTGGTGCGGTGGAAAGAAATGCCAGAACTTGGCAAACCTCTGATGGGAGAAGTGAGAACAATAGACATGTACAAAATTCAAAAGTGTAGGGTTGAATGGGAGAACAGTGGAGTTAGCAAGAAACAATGAGGGTGGGGCAGGGTTGGCTGGATTTTGAAGATTTCGTAGAAGAGAAAAAGGTCCTGGATGCATGTATCAGGTAGAAATCATGAATGTGCATCAATAGCCTGCATCCAAGCATGTAAGACTCGGGGTGGAGGAGGAGAGGCAGCTGTTGAAGGATGACCTGAAAAAGTCCAGAGAAGAGCTAGTCTGAAAAAGGATGGTTTGATTAGGAGCTACATTCAGTGCTTTGAGAATCAAGTCCTCCTGTTTATCTGGGGAAGAGTTTGTAAAAAACTTTTTCTTCCCTGTTTGATCCTCCCTGTGTGCTGGAGGAGGTCTCAGTCTGTCATCTTAGTAACAGGATCCTTTACCACTCAGCATTGTTATCTCCATCCCATCTTAGCATCTGCCCTGCCATGCTGTATATAATTGTGTTAAAATCCATGAAAGATGTGCTGTGGGTTTTTTGTGTGTAGCAGTGGTTTGTGCTCATCCTTGTTGTTAAAGCAGCAGCTTCTTTGCTTTGAAGAAGCCAGGGCTGGACAACTGTTTGCTGCTTTGCCTGTTGTCAGAGCTGCCCAGCACTGGGCTTCTGTTTTGCCTCTGTTGAAATTAACTGTACCTTCCTGTTCAGTTAGTGTCCTTACCTGAACTGGTCACTGTTCCCACTCCTGGAGAAGAAATGTGTAGGTATACAGGCTGTCGCTTTAGCTGATGTATTCCATAATTTATTTCACTGTGTAGTGACCTACGGGAAGGTGATTACTCCTTGAAAGGTGTGGCCTGGGATGCTGTGTGCCAGGGTCCCTTTGACATAATAACAGTTATAAAAGCAGTTCTGAGAAGTCACGTGAAATGTAGGGGAAAAATTAATCACTTGGTATGTGAGTCACTAGCTAATTAGATCAAGACTTCTTCAAGTGAAGGCTGTCTCTTTAAAGTGACCCAAAGTGCTAATGCCAGCTAGTGAAAACTAAATGTTTCTATTTTCACTGAAGAAGCTCCAAGATCAGGCAGAGGCAGATTTAGCCAGGTGATACCAGGAACAGGTGCAATCACAGTGATTCCTTCCAGGAAAAAGGGAACAGGAAGCAACCTTGTCAGGCATCTCTCGGAGCTGCACATGCATCTCTGAGGTACTGTGGTTAAGGGATGGACACAAGAGAGAGGGAGTTTCCTTATCTTTCATTAGTGCTTCTTCCTCCCATTAGAGCTCTTTCCCTCACTTCTTAACCTGAAAAACAGAAGGGTAGAATGATACCAGTTTTTTCCTTAGTTTTGCAGTGGTTGTGGAGCTGTCATCATGGAAGAGAGCTGCAGGTGTGTTTTCTCGCAACAATTTATTTTAGGACAGGCCTTCTAAACTTTTTTTTTAAAACCTTACAGTAAACTGGTCATGAGCAAATAAAATTGGCCGATTTTGCCTCAGTCTGGGTCTGTACCTCTTTCTTAACAAGTTATGTGTAGGGTGCTAGGAATACCTTTACCACTTTTTTTATGAAGCACCCAGGAAAACCTTAATGGGCAGAGGGGAGCTCAGGTTGCTTCAATACAGGATCAATGCAGGAACTAACCTATGTGCTTAGGATTGTGGTGCTTTAGACGCTTGACCAAGCAGAGTTAACTTGAAATTTGTCTTACTGATCCCAGCTTAGGGCTGTCTCTAAACAAACCAGATCTGAGTTAGCAGGGCGCCCGTGCTGCACCAAGATTAAGCGTTGTAGCATTTGTGATGACTCTGCAAAGTCTGTGCAGTGCTCGGTGCTTTCCCTTCCCCAGTCCGGACCTGGGGCAGGGGCCCCAGCAGGCCCTGCTGGGGGCTGTTTTTGCAGGACTGTTGGTCCAGGATCGTCGGTCCCTGCAGCGGGCTGGAAAACAGGGTAGCTGCATGGCGCTGTGCTGGAGCTCCTGAGCTCTGCCGGACCCACGCTGGCTTAGCAGCAAGTCAGCCTGGCCACCTGCATCCTCGGCACAGCTGATCATAACCCTGTTGAACTGCCCATTGATCATTGAGTTGACCATGTCTTAATATCTGAGAAGCCGAATCAATCAATACGTTCGGGTAATTAAACTGCCAAGTGGCTGATTCCAGACCTGTTAGTAGTTTTGATGATATGAAGTGTTCACTGAATATATTTTTGTATGCTACAGCTCTCAGTCCTGCAGATGGTGTGACAGGCTTAAGTATCTCTGTGGTCCTCGATGTCTATGCTGTCTTATCACACACAGCTCCACAAATTATTTTGGTATTTAAGATCAGTTATATCCCATCCTGCTTGCTCTGGTGAAGCTGAAATCAGGGCTTATATGCAAACTTCCCTTCAGACACTGAAGATGTGAATGAAATCTAATTTTTACCTCTTACCTTAGCTGCTGGATAAGGGTGCTTTGAGCTGTTGGGTAGCTGTTCTTCCAAACCAGTCAACTGCATTTTAGTCATGGTTACTGTGATATTTTCCTATAGCTTTTAAAGAGTTCTTACATTCTCCAAATCTGCAGGTTTGATGCTAGAGAAATGTGTAATAACAATAGGGAAGGTAACTGGAATATCTTGAAACGTCTTTTACTTTTGAGGAATGTTACACTGAGCTAGGAGTGCAGTCAATGATTACATGAGTATGAAGTGAAACATCACCAGAAGGTGGAATTCCTGGCTCACTGAGGGCAGTAGAAATTTTTCCATCAAGGGAAATTCTGGCCTTCTGGAGTTCAAAGGCTTCATAGCCTTAAAACAAACAAACAAAACCCCAGATGCTGCATTTGTGACTGTAGGATTAAACATCATGGGATGTTTTATTGTCGTATCCAGTAGCTACCCTTGACCTTCTCATTCATAGCAAATTTTAGTGAATGAGTCCTTAGAAATCTGTTCCTTCTTAAAGGGGAAGGTATGCATGAGAAGGTGAAAACAGCTGGAGCCACAACTGGAAACCAAGTGCATCAGGTTTAACATCGCTCCACAGGAAAGAATCCTGGAAGGAGACAAAGCAAAGAGGAGGGTGTAGATGCTCTCGCTGTCTCCTGCTATTGCATGTTACGGGAAAGTAGCAGGCCTGCAGTCTGGAGCATGGGAATGGTGGGTCCCGTCTCTGATCTAGGTCTCATGGGAAAACCAAAGTCCTTCTAGGGTGGGTCTGTCTTTTTGCAATACTGATAGTTCCTCTTCTCTCTGACAGGGGAACTGTACTCTGGCAAGATGCTCTCTGTCTGGTGAGTCTTATGCTTTTATTTCATTTCAAACTACCTAGACAGAACAGAGCTGATGATGGAAGTTGGTAATAAGTTTGATTGGGGTTTATTTCCGTCAGTCATGTAAAGAAGAAACAGTTGGTGAAATGAGCTGTGTTTCCATGTGAGTGCCTCCCTTGCCTAATGTATGTACTGCCCAATCCATTCAGCTCTGGTGAAGATTTCGCAGCAGCAGCACAGTGTATTTCAAGCACTGCAGTGCTTGAAACACATACTGTTGCAGAGCCTAGCTCTCTAATAAACTCCTTTGAAAATGATGGGTGAATATTAAGTGACATGTCAAATCTAGTATGCCTATGAACTCCTCTTTGGTACTTAAACTGGATTTTCCCAGAGCTCTATTTTTTCTAGCTGTACTGTGTTTATGTAGCATTACCTCACTCACTTCTGATTCCACATTGAGAAACCAGTTAAATCTGCTTACCTTTTCCAGCTCCTAGAGTTCCAATAGCAGCTCTTTAGTAGGGGATGGTGTCAAAATTGTATCACTTTTTTTAAAAAATCAAGTGGGGAAATGGTTCTTCCTTCTGGCATTGTGTAATTGAGATAACTATGTTCTCCAGTTGCTATGCTGACTCTCTTTAAGATCAGACTGGAAGACTGCCCAGTGCTCTGAAAAAGACAAAGGACAGGAGTTCAGTTCGTAATAAAAATTGCAGTGTCAGGGCATGTGAACAGTGTGGGAAGGGGACGGTGGGGTATGTGAAACTGAGAAGCTATGCAAGTACCTCCCTGCTGTGAGCTTTGGAAAAGAAATGTTCTTGGGACAAGGAGTAGACAGAGAGCAGGGGTGATGGTGGCTTGCTACTCTGCCCTACACGCTGTTTTCATTCTTTTTTGACTCCTTACCTATCCATGCAACTGTGAGGCTTCCTGGGGGTGCCTCTTAGGGGACTGATGCCTTGCTCCTATTAGGAACCCCTTTGTATCGGTGAGGATAACTCAGCAGCAACTGAGGTTTCAGCAGTCTTGGAGGTGTTCCTTGTAGCTGTTTCCTGGTTTTGTTCTGACTGGGGTAGCTGCTGCTTTGTTTGCCCTTTTCAAAGTTACCCTTATTAGCATTGAGGTCAAGATACAACTGTTTTTCCCATCTCTATAAATCTAGATGAAGACAAGACCACTGTTCTTGGCAAGCTCTGGGCAGGTTTGATGGCACTGATGTGCCTCTGTATGCTTATATTCCCCGCTTACTTGCAAGCTTCTTTCTGGGTGGACAGTGGTATCCTCTGCACTCTTTTACCTGACAGGGACACTTGAGGGCTGGACAACGTTCTTGTGGGGTAACACCATTTTCATTCACAGGTGTGGCTGGGAGCCAGGGACTGGCTTACATGAACAGCAGGAAGCTTGTGTAAGTATCTGCAGGAAAGCTGTGATGTGGAGAGGCTGGGGCTGCTCTAGCCTTGATAAGATTTGGGAGCTGGGAGGCAGAATATGGTTGGCTGTCATAAAATCCCTGTGCACATCATAGGAGCGTGGAGCTAGCCTTAACAAAATCTAGGTTTTGCAGGTCAGGAACTCTGGCACGCTTAAAGAAAATAAACCTTGTTTGGAACCAGATACTGAGGCATGGAAGGGATGGGGATGAGGAGACTGGTGATAAATGGATCTCTAGCCTTTGATTATCTGACTAGAAGTCTTTGCTCTATGGTGGCCTCCTGGTAGGATTTCTGTCAGGAGAAGTGACATGGTTCAGGGAGCTGTTGTTCATATGGCAAGGTTTGTATTGCTGAGATGGTCTTGTAAAAATGTATTTGGGGAAATAACCTTAAGAGTATATCCATAAAAGCCTGAAAAGCTGGTCTGTTTGCACCAAGTAGCCTGTGTTAGAGGAAACGCTAAAGCACGTTTGCTTCAGGTTTCCAAATGCGGTGTCAGTAGATACAAAAAAAATCCTTTGGAACGCTTGGGATTGCCAGCTCCCTGTGAAGGGACATGGTGGAGAGAAATAGCTGTCTCTTGGATGTGTTGCCATAGGCAATTTATGGGACTTTCTCTTTTTTTGGAGCAATCTAGCAACTTCTGTAGAGGTGACAGTCCTGATCTGGAGGTAGAAAATGGTTACTGCACTAGTCTTGGGTGTAGGGTGGGCTGTCTGGGTCAGCCTTTTATCAGTATTTGAACCGCAGGGGTTCTGTTGGGTTGCCTCCCTAAATTAAAATTCCTTAAATGTCAGTTCTCACTGAGTTACTGAGAGCGCTAGTGATGGTAAGCTGCAATGTTTCCTTTCTTAGTGGGATTGTTGCAGCTTAAACAGTAAGTAGGTGTCCTTGGAACAAATACATCAGAACAGCTGAGCAGCCTTTCAGATCAGTTAAGCAAGTGTAAATTCTGTACTTCAGCTTGGTGCTGGCAGCCTGCAGAGGAACATACTTCTGTGTTCATGTCTTTCTCTCTTTCTGCAGAGTAAATAGCTCCAGTGTCTTCACTGTCCGTTACTTCAGAACCACTGCAGTACGTAGTAAGTAAAAAGTCAGGAGTCAGCGGGATGGCTCTTGTGCTACCTGTTGGTGTCCTGACAACAGCTGAAGCTGCCTCTTCCATTCTTGGTCTATGTCCACTGCTGTCCCACCTTGGTGGATGATTAAGCGTTTATGTCCTGGGGCCCTAAAGATTTTGTCTGGCATTCCTGTCACAATGTGACTTTCAGTCAAATGGGAATTCTCTTGTGTTAATCAGTGTTGAAGCAAGGAGAAGGCCAACTTTTGATGTCTGTTGACTTACTCCCTCTAGTAGAGTCCTGATGACAAGAATGAAGCAATGCCATAAGTTTTGAGCTCTGAATGCGTTCAAGTCTGTCTCTCTCTCTCTCTCTCTCACAGGGGATGACGTGGTTACGGTGAACACACCAGCCTTTGCAGAGTCAGTCACAGAAGGAGATGTCAGGTGGGAAAAAGGTAAGCTGTTGCCTCTTCCCTGAAATTCTCAGAACCGTTGCTGCTGCACTGGGCAGCTCGGGGGTGCATTGTAGTTCACTGGCTGACAGCCTGCTCTGTGCCTTTCAGTCTGTGACAATGAGGCAGTTAATTGCAGTTCTTCTGAGGGGTAAGGATTGCAGTTACTGCCTCAGCACCTCTCTGTCATGGGTGATGTTGGGTGAAGGGTGATGTCTAAACTGGAATCAGACTCTGCAGTAGATTGATGTTTGAGCTAGACTTTTATTTAGCAGCTGTGGAGAACTGGAGTGAGAAAATTCTGGATTAGTGGGGGAGACTGCTGTGGGTTAAGAGGGGAGGCCAGAGCACACCTCCCTCCTCACAGTGGTCTTCATATCTATCATTCAGCTGTTGGAGACACAGTGGCGGAAGATGAAGTGGTGTGTGAGATTGAAACAGACAAGGTAGGAGTTTTCTGGACCAAAACTTTTTATAGTTCTGTAGCAGGTATCCTGTATGGCTCCTCCCCGCTAAATGCTCCTAAAGCCTGCAGGCCCTGCCTGTGTCTCCTGCTTCCGTGATGGAGAAAAGGTTTTCTCATCTAGTATGAAAGCTGGCTGTGCCTTAAATGAGAATTCTTTGATAACTCTTTCCTTCCTCATACATTCGATTAAGCATCAGTGGTGCTGATGTTTGTTGGAGCTGCAATTCCACTCTTCCTTCCAATTTCAGTGCTCTAAGCTTTGAAACATGTTTGTGTTTAAACAGAGGAGAAATCTGCAGAGCCATAGGATGTCTTCAGACTGTTTAAAATTTAGCCTTTAAGTTTACTCACTCCTTAAAGGACTCTTAAGCTTTGAAGTTCTTGCTAAAATGCCCTGCCAAGTTCTGCTTCTGGTGTTGCTGTCAAGAAGATGCTGGCAGCAGGTCAATTCTTGATTGTACCCTGGAGCAGGAAGATCAGGCTATATGTTACACTGCCAGCATCTCCCAAAACTTCTAAGCATTGGCACAAAATCCCAGTGGGGGGGGTGTGAAAACAGGCGCAAATGGTGCGAGACAGAGCTGCTGTCTGTGCCAAATTACAATGTCTTATCTGCGCATATTGGCATCTTGGCCACTTGTTCTCCATCCAATGTTTGGGGGAATTTCACTGATTTTCCATTTTGCAGACATCAGTGCAAGTTCCAGCCCCAGCAGCTGGTGTGATTGAAGCCCTTCTGGTACCCGATGGTGGCAAAGTGGAAGGGGGAACACCTCTGTTCAAACTCAGGAAAACTGGGGGTAAGTCAGGCCTGTATAACTTGCATAGGCCTTCCTGTTTCCACCAATCTTTTTCTGAAGATAGAAGCAAGGCATTTAGAGGGATCCTGAGAGAAGTTAAATGTTTCCTCCATCTGCCTCTCTAGCTGGAAGAAAATACTCCTTTTTCCATTAGAAAAGCATAATTTCAGCCCTTCTGAGGGCGGAACTTTCCTTTTGCTCCCTCTGGAGGAGACTGCAGCTCTAAGTTAAAATTAATTGAGAATTCCACTGATACAACTCCCTTCTCCACCCTCTTCTCTTTAGCATTTAGTCTTGTGCACAGTGAGGAGATCTAGGGTGTCGATGAGTAAAACACTTTCACCTTGGGATCCTCTTGTGGTGGCTCCTATCAGTTCAGTAGTGCTGAGAACATAAAGGCACTCTGCTGGAGGGTTAACTTTTATCAGGTTGGTTGGACTCAGAGATCCCTGACAGTGGAAGCTGTTGTTACCCTTACCATGGTTCTTCCTTGTCTTTCAGCTGCTCCTGCCAAGGCCAAACCAGCAGCAGCCCCTCCTCCTCCTGCAGCCCCTGAACCTGTAGCTGCAGCTGCTCCTCCCCCTGCTGCAGCACCAATTCCCACTACAATGCCACCAGTGCCGCCTGTGTCAACTCAGCCCATTGATAGCAAACCAGGTGAGCCAACAGCCATTTTCTCCTATTTTCAAGCCTCTCTCACTTGGGGAGAGTGTGTAAGCTTAAAGACAGCAAACAATCTGGCATTTATGGTGAAGGCCTCCCTGCATTATTGCCCTCCATGCTCCAGACTAGAGAGCTCAGCTATGCCTGGAACCTGCCCAGCCCAATTCAAGGCTGTTTCCGCACTGTGTTGCTTGAGCAAGGAGCTCAGATGGGCTTTCTACCTCAGGGCATTGCAATTAAGCCCTGGCTTCCCTTTTTGACTGATGTGTTCTTTACCCTCAGTGTCTGCGGTGAAGCCAGCTGCAGCCCCAGCGGCAGCCCCTCCTGGGGAGGCAGTGCCCAGCAAAGGTGCCCGATCAGAACATAGGGTAAGCTGTGGGAGTAGGGGCATTGCCAAGGCTTCTGTTGCTGGGTGACAGTCTGTTCTGGCATAAGTCTTGAGCTTTCTGGATAAGTCTGTATCTACCTGTTCACATCCAGCTCAGTGGGGCTGTGACAGATGGAAAATTCTCTACATGAGGGCACCGCTTAGGGGTGGGCTGGAGGAGGAGCCAGGTCTGATCTGATGCAGGTCTTTTCTAGGTAAAAGTCTTGTCTTGAACTCTGCTGACTGAGCACAGAAGGCTCAGTGTGATCTGCTTGATCTGTCCACAAGGCCTCAGCAAAGGGCTGAGGCTGCTGCAGCTGCCTTGTGCATTCTTAAGAGAACGTGGTTGAGCAGCCTGCTTTCTTAGCAGTCTTGCTCTTTTCACATTAGCCTCATGCTGGAAACCTATGCATGCTTGGAGGTCCTGAGAAACACATAGGTTGGAAGTAGTTATACTGTGATGCATTTCAGCACTGCTTTTCAAGTGAACTGTGTGTTGAGCTGGGCAGCTCTAGTGAAATCAGTTCAGCCTGTCATGCTCCTCAGGGAGACCTGGAGTGAAAACCTTGGCCCTAAGCATCTATTGCTAGTCAACTAGATGGCAAGAAGAAGGGCCTTTTGAGTTTCTTGTGCATTTTGCCCCTTGAATGAGCTTGAGGTAGTTTCTGCTTATATCTTTTTAATTTTCAGGTGAAAATGAATAGGATGCGTCAGCGTATTGCTCAGCGGCTGAAAGAGGCTCAGAATACTTGTGCCATGCTGACCACTTTCAATGAGATCGATATGAGGTGAGGAGCAGACCTCTTTTTCCCTTTGCAAGTAGAAATAGATGCAGGCAGTCATCTTTAAATAGCAGTCAAGACCTTGCTGATTCTCTTTGGAGAGATCGGCAACATGTCTTTTGGGACCTCTTTCTTAGGTGAGTACCACGATCTGCACAGCTTCATCACGGCCACGTTGGTGTTGCAGTATGAGGGGTGCGTAGCTTCCTAATGGCCTGTCATTCCTTGGGAGTCATCTGCTGCCTGTAAAAGGGGCAGTCTGGTTCCTCATCTGTGTAGTTCTTGGTTGAGGACTGGTAGATATCGAGCAGAAGACCAGGAGTGACTACTATCACTTGTATAGTGGCAATTAGAAGACAGCAAGATGTATCATCTGCTTTCTGCCACCCCACCAGGTTACTGCTTTGGAGGTGGGCATATTTAGCTTCCAATGAGGTGGTTCCCCGGGGCTCATCAGCCTTTCAGGTGAGCACTACATAGGTCTGAGGCCTTTGCTGTTAGATGATGCAGCTTTCCAGAGACAGACTATCATCCTTCCCCATCCCCTCTGGGCAGGTGGGGGTCTTCTGACTCAAGTGCTTGCACGGACTGAACACACTAATGGCTTTGAAGGGTGGGCAGCTTATGTTACAGTGCATTAAGGGGAAATTGTGCCCAAATCAAATTGCCTTGTGAAATCCTATTCTGCTCCTTAAGACAAAACATGTAAATATTTGGGTCTCAGAACAATAAGGTTGGCAAAATAGTCTTGATTGGAGAGGAAGTGCTGCAGCTTTATCTCGTCTCAGAGGCTCATTGAGGTGTCGCTTTACGCTGGCCTCGGGCTCTCATTGCATCTGGTAATCTGGTTTGGATTGATTGCTGTGAGGTTGACTCGTGAGGACCTGTGCTGGGGCCTCCTGCTTCCCGCAGGGGGTCAGCATCTGAAAGGAGGAAGCCATAATGAGCCAGTTTCATAGCAAACCTCGTCCTCATTGCTGCAGTCCTTGTGTCTTGGGAGACACTAATGTCTTTGGGTGGTAATCCTAGCCCTAAACAAGGTTAGGCACAGGAAAACAAACACTCTAAACCATGGAGACCCCTGTGCCTTGCTGAAGCTGTCTCTTCAAAGGCTCAAGGTCTCTGGAGGGGGGAGGGATGGACCATGCAATTCCACAGCTCTGGTATTAGCCTACAATAGGCAGAGCTTGTAGCCACAGCTTGGTTGAGTTTTGTAAATGGCCTGAGTTCTGATAAATAGAAGCAGTGGGGAAACATGGTTAGTCTGGTTGAGGGCTGCAGGTGGGCTGGCACCCACTACCATAGCATCTGGGAAGATTTCTTTCATATTTGTGCAACTCCCAAAGCCAGAGAGTTGTGTACGGAGGCATTGTGCTGGCTGGCGCTGGACTTGCACAGTGATTGAAGTCTTTTCCCTCTGACACCACGTGCATCTTTTCTGCTCTTGGCATTTTCTGTTTTTTTCACCCGTTCAGGGCTGGCCCAGCTACACCTGCTGTTGCTGTCTGTGGTGCCACACTGGTGGCAGCACTGGTGTCTCCAGAGAATCAGTGGCAACATCAGGTCTAAGCAGGAAATACACCATGCCCCATCTTGCTTAGGTGCCTGGCAGTGTGGGCCATGCAGGTTAACCCTGTCCTGTGGAGTTTGTGGTCCAGGACCAGTGCCTGTTATATCCTTTGGCAGGGGCCTTAGAGCCACCTTCAGCCCACTTCACCTATGACATTTGAAGGATTTTTCAGCAGACTGGGAGTTTGCCGGTTGGTGGTGCAGTTATGCAGTCCTTGGGGCTGGCACTGAAATCTGTTACAGAGCAACGGAATGGTGTTTTCTTGGGCTCCCTGCTGACCAGCATTATCATGTGTTTTGCAGCAACATCCGGGAGATGAGAGCTGTACACAAGGATCCCTTCCTGAAAAAGCACAATCTGAAGCTAGGTTTCATGTCAGCTTTTGTGAAAGCTGCAGCTTTTGCTCTGCAGGACCAGCCCGTTGTGAATGCAGGTGAGTGGTGACCCTTGCTGGTGAGTTGCATGTCTCACCAGCAAACGTGGCAGAGTAGGGGAAAGCAGGTGGCCCAAGTCCATGGCAGGGCACATAGCCTGGACAAGCAAGTCAAATACACAGAAAAAAGGGGGACAGTCCTACGTGCTGCAGCTGATTTTGCTAATGCCGCTTATGTAGGTAGAGGACAGCTTGCCAAGAGGGGCTCTGTTAGGAAGGGGTTGCCAGGAATGGGGCTGGGGCCATACGTACACAGCTGCAGAGGGCAGAGCCTGCTGGTTGATGTAGAGGTAGCTGCTGTAGGTGTGATGCGGTTCCTGGGCGGTGTCAGAGGTACTTGCTCAAATCTAGAAGAAGAGAATAACCAAGGGAATGTCCGAGGGGGACTGACCTATCTGGACTGTGTTTCCTTTCTGTCTATCCTGGTGCTTCTCCCACAGATGCAGTGAGGGCTCATTTTTCTCTGGAGTTATGTTTAAGCTAGAGATGAACAAGTTGTTATGATTTTGTGGCTATGTCTGTCCTGTTGAGCCCTTGATCTTGGGTACTGCATGTGAAAAACAGCTTCTTTCTCCTTCTAGTGATTGATGACACGACCAAAGAGATTGTGTACAGGGACTATGTGGACATCAGTGTCGCTGTAGCAACTCCCCGGGTAGGTACCTTGGATGCTTTGGCCATGCTTCCTGCAGCCTCGGATCATGGGATGGTCATATACTTTGAGCCAACTCAGCTTTGAGCTCTGCTGCAGCAGAAACTTACTGATGAGACTGATCTTCTAAATGAGACATCTGATATATTGTGGACTGCTGAGATGGTTTTGGGAGGAGGTGGAGGACGAAGAATATTCTGCCACTGTGCTAGGAGATGGAGTAACAAGGTCCTTTTTTTTTTTTTTTTTTTGTGGACCCATGAGGATATGGCATAGACAGTAAAAGCTTTGCATGTCCTGTCCTTTGGCTAACCCTGCTGTGTTGTTCCACCATTTCTGTAAATGACATTGCTGTTTCAAAGAGATGTTCCTGTCCAGGCAGAGTATGGGATGGAGGTACAGTTGTTGAATTAGTTGGTTCTGTTGTGAGGCAGAGGTTTGGCCACGACTGAAGTTCTGTCACTGCTCCCAAAGTCTAGGGGAGGTCCATCTTAAAGGGACTCGACTCTTCTGGTGGAGAAAGAGGAGGCAGCTGAAGTCTACCCAGTGCCTCACCTGCTTTTATGGACGTGGAGCTGGATCCAGGCAGACCTGGTTGATTTTATGAGACGGGCTTACAAAGGCAAAGATGATGTCTCAGTACACACTAAGGTGTCGGCCCTTAGTGCTTGTCATGCCAGGTTTCCCGGCAGGCTGCCAGGGTGCAAGGCAGCTCTGCCAACCACCTGCTGTGTGCTGAGGAGGAGGCAGGAACTCTGCTGGGCTGAGGCCAGGCTCCTGCCCCTTAACAGTTATGTGTGTTGCTGCGGTGAATTTGCTGACCATGCACTATGCTTCTCCCTAGGGTCTTGTGGTCCCTGTCGTTAGGAATGTAGAAAACATGAACTTTGCTGACATAGAGCGTGCTATCTACGAGTTGGGGGAGAAGGTAAGGAAGGTTGGAGGTTTTTCTGAAAAGGGTTGGGAGGAATGGGAAGAATTGGGGGTGCTGAATAGGCATGAATTGATTCAGTCCCTTTGTGTCATCATCTCTGACCTCTAACACACTGAGTTGTGCTGTGGGGAGTGATCCAGTTACATCTGTAGCTGTGCCTGTGCCTTACAGGACAGGTCTATCTACTTGTTGCCCTTCCAGAAGACTGCAAACTGCATTAGTGACATGGTGTGTCTTCACCTTTGTCTCTAGAGGCCAAGGCTGAACTGCCCTGGGGTAGAAGTCCCTGTGTCCGTCTCCTGCAAAAGCAGGAGTTGGAAGTGAAGGCAAGAGAATCCTTCCCCAAAGCCAGTAAATGTTCAGATCTAAAGACAGGATGCATTTTCAAGTACTTTGTGCTGGTTTTCAGCTGAACAGATCAATAAGTGAAGGTCTTGCCATCAGCATTTATTCCTGGAGATAGTGAACATCCAAACCTTTGTCCTTTGCCTTCTGTGATCTGTGTAGCTTTCCAAGACCTTGCTTTTTCTTCTAGGCACGGAAGAACGAACTGGCCATTGAAGACATGGATGGCGGCACTTTCACAATCAGCAACGGAGGGGTTTTTGGGTCACTCTTTGGGACACCTATCATTAACCCACCCCAGTCTGCCATCTTAGGCATGCATGCCATCTTCGACAGGCCTGTGGCTGTGGGAGGCAAGGTAGGTGGAGCTGTGCAGGAGGTTTCAGTGAACATAGGGGACAGCTCAGTGGGATGAGGACCATAGCCCATAACCTTTTTCTAGGGGGTTGGTGTCAACTTCTAAAAGGCTTTACTGTGAAGGAGGAGCAGAGACTAATGGGTGTAGGGCAGCTTTGCTGGCACTGGTACTTGCCTGAGGTCTGCAGGGGGCCTTGTCCTATCTGTGAGGGGGAGAAATGGATAATCTGCTTAGGTGTGGGGAGGAATAGGCTGTAGCCTTTGTGATAGAGAACAGCTCCAGAAAGGGACCTAGTCTTGTGTGGTGCAGACCCAGCCTGAGTGGTGATCAGTGCCTGGGTGAGTGAGCGGGTAGGTAATCCTGCCAGGCAGGACACATCCAGGAGGGCCTGAGCCCTGGATTCAGGATAGGAAAAAGCCCAGGTCTTCCCGGAATTCACAGGAGGGTATTATACAGGCAGTAGGGCTGAGCTCACTAAGCCTGTCTTATTCCTCCCCTTCAGATCGAGGTGCGGCCCATGATGTATGTGGCGCTGACGTATGATCACCGGCTGATTGATGGCAGAGAGGCAGTGACTTTCCTGCGCAAGATCAAGGCAGCGGTGGAGGATCCCCGCGTGCTGCTGCTTGACCTGTAGAGCAGCCGCACCCCCACACAACCCACCCGGGGCAGGGCCACAGCACCAGCAGGGGCAATGCAGGGCATTCAGGAACTGGCAGGGGTCATTCCAGTCTCTCTTCCTCCGCTGTGATCGGAGCTGTCCCAGAGGGAATTGTGGGGATAGCTCCTACCTCCTTTCCTATTCTGTTTAACGAAGGTTCAGTTTCTCACGAGGATTGCTATGCAGTGGGCCAACCACTGAATGGCACTGCCTTTCCAGAGCCAACTGTATGGCATCCTCTCCCTCACAGCACCGAACTCTCACCTCTAGCTTGTCCTATACCACTGAAAACTGCTTGCTGCTGCTGTGCTAGGGTACCCTTCCCTGCCACTCCAAGGCGGGTTCAGCTTTATTTCCTAGCACTAAGGTTCCTGGGAGGGAGAGGACAGGAAAGGCTACTGTTCTGTCCCTGTTTTGCTTGAAAATATTTCACACTCATCTGCCTTGCAAGGGCAGTCTGGGGACACCCAGGCCACTTGCAGCAGAGGTTTTGATCAGAGCAGGGCTTGAGGTAGGTGTCATGCCTCTGGCAGTGCCCTGGTTACACTCCCTCCACAGACAGGAACGCAGCGGTGGCAGCTCCCCTGCTTTCCCTTGGAGATCGTTTGTCTCTCTCCAGCCTGGTCACTGGTGTGAATGTTTGTCTGGGTGGGCAGAGCCCGTGACCTCTGTGGAGGTAGCACTGATCCTGGGGGGACAACCCTTTCACCATTACATGCCCGACACGGGGCTAAGAACCAGCCCCCAGAAGCTGTCCTTGAATCACAGCTCACTGACGGTGGATCTGACTGCTGGCTTCCTGCGTGCAAGGGCTTGGCCTGCTACCAGCAGAGAGACAGCTGGGGAGGGCCAGGTCTTTAACTGTAATGTACATCCCAGCCCAAGGCTGCTGGTTTTGGGGGGAGGGGGGCAGTCCTTAATCTGATAGCGCACACATGTATTGGGGAGTGAGGGGGTTGCTAGTGCCTGCAGAGTCTATTACTCTTACCCTCTACGCAGAACTTGTAACTAAAATATTTAACACAGCGGATTTTAAATGAAATAAAACTGGGCAACAACTGCGAGGTGGGGTGTGTTTGAGGGAACGAGCAACAGCTCTTGGGTGAGGACACAGGGAGCAGCTTCCTTAGTGTAGTGTGAGAAGCCTGTTTTCTGGTGGTGAGAGAAAAGAGGGAATGGGAGCTGGGCCCGTCACTGGGGGTAATAAATTGAGGCTTCTCTGGCTGTGCCAAACCCTCTTCGGCACAGAATTGGCTCTTCCCAGCAAAGATGAGGTTTTCAGGGCTGGAAATCCTCCTTTTCTTGGTCTAGCAACGGAACTGTCACAGACAGCGAGGAAATCCCAGTGTTTGCTAAATGGCCTGATGGCCAAGAGGGAGACCTGGGATGGGCTCTTAAAGTACAGGTGTGGAGCCAGGTTTTTTTCCCTGCTACAACAGGGGAGAGTTATAAATCATGCAAGTGGGGAAAAAGGCTGTTAAGGGTTGCAGAGGGAGAAGGGAGGCAAGATCAAAGAACTGCAAAGCAAAAGCTGTCTGTGGTGCTGAGTGTCTCCCCAAGGAGCTGTCCCTGTTGGAACAGTACGAAATCGTTCCTGGATCATGGCAGGGTTTTTCCAGCTCTGACATCAACTTCAGAGAATGGTTTGCCTTTCCCAGCTATGAGTGAAGAAGACAGCCCCTTTTAACAGAATATGCTTGCACTCACAGCTGGCTTGCTGATGAAAGGGAGAGCAGTTCCTAGTACTGGTTCCTACAGCTTCCTGGCAGCTATGGACAAACTGGTGCGTGGAGTCTGCTTTCCTCTGACTGTCCCTGGTTGAGGTAGAAGGGTAGGAGGAGAGGAAAAAACCCCTTCCCTGTCCAGTAAAGGAAGGGCAAGGAGTCTAGCTGCTCTTTAACAAATAAATTGAGTGAAAGAGAGGGTTCCGATTTAAAAATGCTGCTAGCACCCAGCCCTCCATGCTGGTTTGGGATACAGAGGGCCCACCTTGACTTTGTATGTGAGCCTGGGGAAGGGCAATGCCTGTATTCTGTCTGGAGCTGCAATAAATGAGGCCTTTGAACTACCCAGGGAGTGAATGTACAGTCAAGCTTTTAAAATGATGCAGCCTAGCAAACTGCTTTTTTTAATCTTCCCTGTTGGTGCTTGCTGTAGGAGGGTCATGCAGCTGCGGTGCTTGAAGCTTCCTTTTTTTTGACCCTCCTGGGTGACACCCATGGCACTGTGTTGCAAGAAGCCATGCTGTGGCTTTGGTCAAGGGTCAGTCCTGCTGAACCTGCCCTGAATCACAGGACTAGGAGGCTGCTGGCCAAGGGTGCAAGCCTGCTGTTGGAGGGTTCAGCCAGTGCACGCTGCCCTAGAGAGGAAAAGCCCCAGGCTTACCTGCTGCTGCTGTCTGGCTTGCCGTGGCATTAGTGGTCAGCTCCCCGGTTAGTCCTCTTGCTTTTGCGCAGCCTTTGAGGTGTCCCCTGCCCTTGCTGGGGTGGGAGATGAGTTTCTCCCGGGCTCTGCTTCCCTCTGGTGGACAAGTGCTCCTGTTGCTGCCTGAGAGCCAGGCTGAACCAGCGAGGAGCAAGCAGGGTATTGCTGCTGGTCGCATGGAAGAGCTGGAACCAGCTAACCACAGGAAAGTTTCACTGGTGCCAGTAATTCCTTACTATCAGGGATAAGTGAGCAATGGGAGGGAGTGCTGGGAGAGGAGGGCCAAAACTACACTGCTGCCATTGCTAGCCATCCTTCCAGCCTATGGCTTTGACTTGCACAAATGAGCACAGCAGCCTCTGCTTTGGGCTGTTAGCATGGTTGTGCTTTTTCTTCTATCCTAGTTTGTATTCACTCTTCTCCTCCTCCCATCTGTGCTGGCTCTCAGAGGTCATCCCTTTAAACCCTCACTGTTTGGTCTACCCATGGATGACTGTGCTCAAAGCACAGCAATGAGGGCAGTAGGGTTGCTGTCCTGCCAGCAGAAACGAGCACCCAGGCACAGGAGGCTGGAGCTAGAATGAGTAACAACAACAAAAGTCAAAGCTGGAAGAAAACACAGGCATGCTGTGCACTTTTCCCAACTCTGAGCTGCAGCTGTATGGCTGTGCAGACTTGAGGCCATGAGGCAGGCAGGGAGGGGTACAAGCGGAGATGGCCAGGCACTCAGTGTCACCTTCTGGGTTTTGGCTGCAGGGTGGTGACACCCAGTGGGCGCCACCAACCCAGGGCTCCCAGGCAGGTTTGAGAAACAGATTTGGGGCTCTCCCTCGCTCAGCACACTAGGCCCAGGCCTGGCTGGTCCAGCTCAGAAAGAAAAGGACACTTCTGCAAGCGATAATGAGCGGTTTATTTTTTTAGAGGGCTGGGGGGAGAAGAGCAGAGGGCTCCCTCCCATCTCGCCCCCACAGCAGGCATTACCCACACACACATGCAGTCAGGGATGGGAACAGACCCCCAGGCTTGGGCACCAGCCTGTGGGGCCTGGAGGAGATGCACTTTGAAGCCACAAAAAATAACAGGGCCCAGGGGGTCCCTGGGGTAGCGGCAGAGATAAAAACCATAGGGAGGGAGTCCCAGGGCACAGTGGTAAGCTGAGCAAGGGATGCCCCAGAAGGGGAGCATGGCCTCTCTCTGGGGGTGGGCACCTGGGCTCCCTTTCCCACGAGGGAGGACCTAGAGGAGAAGACAGCCTGGCCCAGACCGCAGCCTCCTCTCTTGGAGACACCAACAAACACAAGCAGAGACAGAAGAACATGCAAGGCTGCAAAACCTCGTGTGTACCCCACACCGGGGCAGCCCTTGCAGGCAAACCTCCCCCCAGCAGGCAGAGCTGCCAGTGCCACCTGGGGTCACAAATGCCAGGGACAGTGGCTCTGTGCCCAGCTCCCTGCGGGAAGGACAGCCTGCCTAGCCCACCAGTTTGTTCCATGGGACGGTGCTGAAGAAGGAGTGGGACTTCAGCTTCGCCATGCCACCTCCTCCAGAGCCCAAGCGCTGCTTCGGGTTGTACTGCAGGAGCTGCAGAGAAAGGGAACAGGACAGCAGGATGGGGACACGGGGATACTGGAGAAGCTACCCAGGCTGGACCCTGCCTTTCCCCAGCCTCTAACCCATCCTCCCTCCCATCCACCCAAGCCCCTCACCTCCGTGAGCAGTGATGTAGCAGCCAGGCTGAGCCCCTCTGGCAGATGCAGCTGGGTGTGAGGTTGAATCCCTGAAGGGTGGTTTTGGGACAGTGGCTGCAGGAGGCAGAGTGTGATGGTAAGCGGCAGCACTGAGGAAGGTAGAAGCACCCTCTGCTGAGCCTTCATTGCCACACAACCCCAGCTCTACATGGCAGGATTTAAAACCTGGGGCCCTGAACACCCAGAGACCATGCACAGGCACTAGGAATCACACACCTGAAGCAACCTGGCACAGCACTGAGATGCCAGCAAGGCAAGGCACCCTCCCAGCCCCTGCATGGCAGGGAGCCCTTGCGCTACAGTGTCACCTCCTCCTCCTCCCCCCCTCCTTGCACAGCTCCTCTGCCTCTTACCACTCCTGTCAGCAACTCATACAAGAGAGAGCCAAAGCTCCAGCAGTCAGCTGCTTCGGTGGGCTCCGCAATCCCCCCCACTTCTGCAGAAAGAGCCAGAGAGGCGTTAGAGCTAGAGGCAGGGAGCACCAGTGGCCGTACTGTGCTGGGCACATCTTGCTGCCTGCAGAAGCCCCCTCACCCCCAGCTGGTGCTACTGAGCAGAGGGCAGAAGGCAGGGGATGCGTCCCTTACCTGGGGCACTGTACAGCTCTTCCTGTGCCTGGCTGCAGTACTGGGGCTCCACCTCTGTCCACTGGCCAAAGAAGGTGAGACGGACATGACCTGCAGAGCAGCACCAGAGCCAAAAGCAGGGAGGTTAGGACAATGCTAGGGACTTTGGTCAGAGCACAAAGCCAAGCCATATCCTTGCAACTGGGAACAGCCAGGGCAATGGGCCCCTGTCATGCTCTGAATGCAGAGGCACTGTGCATCCCCTGGCACTGCACATCCCCTGGCCTCCCAGTGCTTTCCCAAGATGCCCAGCAGGCATTCTCAGCTGGTGAGACTGGTTAGGTGGGCTCCAAGCTCACAGACCTCAGTGGAGGCTGTAGTGAGGAAAGAAACAGTTTTTAAAGGGGGGGGAAGGTTAGCTTTCCCCTTGCAAAGCTCTCTGCATTTTTCTTTTCCTGAGCAATTTGTACCTCTCCAGTGTGCCCCAGATGTTGCCAGCTCAGCAGGGACTTGCACAGACGGCAGTACCCATGGCTCAAAGGGATGGGATGGCTCCAGATTATCCCACTGGGCAGTAACTACAAGCAGGGGAAAACTGCAGTCCCACTAACCTCAGGCACAGTTCAGCTGGTCTCAGCTTCCCCGTGCTGGGCTTTCCCAGGCAGCCAGCCCCCACGTGGGAGCAGGGGCAATGCATTCCTGTGGCTACGGCCCCTGACTTTGCCGCTGCAGAGCCATCTCTTGTAATAACCGCTTGGAAATCCCAGCTGAGACCGCACTTCCAGGCTCAGAAACATCCAAACCTCCCCAGACTCCCACCCTCCCCCAAAGCAAACTCAAGAAAGTCCATGTCTCCTGGAAATGGGGCAAATGGCAGTCTCCCAGCTGAGAGGCCAACCTCCTCCTCCTCCTCAGGGCAGCAGCCTGGGGCATGACCTACCAGCTGCGTCAAGCAGCAGGTTCCTGGGGTTGAGGTCCTGGCACAACACACCCTGTTGGTGAAGTCCCTCTAAGGCCAGGAGGATTTCTGCTGCCCACAGCTGCACCTGCTCCTCCTTCACAGCCCACGCTCGCCGGCCATGCCCATGGGAAGGCAGAGCCCTGCACTGTCCTGATGGCGGCTGCTTGCCAAGCCGGCCACAGGTCAGGCTTGCTCCCCGTGAGGGCTCCCGCACCACTGGGTCAGGCCCACAGGGCTTGCCAGAGCTGGACGTGGCGACTCCTGCACGAAGCTGCCTGTGACCCGAGATCAGGAGGGGGCGAGCCCAGGGGACCTCAGACACTTGCTGAGATGGCAGATCCCCGGCCCCTGGCTGGCCCCCTCTCACAGTCTTCAGTACGGGGGCGAGCGTCTGGGGAAGCCTGGTGTCTTGTTGTGAGGCTGCTCTCTCCGATACGCAGCCCAGGCCGCTGGTTAGAACACCCCAGGGGTAGACAACCAGGCCCTGACCAGTAGGGTGGCCGGGGCCTTTGGCTGCTCCTGCTGGAGCATGGTCCACAATGCCAGACGCAGCCTGTGTCACGCTTAGATCCTGCCCTCCAGGCGCAGCCCTCGTGCTGCTGGCGGGAGCCAGGCGAAGCTGGCAGTGGTTCCCTGAGCCGGGGTCCATGGGGTCAGGGGACTGCTCCTGAGTGGGCGAGGCAGCAGTGTTTCCCAATACTTGGTGGGTTGCAGAGCCTGGGAGGCCACTGCCTGTCCGAGCAGAGAAGATGGAGACTTGGCTGCTGCCCTGGGAGCTTCCCACGCCATCCTCTCTGCCACGGTCTCTCAGGGCTTGAATGGTGTTTGAACTGGCAGAGCCCTGCTGGACACAGTACTTAGAGCGGAGGTGAGACCACAGCGTCTCCCCTGGAAAGCAGAGAGAAGAACAAGTGATGGGGCAGAAAGCATCCCTGGTTCCCCCACTGCGGACACGGCTCATTCAAGGCACAGGCCAAGGCCCACACGCTGGGGACATGATTGAGCATCATTAACCTCCCCTGCAGCAAAGCTCAAGTCCATGCAGAATACTCCCCAGCCCTACAAGCACACCATGCGCAACATCACACCTCCCCTGGGACCTAGCACACCAAAGGCTCATTCCCCCCTCCTTTAGCAGTGCTGCTCCCCATTCTGCACAGTCCCATTGATGCCAGCTCTGCTGCTTCCTTGTCACAGGCCAGCCACCTCTTCACACACACCCCTGATCCCACCGCCATCACCACTTTCCCCTGAAAGCCTTTCCTCCTCACGTGACAGAGATGCCGGAGTGCTCCCACAGCACAGTAGAACCCGTGGGTCAGTGATGAGCCACAGCAGCGAGCCCTGGAGCCCACAGCACACTGCCGGGGCTTCCCAGCCTCAGTATGTTCAGCTGCTGGCTGCTTTCTGCAAATTCATCCTACAGCAACGCATGAGGAGTTGAGGCTGTTCTCCAACAAGTCAGCCTTCATTTTTCACTGCTGGACTCCAGCTGCTGCTCCCTACACATCCGTTCAAGCAGCAGAGAGCAAAGAAGCTCCCTGGGACAAGCCTTGTCACACTTCTTCACCAGGATCTGGGACAAGCCTCAAGTCTGCCTCCCTGTCGTACCCAAACCCCAGTGTGCTCCCTGCCCTTTATGCCCCGATTGTCCATCTCCTCTATTTGGTCTGATATCAAAATCCAGTGTGACCTCTTCTTTTGTAACCAAAATATGTTTTCTAAAGGTCCTATCAAAAAATTGTTTTGCTCTACAACTTCCAGGTGAACTACGTCACTTGGTTCTCCTTCTCCATCACGTTCCTGTCATGGTCAAACAATGCCAGTAAAATGAAGAGGTTCTTCTTTTCAAGACACTGGACCACATCAACCTCTTTACCTCACGGCATGACCATTCCCTCCCACGGGACTCAGTGGTGCCTAAAGCTAGTTTCCATATAACACCCATACACACACAACCTCTTTCTCCTTGTAGGTCTCCACATGTCCACTTGTAGGTTACTTCCCCAGTCAGCTCTTAGCAAACCTCCAGAATCCCCAATACAGCTGAGCAGCTCTTTCCACAAAGTCTCCAAGCCCTGGTACACACCACCCATCTATGAAGAAGACAGCTTGTGCTGTCACTATAAATACCAGTCCCAAAGAAGCAGGAGAAATGTATTTGAGATTTTAAAAAAGGGAGGTTGGGGATAAGAGCAGGCAATGCTGTCCTCACTCACCCTGCACATGCTCCAGGTGGAGGAAGATGGAGTCCTCACTCACATAGTAGCACAACAGCTTGACCATAAAAGGGACCCCATGAGGGATGATGGTCTGTCGCTCGCGGGTCTCAACATGAGATTTGGGGAGGCTCTGAGGAGATACAGGTAGATGTGCGTTACAGCATGGTTGGGACTTGGACTCCCTGCAACCTAGCACCTGGCAGGGCAGGAGACCAGCCAGAAAGGTAGTGTGCCATCTGCCAAGCCCCATGGCTGCTCCCCTGCATCACCTGCGACGGAGCTCCCTGTCTGTGGAAACCCACAGCTCATGCTGAGAGGTCTGTCAGTCCCCAGCACCCAGCTGTGATAAGGCAGGGCCCTGCAAAGCTCTGCCAAGGCAGAGCGCTCCCCACCTGCGCTGCGGGACCCAGAGGACACTGCTGGTCCAGAGCAGTGGCCTTCTCCCACAACTGCCCCTACTCCCTTCAGATGGGAACCTGCCATCCCAGTCCCCTCTCCTCTCCCCTCTGGAACTGATGCTTTTCCCTGTCATGCCAGAGCCTCCTTGTCCAATTATTGAAGTTCTTTATGTTTAGCTCCAAGGACACTGGAAAATGCCCTAGGACTTGTATTGAGCACACCTCACCCATGACCTGTTTCAGGGGTTGACCCAGATTAACATGGGTGTAAGGCTTGGCTTGCAGCACTATCAGGCAGAGAAACAGCTGACCAGGGAGAACCACCTTGCTTCTGATCACAGAAAATGGCTGAGGCAACCAAGAGAAGCTTTATGAACAATGAACTTCCTCCAACACCTCTGTGAGCTGCTATTTTTTGGTCCTCCCACCTGCCCCAGCTATCTGCTTGGACAAGGAGGCTCTTGACATGACAGGGAGAAGCAGGCAGATGAAACTGAAAACACCCACCTTAAGTATAAAGGTCCCGCCAGTGGCCGGATCCTGGACGATCTGCACCTGGGAGCAGTATATACAGTACCAGTCAGAAGCAGTGACTGCTCCCCCCGCAACACACAGCCTACAGGAATGACCCAAGGGACTCAACTCTGGAACCAAAACAAACTCCCACCCAAACTAGAGGAGTTTGGTGGTGCTCAAACCCCTACTCTTGCAAGACAAAACACAGGTTATTAGCAATGAGATAGCCATGCAGCCAGGGAGTAGAAAGTTAATTAAAACAAGAGGTGACTCCCACACCATTTTTGCTTCCTTCACAAAGAAGGGTTTCGCGCTGCTCCTTCTGGACTCTGTGGGCCATGCTGGGCTGCCCACCGGGGCTTTGGCAGGACAGGAGGACCACATCAGTCCTGACAAACTGAGATGCGTGAACAGCAGAAATCAATGTGCCAGTGCATGTATGGAGACAGTAAGCCTGGCATCTTCACTCCAAGATCATGAACTACTAATTAGCTTATTCATCCAGATAGCTTGTCTTCTGCTGAAATCTAGATTATCCACAGGAGTTCACCATCATGGTACCTAGGCATCAAGCACGACTCCATGCACGGGAAAGAACTGGATGCATCAACCTCCTTGTAAGTATCTTGGGAGCTCTGGTAAACAAAAGTAATGGGGACATCAACAGATTTCCCAACTAATTCCTAAAGAGGCTTGCATCCTCGCCTGCAAATTTTCCTTGGTGGGAATGGTGTGGATGGATACCCTCATGTTCCTTGCTGGGTGTGCTGGGGGCCGGCAGCCCTATCCCAGCTGCCAGGACCCTCCAGCTTACACTCCCTTTGGTCCAGCCCCAGCCTCACCCCCCCCAGTTCCAGGTCGAGTCATTACCTTATCGATCACTCCCACAACCTTACACCGTCTCAGGTTCTCCACCGCTGAGCTCAGCGTCCTGATCGGCCGGAAGCGCAGGCTGCTGTAACCCTGCAAGGTGGTGGGAGAAGAGGATGAGGGACCTAGAGGTGCTACTGTCCATGACAGTGGGTGGAAAAAGTCCTCGCATTTCCAGAGGAGGCAGCCCTACTGCCAGGCTGGTCAACATCCAGAGACAATGCTCCAACGGCCATGGTTGATTCCTAACATCAGCTGGACCATTTTCTTGGCCAGCTCCTGGATTGCTGAAGTTTTCAGGGAAAGCTTGCACCTGCAGCAGGGGTAAAATCACTCCGAAATTTGTACCTGGACCTGAAATGCTTCAACACTAAGGGGATCTGTATGGAAGGTAGTCACCTTTCTCCCCTCGTCCTCACCAGGCCCCGGCCCTGCCCTACCTCACTCCCCTCTCCCTTCATTAACCACCTCCTTCCCACAATGCAGCAAGTGGCCATCGTCTTTGGTTTCCATCCAGATGGGAACAATGATGGGGAACACATTTTCAACATCTGACAAGGTGGCTCCCCCCAGTGGCTTCAGTCCCACGAAAAATGGCCATTTTCTCTATGGCGGCAGCAAGCTAAACACACACACCTTGGGGGGTCCTGGGAGCGCCCCAGGCAAGCTGGGCCCACCTCGGCTTTTCGATCCAGGCAGGGTGAAGGGCTGCCAGCTCCCTCGCAGCCACCGTCATGCCAGGACACTCTGCAGCTGATGTGTCTGCCATTTTCTCTACGCCACCTTACCGTGGCATTCGACAGAGGCAGTCGAGGAGGCTCACTGGGGCTGCTCTGTGTGTGTGTCCCCCAGGTTTCTCAGTGGTACAGATCCGCTGCCATCCCGCCCATGCCCCCCCACGCCAGCCCCTCACCGTGGCGGTGGGGTTGCCACCCCCCGCAGCCCGCTGGAGGTGGCAGTTGAAGATTTCCTCCGCGCGCCTCAGGTACTGCGTGATCTTCCGCTTCACGGCCTCCCGACGCTCCTTGTTGGGGTCAACTGTGGTCGGCGCAGAGGGCGGGCGTGAGGGGCCTGCCGTGCTCCCCAGAGGGATGTCCCGGTCACGTTGCAACGCTCCCGGGAGGGGTACCCTGGCCCCCCGGCCACACTCCCCAGAGGGATGCCCCGGTCCCCTCAGCCTTCTCCCAGTAGGGATGCCCCGGCCGCCTGGCTGCAACCCCTGGAGGGACGCCCCGGCCCGCTTGTCTTTCTCCCCGGAGGGACGCCCCGTCCCGCTTGTCGTCCTTCTCCCGGCCCCCTTGTCGTCCTTCTCCCCGGACGGACACCCCGGCCCCCTCCCTGCTCTCCCCAGGGGGATGCCCCGCGCCCCCCGGTCGCGCTCCCCGGAGGGGTGCCCCAGCCGCCCGCCCTGCGGGGAGGCCCCACGCACCCTGCACGCCGCGGAGCAGCACGTCCACGCCGTTCTGGTAGTGGTTGAAGGCCTCCTCGTAGTCCTCGCTGACGTCCCGCTCCAGCGCCAGCCGCAGCTGCCGCGCCGCCTCCACCAGGTAGTCCCGCCGCCCGCCGCCCTCGGGGCCCGCCGGGGAGACGCGGCTCCGCAGCTGCCCCAGGTAGACGCGGGCCTGCGCCAGCGCCCGGGAGCAGGGCTCGGCCTCCGGCCGGCTCATGGCCCCGCACCGCCGCCCTCCGCCGCCGGCAGACAGGGAGCGGGGACGCGCGGGCGAGGCGCGCCGCACGCCCCGGACCTCTCGCCGGCCGGTAACCGGCGCCGTCGGCCGGCACGGCCCCCCGGCCCCGGGCCGGGCCCCCGCCGGGCCCCGCGGGCACGCAGCGAGGCGACCGCTGCCGGCACCATCCTCCGGCGCCGCCAGATGCGGCGGGCGGGGCGGGGCGGGGCGGGCGGGGCCGGGCCCGCGTGCCGCCGCGCGCCGCCGGGGCGGTGGGGCTGCCGGGGCGGCGCTGATTGGCTGCGGATGAGATCATCGTATTCCCCGCCCCGCCCCCCCCGCGGGGGGCTACGCCGGGGGGGGCCGGGCCGGCGGGGGGAGGGGGAGGGGGGGTGTCCCGGCCGGCGTCCCGCCCCCGCCCCAAGGCAGGTTCCTCATCGCCCCGTTAACGTGCGGCGAGCGCCGCTGCTCCGCTTGCTTTAGTATCGTCGTTATTCACCCTTAATTATCCTTAATTAATAAAGCTCCCGTTCATTAAGTACTGCCTTTGCTGCCGTGTTTCCCTCCTCCTGTAACAGGTAATTAGCCGCGTTTTAAACAGCCGGCGCCTCTCCCTGCCTCTGGAAGGGGGCACCCGTCCCAGCAGCTCCCCGCAGACCTAGTCGCCACGCCACTGGTGGGTCTTCCTGATTTGCATCTTGCAAGAAGCGGGTGTCGTTGCCCCCCTCCAGCCTCGGGTTCTTGGCCGGCCCTTCCGCCAGCTCCCGCAGGCTCATTTGGGTTTACAGGCTTATTTCGAATGTATAGAGAGCAGGGAACGTCTGCACAAATGCATTAAGGTGCAGCAAAATGACAGCGTAGTCGAGATCCCAGCTGGTGGACAACAAATGCTTTGTATGTGGAAAATACCAGTCTTTGGCTTAACCTAGAAGCACGCATTCCCGGCCTCCTTGGCCTGGCTTTTTGTTGGAAGGCCAGGTCTGCAGGGCCCGCTAGATCACCACGCTTATTAGCGAAGGGGATTTGCTGACTCAGGAGTGCTCAACCAGTTATGGCTCAGGCCAATTGGTTTGCTGCGTCTGTGAGATGGTCGGTCCGGGTCCAAACAACAGCCTTCCTGGAGGGGTGGCAGGGGACCTGGAAAGGGAGGACAGCCGGAATCCGATCCCAGTGATACCCTAAGTCAGGCTGTGCTAAGATGGGTTGGGAAGAGGGAGACACCTGCATCTTTGTCCGTCCCTTGCTAACCTATGGGCCTGTCCCATTGCAACAGGAAATGCTTCTAAAAAGGCAGTTTCACTTCGACGGGAGCTGGCTCCGTGCCGTTCCATCGCAGCCACACCAGCCTGGACGGTCACTGCGTGCAGCCCCTGCTAGAGCTGGTACTTGCTATGGGGCTGGCCCCAGCCTCTCCCAGGGAGTGACCAGATGGCATCTGAGCCCGGAGCAGAGTGAAGGTTCCAGAGCCAGGCCAGGATGCCCAAGGGAGCACCCGTTTGGGGCTGACCCATTACTTCACAACCTGTGTACACCGATGGTGGGGGATCTCCCCTGGCTCAGCTCCCACAGGCAGCTCTTTTGTGCAGCCCAGTCTGTTAACAGAACAGGAAAAGTAAAGCCCGTGCCCGCAGCTCAGCTCAGCGTTCAACAACCAAACGCCCTCTTTCTTGCAAAGACAATTTGCTTGGGAGTGCGAAAGGCTAATGCTGTGCCTCAGAAGGCAGGTCTGGTAGGACGCAAAGGGGCCAGCTTTGTAAGACAACCTGCTGCCCAAACACAATCTGTGTGCTTGGTTCTTTGTTTTTTTCTCAAAACACTTCTAAGTTCCTTTTTCCCACCAATCTTTACCTAACAGAGACCAATTTTTTCTGCCCAGCCTGTTTATAACCCCCAGTCTCTAGGGCCTTTTAATTCCCACCAGAGCCTGAGGGCTCCTCCTTCAAAAGTCTGAGCCAGCAAGAAGTGAAGCAGGGCCCGGGATGACAGCAGGGATGCTGCTGGCACGACTCACCTGCTTGACTTGAGCAGATTTACGTGGGCCTGGAGAGGATGGAGAGCACAGGTAAATTACAAAACCCAGCATAATGTATCTGTAGAGGGGTTTGGATATCGGGGTGATGGTGGCGGAGAGATGTGTGAAGAGGAGTCACCGGGAGAGGAACAAAACTCTGGTGAGTTCATTGCCAAACACCTCCTTTAGGCCTCGCAGAGATAAAGCAGCCATTACCTAAAGTCACATCAGGACTGTATTTAAAGCATTTTATTGCTTCACACAGTTAAAGCTGTTCTGCCTTTGGATGGGAAGGGAGGAGCTGGAAGACAGTGGTTTGACTGCCTTTTGGGAGACCGCGGTGGAGCTTTGCAGAGCTGAGTGGGGCCGTTTTTGGGCAATGCTGGGATTGCTCAGCCCTGACCAGTCACGCTGTGGGGCCAGCAAGGCAGGGGGGACAAGGGACAGCACAGAAGAGAGCAAGCCAAAGGCATTGGCAAGAAGTGCCCCAAGGACTGGCCTGCAATGAAGAGCCTTGCAAGGGTAGAAGATGTGTACCAGCCCTGAGGCATAGTGGCCCTTACCTGTGGGCTTCCAGTTTCCCATGTCAGTGCTGTCCAGAGGATGTTAAATTTGGGGGATTATTTTCAGATTAACTTGCTGAAGAGTTTGTGGCCCTTGTCAGGAAGTTGGAACTTCCAAAGTAAGACCAGCAAGACAAATAACAGGGAGGGGAGTGAGAGCCACCCTTTTTCTCACGGCCTAAAATAGATGCATGAGAGCTGGCAAAAGCTTAAAACAGGCTGAGACTGCAAACATCGCTGGCTGCAACAAGCAGAAAGATTATGCCCAACTTTGTGAGGATGCAAAATCTTTTAAGTTTCAAGTGAGAGGTTAGGACCTCAGTACATCTTTACTTGCACAGAGACACGTGGGAGACTTGCACCGGCATGTGCAGGGAGGAGCTGCTGCGAGGCAGCACTCCGCTGGCATCCCAGGACTGGGGAGGATGGAGGTTACCAGAGAAGCTTTAACATCAGGGCTTCACCAGCTACGATACTACATCTCTGGGCTGATCTCTGCATCACCTTTTCAGGTAGTTCCCCAAAAATATGTGATGTTTTGTTCCTAGTGCAGCCTGGAGCCCAGCTTATGTTTTGCCTCCTCTATAACTCTCCTTCTAAACCATCTTGCTGCAGCTCTGCCTCCTAAAGCTTTATTAAACAAACCTTTGCTCTGTAAGGCTGGGAGACACAGGGAGCCCAGGGATGCTGATAACCCAGTGGCGTGCAGCTCCTGTGAGACAGCTGCCCATCTACAAGGGGTACACGGGCAGGGGAAGGATGGGGGATTTGGGAGCACCGGGGCTGGGGCACGTTTGGTCCCTGTCCATGGAGGATCAGCATGGGGTTGTTCTGCTCCCCGCTGGCTTTGGGGCTGGGGTCTGCCCCAGTCCCTTTTCAAGGGAGCCAGTCCCCTTCTACAGCCCCGCTCTGCAGCGCTTGGGCAACATGGGGGTCTGTTGATGTAGCTGACCTTGTCGAGGTGCTCAGGAGACATGTCTGCTGCAGCCAGCGAGGGCTGACAGGAACTACTGGTGTAAGCCTCCAAAAAAGGCACAACTGGGAGCAACACAGAGCGGGAACAGGCAGACAGTGGCTGGTCCCCTTGGGAGGGAGCGTGGGTGGTGGCCATGAGCCCCAAGGTCAGGAGCCCCGCTGTCCTGCTCAGGGCAGCAGGCCTCCACCCTGACCCTCATGTCACCATCGGGTGTGACGTCCTGCTGGAAGACCCTGCCACCCTGCGATGAGGAGGGTCCTGGGGGTCCCAGGACTCTCCCCTCTGGCAGAGACATGCAGGGGGAGGGAAGGGAACGGGTCCTCCCCTGGGCACGTGATGCCTACAGCAGCTGTGAGAGTGCCAGGGCTCATCATGTTCCCTTTGCTGGTGAAGCCTCAGTGAAACATGCCCAGGAGCTGGACGGAGCCCCGGACACCTGGAGATGGAGCTTCCAAACTCCCCATGCTGGTGGTGCCTTCCCCTGCTCCTGTTCTGCCCCAGCTGATCCTCTGTGCCGCAGCGGGACAGCCACATCCCTCCCAGGCACCCGCGTCCTTGCTGTCCACCCTGACATTCCATGCCATGGGAGGAGCAGAGGGTGAGCCCGCACACAGCACGAGGGGGCTCAGGCAATGCAGGGGGAGAAGCGACATAGGGTGGACGTGCAAGGCAGGCACCCGATCCCCCCCCCAGGCGGAGCTGCCTGAAAACTCTCAGTGCCAAGCAGCAGCCAAAGAGGTGACGCCAGACACCAGGGTCTGTTAGGAAAAGCTGCTGGGTGGGAGTTTGTTTGAATTTTTCTTTACCCTAATCACCACTCTTGACAAACATTTTTATTCATTAATATCCTTGGGTTTATGTAACTTCCTTTTAAAGGTTTAATACTACCGCAGTGAAAGTTTTACTGTTAAAAACAATACAGAAACCATCACGTACGTCCCTCAAGCGCTGCACACAGTTCTCCTTAGCCTCAAAGCACAACCAGCCAAGCTGAAATGGCACACAGGGTTGGCAAGAGCCTGCACGGACCAGGACAGGCCACCGGAGCTAGGGCGCCACGTGGCCCACGCAGATCCTGACCCAGGAAGGGGAGCAGCAAGTCCCCTTCATCCATGAGGCAGCCAAGGAGGAGCTTCATGGGTCATTGTTGAGGCAGAGTCCATGTAGGCTGCGCCCCAGGACACTGTGGATGCCAGAAGTGGAATGGGGTCCAAAAGGGATCCAGCAAGCTCCTGGAGGATACGCCCAGCTGCATAGGTGCAACTCGCCCAGTCCATGCCACGTTGCGTGGTGGCAGCGTGGAGATTCACATTGCCTCAGCAACCACCACTGGCTTTCCCTGCCAGGGTACCGCTGCCACAGGACCTGCCCTGTCCCCATGTCCTTGTGCCAGCCCCGGGCAGCACCAGCGTTATGGCTCTGAGGGACCTTGCCCTGGCTACATGCTACCATGTCAGACGTGGGCAGGAGCTGCCTTGGACCCCAACACCTGCTACGTCAGGCCCCACTCTTCTTCCTCAGTGCAGGATAAACCACAGGTCACCTCATTTGACGGTAACGCTGAATCCTTTGCACATCTTGCCCTCTAGCTGTTCGCCTGAAGCTTTCAATAACCCTTGGTTTTGTGTTAAACCCGTGCCAGGGGTGCCCCACGAGCATGCTGGTGCCCAGCTCGCCCTTAGGGTTTCCACCAACGTGCGCTGCTCCAGGGTACAGCTTGCACGGAGCAGCACAGGATGCACTTGGCAGCCAGCCCCAGCCCCCCCGCAGCACAGGCAGGAAAGGGGAGAGGAAAAGCCCCAGGGGCACTGCTTAGGGCACGCAGAAGTGAGGGCTGGGGCTGCCCCCCGCACCTGGGCACAGAACTGACTGAGCAGGGAAAGCAGGAAACAGCAGCACCCACAGCCATCGCAGCGAGGGCCACCAGTCGCCTACAAACCCCAGGATGTTCCCGGTAAGAGATAGGCCCCCAGGCCAGCCTGTCCCCACGCTGGGTGAATGAGCCTTGGTGGGGTGTTTGCTGGGTGGGAAGGCCCACGGCCTGCCTGCCCCCGCCACTGCCCTAACCTTACATCAGCCCAGTGAGGGAGAAGGAAAGCCACAGGACAGTGAGCCAGACACTCGGACTGGGGTGAGAACAAGATGGGCATGGTAAACAGGGAGAGATACCAGCACCACGCCATGGTGTAGAGGAGAAGGGCAGTTCCCTCCAAGGTCTCCCAGTACCCCCCTGAGCTCCAGCACATGGGTAACCCCCAGCCTGGGGAGCAGCTCGCTCCTGACCTGCTGGTTGCCCATCTCCAGCATCACACCACAGGTAGCCCCTTGGCTGCTGCAGGAGTTGGTGCTGGGGACAAGCCCTGGGCCACCACAGGATGCCCTCCTCCAGCCATGGGGAAGAGCCCTGCCTGCAGTTGCTAGAAAGCAGACAGGAGTGCTCACACTGCCAGCTCCTGCATCTGACCACCAGGTTTTATTGAGCAGGGCAAGGCTGGGATGTGGCTGTGAGTATGAGGAGCCCTGGCAACCCAAATTCCCTCCCCTTCCCCACCAGGCAAGCTCCCTGGCACCCTCATGGGCTAACCTGTGCCAAGGCTGGGACAGACACAGCCTTGCAGCCTTGCCTGCCCCAGGTTTACTTCCTCCCCAGCTGCAGGGCACTGGCAGAACACAGCAGTTTTGCAGCTGCAGCCCTCTGAGCTGCATCCACCACTCGCCCCCCACATCATGGTGTCCCCAGCCAGCTCCAGCAGCACATCCACCAGCTCCACTCCTCATTGCCGCCAGGACGCCATCGAACACCAACACGCTGCTTGAGCTCCTCATCTTCAGCCCCGGGCCTGGTCATGGGTCCTCTTGTCCTGCTGCCGCCGATGGTGCAGACAGGGCAAGGGAGTCCTCAGTTCCAGGCTGCGTTCCCACCAGGGCCAAGCAAGAGTCCAGTCAGCTCTCCCCTGCCGGAGTCCTGTTCCCTACCACTGCTTGGAGGGGCACAGCTCCACAAGCCCCCCATGCTTGTGGAGGGGGGCTCAAACCCAGCTGGCTCAAACCCAGGCAGCAGGAGCGAGGCCGGGGGCAGAGCGGAGGCTACCTGCGTGGCGTGCCACATCTGCAAAGAGAGCATGGCACAGAGTGAGCACCACCGGGACTGGGGGGGACACTAGGACCCCCAGGCTAACCTGCTCTGCCCCAGGTCCCCCCCCTCTGCCTGGCCCCTCCAGCACCAAACCGCAGGGGTAGGGACCACAGGCAGCCTTTTCACAGGGAGGAGTGAGGGCAATGGGGCTGTAGGTGCTGGCTGAACACCGAAGAGCAGGCTTCAGCCAAAACGGGGAAATGCAACAGGGAAGTGCCAGCCACAGGCACCATACCCCAAAAGTGTCCACAGTAGGAGTCCAGCCTGCCCTGTTACAGCAAGCGGTTTGAGAGTCAGCTAAATATAAAGAGGGAAAGGGTAGAGTAACCCAAACAACAACCAGCCAAGGACGTCAGGAAGGACAGAGCAGGCAGCAAGATGAGGCTGAAAGTGGAAATTCGTGGATCCAGAAAACCCTGGGACTGCACTATCCCCTCTGCCCTGCTTTCTCCTGTTCTGCTCTGCACAAACCTCTCACTGCTCACAGTGTCAGTAAAGACCTAAAGGCTTAATGAAGCTGCTCATCCCAAAGAAATAAACCCAGAAGACACCACCCATACCTGTCCCTGCTCACTTACAGTTCACAGTCTTTACGTCTCTTCTTGTCTTGTCTTCTCTTACCTCGGCCCTTGGACCTCCTCCTTTGAAAGAAAAGCACCACAAGAGAGGCTGATGTGTGGGAGATGAGACCCACAATCCCAGCCGGTAACGCCACCCCTGACATCACTTACCTTCCCAACCTCATCAGGTCCTGCCGGGGCCTGCAGGGTGGGAGAAGGACAGAGTGAAGCGGTTACTGGAGCAATGGTGTCTCTTGAGCCGCTGGAGGTGGTTTATTGAGATGCCCCAGTGTACAGCACAATCTACCTGTTACTATTCATGCTTAAAACAGACCCAATACGACCTCTCCACATTATCAACTCCTCAGCCAGGAGCTGACTGCAGTAGGCAGAGAGAAGGCAGAGACAGCAAAGGGGCAGGGGATGGTCAGCTTTGGTGACTGCCCTTGGGGATGTGACATTTTGCCCATGAGGCCAGGAAGCACACGTTCAGTTTCAGGTGCTCTCAGTGACAGCTTTCATAGCTCAGCTGGTTAAACAAGATGCAACGTCCTGAGTAACATGTGGGATTTGCTGCAACGTCTCAGTAGTGGTTCTCAGACAACAGCCACGACATACTTGGCTTAAGCATCCCCTATAGGGGCCAAGGCTGGGACATTCACCACGCCTACGCTACACTTCAAAGGGGAGCAATGTAAAGGTGTGCAAGGCAGCTTAGGGAGAAGCCAAAAGGTGCTGCAGAAGCAAGAAGTTTACACAGATTCAAAGGCAACCTGCACAAGTGCTCACAGGAGATCCCCTGGGAGTTACCCTAGGTCGGAAAACCACAACAGGCTCAGGAAATTCCCTACATGGAAAATAGCTGGAAGCGGAGGGGGGAGAAATAACACATGCTTCTTCCCGCTCCCTCTTCTGCATCCACCGAGAGATACTCCAGAGATGGCACAGAGCTGGATGGGCCTTGGGTCTGTTCCAGCACCGCCTCTCTTAAAACTGCAGGGGAATACCGACTCAGGCTCTTCTTCCAGGCAAGCATCACATCTAACAGTTGCCCAGCAGGACACTCAGTCCCCAGTTTTTGCAATACTAAATCACCCAGGGGTCATGATGGAGAGCAAACGCCAGGACCCCCCATGCAGACAGTGGTGGAGAGGCTCTGTGGTGGGGACCAGCTGCGGGCAGCACCGGAGCTGCTCCCCATTCCCACAGCACTGCAGCCCCCAGGCAGAGACCCCATCCTGCCCAAGCTCTCACCACTTCTGGGACACAGTGAGCACCCCGAGAGGTTAGCTGTGTGCCAGGAGTCTGCGGCAGGTTGGTGCTGCGCATCCATCCCAGGCCAGCACTGTGTATCCATGCCAGGCTGGCGCTGCACGTTTTAAGCTTTCATTTGTTGGCCTGGATGCAAACCACAGCTCCCCAGCCCTGGATGGGGCAGCCTCCCTTAAATGGAGGCCCAAGGCCAAGTCCTTCAGCTTTCTCTTTGGGCCACAGTCACACTCGGGTACACCAAGCCATGGAGCTCCCTGCTGAGCCACCACCTTGGGCGTGCTGTCCCACACCAAACACCTGCCTCAGAGGCACCGGTCTTGCTCCGTTACCCACAGGCAACTCTTCTGGCCAGAGGAGCACACGCCAGGCACGCCAAGGCAGCTGCAGGGATGGGGGGCACAGACATCCCTGCTCACAGAGCCGGGGTGCCGCAGCAGCTCCAGCCCCGCAGACAGTGCGTGGTCGTGACCTGGCCACACAATGCTATGCACCCCCAGGGCTGCCAGGAGCAGGCTGCAGAGGCACAGTGCAGCCTGCAACTGAGCAAGGGCCATAAGCACCGGCAAACTCCAGTGCAGAGACAGTGAAGGTGTCCCAGCAGGGTTGGGGTGCCCCCAGAGCATCCTTGTCCCACACGCAGGGAGAGCTGGCAGGGTCCCTCTTGCTGGAGGGGCACAGGGTTGCAAAATGAGCCTGGGGGTCCCTACCTGCACTCGCACTGCCTGTGCTCGGTGAACGCCATCTCCACGTAGGGTGCCTCCCCATTTGGCTTTATCTTCAGGAGCTGAAAGAGGAGCAAAGGTTACTTCCCAGCCGGCTGCAGGAGGGGGCTGGAAGGGCTCCGGCGGCACTGCCTCGCCACCCCAGCCTCTCGGGCAGATGCATGTCTAACCTGTTCCTCGGGACCTCCAGCAGCGGAGACTCCACCTCCGCATGCAGGCAGCACCGGCCAGGCCTGGCCACCCCGGCAGCTTGGGAGGCTCTGCTAGTACCGCCCCATGTCTTCAGGGCTGTAATTTAAGTCCCGTGGTCTTGGGATTTCCCAGCCTTAGAGGAGATTTTTCTGTCTCTGCCTTTGTGGAGAGCTTTCACGTATTTGACCACTTTACACATCTCCCTTCTCTGATGGAAATATCCCCCTACTCATGTTTTCCAGACCATTCCCGTTGCTGCTGCCTCCTCCTGGCCCCCTTTCCCACAGCACTGAGCCTGGAGTCAGTACCATGGTGCTACTCCAGCCCAGGGGTGCAGGATTTCCCCTGTGACATGTCAGTCTACAACCCAGCCTGGAGTTCGGGTTGGACATCCAGGGGCTTCAGAGGGTATGTTCATCATTGGTGTGATCCACACTAGCCTGCGCAGAAGTGCCTGGCATTGCCATCCCACACACGGCAGAGGGATCCCTCCTGTTGAGGGAGAGCTGTGCTTGGGGAATTGCCTCCCATTCATGTCAGGCTCTTGCTCCACCTCAGTCAAGATTTTCTGGAGACTCCCACCCTGCCTTCCAACACACTTTCAACTCCTGAGGGACCAAAATCACTGGTGATTTATTGCAGGCACTCTCTAGCCCATCACCCATGGCAAAGCAGAGCTTTTCCCTTCTCCCTGCAGCAGCAGCGGCGGCTTGATCTACAGCAGCACAGCACAAGGGCTGCAGTGTGAGGACAACGGCTGCCTGGTGCATGGGGAAGACCTGACTGGCGTCTTGTTCGCAGTCTGGGATCTCCCACGCTGCTTCACAGAGCTTCCACAGTGGCAACTGGAAATGTGGCTGGCACAGCCCTTCACGCTCACCATGCCCGCAGCACACATTCACTGTCAGTACCATCGCAGGCATCTCCTGACACACGAGAGCCTCACTTCTCCCTGTGATTCAGGGGCAGCGCCTGCTTTGCCCCAGCAAACAGTCACAGGCAACTGGGACACCCCGAGCCCCAGCGCAGGAGAGGGGAGGTCTGGAAAGGCGACAGCAGTCAGCAAGATGGACCACATAGAGAGGAGGGGGCAGGGAAGCAGGGAGCGAGGCCAATACCACCAGAGGTGTTGCCTGGACTCAGGGACAAGCCCAAAGAGCAGGCAGAGGGACCCTCCTGCTTTGGCATGCATTTGAGCAGTTGTGAGTCCGCTCCCCTGTTAGCCGTACTGCTACGATGTCTGAAAAATGTGAAGCTGCAAGTTCACCCTCCCGGCGCTTGGCGAGGAGCCCACTACCTCCCCAGCACAGCCACGGCCCCACAGCAGCAGCGCTTACCTGCATGGTGACCGTGCTTGTCTCCACGGGGACGCAGCGGAGACCCTCGTCCCCACAGCAGCCTCCGCAGCGCTGCAGGGAGACGCAGGAGGGTCTGAAAATGTACTCCACCTCGTTGGGGAACTCGGTAATGACATCCACCAGCTGCTCCAGAGGCCGGCAGAAACTACGATTCCAGATCTCCCGAAAGGTCAGGACTGCAAGAAAGGGGGGTGGGGGCTATAAGGAGGCACCCCGGAGAGGCTGAGCCCAGCCGACCCACTGCCGGGGCAGGTGCAGCAGCCGCCGTGGGGTCCTGCATCCGTCACGGAGGCAGAGGGATGCAGAGGACCCCCTTGTGCCCCCAGTAAGCCCAGCACCGCACCGGTGCGGGGGCTCAAACAGCCACCACATCCGCGCCGACGGGCTCTTCCTCCGCCTGCCCGGCGGCCCCTCTCCTGCTCCGGCACCCCGCCGCACCCCGCACCCCGCCGCGGCGGGGCTCCCCCGGCTCCCCCGCCCTCCCTCGGCGGGCGCAGAAGCCCAGCCCCGCAAACGCAGCAGACAACCGTCCCCTCGGGTTTCCCACCGGGGCGAGCGGAGGGGAGCCCAAGGGGAGTACTCCTGCCCGGGACCCCGCAGCCCGGCACCGGAGGGGCGGCGAGCCCGGGCCAGGGCTGCGCTCCGCTCCGGCCCGCGGCGGTGCCCGGTGCCGCAAGCGCCCGGGGCGGGCTGGGGGGGGGGGAAAACAGGCTGCTCCCAGCCCCAGCCCCGCCGCGGCATCGCCACGGGACTCCGGGGAGGAAAACGGCCCGGGGGGTACCGAGTCCCGTCCCCCCGCCCCGGCCCTGCGCGCAGCCCTCCCCGGGCTGCCGCCCCCTCCCAGCCGGGGCACCGGCGGCCGCCCGCTGCCAACTCACCGGGCGGCTCCGCGCTGGCGGTCCCCCGCGCCTCCGGGGCCTGCAGGGAGGGAAAGGTGGGCGCTGGCGGGGGCGGCACGGGGGGACCCGCCGCCGTGCCCCTCGCCACCCACCGCCGGGAGCAGCTGCCCCGGCGGCCACCGCCACCCCGGGCGGCGGCACCGACGGGGCCGGGCTGCCCCCGCTCCGACCCCCCTGCCGCCCCCCGGTTCTCACCGGGGCGGGCGGCGCCCCCAGCGCCCCGGCCACCAGCAGCCGCAGGAAGGCGCCGAGCAGCCGCATCGCCGCTCCCGCCGCCCCGGCACCGACTCGGCGCCGCCGCTACCGCCCCGCCGCCCCCGGCATGCCGCCCCGCCGGGCCCCCGGCCCCGCCGCGCCGCCTCCGCCGCCGCCGCCGCCGCCGGGCCATGGGAGCGCGCCCCGCTCCGCCGCCGTATTTCACCGCCGCCGCCCCGCCCCGCCCCCGCCCGCCCCGGCCCCGCCGCGGGGCGGGAGCAGGTGCCCGGCCCCGGCGGCCGCGGGGACGGCCGGTGCCCCCGGGCGCCGCGGAGCCCCCCCGCCTCCAGCTACCGGCACCGGCCGTTTCCCCATCGGGCTGCCCCGGGGCTTCTAGGGACCGGCCCGTGCAGAGCGGGAGCGGGAAGCACCGCGGCTGGGTCGGGGCTCCTGGGCTCGTTGGGCTCCCCCGGGTCCTGTCCACCTCTCCCAGGGTCGGCATGCGCTGCCCGGTGCCCGTCTGACCACCCCGTGCCCGCCCGGCCGCCCCGTGCCCACCCAGAAGCCCCTTTCCCATCCATCCACCCCGTTCCCCTGCCGTTGCCCTGTCCCCACCCGGGCACCCCAGGCATGTCCACCCACCTGGGCACCCCAGACCCGTCCACCCACCCTGTTTCCCTCAAGCTGCCCCACACCTGCGCAGCCAGCCCCTGCCGCCGGAGCCCTGGCAGGGGTTTCCAGCCCCCTCAGCCTCAGGGACAGCATTCCACTCCTGTCTGCCATGGGGAGGGGGTCCCACCAGCTTGGGAAAGAAGGGGGCACAATGGTTCCCTGGAGCAGGTCTGGGGCCAAACCCTGCTGCCAAGGGCAAACCCAAAGGAGATCTGTGGCCTTTTCTGTTCTATTTTTAAGGCCCAGAGGCCAGGGAAGCTGGAGCCATGGGAGGTGGGAAGGGAAGAGATGCCAGCGGGCAACACGATCCCCCATGGGCCACAGGTCCCAGGGAAATAACAGGCTCTGTGTCCCTGCCAGGGTTCACGTTTCTGTCCTCCTGGGAGAGCAGGGAAGCTGCTCCGGGGCTTCCCTGCCCACCTCTGTGTGAGGTCCGTCCCTGCCACATGAGGATGCTGGTGGCTTGTCCCCAGTCCCGTGGGGTCTGTCCCCAGGGGATGCGGGACACACCAGCTGCCTGTCCCCCGGCCATGCAGGCGGCAGCGGCTCAGGCGGCAGTGGGAGCTGGTCTCTGGCTGGAGCTGCCAGGCATTGGTACCGCTGAGTGTGCGAGAAAGCTGCTGGAGCGGGGCCTGGCAAATTAGCAGGGAGATGCTGCAGAGATAAGCGCACAGAAATCCCGGCCCCCGGGTGCACTGCAGTTCATCACTCAGCAGCACGGCACGGCGGCTGCCGGGGGCTGCCACGGCGGCGTTCGGTGCCTGTTCACTCTCTCACCCCTGGCAGGGCAGCGAGGAGCAGGTACCATCCCCACTGTGATGGCTGGAGCATGCCCGTGCTCTCCCTCTGCTACCCCACAGACCGTCCAGGGCCCAGGGGACCCCCTCACCTCCCCAGGGATGGTTTTGAGATGAGTGGTGAAGGGAGCGTTTCCTCCCACCGGAGAGGCCGGACCAGAGGCTGCCCTGAGCAGCAGCTGCTGCCAACTTGCTGGACAGACAGAATCCTGTTATTGCAAAGACCGTGACCACACGGGGCCTCACGCCTGTCCTTGCAGGAAGGTCCCTCGGGGCCACCTCTCAGACACAAGGCCCAGCCTCTGGCGCTGGAGCAAAGGGCTCTCCCCCAGGAGCCGTGTGGCTGGGGAGACCAGCCCTTAATTGCCGAGTGCAATCCTGTTCCTGGTCTGAAGCTATTTCCTCAGAGGCCTTGGGCAGAGTTTACATTCCTGGGATGAGCATCCCCTTTCTAGGCAGCACGGAGCAGAGACAGGAGCAGAGAAATAATATTTGGACACTGGTAACCTGTGACCAGCAACATCCTCCTGCAAATGGGACATCCAGCTGGCTGGGGCCATGGCTGCTCACTTTCCCCTCCGCTGTGCTCCTTCCCCCGGGGACCAAGCCTACCCTTCCCCAGCTGCAGGACAGGGCTGGAGGTCGATGCTATAAATGCACCAGCATGTCCCTCGCACCGCCGCCCACTGGGCTCTGGGGAGCAGAGTTACGCACTTTGGGAACAAGGGACAGAGGAGGCTCAAGGGATCAGCCTGGGACATAAGGCAAATAGAGTCATTTCCTTAAAGGGCAGATGCCTCCCCCGCGGTGAGCCCCATGCGACAGCCCCCGGGCTGAGAGCATCGCCTGGAATATGCCACCACCTGCCTATGCCACGTCCCTGCCTCGCTCACAGCGCTGGGGAGGGAGGCGGGTGGGGAATGATGGTGCATCCCTGTCGCAGATGAGCCCTGGCAGTCCGGCAGGGATGGCCAGCCCCAGCACCCGGCTGCAACCACGCTGTGGGGCAGCCCTGCTGGGGAACGGGCTCACCTCCATGCCTCTTACACCTTCTGGGTGACAGGCAAGAGCAGGGGCCTGGGCTGCCCGTGAGCACTGAAGGAGCCCAGCACAGGCAGCCACTCTCCCCTGTGAAACCCCACCCTGCTCACCACAGGAGAGGTCCCTCTAAGTCCCCTTTTCCATAAAACAGTCCTATTTGAGCATCAAAATCCCCTCATGGGCATCTTCTCCCCTGCAAAATACCACCTTCGGCATCCTGGATGAAAACAGCCCAACAAAAACTTGTCCCTGTGTCACTCTTAATCCGACTGTAGCCAGGACCTCCTGTGTCACCACTGAAGCCCTTGGAGAACACCCCTGAAATCCTCAGGGCATTATTTTTGTGCTGCTGCTCTTTAGGACACCGGAATCAGCCTCATCAGGGCTGGAGGCTTCCGCTGGAGGAAGTGCCAAACCCCCATGCTCCAGCGGCTGGCACAGCCACCCCCTCAGGCTGCTGCTGCTGCTCCTGCCCCGTGGGCAAGAGCCCCCCCAGAAACTACCTACATCTTGCGCTGTGATGGGACTCCCAAGGTCAAAGCAGCACAAAGACGTAAGGCGCTGGGCTCCTCATGCCCACCCTTCATCCCAGGGAGCCCATGGTACACCCTCAGTGTTTCATTCGATTGCTTTCCCCAGCCCTGTGATCCGGCTCTTAGACTCTCCTAAGCTCCCCTATCAGTGAGCATGGAGGACTTGGTTCACAGCTAACGCTGAGATAAACCAGCTCAATCTTCTGCAGGTTGTGTCTCCGCAGTGGGGACGGAAGGCAAAAAGGCAGAGGGCTGGAGACTGGCTGGTTGGAGCTGCATGTACCCGCATGTGAGAGTGGGAACGGGGATGGGCATGGTCCGGCAGGGGCTTCCCCAGCACCAGTGTCTCCGCACGGGGAAACCCAGGCCTCTCCGCCAGGAGGTTGCGGCTGATTTCTTCCGGGAAACACAAGGCTCTCCAGTGCCCTTGCAGGCAAGCGGGGCTGCACCAGTGACCCCTGGATGGTCAGCATTGGTCCTCAAGGAAACAACCTGCAAACAACCTGCCTGGGCACCCGGGCCCTGAAGGACTCCCCAGAGCCATGCCGCGGCAGCTCCGACTCCGAGAGACGCTGGTGGCGGCACATCCCTCGCTCCTGGCAGCTGGTTCCCGTGGCGTCAGTGCCTCCTCCCAGCCCAGGTGCGCAGGGGGATGTGTTTGCCGAGGGGGAGGCTGACAATAGGGGGAAATGGGCCGTGCCGCGCACCCCGATGGTGGTGGCTCACGGCCCCGGCTGCTGCTGCCCGTGGCAGGCGGAAGCGTCTGGCCTTAGTCAGCCCCGGCTGCACGTGGCAGGAACTCTGCTGTTTGTTTTGGTTCCTCAGGAGGGGAGTTCGGCCCCCCTGGGGACCCGCGGCCAAAATTGCCGGCACCTGACGGCCCAGCTCCATGCCTGGGGAGAGCAGGGTCTGTCCCCCTGGGTCACAGGCACTGGGGCTGGCCCAGGTCAGACACGAGTTTCAGAGGGGCACGGGACGGGCACCAGGGCTGCCCGAGAGTGTCCAAGGCAGGAGACCCCGGCGAGGGGAACCTGTGGCAAGCCTGGCTGCCGCTCCCAGGCACGGCTTAAATCCCCCACGGGAGCAGGGACAACGCCACCAAGGAGGAGGTCCCTGATATCCCCAGACCCGAGCCCTGGGAAGCCATGGCCCTCAGCCAGCCAGTGCTCCAGGAACAGGTCGATGACTGGCAGACTCAGTGCAGCTCAGCTTAACGCTTTGTCTTTCAGCGTAAGCCTCGTTTAGTGCCAAGGCTGAGCCCGGGTTCGGGGACGGAGTCACCTTCCCACCGGGGCAAAGCGATGCCAGCAGCAGACGGGAGGGTTAATGATGACCAGCCATCTCCTAGCCCAGCCATCAGTCAGCTGTGCCCGGTGGGGAGGTGACAGAGAGCACACTCGGCCCGCCGCAGCACTCGGTGGCCGGCCAGCCCTGTGCAGCAGGGACTGGCCGGACCACGGGTGTTTGCAGGAGAGCACAGCCCTGGAGCAGGGCGAGGCAGCGGAGAGCTGAACCGCAGCCCCAAGCATACGTGGGCACCTACAGGTAAGCGTTTTCGTCAGCAGCCTCTGCAGGGCGTGCAGCTACTGTGCCAAAACAACAGCCCCTTACGCAGGAGGTGCCCAGAGTCCGGAGCAGGAAGCAGAGATGCAGCACCCGCAGCATGGCTCACCCTGCTCTGCCCGAGCTCCTCTCCTGAAGCCCTGGGTGGGAGCAGAGCCCCCAAACCCCAGAAAGCCTGCGGGAATTTCTCTCCGGCAGCTCCAGAGCGCTGCGCTTGGGAAAGCCTGAACAGGCTGCAACCAGGACAGACTGGTGCAGCAGCGTGTGCGTGACCCTCCACCACAGCCAGAGATGAAATACCCCAGACCAGCATGGGGTGGGAGGGACAGGGTATGGCAGCCCTGGGAGGGACGGGACTCTCCCAGCAGGAGCAGAGCAGCCCCTCTCCCCAGGAAAGAGACTGGGGTTACTTTTCTACCGGAGAACCAAGCATAGTCTGCACATCTATCGTGTTTCATCTCCCCTGGGAAAAGGACAGCGAGCACTGCACAGAGAGAAGCGCTTGGGTGTGAATTGCCCACCGCTCAGCCGCTGCTCCTCGCCTCCCAGCTCGCCCAGCCCAGCCAGCCGGTGGGCAGGGGCTGCCAGGCGCTTTTCTCCCCTGCCAAACTCGAACCCAATCCACGCCCAGCCCAGAGCTTCTGGCTGCTTATCATGTGGATGCAGTTCTCCTGCTTTTAGCTGTCATAATATTGACACAAAGCAAAATAATAGTGACGGCGAGACTCTGCCTGGCTCTGGAAGTCAAACAGGCGAGGAGATGGTGAGCAGCAGGATCCGCTATTGTGCGGGACAGGACAGCAGCACGGGCTGCTTCCAAGCTCTGCTCCCCAGTATCACACCTGCTGATAAGGTCGGGGGGGGGGGGGGGGGGGGGGCATGGGATGTGGGCAGAGCGGGGATGCAGGCTCTGTAGCACGCTCTCCCCATTGAGGAGCGAACGTGTGCATCGGCAGGGCTTCATCCCGGAGGCTTTCCCAGAACGTGGGTGGAGGAGTGGCTCATCTCTCCCTTTCCCTGAAACCTGGCAGCTGCTGAATAGCTGCCATCACCCACAGCAGACAATGAGCAAAGCGAGCCCGGGGCCAGCTGCAGCGCGTGAGCAGAGGAACTGCGGGGAGCTGGCCGGTGACCAGGAAGCAGCCCAGACTGCTGGTGTCACAGACCCCTCGGTGACCACAAAGCGGCCGGGCCGTGCTTTGTCTTGCCCCAAGGGCCTGGCTTCCTGCAGCCGCGCCAGGTTTGCTTGGGGGCTTCTCTGAAGCCATCCTGGAGGGACGGGACCCCGGCATCACCTCCTCCCTGGCCCAGCCAGCCTGCCGCGTGCCCTCCGAGCAGCGACAGAGCCATGGCCAACACCTGCACAATGCCACCGAGGCTTCTGAGCCGCTTGTGCCTTTGGCGGCACCGAGCAAAGCCAACGCCTTTTCCGGGTATGAAGGCCCACCATACCGCTAGCGATGCTGGGGCCGGTACCTCCCGCCCAGCCCCACACCGTGCTCCCTCGTCCCTCACGGGGGCTTGTTTTCCTACATGACACACAGTGACTTCCCACACTTCCCTCGCCTCTTCCTGACCAGCCTGGCCTTTGAACCAGCTGCCTCCAGCTGCCTGCATCCCGAGAGGAGACCTGGGGAACTGCCACAGATGAATGAGCTGACGAGTGAGGCTCCACATCCAGGGGAGGCATTTGGACACCAACTTCCCATGCCTCTCCTGGGGGCTGGGAAGGGCGAGGGGCAGCCCAGCCTGGGCTACTTCCACAACCGAGCCCTATAAAAACCCTCCTGCTTTCCAGCCTCGGTCTCTATTTTTAAGGCTCCAAAACGGAGGAGGACATGAATGGAGAACTTGCTGGCAGGAGAGACGGTCCCTGGGCTGGATTCAGAACCGCCTACTCGTTTCCCGTACGGATCGCAGACTGCATCGGTACCACAAGGGTCTGGCTATGGACTTGGCCTGCCTGCGGGTGCTGCGTTGACGTGAGGATGAGCCAGCTGCCATTTTCCAGGCAGAGACAGGCGCACGTACACGCAGGCTGCTGAGCAAGGAGCTGCATCACATCCTTCACTAACCTGAGGCACTGAATCCAGCCTGTTACTCCCCATAGCAAGCCCTGTCTGTTTCTCCTTGGCCACCCAGGCAGCTATGGCAGCCTTCCACTTTCCTGAGGATGACCAGTTTAGGGGACAGTTGTTTACCAGAGTCATTAGTGAAGACCAGCAGACCACATGCCCTGGTACCTGCAGCATCAGCCGTGAATTTCAAGCATGCTAAAACTGCCAATGACTCAGGCAACATGTGTGTGTGCCTCCAGACCCGCAGAAATGAGCTTTTCAGCTATTCACGTACCTGCTTTTGATCACCAGCTGTTTGTTTGGGTTTTTTGTCTTCTTTCCCTGGAAGCTCGAGTTTTAAACATGCATTCAGCACTTGGTTCAGCCTATCATTTCCACCCCCTTCACTTACTAAGTGACCTACTTTCTTCCCTGTAGCACGCAGAAAACACTGGTTTGGGCTCCCTCAGCCCTTCAGCAGATTCACTCCTGCCCCTTACACCTCTGCCTCCACATTTGTGGCTGTAAGAGCTTTGGGCTTCCATTGTCCCCTCCCTTTTTTTGTCTCAGGCCTTTGAGCATGGACTTTCCAAAGAGCAATCACATCACACCAAAGATGCCTTTGGTGCATCTTTCTCCCTAGACTGTGCTTTGTGTTCCCCCCACTCCCACGCACCATGCCATCTGTAACTCAGTCACTTGGGCTCAGCAAGTGGCTTAGGCACGCAGCGATGACCCTACGCTGCTTCTTCCTGTGTCACCTATCCAGTCTTCACAGTCCGTGCTGTCCTGACAGCCTGCCCTGTTGTTCCTGCTGGGCCATGGCTCTGCTGGCTCTCGCCTGCTGGCTCCTTCCCTTTGCCTGCACTGAGCGTGAGCAGCTCGCTTTGCTTACCCGGGTGTTGCAGACGAGTCCAATTACTAGAGTTCAGCAAACTCTGATTTCCCTCCCTGGCATTTCATCCAGCCCACTTATCCGCCGAGAGTTTCTAATCCAAACAGCCTCCCAGCACACGATGTTCCAATGCTCCCAGGCTCTACCCAGCTTCTGGCCTGCCTTCTCCTCCCTCACATGAGCAGTTGGGGGATAACATTCAGCCCCTGGGGATGCAGAATTCACTGGGTGGAGGGCAAGCAGTGTCTCCAGCAGCCATCCCTGATGGTACAGAGCAGGATGCCATCCTGAGCAGGCTGGCAGCTCTCTGACGAGATGAGCCAGATTTCAACTCCTCTGCAGGCCCAGAAAACGTGCTGCCTTGCTCAGCTGGCCAGCTCATCCCCTGTTCAGCTCTTTTGCCCACAGCACCAGCACCGTCTGCAGTTGTCTCAGCCTCCTTGCTTGCTCATGCACCAGCTGGGAAGCTGCAGCGACCAGCTCTGCCCCAGGGGACCTGGATACACCCAGGAAAAGAAGGGAAGGGAAGAAGGGTGTGCAGTGCAGGAGGTAGCTGCCTGCAGCCGCGGCAGGAGAGGGGGATCCTGCTTCCTAGTGCCCAGCAGCTGTGGACCAGCAGGTAGGTCTCCTTCCAGCTGCCCAGGGACATACACACACACACTCCCCACCACATTGCCTCTACCACAGTGGCCAGCACAGTCTGCAAGGCAGCAAGATTTTAGCCGAGTACACCAGGACCCCAACATGCATCTTTCCAGCAGCCTTGCCCACTTAACCCACGCTCCCTGCGCTACCCTAGCTGCCACTCCTCTTCCCCACTCCCTCCTTTTCAGTCCTCCTGGGCACTCTTTGCCTAACTCACTGGGTCCTGGCGGCAGCTGCTGGCTAATGACAACCAGATGTCTCGTAGCCACAGTTCCTCTGAGCAGCCAGAGCCAAGTGTTTGCCTTTCAGCTCTCCCGAGAGCCGCAAGTTCTGGCTCAGCTCAGCAACATGGGGCTAATAGCTCCCAAAATCCCCATTCAGAGGCTTTCATTCATGAAATACAAGGCAGCAGACCAAGTGCAGGACTCTGCCCCTCAAGGGACACTGGAATGCTGGCCGTCTTCGGCTGGCTGTGGCACCAATGCCTGTCAGAAAGTGCTGTAGGGAACAGGGCAGGAACAGCACAAGCAGGGAAAAACCTCTGCAGACTGGCACGACGCTGAGAAGAAACTGTCCTGCAATAGTTACTGGGACCAGAGCAGGGAATGTAAACAGCCCAGCATCCACAAGGAGGTCATAACCTCAGAGTCCTGTTTCCCTTCCTCTTCTCCCTCCTGCCTAATCTCCAAGAGCTATTCTGTTTACTAGCGAGATAAGTAAACAAACAAAGGAAAGCTCCAAAGCAATGACTGGGGGGGGGCGGGGGGGGCAATTCACTGTGTGCCCAGTCCCAGGGTGCACACATGGGATTGGTCTCTGCACGCCACAGCAGCCGGCCCACAGGCACAGCCAGCAGCAGAGGCAGGCAGGCAGCCGATGGGCGCGGGCAGCCCTCCCCTGCCTTGCCTGCAATGTAGCTGTGCAGAAGGGCAAAAGGGGGAACTGCATTACCCTGTGCATACGCAGAGTCAGGCAGGCCTTGCTCCAGGGAGCCTCCAGTTTACACAAGATGGAAGAAAACAGATCCCTAAAGTGGGGGAGAAAGGAGCAGGGAACAAGGATGTGCCTGGTCAGTACAGTGGGGCCCAGCACAGTCAAGCCAACAGCAGGGCAAACCCTGTTACCCTCTACTGACTCTCTGCAGGGGCAAAGGACAAGTCAAGCTCATTGAGGAGGGAAACTCTGACTTCCAGCCAGGGCAGCAGCACCCCCCAAGCACATCCAGGCAAACCTGGACATGTGGCCTTTCGCCAGACATTTGAGGGATGCGGTGAGCTTCCTTCCCCAGGCTGGCAGGCGCTCTGGCTTCCAGGCACACAGGGGCGCTTGGGGAAGTGGCAGGAAGAGAGAGAGGTGGAAGGACTCTCAGCCCAGCCCAGGCTTTGGGTGAGAAATCACCTGCAATACGTCCTGCCGACCCAGCGTACAAACTGTTGGTATCTTGCTGGGGCCCCAACAGTCCCTGGATGGCAGCTGGCTGTAGGGCGAGTCTTAAAGAGAATCAGACAATCCCAAAAAAGACGTGATGAGCACCCAAGGCCCTACAGGCCCCTGCAGGAAGCACCCGCTGAAAGCTTCCAGCATAAACCAGTTCGCTTTGGGATCCTAATCTAAAACAGGACACAGAGCAGAGCCACGGAGTACAGCAGCGCCGCAACGAGAATTACACCGTGGCTCCTGCCTGCTCCCTGGACACAGAGCTCCAGGAACTAGACACAAAGGAGCTACATTCCTGCCTTATCCAGGGCCGGTTCTAGCTCTGCCAGCAAGAACAATTGGACTGCCAGGAACTGCGCCTTTCCCACCCCATTTGCTTTGGCTCTTTGCGTCTAGCACACCGCACGGTCCAAAGTAAATCCCTGCATATGGGCTCTCCCTGCTGCTCGGCACAGACGCCGCTCCCTCCCTCCTGCCCTGCAGCACAGACGCTGAGTTCCCTCGCACAGGCCCTTCCTGACGCCGGCCCGCAGCATTCCCCTCCACAGAGGCGTCAACGGCGGCGCGCAGGCCGGGCGCTCCCCCGCGAGGAGGTAACCTCGCTTCCCCGTCCGTGCCAGCCCGGGGGACCCGGCCAGCACACGCCTCCCGAGCCGTGCCGCGGCCGGTCACGTCAGGCCCGGCGCCCACCTCAGGGGGCGCCTCCCCAGGGAGGCCGCCCGCGCCTCCCGCCCGCCCGGCTCCAACACCTTCACACCCCCACCAGGCCGCGGCCCCCGGCGCCGCGGCCCCCGGCACCGCAGCCCGACCACCGCCGCCCCTCCGCGCCTCTGCCCTCGGCGCCCGGCCCGCCGCTGTCCCACAAGCCCCCGCGGCGGACAGCGCCCGGCGGGGTCAGGGGTCGCCGCCCGTCTCCCGGGTTACGAGAGAGGCCGCCACCGCCGCCCCGCGCGGCCCCCGCCAGCCACCGCCCACCCGCCGGCCGCACTTCTCATTGGCTGCGTCGCTCCCGGGGGGTGGGAGCACTTTGGCGGCTTCCGCCAATGGGGAAGCGGGACGGCGGAAGCGCTGCCAGCGGCTGCGGAGCCCTGCCGGTCCGGAGAGCCGCCGCCATGCCGGGCGCCGCCGAGCGCGGCTCGGAGCTGTCGGAGCAGATCGAGGCCTTCGTGGCGCGGCTGCGGGGCGGCGGGGAGCGGCCGCGCTCCGAGGACACGGCGCGGCAGACGCTGTCGCTGCTGCGGAAGATCATCGCGCACGGGCGATGGAGCCGGGCCGGTGAGGGGCGGGCGGCGGCGGGCAGGGCCCCGTGTGGCGGAGGGGGGACGCAGCGCTTCTCCCGGGCGCCTGCGCCTCCCCTGGCCCCGGGAGCAAGGCGGCGGCCGGGCCCGACGGCGGAGTGTGGGGGGCGCCCGGAGGCCGTCGGGCCGCGCTGCGGCAGGGCCTGGCTTCTCGGTCGCGGCCGGCGGGTGCGGAGGGAGCGGCGAGGCCGGGGCAGGCCCGGAGCAATGCTGCTGACGCTGCGGCCCGGGGGAGCTGGGAGCTTCGCTAGCAGCTGCCGGTGGGTCTGCGTTCCCGGTACTTGTCCTGCTGCACCTCGGCCCTTTAAAGCCCGCTGTGCTCACCGGTCGGTGTTGTGGCGTGAGGAGCTGCACGGGTCTCCCCCGCTCCAGCCGCCCGCTTTCTCCAGGGGGGGTCAGTCCCGGCGTTGACCGTCCCAGCGGCAAGCAGTTGCCTCTGTCGCTAAACTTGCCACTTATGGTCTTCCGTAAGTTTTGAGTCTGCGTTGCACTCAAGCGATCCGTACTGCAGAAAACCTGGTGGAACCAACTGCTCTGCAAGTGGCTTTCTGCTCGCATTGCTGCACTTGTTCTCTGTGTCACGTTACTAGCGCCAGAGCCAGCCTCTGGCCGTAGGGCTGTTGTGGGGTGGGTTTGCTCTGGGCAGCGATAACCAAGGCCCTCCCCTCTTTCAGGGGAGCTCATGGACCTGATCCGGACGGAGGGCCAGAGGATGACGGCAGCCCAGCCATCCGAGACAACTGTGGGCAACATGGTGCGGCGAGTGCTGAAGGTCATTCGGGAAGAGTATGGCAGGTGAAGCGCCCCTCTCTTGCTGTCTGTACCCCTCCTAGGAGCCTAGAACAGCCCTCCCACGCAGTGTGTTCTGCTGCTTCTGTGAGACCCCTTTAGTTTCTATCACCGCGTTTTCCTGCCTTTCCTAGGGGACCTACAGAGGGATTCCGCAAGTTTAACACCAAAGGAAACCTGTCGTTTTCAGCGTAGCTGGTGACATTTCCTCTAGGGAAACTCCACTTGGCGTATGTGTTGTGGGTGCACGAGAACAGTTTGTGCCCTGACCTCAGGCTGTTCTCTACTTGTGTTCCCAGGAGGGTCCATCCTGCTGAGGCAGCAGCTTTGAGCGTGCTTCTCATCTGTGGGCTGCAGTGTTTGCACATGACTTAGGAAGACGCTTCCTGGCAGAGGTTCGGGTGCCTTTCTGCCAGAGGCAGCTAGGGAAGCTCTGTGGCGTGGTGTGGTGTGCCTCCGGCGCGTGGTTTTCCTTCCTCTCTGTTCACATCCAGGTGTGCTGCACTGTGGGGATGCCAGTCAGCCTGGCCATGCCCCTGTGCTCTCTCCCAAGGCTGAAGGGCTGCTTCTCTCCGCAGGCTTCACGGGCGCAGTGAGGAAAGCGACCAGCAAGAATCCCTGCACAAACTCCTGACTTCCGGAGGACTGAGCGAGGATTTCAGCACCCCTTATCCTCCCCTCAGAGCTAATGTTATTGAAGCTATTAATGAGCTGCTAATAGAGCTAGGTACGGATGGGTCTGAACTGCCCCATGAGTGGATCTTCTTATGGGATGGGACAGATGCTTCCCCCTCCTCTTAGGTGGAAAGAAAATAGCAAGGCTCTGGGAGGCTGAATCTGAAGGAACTAAGGAGCTGAAGTCCTGCTGTTCCCAGGACTTAAACTAATTCCTCTTTGGCTTACAGGGAGATGGGTGGAACATTGCGGAGGGAACAGTATGGGAGGCTATTGGCCTGTGCTCTTGGTCTTCTGGGAAGTCTTGAGCTGAGTCCTCTGAAGAAGAGTATCAAAAATATGCCAAGGTTGGACTTAATCCCCATGCACATATAACCTGGCCCTTGTCACAAAGCACTGTGATATGTTTTTCTTTTTCTGCGACCTTATGACAGATGAGGCACCCAACTCTCCTTCTGAGGCCCAGGTTGTCCTGCCTCTCTTTTCTACGTGGTTCTAGTGCTGTTGAACTGTAAAACCGTTGAATTCTGTCACTAGTTGTTGTATGGGCATGGTGGTTATCTGGAGTAGTGCTGATACAATCTACTCCCCTCATGATGGAATTTTCAATACAGGTTTTTCTATCTGTAGCTGGGGAGCACAGGGCATTTGGGGGCCAGCTTCTTGGTCCCTCTCCACTGGTAAAAAGAACAGGGAGAAAAGCTGCTCCTGCTTTACCAGTGCTCATAGCATTGCTTTAGTAAAAAATGACTTTGTTGGAGGACAGCCCTAGCAGCACAAGTGTTCCTTTTCCTGGCTGCTTTTCCACCCACGGCTTCCTTCTGTTACAGAGGGCACCACTGATAACATCGCTATGCAGGCGCTGGAGCACATCCACTCCAATGAGGTGATCATGACAATTGGCTACTCGCGCACAGTTGAGGCCTTCCTGAAGGAAGCTGCCCGCAAGCGGAAATTCCAGGTCATCGTGGCAGAGTGTGCGCCATTCTGCCAGGTGAGACCCGAGCTGTCTGTCTGCTCCAGGTGCCGTGTTGTCCTGCGCGTTCTTGCTGAACTCTTGTCTCTGGAGGCAAGCTGAACATTACAGAAGTTCCTCTGCAGTGGAGAGATTGAAGACAGCTCGTTCTCCTACCCAGTGTCCTTCAGTCGGAGGGCTGTATTTGTGTTCTATCACTTGGTATTTTTGTGGTTCAGACAAGAATTGAGTGCTAATATCTCTGCAACTGCATTGCAGGACCTATGTTGCAGGGGACCAATTGGATTCTCCCTCTTTTTAGGGTCATGAAATGGCTGTCCGACTATCTAAAGAGAACATTGAAACTACTGTCATGAGTGATGCAGCTATTTTTGCTGTCATGTCTCGAGTCAATAAGGTAAGGAGAGCTCTGCTGGAGGAGGGAGTTCATAGCAGATATCAAACCAGCTGCAGGTCCCAGCAGTGATGGATGTGTTTCTTCACTGAAAACTCAAAATTTTAATAGTCCCTATTTACAGCTGGGGTGGAGATTCAATATGGAACCCCAAGTCAGTGTGATGACTAACTGCATGGTGATAGGTTTTTCTGCCTTAGTGGCTAACAGGCAGAACAGTTACAAAAAAACAAGCCAGGAGAGCCTCAAAGGATTAACTTAATGTTTTTTTTTTAACAAGATGGAACAAACCCCAGCATTTCCAAAGGGGAGAAATTCCCCTTGTGTGGAACACAAGATGGGTGGTGAAGGGAATCACCAAGGTTTGTCTTTTCAAACAGACCTGTTCTGTACTTTTATAGAGATGAAGACTTGGCACACCAAACAAAAAAAAAAATACTTAAAATCCAGCCACACCACTTCTTTTCTATATATTTTAAGCTCTTTACATTATTCCCGTTTTACAGCAAGGGAATTGTTGCAGCCAGCAGTCAAGTTACTTGTACAAAGCTTACTTTGCAGGCTTGTAGAACAACAGGGAGCACAGCCCAGTTTCTGCTTGGTGTTCCCTGCAGTAGAAGATACATTTGTCCTCTGAAGTTCTCTGTGCTGGCGTCACCATGCTGGAGTCAACTCTTGTTAGAGAGGAACGTCTCGGTGCAGAGTCACTGCCAGATGAAACAGGCATCCAGCTGCCCTGTAACTCCAGCCTTTGGCTGGCTGGCTCTTCTGACAAACTCCTCCTCCAGCTCATCCGGCAGGGTCCAAGCCAGGAAGCGTTTCTTCCCCAGTTTGCCATGGAACATGCTATTTAATGCTGATTTGCCTTTTAAGGTCATCATTGGTACAAAGACAATCCTGGCCAATGGCGCCCTGATTGCTGTGAGTGGGACTCACACTCTGGCACTGGCAGCTAAACACCACTCCACTCCACTCATCGTGTGTGCCCCCATGTTCAAGCTTTCACCGCAGGTAAGTACAGCAGCTCTTCAGTACCTGCTTTACATAGAGATGGGGGCTGATTTTATGCTTGTGGAAGTTTAGGGTGGAGAGCACCATCTGTCCCAAGGTGAGGTTGGTAAATGAGCCGTTTCCCCCATCGAGTGTTGTTACTTCAGATAGGAGATCCTCACCCAAATCTGTCACACCTCAGGATCTCCTTGAAGCACCCTCCTCTGCCACATGTGCTGAGTAAGCAGTGCATTGGGTATAAGGATGTAGACCACTGCCTATGAGAGACTGACATCACTATACTTAGTCTTCTTCAGCCATAGTGGATTTCAATATATATTGTTGAAAGATCCTGTATACTGACAGAGGTAGATGGAGATGCTCTAAACTGTTTCTTACACTCAGCACTTTTTCATTATTGTCAGATGAAGTTGCAGACTGAGGAAGTCACTCCTCTACTCCAGTTCCCTAGGCTTTGCAGAAGGGCAGCCAGGTTATAGAAGGTTCTAAAAGCTCTGAGGAAAAACCTTGCACCTGTAGATGTTACAGAGGTTCTAGGCACAGGCACTACGTAATTACTGTAAACAGATGTAGTATCACCTGGCAAGTCATCTTCCTCTGCTTTAGTTCCTTCCAGCACCCAGGATCTGTTTTCACTAGGCTAATGAGGTAGTCTCTTTTTTTTTTCCTGACCTTCCTGTCATCTTTCTCATTCAGTTCCCTAATGAAGAAGATTCATTCCACAAGTTTGTGTCACCACAGGAAGTGCTGCCATTCACAGAAGGTACTGGTTCTTCACACAGGCTGGTCAAGCTGGTTCAGGCTATAATTTAAACTTTTTTTTAGTGGCTTACATAAAATTTAAACATAAGACTGTCCTGTAACCCAAGACAGAAAATCCTTTCCTGTTGTCTTAAGCAGAAAAAAATGCTGGGAACCATCCTAATTTATACGTAACTTTCTATTACAGAAAGGACATAAAAAGGATTTCCTTTGAATGCTATCTCTGTGCTTTTGCTCTGAAATAGTCAGTGTTTTATTATAGGATTGTGATAATGGTGCCAGGCAGGTGGCGGTTTCCTGTGGGACAGAGCAGATGCCCAACACCAAGGGCAGCTTCCTTTCCTTCCTACAACTCATGTTAACTTCTTGAAACTTCGTTATGTGATCAACTTGTTGAAATCCAGTATCTCTGCCATGGGCTTCCCACACAAGCACCATCTTCAGAAAGGTGTAAGCTCCCAAGCCCATTTTCAGATAGCTAAGTCTCTTTCAAAGCCCTGTTTCTATGTGACAAAGACTTTTTAAATGAAGATACCGGGTTTGGCATAGGTTTTTGATTCTGGCCTTCTGAGCTTTTCTTTAAGTAACAACTTTGGCAGCATCAGGATTCTTGTATTCTAATTACATACTGGCAGGTTTTTTGGCAATTAGTAAATCTACATCAGAGGGGATCTGGGGTTTTTATCAGTAAAAACTACCAAAAGAGAGTGCTGCCATTCATCCAAGACTGCTGTATACCTGTAATTCAATGACATCAGTGAGGAAGTTGGAAAGTATTCAGGATGTTTCAGTACTGACTTCAGGGTGGCATGTGCATAGCCAGTTTCTTCAGGGGCTCAGGAAGATGTGCAGAAGGCTAAATGTACTTTGAGTTGCTTTGTCTAATATTGCTGCTGTTCACTTTACAGGGGAGATCCTGGCAAAGATCAATGTTCACTGCCCAGTGTTTGACTATGTCCCTCCAGAGCTCATTACTCTCTTCATTTCTAACATTGGGGGTAACGCACCTTCCTACATCTACCGCCTCATGAGTGAGCTCTACCATCCAGATGACTATGAACTCTAATGCAGTGAAGCACGTCACTCTCCAGACTCTTCCTATCTTTCTCTTTAGAAAGATACAACAGCTAATTAAAGTGTACGTTGCAAAGACAAGTTGCTGTGGGGAATTTGCTCAGCAGTGTCTTTCCTACACAAAAGCAACAGAAGGCAGAGCTTTTGTACAGGTTTTGATTTCTCTGCTGTGTTAGAAGCCACATGGAGCTGCTAACCCACTTTGATTTTGAAACAGCAAGGCATATGTGTAACTCTGGGGCAGCTAAGCTATTAATTCAAAGTATGCTGCAATAAAGGCTGTTTACAGTGATCTCGCTATTAAGCATGTTTTCCATATACACTTATTTTCTGTCTTTAACTAGCAGGATTTTTACCAGTGTAGTGAGTTGCCTGCACCTATGATGCAGTAGCAGGCTTTAAGGTGTGCTTTCACATATGAGTGTGATAGGAATATATTGGCAGTTGTCTTCAAAATGGATTTCTTTGGTAGAGTTTTCTGACAATTTTTGGTGAGTTGCTGAAATACAAACCAGCTTTTTGGACAATGCTAGAACAAAAATTCCATCCTTGATGACAGGCAGACCTTCAGAAGTCCCACCAGCTAGCTTGTTCACCACTGTGTCAGAAGACAGAGCCCAAGCTCTCGCTTCACTTATTGTAGTCTGAGGGTCTTCTCCTGTACTAGTTGAGTGACTGTGATTATTCTTCTTGGGTGGACATCCTGTCTCATTTGGAAAGCTCTTGATTTTTGTGAGGGGCAGCATGGAACATCTTGGAAGTCTCAGGCTCTTGCAGGTCAGTCAGATAACTTTTCCTTAGTCCCTTTTATCAATGTGTGGCATACACTACACCACAGTTAAATCATCAAATGAAAGTAGTTTCCACTCCTTGTTTTGCTTTTGATTCAGCAGATGTCAGTATCTTTCTGATTTGGTTTTAAGTAAGTTGGATGTCTGTGATTAAACAAAAATGTCATCTTCTTTTACTCTTCTGAAATAACCTCTACTCTACCTTAGACTGAGACACAAAATAGAACTGGAACTCATAAAAAAAGTCTGCCTATTGTAAAAAATGCTGTGGGCTATTTAGTTATTTCTGTGGGGGTAAGTTTCTGTACCCTGAGAACATGGGGCTATGCTAGGATTTAGAAATCTGTCACTCAAGAATGCAAACTGCAGAGAGCTGGAGAAACAGCTGAGTGTGTCATTCATTGCCTAGTTAAATAAAAATGTTTTTTGATCCTAAGTTGGCCTATATATACACTATGAAGCTGGTTGGTCCTCATTCCAACCACTGCCATGAGCTCAAGGAAAGTTTACTGTTAATTTTATTAATAAATACCTCCCCATTTTCAAAGCACTATAAAATACATTAATTGAAAGCCTCCTCTCTTACACAGAATCATGCTGTGCTTGCAGAGAAAAACCACTTCAGTAACTGCAAGCGGCTGCAACTTCTTGTCTCCAACAGTCAAACACCGACATAAGGCCCAGGCTTACAATGTAACCCTTAATGTTGAAGACACTTGTGCAGGCTACAAGGGTGGGCTCCTCCGGCCATGTTCTCCTGGCTGGTCTCTGCTTCTTAGGTCAGTACTGGGAGCAGAACTTTGGTGACTGTGCTGGCTCAGAAACTTTGCTCTGCACAGGGTATTGTCTAACAACAGGGGGACCTGGATCATACCAACACTTCTAGTGGTTGCATCTTACAGTCTTAACTTTTTTTGATTAGGGTCTTTTTTTTTCCAAATAGGTGCCACGCTCGTGCCATCTTCCGCAGTCTAGCCAAATTAGGTTTAGGCTGGAGGGAGAAAAATTAAGCAGCACTAAATCATAACTAAGTAAATTAACTTCAATGTCTCCATACTCTTTGCCCTAATACAGTCATTCCCAAGTTTTTTTAATATCTAATTCAAAGTGCCACGTGACTTTCAACAGTATCCAATTTCATAACTTAATATATCATAATAATAGTAGTAGCAAAAGGGAAGGAGTAATGATTTTTTTTATTATTTAAATGTTGCTATTTCTTTGCTTTTTTTCCCCACTTTATACTGTCTTAAACTTTGGGGAAGTAGGTGTTTGTTTAATTAGCATCTTTGCCACTAGTAGAATATAAGAATTTACATGTTTTCCAAGTTTTACCCTTAAAAACTGCAAACACTTTAAATATATGCTTAACTTTAAGGACTAGTGGACTTTAAATATATGCTTAACTTTAAGGACTAGTGGACCCCATTCAAGTCAATATGACCATTCAAATGAAATTAGCAAGGATCTTGCCATAAGTGTTTGCAGGACAGTGGTTTAATGTTCTGAAGTTTTATTTTATTGGTAACAGCTATGTAAAAATTCAAGTAAGATACAGCCAGTGGTGATGGTTTCAAATTGGTCCATTGTAGTGCTAACCCACGCATACATGAAATGCCTCTGATAATCCAGAGTGTGGATTATCAGAGGCATGTCTGTGTCCCAAACAGTACCTGCTTTTCCTGCTGTAGATGGTCTATGTCTGCAAGAGGCATCATGGACGGTCTTCCATGAGCACACTGGAAGGGCAGCTGGCAAGATGACAAAGCTTCAATAAGCCTGCAGCTCTCCTCCACGGTCAAATGCTCATTAAACTTAATAGCTCCTGAAAAAGAGATAGAACTTCTCACACATGCTGCCAAAGAGACTTCAAACCACCCAGCGGACTTCCTTCCACAGCTGTGGTTTTTACAGAAAACAAGGCAGCTCCCAAAGATTAGCTGTGAGGCTGCAAAGGCAGCCCAAAGGCTGCAGTAAGGTGGCCTTAGGGCTTAGCTCAATTAACCAGCCTGCTGCATAAGGATCAGCTTTCCATGGCCTAAACTTTCACCTAACCCAAGTCTGATGGATGGTAAGACGATTAGTTTTTGGCTTTTCAGATGACATTGCAAGAGGCAAATGGGCCTTTTTTTTTTTGCTTTTTTTTGTGTGTGTGTTGCAGCTGAAGATGCAACCAGTTCACAAATCAAAAAGTATTAAACCAAGATGACAGCTAATATCAGTTCCATAGGCTTTATCAGTTCTATGTGCCTGCCACTAACAGGCATCAGTTCCAAGAGCAAATGCTAGCCCTACCACTAAGTCCTTCCTCACAAGTGAGCACTTAATGGCATCCAGAGGAAATCCAAGCAGAACATTAGGGAGTCATTTCACAGGTGTTTGCAATCTTTAGCCTTCACAGATGCACAAGACCATCTCCAGTCTGCCTTTCAGCCATGGGACTTTTTTTAGATATAAAAAAAAAAATATTGTCTGCCACTTGTAGAATGCAGTGACACTCAGTGAAAATGGATGCTTTTGGTTCACATTTACCCCTTCAGCGTAATCTTGTTAATACTGTATGTGGCACAGGAACTGCCACAAGAGGCTAGAGCTACTGCAGTCTACACTTGTAAGGTCTGCTCATTTCCAGGTGCTGGTAAGCCGTAGTCCCTTAGAAGATGTAAAATCTTACTGCACTCCTTCCAAAAATACTTGAAAGGTCACAGGCAAACTTAAACTAGCACTTTTGATACTTATATGAAATAAAAAATGCTTTTTGGGAAGAATGTCTAAGTCTTCTTTCCTGCTTGCTTTAAAGCACATTCCAGGACCTCCCCTTGCCCCATCACAGAGCTGCTGTTTGGATGGTTTAGAGCTTACAGGGATGACTGCATCTTAGAACTGTATTCTATCTGTGTTTCATCTGAGGGTTGGAAAGTACATTAGGCCCATACATGAATAAATCAGAGCAGTATTGCTGTCCCTCACAGTGCTGTCCATGAAAAGACCATTATCTCCTCATCCCTATGAAACACACAGCCTGTAATCCTGGAATTCCTGCAAACACATTCTGAAACCACTGCCCCAGGGAGGATATAGTGTAGAGACAGAAAGGTTTTTAAAAAAAAAAAAAAAAAAAAGAAAGAAAAGTACAGTTTCCCTACCATGACAGGCCTGGGAAGCTAACACCTTCAGAAACGTCAGAGGCAGTGTCCCTCGTGCTCCTCCTCCTGTGGTCTGCACTAGCTAAAAGTATTAAGGGAACATCATCTCACTTTCCATTTAATATGAGAAAAAGAAAAAACTGTAACACAAAGAAAACTAAAATGAGGAAAAACTAGTGGATTATCTAGTCCACCTCTCTCATTTGAGGCTTAACACACTTACTCCCTTTGGTTCATGCAGTAAGCTTTGCATTATTATAGTCGACTTTGGAAGCAGACAGTAACTCACCTCAACTTGTTCTTGAATAAGCTCCTGCAAAGAAAAAGGTAGTATCATCAGTTGCTATTTCTCCCTTTCATTGCCCATACTCTGCTTTGTCCCCATCTGTGTATAATTTACCGTGTAACTGCCAGAACCAGGAAAAATGATGCTGTTGCTAGTACACTGACAACAGTGTGAAAGATCTAGGTGCAAGTCCTGACCTCTCACAACTATCTTACCAGACTATAGACTAATCACTTAGTTTTTCTCTGCATCAGTTTCCTATCTGTAGAATGGGTATAATGGAAGTCTTATACCTCAGAGTGCAATGAATGCATGTTATCTTTGCATAGCTGCCCTTTCTTCTTTGGATAATAGTCCATGTGGATTTCATTTATGATGTCTCAAATGCAATGAATTCATAATCAATCATGAATGGGTGCTACCAGTCCTAATTAAAATAAAAAGGATTGCAGAAGAGATCTGCCAAAACACTCAGGAGATCTTGAGGCATCAGCTAAGAATAAGTGCTTGTGAGGCACAGACCTGATACCCTCCTCTGCCACTTTTAGTGCTCTTGGCTCCCAAATCACACCAGGATAGTGCATTCTGAGTTCTTCCCAATTATAGCAAGGTTGGAAAAAAAAATTTAATCAGATGAATCATCTTCTCTGATGGATGGCAAGACTGGACTGATTCATCATGGCTCAGCCTAGTGGCTGAATATGGTACTCCAGAAACAATTTTTAAGGAGTCCTTGAAGCAGTTATGATTGCGGGGAATTATTTACAATGGAAACTGCAAGTAATCTGTTCAGCAATTTCTTCCTCAAACCGCACAACATCTGGAACAGCAGCTTTTAGAAAGCTGCACTGCGCACGTAGAGAATTCCTGAAAACAACTTTAAATTCTAACAAATAATATTTCTGTATCGGCAATATTAATCATTTTACTGTTCATTCAAGCATTCATGAGCAGTAAACTGTTGAAATATCTGTACTATATACTATTTTTCTTAGCTTCTCCACTAGTCAAAGTCTGAAACAGTCTCCTATAGTTTCTGTTATAGTTCAGGGATTTCAGCTGTGGGAGTATTTAGCTACTGAAAGGGATGGCACCCACATTTGCCAAGGGACTTCACTGTCTCCCTCATAACAGAAATATTCTAATACCCTGGGCTATTAACACAAGAACAAGACCCAGTATCACAATTTCACCCATATCAACAGCTGACCTCCACAATGCTTTTGGTGACAGGTTGTCTTTTCCGTCGTAATTCATTGGCTTCTCTTTCTATAAAACACAGTGGCACTTTCCTCACTAGAATCAAGGAGCTGTTGGTCTCAGGAAATGATAATTCAAGACCCAAGTCCTCCAAATTTTTGTAGCAGCATCTGAGGAAAAAAAATACCAGAAATAAGACATCAACCACAGTAGATGTGCCTCCACAACATATGTAAATATTACTGTAGTCCCCATATATGTTTCTTCCTGCAAGAGTTTCCAATCTCAAAATCCATGCATTATGAGATTCCAAGTAATTTTGCCCTTTCAGCCTACATTCAGCCACGTTTCTTCACTCCAGTCAACTGTGCATATTTCATGTTCCATAACCACAAGATCTAAGAGCTCCTGTACTACATGGAGAGAAGCTTTATGTCTAAATTTATAAACCTATCTTTTCTGAAGAACCTATCTTTTCTGGTTCAACACACAAACACTCCAAATATTGAAATTATACAGTGCAAAGACTCCTTTAAGTCTAACCTAAAGAATTGTGATTTCAGTTGACACATCATAGCAAATACTTAAAATGGAAAAAAATATTTTAAGGAATATATGCTGGTTTAATGAACTTTATATTCCATTAAGCAAAGAGAACCCAGGAAAGAACAATCTCTAGTTAATCAGACATATGTCACCCTGTGGATAGAAGAATACACCCAAAAATGGGACTTCACAGTCAGATGAGAACTTGTCTTCAAAATGAAAACAACTGTAACAATATATAGTTTATTTTATTAACTCCGGGAATATTCACTTAAAACAAAGGTGGTAAAGGTCAATTTTAGAAAAGAGATTCTTTGAACAAAAAAGAAGCTAATCTAAACTTACTAAAATCAGTCATGAGAATAATACAATTATTAGCCTCCATACGGAGATGACTTGTGTAATTCTACCCCAAAACAGAAGACATGTATAGCCTTCAGCAAGAGCAGAGAGAGACAGAAAAAGCCCATTGTGGTGAAATGACAGAATCCAAGCAGCTATTGAAGTCAATCAGGGCTTTTTTTTTTTCAAGGGGGAAAAAAAAAAGAAGTTCAAGAGAGTCAACAGAACAATGCATTACTACAATGCTTAGTAGACAAATCACAGAATCAAAGCTGCAGGTGAACCAGAGGTCCAGCTGAACTATTAAATAGCAAGCATAGCTGAAGAGAAAGGTCTTTCAGGGAAGTTAATTTATTTCATTACATCAAACTTTACCACAGAATACAGTCATACTCTGCCAGCAACAATAACAACAGAATTTAGATTCTTGCATAGTACTTTTAATTTGTAACTTTTTAGTAAGGATAGTCTCATAGAGTGATTGTAAAGAGATGAACTGCCAATAAATACTAACAAATTAAAGAGCAACACAATAAAAGCACCAATAAACCAGCACCAGTAAGCTGGTTGGATAAATTATCTTAAGGGATAACTGAAAATCACAACTGGCATCCCACTGTGCTGAATAATTTAACCAGTTTCCTTCAAAGAAAACCATGCCTCTCTGATTTGCTTTATCTTACTGATTCTTGTAGTATGTTTGTGATTTAGCTGATGAAGAAAAGTAGCTCACAGAATTTATTTGGTCTTTCAAAAAGCCTTTGATGCTACCTCTTAAAAGTGGCTAGAAATGCAAATGCAAAAGGTTGTCATGGATAGAGAAGTAACATTAGTCATGATTCAGAGACTATGGAAAAAAGGTATGCTGGCAACAGATGGTCAGTGTTCAACATGACATGAGTCCTGATCTGTATCTTCATAATTGTTTATTAATGATGTGGAAAAGAAGGGGCCTGGTCAAGCAGGCAAATTTGTAGAAAACACAAAATTATCTCAGCTTAGCTGAGACTAAAGACGATGTTGAACTCAATCAGAACTTAAAACAAGTAGAAAAATGGATGAATGAAATCAGTAGGATGAATGAAAAAGGCATAATGAAAAATGGACAGAAAATCTGAATTCACTGCTCCTAAGGACAAATAAATGCAAGTTATCAGGAATAATTTGATTTATTTGTACATTTTGTTGGCTCCTACATAAATAGAGAAAATAAAAAAAACCCACAACTCTGTGTTTCATTGTCATGACCATTCAATAAACAAGCAGTTCATGCAAGCAGCAGTAGCCTTTTTTAAGCAGGCAAAATATCAGGTGTGGATATAATAGACAGAAAATACAGGCACAACTGCAAAGCTACTGTACAAATCAATGGGATACCCTCACTTTGTATAGTGTATTCGATTTTGGCCATCCAGTCTCAAAAGCAGATATATCAGAAATGGAAGACATTCAAAAGATGAGTGCAAAATAGTTCGAAGTTGAACAAGAAGCATTACAAATATTGTGATTTTAGGAAGAACATCGTTAAGAGATGGGAACAACAAAGGCATCCAAATATTACTGAACTATGAACAGCAATGGTTATGTTCTCACATTTTTCCCTCAGGCAGGTGGAACATAATAGTGCTTTACACTTTCCTTTGGAATTTCTGGTATTGGCCATTGTCACACAAGAGTTACCAAACGGATACAGCAGGGATACTGTTATGATTGGAATACATCCAAAAAGGGCTTTACAGCAAACAAGTGTATCCCTATAACAAGCAACAATCTTAACAAGAAGTGATTTAAAAGCTGTTGAGTTTGCCACAAGCATCACAAAAAAGAGCAGTTTGAGAATAATGAGGTAGTCCTGTGAATGTTAAGATAGAATTTCACCTGAAAATGAAGAACAATGCAGAGAAAAAAACAAACACAAATGCCTGTGGCAGGTGACAGACAAGGATTTTGGGGAAAAAAGTTTGATCAGTGTCCAAGGGGTCTGCAATAGTCCAACAACAAATCTGTATCTAAACTCTTGCAGTACAAAAGTTAAATATCCTAATAGTAGCTAGGCCACCATTCTGAAACATTTGGGAAACAGTGTTCATTAGTTACTCTTGGCAGGCACCTAGGATTAAGGAATGCATTTTTGATGGATTCACAATACAAACTTTCCATACCCCATCCTTCTCAAACAGTGCCTGTTAAATCAGTGACTAGATCGACACTATGGGCCCTGCACTCCAGTGTGCACTCCCAAGTCCTGAGCCTCAGACAGTACCATCTGTTGGAGACTGCTTTCGCACTTTTCTGGCCCACACATGAAGATTTACTTTCCCAGGGAAACCAGAGCACATTGCAGAAGCACAGAGATGGCACACCACAGCGTTTTGTCCTGAGATGTTGTAATGACATGCCTGAGAAGCACACCTATTTTCCTCAGCACAGATATAGCCAATTGGTCTCAGCCCAGGAAAGAATCAACAGCTTCTTTCCTGCGCTTCATGGTAACCTAGCAATATATAGAGATCTTCCCGGTCAACAGAGCCATCCCCAAAAGTTTAGAGCTATTGGCCATTACTAACCGTAGAAATCTTCTTTGTTCTTCTGTAACTTCAATCTCCAAAGGGGGAGAGATGGAGGAGGACAGTAATTTCTTCTTGCCACATGCTGCAGCTTCCTTCTCATAGGAATCTGTGAATGAATCATTTAGAAGTATCTCCTCTTAGAATATTTACGCAGGCATTACCCTTAATGACCCTATGGTTTGGCACGTAATCCTCTGTCTGGATTAAAAAGTGACCACAGAATGCCTTCTCCTGAAACTTGTGGAGGACTGGGAATGTCACAAACCAGACATCTAGTCTCTGGGGAAGGGTTGGTTAATGCCACTTTGTTTTTTTCCCACCAGTTCCAAAAAAGAGTCACCCTAAATAGCAAAAAAACTACTGATATATTTAGTTCAACTCAGAGAGCGCAATTTTTCCACAGAAAAATCTGATATAAATGGCATTAAAATACTATTCATTAAACATTTCTCCCTTTGGTCTTTTAACTTTTTTTCAGTACCTGACGAAAAGGAGCAGAGTTCCTGGAACCCTGACTGCAGGAACTGTGCAGTATTTGTCAATGAAAGAGAAGGTCAATGATTTTTAAGTACTTGATGGATGGCTATTGTGCTTTTTAACACTGAAACCAATGGCTCATGTGCTTACAGAGAACACTATTATCTCTTTGCAGTATCAGACTGTGGAAATTTTAGGCTTTAAGCACAGTATTCAGCTAAAAAGGAACTAAATGAACTATGCTCTTTACTCTGCATCCCATGTCTTATTCTTCACAGCATAACCACATAATCTTATTAATGTTGTTCTATTTCCTCTTCATTGTTTTTCCTATCAGTCTTCCTGCTCTTTCATTATGTCAGGACTATTTTAGTTTGATAGTTCTGTGGGTAGGAAGTATATCTTCTATTTTTAGAAACACTGTAACAATTTTCAGCTGCCAATACTATGACTGCTACAGATACTGAATGTCTGCACTCTCCCAGGGATCAAGATAAAGATGACAAATGAATATCCTATTGGTTCCATACATCCCAGACAGCTTTTATACTTTTCTGTGCACTGATTATCTTTTTTCCTAAGACCATTTGAATCCTCACCTGCAATAAGCTGCTCCAAGCGGATCCGTTCATGAGCTGCATGTTGGTCCACCAAAATCAAGAGGTTTCCATCTAAAAATGTACCACAACAGATGAGAAATAGGCAACTTTGTACCAGACAACTGCACAGGTGGGGAAGAATGACCACACCCTAAAGGCCACATTTAGAAGGTAACTATCAGCAGTTTTACAGAAATAAGTGAGGCGGTGGCTGTGTTGGCAGAACATAAAGTCACTACAGAACAGAAATTTAGTGATCCAAATTGGCATTTAAATTAAGGTAATTAGATTGAGTCAGAAACTCTTGTCTATTGACATCTTCATCTAACTTCAGAATGAGAGCTGAGGTCACCCACAAACTGTTCTGTTTAATACAGTCTTTAAAAATGTTACAAAAACTGCTGGTTTTGAATGCCTTTTTTGTACAGCTTCAGCAAGCTTCAACAATGAGTATGTCCAGACACTGTGAACAGAGTCTGAAAGACGTTAGTAATTCGAGTACAATCTATTTTTATAACACTAATCTGAAGGCAGTAGGAACATTCAACAATGTCCAAAATAAAGATAGAGAAGATCCAGGAAATTTCAAGTGAAGACTAACATTTTCCTCTACTCACAGTATCATCCCTAGGCAAGAAGAGAATACAGACAGGACAGAGTTCCCTCTGCAGTCTAACCGCACTTGACAGCCACCTCAACTTCATGTTAATCACCACTCTTACCTGCCTTTTTATCCATTTCATTCCTAGTGTTGATTAAACAAGCGATAAATTTATTGTCCACTTGCTGAAGAACCTGTAAGATACTCAGAAAAATCATTACTCAGTGGTAAAATTATTTTTAAAATGAAGGTAAACAAAAGAAGATGACAATCAAAATGGATCAAGTGCAACAAATAGCTAGTAGGATGATTAGGGGAGTGGATGCCACATCTTTTCTAGTCCCAAAGGCTTAAAGAATTTGGCCTAGCAAAACTGAGACTGAGAAGGTATATAATTATTCTTTATAAATACAGTGGGAGGCTAAATATGGAAAAGGCAGCAATTATTTAAGCTAAAAGACAATACTGGCAGCAGGTCAAATGACCATAAATTGGTCATGAAACAGTTTAGTCTGGACCTAAAAGAAAGTTTCAAAATTTCCAAGAAAAAATTCTGGATCAATTTTTTCAGAGAGAGTCATAAGGGCAGGAGCTCTAATTGTTCTAAGGTAGAGCTGGAAATTTACAGAATGGATTAAATCATCATGTAGAAGCCTTGAGTTGGGAATTAAAGCTGTGCACAGCGACTCTGAGTATTTGATTTGCTGGTATCACCAAATGAGAATGTAAACAACCTTTTTTAACCTGCCCTGCGTTTAAGGACTTGTGCTGATCATCTGTAGCAGCCAGGAAGCATTTTTTTTCCCTCATTTTCTGATGTAGAATGTATCTCAAACATCAGAAATCAACGAGAGCTACAGGGCGTACTAAGCAGGGATGCACAATGCTTTCAGTACCTTATTGTTAGATTTAAATTAACAGATGTGGTGTTAGGGAGGAATTTCTCCCCAAGTCACATAGATAGAGCTCACTCTGAATTCTCTGTCTCACAATATGTGCATTGTTTCCCTCCTAGGTAAAAATGAATAGATGATCCTATTTCTTTGCAGGGATGCAAGACATTGATGATTCTTTTTATTCTTTTCCTGTGGCATGATGCAATATTTTGTGCTTTTGGTCTTTTCTACAGAGATTCTCAAAATTGCTATAGGGTACTGAAGGCAGTATTTAGCTTCTTCAGAGTTGGGAAGTGGTAATATCTTCTAGCTTTACCTTCTTAAAAACATACAAAGGAAAACATTACACAGGAAAAGTTAATCAAAGAACCACTCAGTAAGTTTTAAAGAACGGTTCTCATTATCAGTGAACAGAAAAATGGTACCTTCCATTTTCCAGCTTTCCTCTCCTGTCTTTTTGAAACATAATCTGTTTACTGTAGTAACTTTATTTACTCCTGTTATTCTTGCACACACAACATAAAGGAATCATTTGGATCCTTGTCCACCCTGGAGATCAACATTACCATGCCCCACACAGTTAGAACCTGCAATCTCAAAGTCAGCAATCTGATTGCACGAGAATAATGCTAACTGGGCACATAAGCCTTTTGTCATTGGGATGCAAGAGAGGAAGAGAATCCGCTTTGGCATTTCTACCCAGGCAAAGTATAAAAGAATGCAAGTTTAAGCCACACATTTACATTAGCTTTTAAGCTAACATTCAAAACATTTGATAAAGAAGCACTAAAACAGTTAAACTTGATGCTATGATGCCATTTTTAAGAATCACTTTTCAGGGCAGACGTAAAGTGAAATTTCAAGTCTTTCCACAAAACCTGGGATTTGCTTTTGAAACCACTCTGCTGAAGAATTAAATTTCTAAGGTCAATAAAAATGGAAGATACAGGACACAGATTTCTGAGGAATACAAACTAAGCAAATGCCTACAATAACTATAAAAAACAGCCCATTGAAATATCACTTAATTAACAGTGTTTCTAAGCAGCAGTAACAGGGCTGCCTCTTGATTTGATTTAACCATACATTCAAGGAATTTTAGAGTCACTTGCAGATAGCTGATTAACCATAAGATGACACTAAGATCTGGCATGACATATGTGTCTGCTGGTATCACACAGCAACCAAGAATTCTGTTCGTGCTTGTGAAAATTAGGGATATGAACTATTTCCCTGGATATCTTTTTCCCACCAGGCAGAAACACCAGCAAATCCCATCTGCTAAGTGGAAATTTGGGGGTGAAAACTAGTAATAGATCATATTGTACCTGCATTGAATGAACCATGTCTTTGGTGAAACGATAAGGATACAAGATATTGTGAATTTTCACAGCCAGATTGTCAGCCTGACTGCTGGTCACATCAACAGCAATCTGTAAAAACAGAATTACAGATCAAGCAGGCTATAAAGGATATGGCAAAAAAACCCAAACACACATATAATATCCCCAACAAACTAGCTTGAAGAAAAAAATGGAAATAACTCTGTATTTTGACAAACCAAGCTTTCTACACAAGAATAGCACTAGCTAAAGATACCATCTGGCAATCCCTCTGATTCCATCCTCATATACTTTCCCATCTGCTAACTTCAATGCATTCAGCTGATTTCAAGTACTTATCAGAAAACCTGAAGTTAATTATTAGCCTACGTGAGTTCTCAATGGATTGCATTACAAAAGATGTACTACCCTGAAATGAGTCAGAGTAGACGTCACAGAAACAACTGAACAGAACTGTTCCTTTTCAAAAACTCACCAGCAGGTGGTTTGTTACTCCATCCCTATTGTTTGCAGGTGGAAATGGTTACATATATATGTTTACACACACATGACATAATGATTAAAGATAATGCTACCTCATGACAACAAAGGAAGTTTTTCTAAAAGCTCCAACATTATTTCCCTCTCACATGCTATAATCCTGCCAGGCTATAAAGATACCTATAGTAAAATACACTTTTAAGACCCATTGCACCCCAGAGAAGAGACCTGGGTTATTTAACTCAGTCCACAAAGAAGACGGATGCTATATTAAAATTTTGCCATTCGATAACTTTGAATTTCAAGATTACTATCTCTGTAGAGGGCAAGACACCTTGCAATAATGTTTTGCTTTTGAAATGACATAAGGCAAAAGATTACCCTGATACCTGCTTCTCTGACTTTGAATAAATCCACAACAACTTACATATAAACAGTCTATAAACACACACAACTGCCAGGTCTATAGTCTAATATATCGCTGAATAACTTATATGCAACAGTTACAATATTTGCAGTTTTGGTGCCCATGTCAGACAATAACAGAAGGCTAAAATGATTCCTATTTTAGCATGAGATGCAACATAATACTTACCTCTGGGCAGGGAATAAAAACAGGATTATCCCATTCTGAAAGCAATGACTGGAGAGACTCCCCTTCAGCATCTAGGAAAGAACACACAGATAATACAGGGACTACCACCATCCATCAGCTGAAGGTACATTAGGTACCTCTACCTCATACAAGTATTATTTTATATATTTCCTTCATAAAAATGGGAGAATGTACAAATAAATAATGGAACATGAGACTGGGCTTCTCTATTGTCTGCTTTAACTAGGAAAGACACTGTGCAGCTTTCTGACTCCTAAACATGCTGCAGCACAATTCAACAGGCCCTGGAAATGGGGCAGGGAGGGGCGGGGGGGGGAAGAAAGACCTGTTTAGCTACCCACTTGCTCTGGACAAAGCCACATACCAAAAAGATGATTTCATCCTTTCCACTGCAAAAAAAATTGTGAGGATTGAAGCTATTTTTCACATTCCAAGGTTGGAACGAGTACAAAGAAGGGAGTAGGTAATTATTCTTTAAACTACTGACATAATTCAACAAAGAACTGGGTATTTCATCCTGTAAATAAGTATCCCCTAACCTGCCTTCAACCCTAAAAGATTTTTTTTTCCAGTTCTAGATTTGAGATGACTCACACAGTCCCATTGTTAACAGACCTTGAGTAATTCTGGGTTCCTGTTGGGACATCTGGGAGAATTCTTTGATTTGTTTTTACCACAGAACACTGTGTCCTGGAAAGCTGGCCCTACCTCTCAGATCCTGGCTTGCTAGAGTCTTCTCTTTTCGAGGTCTAGGAAGGAAGGGCAGCACAATCTCACTTCTAAAGGGATGGCACCTGAACTGAATCCCTAAATACAATATAAATTTACTGCTGCAGATTCAACAGCATGCAAAATTACAAAAAGTTATACAATTATGATATTATCATAAGCATGTGCTTAACCCTGTACAAATTAAGAGTATCCCGCAGATTTTGCAATCTAACATTGAGAAATAACAGCACATATGTAAAAAGCTGAGAATTATCAGACACACCTGCATCAGGAAATGTATTTTAAAATATTACTGTGGTTTCTGCAGGACTGTCCTTAAAAATTGGCTGCTGCTTTAAACATGTAACAATTATTTCCAGAATTAGTGCAATCAGAAGTGTTATCCCCAAAGAAAAAGAGGAGGCATATAGTAGTCTGTCAGATATCAAAATGCTCTCAAATTCCCCCTATTAAGGGGCAGCAAAACTGTCAGTCTATCACCACTCCTATCAATACTTAATACAGTTATCAGGAACTTGTAAAATTGAAAACTACAAGTCAGTGAGACCACATGAGATATCAGAGTTAGCCTAACAACATGTTCCTACCCACCCAGAAATGATTTAATGATATTACAAACCTGCACTGTTATCAAGATTATTAAGAAAAGTGGCTCAGATTTCCAGCACAGTGGTAAACATTTCACCCTTCCTTTGGTACAATTCAGACTTCTATTCTTTGTGAAATAATAATGAATTAATAAAGTTCCTTTCTACTGAGAAATTAAGGGTGTGCATTCAGGAAAAGTGGCAGAGTGATAACGCCAAAGAAAACCAGCTGTGTGCTGATAAGCTCAGTATGACAAGGCTCTATGTGATCCTAGGCCAGTCCATAGATTCCTGACTGTTGGCTCCATTCCAGTAAGGACCAGTGATGGTCCCACCCTGGAGACTGAGAATCCTTTCAAGAATCCAAACTGGCAGCCCAGCATGGGAGAGTAACTCAGCATCCCATTGTCACAAAACCCAGAATAGAGGACAAGATGGCCTGATGTGACTTCTGGTAAATTGAAGAATGCTGCCTAATTCAGACTTTGACAGAACTTTGACAGAACTTTTATAGCTATTGTCATGGAAAGATATTATCTCTCAAGTTCACAGAAGCACCTATCATCTATATGAACAGAACTCCAGTATTTTATACATGTAATAAACAAAGAGTCATCTCCCTACTTCTTGTTGCAGGGAAAATCCTTGATTAGGATATACATTGTTCATAAAGCTAGGATTTTCTTTCCAAAAGGCCAATGAGAATTCAGAGCTGGCAGAGACATTATTAATATGATTTTTCTGAAAAGTAACATCAGAAAAGGTGCTGACGATAATAATATATCTACTTTATACATGCAAACCATGTATAAATTATCATACTTCAGTATTCACTTTCACTTGCCTCAGTTAGATCATTAAAATATGCTAGTGTAATGATGTATCGGTCAATAACGTAATAAAAGTAACAAAAAATGCAAACATAGCTGGCATAACAACAAAGACCAAGTTGAACTGGGATGTTAACCTACTACAAATGCATAGCATTAGCTTATTCAAAAAGGCATCTGATGGTGAAATGAAGCTTGATAAATTTTCAAAGATGCCTGAGTCTAACCTACAAAATCTAGCATTTCTGTTGAGCACATGGTTTGTGACTGGAGAAGATGGCAGATGGCCACTGCTGTCATGGAAAAGAGGATATGCATTATTCTTACCTCCTTCCACCTGTCACCAACCAGTGTAACTTCCCTAAATTTGTGTATGAGATGCTGTTCTTCATAAATCACAGGGCTATGAAATTCTAAGTCAACACCACGGGGTTACTGATACTACTCTAACAAGCCAAATGAAAGCATACATAGCAAGTGAAAAAATTATTCCACTCCTGGGTCTTAACAGCAGTCCAAAACAGTGCTCAACATCAAGAGACATGAATGCTGTGTTAGGACACAGTTATGTTTATTCCTATGGCTAAAAAGAATGAATATCCTTTGCTTGAAAAATGTGTGAAAGAACATGTCTGTTTAACTTTGAAAATCTAAGATCCGTAGGGTCTAGCCACAGTTCAAACACCTTGTGAATGTTTGGGAGGTCCGACCTTCAACCTAAGAAAAGCAAAAAAATTGCAGTAGACATCTCACCAAAGAATAACGCCATTGACAGAGTTAAGAAAGAGTGGCACCATTGATATGATGGAGGGTAACACCAATGATAAGGCTAAGAAAGAACAATGCCATTGGAGGTAAAAAGATGCAACACAATATACATCTTCAAAGACTACTGACTAGACATCATCTGAAAGCATAAGGGTACATGAGGTATTCTCTTCATAAACGTGAATGCACTATCCAAACATTTTTGATAGAAGGTCAAGCTCCACATCTCAGTGCTTTGGCTGGCTACTAAACAGCACTGTGGGCAACTGACATTGGTAAACCACAGAAATTAAAAGTGTTAGTCAAGAAGTGCACATTTGCGCTTGCAAGTAGTTTTACCTAATAAAACCAGAGATGATGTTCTCCTTGTAACAAATTTACTTCAATGGAACACAATAAATATTAAGAACTATTGGCATCAATTATTATATTTAAAAGGGAATAGCTTAACAGCTGAAACACCTACTGCACCAGGGTTTCTATGACTGGTGATAAAGAAGGAAGTAACAGACAAAAAAGAAACAAAATAGAGGCTATCATGACTGATTAGACAAATATTTCACAGGAGAACTATGTAGAAAGAAGTCCAAACTACTTTTTCGAAACAAATTATGCAATAGAAAATATAGTCTACACGTGGAATGGCTGCATCTTTGCTCATAAAATCTGCCTATAGACAGAATGGAGAACAACTTTGAACAAAGATATATCCATGGAAGGGAAAATTATCAAGGACGGTATTCTGCCAAGCCAGATCAGGAGGACACAGAAAGCCAAACCCAACAGACAGATCTACGAAGACTCATAAACACCACACCCCTGAAAAACCAGCACAATGTAGTGGTGTCCTGTCACCCCTGGAAAAGCTCCCCCACCAAACCACCAACAATGCTGTACAACATCTCCTACAAAGCTAAGTGTGAAGCAACAGCCTTCCAAAAGATGCAGAGAGGAGACTACACATTCTCAATGAAGAGTTAGATTTTCGTTCATTTTTCAAAGGTTGTTTTAAATTTTGTACGCAGGTTGAAGAAAGATCATTTTAATATGGGCCTCTCAGTAACAACATATTCTTAGAAGCATAACCATTTAGTTCAAAATGGTAAAACCACTGTATTTTTCTGGTACACTTACTTTGGAGTAGGTTTCTCACTTTATATCCAACAACAATTATATGTAACTGTGATCACAGTAAATGTCATGATGCCCAGTGAAAACTAGGCAGCTGTCTGTTAATTGACAAGTTGCTGACATTTCTTTTTACTTATTAAAAGATAATTTTTGACAAACATCTTGAATGTTAACGTTTTACCGTCTCCATACTTCCCAACGCTTTCCTTTTTTCCATACAGCTATTACATGTAAAGCAGTGGCTATTTCAGTATAAACTGTCAGGTGCTGCCAGCAAGATATTTTATGCATCTAACAGAACACAAAGTGTTTTCCTCATCCCATTTTTACAACCACCACCACCACCCCTCTTACCATTCTCTGAGACAACATTCACGGCCATTGTTGTTATATCTTGAATGCAGGCAGCTTGAAATCCTTCAGTAGGAGGAGTGTGGTACATGCTCAGTCCAGTTGCTTTATTGATGTATATTGTCTTACCCGATGAAACATCAAAATCTTGCAGCCAGTCAGAACACCACAAATCATTCCTGGGATTGCCTGTGCTTGTGTTGTCTGCAGAGAATTCCAAGTTACTTAGGAAGGTCATACGGGGAACCTCAGTATCTTTCAGATTTTGTTCTGAGGATTCATCTAATGTACTTTTATCTCTACAGGTGATGTTAGAACAATCCTTTTTAGCAGGTAATGATAAAACACTGCTTGAAGAGACTGTGTACTCCCCTTCAATGCTGCTGAGTGGTGATGGGCTGACAGTACTTTTCATGGACTCTGCTCTCGTACCATCTGATTGACACCATGCACCCCCCTTAGAAATGCTGTAATTACATTCCTTCATTTTTCCCATTGAGGATTTATATGTTTGACAAGCACTGTACAAAAAATCATTATTTGAAGATTCGAGATCAAAAGAGTAGTCATCTTTTCTACTTGAATCTGTTTGGAATTGTTCACCAAGTTGCTCTACTTCTTTGTGGTCACTTTTCATTCTGGACAGTTTGGATGATAATGATCCTGGAGATCTTTTACAACTTATATTTATTTTACTAACCTGAGAGTAATCAGACAACGCCAAAGGACTCTTACAAAGCGCTTGTTTGTCCTGTGAAGTTTCTCCACTGCAGAGTGAAGTCTCTTCCAAAGAACCAAAAACTTGGCTACAATTATTAGAATCTGCACCTTCCAAAGTCAGAGTTTCACAAGTGCTCAAGCTACCATGATTGTCATTCTTATGCTTTGAAAAGTCACAATTAGCTTGTGAATTAAAAACCGGGAGACCAAATTCTCTCCTCTCTGACAACGGTGTTGGTATTGTGCACTTGACGCTCCCATAGTATCTCCTGAACTTTTCTAACGAACCTAGCTGTGTGTACAAGCTCAGCTTCTTAGAAGGCTGAGATCTTGGCACAGCTATTTGTCTTCTAGTGCTTTTTATAACTTCATGGTGAGGAATACCTGAAGAAGTTGCCAGCGGCAATTCTGTAACATTCGTTGTCTCATAATGTCTTTTACTGGTGGCAATAGGCATAACTATCTCCTCACTCACTTGATCTGACAAAGTTTTGTTCTCTAACCACTCATCACCATCAACCATGCATACTTCTCTGGTGTAAGGAGGTGTGTATTCTTTATTTGTATTACTGGAAATATCCTTAGCATTTAAAGACTGAATCGGAAAATTAATTCTGTGGCCAAAAATATCCTTGTCATTGACAGGGCCAGCTCTACACTGCATGTTTAATCCAAGATTTGTTTCTGTTTGTTCACATTCATATGGGGGCTCATTTTGCATAACACGTGTTATAAGGCCTGTAGAGCACAATTTTAACGGCATTGAAATAACAGCCCCTCTTCCAGCATCGTCTATCACTTCAGCTGTTTCCCTGTCTCCTCTTCTTGCATTACATAGTCCCATCAATGAACTTCCAGTGACAGTTTCAGGTCCCATTGCTGTTTCGGTAGGGTCTTCTCTCTCAGACAGCGATTGAATAACATCATTATTTAAGATATGGACTGTGTTGCTTTTCTGCACTACTTTGCCTTGCTGGCTTCCCATATCTTTTATGTAATTCTCTGCACAATGCTGCAGGTTACATCTGTCTATTTTTCTTGTTTCTGATCTGGCCACTCCACTAAAAGAGGAACAAAGATCTTCTGAAGGTTTCAGATGAGTATCAGGTGCTTTTTGGGAACTGTTGGTGTCTTTTGGCTGCTGCTCTGAGATCTCTGATATAATGAAATCAGAAGCTGTGTCATCTTTGCTGGGCAGTGGAATCTCCACTCTGTTGTTTCTACATGGATCAGATGGTTCAGCAATCTTCTGATGTGGGGTGATTTCAGTTTCCTCTAGATTTTTATTTGACTCGGTAAGATTCGAAGATTTTTTTGCAGTCATGGATTTCCTTTTGACATCTTTTGATTGCACGTTACACATTTCATAGGAATCCACAATTTCATCACATGCTTTCTTAAAACTGTCTTGGATGCTTTTCTCGTCAGAGAGTGAGGGCTTCAGAACTGGAGCGTTATACAAACGAAAGTCATTATCTTCATTAAATTCTCTGATGTCCTCACTACACGGTTCAATAAATAAATGTTCTCGTTTCAAAAATATTTTCACTCCTTCCTCTATGCATGTTAGAAGAACATCCCAGTTCTGGAACTCAATTAAAGTCTTTGCAGGTTCCAGACACACATCATAGTCACTGAACGCACAGGTCACATTGAGAATAAAGATCCCATACAACTCTGGGCCACAACGATGGCGACCAGGACTTGAACTAGCCTGTCTGCTCGCAGGGCCACTTTTTGCCTTGCAAATGACACTTTCTTTTCTTAATAAAAAATCAATTAGTTTATGTAGTCTTGTCTTTAAAACAAGCCTTCTATTCACATACAAGAACTGCATATTCTTGTTGTAATGTCCTTCAATACTGATATAACCACTTAGCCCAAATCCCCCAGACTTATGATTTATTTCTCGTAACTTTTGTGATCTGCCCAGTCCATAAATTTGACAAAACCGAGAGTATACATCTCTTGTTTTAGGGAGCTGAAGCACCATAGAACAAGAAGAGTCGTTCCTTAAAGAAAGTGAAACAGAAGGATGCATCAGCGAAATAGCCTCTACTTTCTGTCTCACTCTCTCAAATTCCAACACAGGATCCATACACTTTCTCCTCACTGGTAACTGATGGAACAGATTACACACAGTGACTGTAGTTCCACCACTTGGTCTGCTCACTTCAGCTTCACAGACTTCCAGTGCTTGCCCACTGTGAAATAGTTTCACAAATGTTTTTGCTGTCCTGCTGGTCTTAGATGAAACTTCCACTATGCTGGCCATGTTGGCTATGCTTGCTACAGCCTCCCCTCTAAAGCCATAGAACATCAGGTTCTCCAAGTCTCCCACTGAGCTGCACTTGCTGGTGAAGTACCGCTTTCCCATTGCATTTAAGTCCTCTCTCCCCATTCCGGAGCCGTTGTCCACCACCTGGATCTTAAAAGCTTCCAAATCCACCCTGACAGCTACACATGTTGCTTTGGCATCGATGCTATTGAGGACAAGCTCCTCAACGCACTGCCCCAGTGAGTTGATAGTCACTCCAGAACGCAGCCTGGCTCGCACATCTTCCACCAAACATTTGATCATGTCAGAATCAGATAGATGAGAAACTTGAGAAACTGCAGGGAGCTCACTCCTCCATGTTCCTTAAAGCAATTCCCTGGGGCGAGGAAAAAAAAAAAAGGGAGAAAAAAAAATTAAAGGCCTGAAAAAACTTTTCTTTATTCCGTTTACCCACATAAATATACTTTTGTTAGTCTTCCTACTATTCAGAGGCTTTTTCTGTGATAACTTTCCTGCTCAGGCTTTGACTACACATCATTGGTGCCTTCAGGGTAAATGGCCAAAATCTGAGTATATGCTCCTTACTAACAACACATGTGGTTCTCAGACTTAACATACCCAAACCAAACTCCAACCACGATAAGGCTAAACTCAAATAATCTGCAAGCAAAAGGTTTCTGCTTCCATTTGTACCAAAAATATACAGAAGGCATCACCAAGAAGCAGGCGCAGAGCTGCCTTCCTCTCATTTTTAGCTCAATCTCCTCACATAAATTCACAATGCCTCATGCTGGCCAAAGAGCATCGGCTGTAATTCATCCAAGAAAGGAATACAGCGGACTTGGGAACAGGTGTGGGAGACTGAGTAAACCGTTTACGTGAAAGAGAACCCACTGTTTTCCAGTCCTGTCCTTGATGACTACAGGTTTCTTAGCGGTATTCGAGGGGGCATACAATTCCTCCTCGCATCCCTCACGCAGAGCTCTCCACGCAGCTTCGCACGCGCTGCTGGCCCCCTCGGGGGACCCGGTGCCCCGCTGCGTGACAGGTACCCCGGGGCTCCACGGGGCGGAGCGGGGGCAGCCGAGACCCGCGCCCGGGCTCGCTACCACACGCCGTCCCCACGGCTCTCGGCAGCGGCGGGCAGGCAGGCCCTCCCCTCACCGCCGGGGCCTCCGCCCGCTCCCGAGAGCGGCGGGAGGCAGGCGCCCGCCGCGACGAGGCGCTGACAGGAGAGGCGGCCCCGCTCCACCGGCAGCGCGGGGCGGCGTGCCCACCCCTCCCCCTCCCAGCCCTTCGGTACCCGCTGGCCTGGGGACGGGGCGGCCCCTCAACGGCCGCGGCGCGAGACCAACCGCCGCGGGCTGCCGGGCCCGCAGGCGGCTCCTGCTGGAGGGAAAGGGCGCGCGACGGCCCGGGCAGCGAACACACGGCGCCTGCGCGGTTGCCGGCGGCAGGGCCGGGGGGGTGTGTCCCTCCCAGCAGTGCATGCTGGGAGCTGTAGTTCCCGTCCCCGGCCTGGCCGCAGGCGGGCAGAGGCGGACGGGAGCGAGGAAGGGCGGCGGGAAGGACCCCTTCTCCCGGGCCTTTGCCCTCGGAGCGGCAGCAGGGCCTGCTCGTAACACCACACGGTCCCGCAGGGACAGGTACCGGCAAGAGGATCACCCTCGAAGGGCCGCGATCCACTCAACCCCTGTACGACGCATCTATTCCACGCAGGCAGCAAGCTCCAAGCAGTTTTATTCTAAATTAAAGTTCTGGAACAAAGCAAGTTGTTTCTGAGGCATTCAGAGCCAGAAATAACGTTTTCAGCAATTTTTCTTATCGGCATCGATTCTCTGATTTCCTTCAAGTGAGCACAATGCTATACAAACCAGGAATTTTACTCACGTACGACTACTCAAACACCACTCTGCACAGACATTCAGAAATAGACACTGTGTCCCTGAACAACCCCTTTATTTAATAAAGGTAGCACAGCTCTTCCTCTGCCTGCCAAAATGTTGTGAAACGCCAAGAGTTAGACTAACAGTACAACGAACCAATAAATTAAAAATGTAATAAAATAAAGTTCTCTAGAGCTGCATATTGGCTGACTGAACAAATGGGGAAGAGGGGCAATGTTGTGTGAGGGCAGCTCATGCTTCAGCTTTTGCTTCTTCCTGGACAAGGTTATTTCAAAATCTGGAAGTCCTTGTGCTCCAGCGCCGTGATCTTCTTCTCATTGCTGAACTCTGCCTGGCTGATGCGGGACTGGGGGCTTCCTACCTTCCTGAGCCATTCCTGCAGCTCCCGTACCCTGGCCGGTGGACCCTGAATTTGTCCTTGCACGGTGCCGTGGCTAGTATTTTGGACCCAGCCAACGAGTCCTAGCCTCTTAGCCTCCCCCTGAGGAGACAATGCAGAGCAAAATGAGATTAATCCAAACAGTAAGAGAGCTACAGAATGACATTCGCATACAGGAGTCCACTTTATAGGTAAGACACAGACCTCCAAGGAAGTTCCTACGGCTCAGGCAGCAGGAGAGCAGCAGAGGATTCACCCGACTATTCATTAATATTCTTTCACGCCAAAAACCGGGGCTGAAACGCGGTTTTCAGCCGTGCTTACATAACGCGGCACAGGCCGCCAGCAGCCCCGAGAGACGACAGCCCCCATTCAGACGCGGCAGGAGCCGTGGCCGCCATCCAGCCCGCCCGTGGCTCAGCCCCACCGAGGCGCCCACAGGAACCGCCGCAGCCCCGGCGGCGCTAACGGAAAGCGCCGCGCACTGCAGCAGGCAGGCCGCCCCTCAGGAAGGGGCACGCCGCGGGACCGCGCCCCGCACCTGGGTGTACTTGCGGAAGAAAACGCCCTGCACCCTGCCGGACACCTCGTAGTCCACCGAGACCAGGCCCTCGCCCTCCGCCATGGCGCCTCCGCCGCCTCCTCCTCCACCCCGGGCTGCCGCCGCCGCCGCACCCCCCGCTGCGCCTGCGCGGCGCGGCTCGGCTCGCGCTGGGGGCGTGGCCGTGCCCGCGCCTGGGGCCAATGAAGAGCCAGGACCCGCGAGCGGCCGGTCCCTCGTTAACCGCCTCATGAATAATGAATATACACTCGCCCTCCGGCCAATCGCCCCTACCCGGCCATAGAGGTGGGGTCCTCCAGAGAGCGGAGTGGAAGGGGAGCGTGGCGGAGCAACCATCGAGAGGCCGCTCACCGGCGAGAGCGGCGCAGGAACTGGCCTTCGCGTGCCTGTCTCCAGGCAACAGCCGTCAACACAGCGGCCGGGGCGGCGGCGGGCGCGGGCGGCGGGCAGAGCTCCGCGCAGAGCTCCACGCTGCCCCGGGGCGAGGGCGGAGAGCAGCAGCAGCAGCAGCAGCAGCAGCAGGAGGTGCCGGGTCTCTCGGGCGATGGGAGACCGATAAGCGAAACGGGTGGCGACGCAGCTTGCCGAGGAGGCCGGGCAGAGCGCCGGCCGCAGCCCCGCAGGTAACCCCGCTCGCCCCGCGGGGCCGGCCTGCGGCGTGGGTACCTGGCACGCTCCGGAGGATGTGGTAGAACGAGCCACGGGAAGATTGTACAGAGCTTTACCGGACGCCTGCCTGTCAGACCTGCGTGCTACACTGTCAAAACTGAAGGGACACGCTACGGGAAACACCCTGGGGGCGTATAACAATTTCTCTGGCAGTACAGCATACTTCTGCTGCCACCATGATAACACCGGGCTCAGACAGAAAGCGAAATAAAAGCATATTTTACTTCTGGCTGCATAAATGATTGGGACTGGAAGAGGCAGCATGGGAGCTCCCTAGGTGGAAGGAATGTAAAGATTTACAGATCCCAGGAAAGTTATAAAACCATTGCTAATATTTATTATAGTCTCTCATTGTAGCCTCCAGGTGTAGACTGTTAGGAGAAAAGTTGTCCAGTTTTGGATAAGATAGTCTGTAATGACTTTGCTTCTAACCTCAGGCTCTTTCTCAGGCACTGAATGGCTTTGTTTCCGCCGGTGGATTCTGTGGTGGCAGCTGCTAAGCTTGTTCCCAGTTCCCAGCTGGAACACCAGAAGAACAACTGTCAGCATGAACTCATACCTGACAAAGAGGAAGGTTTAAAGGATCTCTATGCCCGAAAGAGCCGAAGCTATTCATATTCTCTTTCTGCAGAAAGCAGTCAACACGGCTCCAGGCACAGAGACTTCTGTTCAGCTGGACTGCAGAGCAAGTATCTCACCAGCCAGACCAAGACTCTGCCAGCTAAATCAGTAGCCATACAGAAAGAAGGAGTGGATCGTGCCCATCCCCTGAAACCAATCCTTCACCACAAGGGTGTGAGTCTTCCAGTGGTCAACACAGCACAGCCCAAACGTTCCCCATACATGGAGGAAGGTCCAAATAGTAGGCCTAGCTCAATGAGCAAAGGGAAGCCTCCAGCAGGGAGGTCTCAGCTAGCTGCAGTGCTCTCTCCTTGGACAGCAGAGCCTAAACAGTCAGCCTCCCATCTATACAGGAGAGAGCTGGCCTACATCCTCAAGTTGGAGGCAGATGGACGGAACCTGGAAGAGGAAATTCGAAAGAAAGAGGCCCTCCTCAGAGAGAAGCTGAGGAGAACAAAGGAGGAGCTTTGGAGGATTCAAAGAGAGAAGGAGCTTGCTGAGGCAGAGGAAAGAAGAGACAAAGTGGAGAAGACCCATGAGGGAAAAGCTGCAAGGCACCCTAAAGAGAAAACATTCAGAGTTGCAGTCAGGCCAGATGATGGGGTCTTTGGCAGGGTGCAGTCTGCAGAGGCCACTGTTCCCAAGCCTGGCACCACTCTCTACCCCCAAGAGCTGGCTATGGGGAAACTCAAGAAGGAGCGGTTGGTGGCCAGCAACAGCAAAATTCGAGATCACAAGCCCATGGAGCATTTAGCATCTTGTTCAAAGCTGGGCCCAAAATGCAGCCCTTCTCCCTCTGCCGTCTCAGACCGAGAGTCTGGTGACCACCCGTCTGCAGAGGTGCTGTACATGCAGGCTGCCAGTGCTGTGGAGCAGGGGGGGCTCAGACAGTGCAGCTTCTGCGGACGTAAGTTTCTCAGCACCAGGCTTGAGAAGCACACAAGTATCTGCAGCAAGAGCCAAGGCTCCAAGAGGAAAGCATTTGACTCCAGCAAGGCCAGAGCTAGGGGCACAGAACTGGAACAGTATCAGCAGTGGAAGAGCTCAGAGAGGCCTCAGGTAACATGCAGTCCCTTTGCCTCCCTCAATCCACATCTACTACTTATGTTCCTTCCACCCCAACATCTAATTCCGAGTGAGATGCGAGCGCCTTCACGCGTACATGGCGCTAAGGGATACAATCCAGCTATTGCCTTGAAAGGTTCTTGCCATGGATAAATAATCCATTTAAAATCTAATAAGTGGGTGGCAGGGGTCCTAACTGACTTGTCTTTGTAATGTGACAAGGGTGTACTCCTGGAGAAAGCTCACTCCTTGCATAGTCAGGATGCTCAGGATTCAGACTGGGTCTGCTGCAGCAAAACTCTGCGACATCAGGGGCTGCAGGGAACTGACTGAAAATCCAGGTAGTGACACAGGCTGTTAAAACTAAGGCAGTGGAAACATGCAGCTCTGTTCCTGCAAAGCAGCTATAGCAACCCTCTGCAGTTCCTTGGCCCTACTGCTTGCTTTTCTGATTATTCTCAATCTCTTTCTAAGTGTTGATGTATCCATCAGTATTTCCTTCAAATCCCCCTTGGTACTGGTCTTTTTGATCCCCTTCGTGGGACTCAGCTTCTCAGGGAGGGTTTTACATCAACAGGGAATATCCAGGGATGGGTGACCCAAGTTGGACCCTGAGTGCAAGATTGAGAATGGAGGCTGACGGTGGTGCCAGTTGCTCTGAGTGCCTTTCTCTTCTGCAGAATACACCACCCAGAAGGAACAACTGGAGACAGAAGCATGAGGTTTTCATCCAGACCCTGCGCCAGGCCTGCCAGGTGCAGCAAGTCCTCTCCAAAGGAGGAAAGGTGTCCGACCTGCCCCCATTGCCTCCCATTGAAAACCCAGAGTATGTTGCCTGTCCCTACTGCAGGCGCCGATTTGCTCCCCAAGCAGCTGAGAGACATATTCCCAAATGCAAAACTATCAAGAATAGACCCCCACCCCCACCGCAGAGGAGGCGCTGCTGAGGTGTCCAACTGTATCCGCTGCTGTGATTCCCTGCCCATTTTCTGCCAGGTTTCCAGCCACAGACACTTGCACTTTCCCTAGTCTCAACACTGGCTGCGAGTGTTGAGCTTGTATGTATCACAAGTGAACAGCTCAGGATGTATAAGCAGAATACTAGAACTTGTGTACTTTGACCTGTGCCCCGGGTTGCCCCACATGGGATGCCCCTCTGGGGGCCACTTCTCCCATCCAGCGAGCTCAACATGGAGTCTCAGTGTGGGTGTAAGGCTGTCACTGTTCAGTCAGCTGAGCGGGAAAGAAAGGCTGTTGCTACAGGTTGTCAGCAGGACAGCAGCAAGGAGCAAACCAGCCATCAGAAAGGGGCTGTTCTTCAGAATCGTATTTTGCCTGTAGGTTAGGGAGGCTTGGGCTTTTTTTTTTTAACAACTAGAGGTGTCTGATGTAAAAAGAGCTGCTCTCCTATAGCTCACCAGTGGCTGCAGACTCAGTTTTTTTCCTTCTCCAAAAACATAAAGTAGTACTGTTCATGAGAAGAAGAGCTGGGCCAAACACAGCAGCATCTGCCTCGTTTGCTCTACTGCTCTGTAGGTGCAGATGTTCACCCCTGAATGTGCTAACAGTGACAGTGGTTCTGGCTGGTGTAGCATTTTTATTGTAGCTACCTACAAGAGATGGGAGATGTGTGGCATGCCTCTTTTTTTGCCACAGAAAGGACTCTCCATCCTTCAAAACTATTTATCATTTAGACAAGGCATTTAGAGAAGTCAGAGGGAGGGGAGGAAGCTATGTAAGCAGTTAACTTTTTTGCAGCGAAGAGACTGCTGTGTTCTTCTGTCCTTGGTATCTGTACTAGACAACAGGATCCAGAGCTGCTGCTTGGTGATTGCTCCTGCTCTGTCCTAGTTGTTGTAGCACTGTTCAGTTGAATAATCAAAGCAGCTATGTAGGTAGGTTTATTCCACACTTGCTCTGCAACAACCCAAGAATTTATTTAGATACTTTTCTAGAATGCTGGTGACAATCCTGGGGCTGAATTTTACCAGCTGAAGATCTGTAACATTGCCATTTAGAAATCCAGAAAAGGAGAACCAGGAGGAGTATTATTAAAAAATTCCTCAACACAAGAAACTCAGGATCGGAAATTCAGGGGGTTAGGAAAGCTAGCAGTAGTAGCAGGCACTTAATGTTTAAGTTCATGTGCATAGAATAGCAGAGATACTCGGAACTGGCCAGGCCCTCGAGGCAACAGAACAACCATCCTAATGTGTTACCATGTAAAATAGCTGGGACTCAGAGTCGGGAAAGGGTGGAAGAAGAAATATTTAATTAAAGAATAATGCCCCACAAGATCAAAAATAGGTCATGAATAAGCTCAGACTGGAAATTAGGTTTTTAACCAGGACAGGAGCAAGGTCATGGAAAAACCTTCCAAATAGATCAGGCAACAACCTTCCATTCTTTCAAGATGGACTTAGAGAAGATCATGGAAGGGAGCATATGGCAGGACTTAGAAATTAAGAGTCGTGATACAGAACATTTGTTCCTATCTCCAGTCTGCTTGTATGAAGTGTGAAGAACAGATCAACAGATCTGTGCCTCAGTGTATCACTTTCGGGAGCTGAGAAGGAATTTCCTTCCCATGGCAACCCTCCCTCGATTCTTAACTTGGCATCTGATTTATTTTTTAATTTCCATCCAAAATGTTTAAGAACTGCTACAGTTAAAAAAAACCAAACACACCCTGCCCCCAGACAGTACACTAGGGAGCTTCACATTAAAAACCCTGTTAGCTGCTTCACTCCTATGTTCAGGGTTAAATCAGCAATTAGATTCAATATAAAAACCTGGAGTTTTCCTTCAGGCCAAGTTGCTAGGGACCTCTAAAAACCAAGGCTTGCACCCTTCCTTGAGTCATCTTATTTTCATCTTAGTTACTGCAATGGTAGGGAATTATGACAAAAATATACCCCTTCTTCTGCTTTCTTCTCAAGATGTAAGGTAGTTCTTGGTGATTTTGGCCTCATGCTAAAGATCTTTGTTTGTCACACTGTTAAAGGGCCTTTTGGGGGAAATAGGTGTCGTACAGACCCTTTTAGAGAATCATCTGCTTATAACTGGTGGCAGTTCCTGCACATTTTTAAGTCAGTTATTTTTCCAGGTTCTGATTTTTAATGTATTAGAGTAGTTCTGTGGTGTAAAAGTTGTTTTAAATGGTCACAGAGTGGCTTGTGTTCTCAAAGTAAGAATGACTACTTCGTATGAGAACATTGCAACAGGAAGCAAACAAGGAACAAAAAAATTCCAGCAGCTCCTTTTGCAAGTCCTTCAGTAATGTAGCAGCAGCTCATGGGAACCTAGAAAAAGATAAAAAGTGACTAGATTAACCGGGTCAGAAGCCAAATATGAAGAAACACTCCAGCCTGCAGTGGGTGGACCAGACTCCTGAAAGAAGTTGGAAAGCTTCTGCCCTATAGGTGTGGACAGAAATCCAAATCCCTTGGCACACCCTAGAAAAGCATAAAAGTCCCAGGAAGGGTCAGTACTGTACTGTGCCAGCCAGGTATGAGTGTACAAACCTAGAGAGGAGAGAAAACACAGACTTGAAACAAGGGAAAATAATCTGCTATGTCCAAATTGATCGGAGAAGCAAGAGCAATGACCTAAAATCAGAGCTTCGAACTATAGGACAGCAAGAGGTGACAAGAGATAGGAAAGGGGTAAACTGGAAGCTTTATGCCAGCCTCCTTGAAGTAATAGAAGGGTGTAACTGAATTAAACAAAGAGTAGTTAAGAAATTAAGTACCACTGCCTGTCCTGTAATACTAACTCTGTTTCCCTTGCACCATGTTCCGTTGGCTGTGTTTAGTGGACCCTAAAAGTCAGCAGAGTGCAAATGGTGACTGGGGTAAACACACACAGAAAAGCTTTTGATACTGTAAAATAAATCCATCTGTTGGGGACTTCTCTTAAGTAACAGGCAAATGGCTAACACACGATCAAAACTGTAGATTAAACAAGTTACTGAAATTAAATCACCAGGCTTCATTTGTTATCTTTGTTTCGGATCCAACCATGGGCAGTTCACTCCTCTTTGCTGAGCTATTGTTTCAGATCAGGACAGACAGCAGTATCCAGAAAGTCTCTGATAACTGGTTTAAAAGTTAGTAACAGTTCAGTCAAAGCATCAGGCTCAGCTGCTGCAGTGCAATCCCCCTCTCGGAGACATGCTGCATTTTCAGTATCCAGATCTCTGGTGATTTTAAGTCTTTAACCCAGCTCTGCCTCTCAAGACATTTCTCAATTTACTAAGGACCCTGATAGGAAGTTAGAAGTGACAGGCATTAAGTACAGTGTGCAGGAACAGTTGGCAGAGCAGGTGTCAGGCAGGTTCTTCCTTCTGTAGGCCTTAATGCTCAGTAGAAGCTGTTCCGAAACAGGTACTTCTTCCCTTTGAGCCTCTCTCTTCCCATTACTCATTTCCCACTTGGCACTCAAACTGTTGAAATAAACACATGCACAAAAGCCCCCTGACGTCACTAGGAGCAGATGCAGCAGCAAGAGAAAAGAGTTGTTTTGTTGTTTGGTTGGTTGGTTTTTTTAATGAAGGGACACAGAACCTGATTTTTTTTCCCCATAGCAAAGAACGTGCAAGCCCCTTGGCCCTCTTTCTATAAGCAAAAAATATAATCAAACAACAGGATGCCATGAAGCCGGCTGACTATATGTGTATTTCCCCATCTTCTCTCGGAAAAAAAACCCCAACAACTCAACACAGGAGAACAAGTTTAAACATTTATTTAAACAGAAACTCCAAACCACTACACCCTTTAACCTTTCAAAAAAAGACGACAAACTAGTTTTCAGCCAGAGTGTCAGAGCAGGCATAAGTTGTGTTCCACTATAACAACTCAGTAGCAATACTAGCAGGAGACCAACACATACGGAGCTAGCACTGCAAGAAGGGGAGAAGTAAAAAGGGTTTGAAACTGCTCAAAGGCACTTCTGCCCACTTGCCCTTCCATTTTCAGCCCAAGACAAAAGTGCTGGCTTTAAACTGCTTTTTTGGTTGCATAGCTGGCTGGTGTGAAATCTGTGGTCTGTAACAGGCACAACCTGGATAGCGTGAATCCTCTAAGGCACATATGAGATTGCGGAGCACAGGGCATCCTCTGTCAGGGACCCTAATCCTCCACTAGATCCAAGGGGAATCCAGTCTGTGCACCTAGCTTCCCAACTGCAGAGCATTGAGAAATGAGGATAGCAGTGCACTGCAGGAGAGCGACTCCCATCAGCTTGGTGCTTGCTTATTGGGCATGGCTCAGGCTCAACTCTTCACTCCTCAAAGGCACTGCCGCAATGTCACCAACTCAATCATTTCTAACCGCAACAACAACCCTCAAGCCGGGACCCTAACCTGAGAACTGGCTCCAACACACATGGGGGAAAGGAGAGCAGAATCACAAGGGCAACTAAGCGACGTGGCCACACCAGGGTGCCTGACGCTCACCACCTTGCAGGAGGGCTGTCCTCCTGCCCTTCCTTCGGTAACAATGGACGGGCACACTAGTACGATCCTCGCCCTGGACACTGCACTGGAGAGACTGCACTTGATTGAGCTCCAAGACACTAGCAATAGGCACCAACGAAGTATTTAAGGAGCGTAAGTTACAAGCAGAATGGTTTGGCATCCACCTCTAGAGACAAATGGGGAACGCTGGCTCCCCTGGAACAGTCAGTTCTAGTGACATGCCATTGATGGGGATGGTTTAAGCCTAATGAAATCACAACCCCGCTCTCACAGCAAAGGTGAGAGGGACTTGGGACTCCTTAGAGGCTTCACGTAAGGCAGGAAAGGCTAGCTGCTCCCAGGGATCCTACCAATCCCAAAAGCTTAGTTCAAAGTCAATTTGGTAATAAATTTAAGGGCAATAAAATTAACCTCATTCTCTAACAGGAAATGAGGAAATCTTGAGCATCAGACCATGCCTCTTCCCATCTCCAATTTTCTTGGGAAAGCCTCTCACTTCTAGAAAGAAGGTGAATTCCAGAGACTTGATCATTCATGGTCATTGGGGAAGGCTGCATCCTGTGACCATGGCATTAATGACCTATTCTGGGTAGGAAACTGCATTCCAGCTTCGTCAAAACATTGAGTGGAAAAACACTGATTCTTCCCACACCCACCCAGAGTGTGGGCACCAGGGGCTGAGCAGAACAGAAGCCAAGCAAGGAGCAGCTACAGGCTTATGCCAAGAAACAAGAAGCTCTGGCACCCAAACCAAGTTGAAGAGCTGGAGCAAGAAATGGGTGACTTAGTCTCAGGCCCAGATGCTTGTCATCTGGTTGGTAAGCAGGTGGTCTGAAACTGAGAACCAGAGATCCCATCTCAGACAGTCCCCACTACTGCTATTTGAAACAACACCTGATTCACTCATCTTGGTGCATTGCCTGGAAGTTGGAAAGCTCTAGGCACCCAGAATAAAGCCTTTAAACTCTGTCTATACAGGCCACTGGACACAGCCGTATGGCCAGAAGCTGTACCTCAAGACCAGGGACATGCTGTCTACCATTATCTTCCTTACAGGAAGATCTCCACTGCCTCCAGAATGAGACATTCTCTGCTCCCTCTGCCCCTGAGCAGAGGGGAGCAGCCTCACCGCCTGGGCCTTGCCATGTGGTAGGGAGAGGATCCTAGTCCTTCACCCCTCTGAAGTGAAGGTGGTGAGTTTTAGGGTTCAGCCAGCTTCAGTACAAAACACGTCTCCTCCTCTCATCTAGAGATGCAGTGATGAATACTGGGGTCCCAAAGGCAGCTCCCAAGAAGCAGTGAAACAATGAAAGGGCCAGAAGCCGCTACTGGAGCCATTGCCGTAATGGGGCCGTTCTGCCTCGTGCAGAATTGACAGATAAGGTACAAAGAGGAGCTGCTGCTGCTTCAATCACTGAGCTGGCCTAGAGCTCAGGGGCCCTTCCCCTCTCAAACTCACTCCTAGTTCATATCAAACGTACATGGGTGCTGCTCTGGAGCCTCCGGCCTCGCTTCTTGTCTGCGAGTGACCTGAAGCCAGGAAAGCCGCTCTCTGCATTCGGTTAGTGTGCTGTGAAGTTAGATGGATCCCAGTGGGCTCAGGAGACTAGAGGCTGGAGCGGCACGAGTCCGTTCCCAGAAGACACCAGGAATCTGAATCCAAGTCAGGTTTCGGATCCACTTCCATCTCCTCTTTGGCTGTCTGTGTTCCTTTGGAATGAACCTCCACCTGCCAAAACACACAGCACTTACCCTAACAGCTCTAGGACTAGCTGCAAAGAAGCTAGGAGCCTCGCCAGGCACAGTTCCTATTCTTCACAGCCATTTGGGACTCTCCATGACATCTGACTGCCCATCCCTTCTCATCAGGAGAAATAAAAGGGAATCCCAGGTCCCTCAAGGACTGGGCTGTCCTCACAGGAAACTGTCTCCTTGGCTTCACTCCTGTTGCTACTACCAGAGCCTGCATCAGCAGCCCAAACAAGAGACAGGCACCAGGCTCAGTACCCCCATTCGGCTCTAAGAGAAACATCTGTTAAAAGCTGCTTCCTTCTGCACAGCCTCCACAATCTACACAGGAGTGTAGTGAGCCCTGAGCATGGATGTGCACCCAGGTGATGGGTCCTCACCTGCTGCACTCCCTCCGTCCCCCTGCAGAACCGCTGGAGTTGGGCACTCAGACGAACAGTTTCCTGCTGCAGCTTCTTCTGATCATCCAGACACTGTAAAACCAGGCTTCGGAGGTGCGCCACCTCCACTTGCAGAGCACTGCACATGCAGCCCACAACAGGAGACGCAGCCTTCCCTTCACCGCATGGCAGGGTTGGACTCAGGCAAGTAGGCTGCAGAGACATAGAGGGAAGTCAGGCCAGGTTTGAGTGCAAGGCCAGGAGTTTTCTATGCCATAAGAAACCATGCATAGAAAGTGTCACCCCAGCTCGTTTCCCGACTTCCCAAAGTTCTAGCAGCCAAGGTCAGCAAGCTACTAGTCATTATGTCTTCAGTACAAAGCCACTAACTTCCTCCTTTTTCTGGGAAAGCTGCTCCTGTCCTCCTATCACCGAAATCCATCTGGTTTACCCCCCTTTCCCTAAGCCTGGGATCCGTGCCTCTTCTTGGGGCAGAAAACTCGTGGAATACAGTAATCTCACAGGTTCTAATTTCTCAGTGATTTCCTTTATCAGTTCTTCTTCCTATCTCACAGCAATTTCTGCTTTCTAAATTTCTATCTTCTGCTAGGCTGCTGGGCCCTAGGTTTCTCGATTTTTTCCAATTGCATGGACTGCATTTTTCCACAGAACTGACCTCGTTATTTTCAATCTGACCAAGCCCCATCTTTGTGTTCTAGGTTCCTGTGAATTGTTCTCTTTGCAGCATCATCTCTGATTATCAATAGCCCTCTTTTCCTCATCCAGATGAATTAGGCCAATTCAACACCCTCTTCTCAGCTCTCCCCATAATTGCAACATTGCCATTTATGGTCCCCAAGAGCTTTCAGCCAAGCATTCACTTGCATAACATTACCCAGGGCTCCGTTTTGGGCTCATTTAATCCAACAGGTTCCTCAGAGGCCACTTTGAGTCCTTGAAGTTTCTGGTAAGGGAGAGTCTCCTTCTCGGGCTCTGAAGACGCCATGCTCAGAGGAAAGGGGCTGTCAGGCATGGGAATGAATTCAGCATTCTCCAGCTCCTGGATCCACAAAAGCAGCACTGTCAGGCCTGCCTGCCTTCCTGCAGCCAACTTCATCTCCTCAACCAATGCACCAACACCCTCTTGTGGTAAAAAGGGCAGCGAGGCCTAAAGGGCTCCCCATGCAGCACGGCTCTGAGAACCTTTCAGAGCATCCCTTAAAAGTGGAAGGGACCACTCACTTTTCCCCAGCCTACATCCCCATTTTAAGGCATTTCTGAGACACCACATTACCTTCCGGAGCCAGCCAGGGCAGGAGCTGCTGTCAGCACTGTTGCCTCCCTTAGCTTCTGTGGTGCTGATCCAGCCCCCCAACTCACGATCTGCTTCCATGGTTCCCCGAAAGCCTCCACTGGGATTGGGGGTCTCCGCTTCCTGTTCATTATCCTCTTCCTCTCCTCCTCCAGTTGTGCAGCTCTGAGCCACTAGCAAACAAGAGTGAAAACTTTATACTTTCCCCACCTCCGCTATTCCTGTCGACAAACCCAGTTGGAGCAGAGGAGCAGAGAAGATGCAGAAATTTGGGCTTATGGCCACAGTGAGAGCACATGCTAGTGGAATCTCCCTCAACAGCTTATCTCCTAACACTCCCTGCAGGCCTCCCCAAAATGGCTTGTGTGCAGCAGGCTTTTGTAGCTTCTTGGCCCCAGCCATCCCAGAGGTCCAAGAAACTGGATTCCATCTTTCCAGCAGCTGCCCCATAGCCTCCCTTCCCTTATCAGCTCCCTTCAGTGAGTTCCTCTCAGCTTTTCCTTGTCAAACTGAAGTTCCTCAACTATGCTGCATCCATGTTCTTCCTCCTCTGTTTCAGTTCTCTCTTTCCCAGCTTTGGGACATCCCTTCCCATGCATGGTAGCAGCTACATTTCCTCCCTTTGAGCTCTTCTGTGAGGCCTTTCAAACACAGAGAAACCATGCTGCAGGACCAAACTGCACCCACTCAAACTAACCACTGAATGTACTTAAACAACAGCTGCCCAGGGCAGGTTACTCACCAGTACCAATGGACAGGCCACTGCTGTTGGATCGAATTGTTTTAGAGTTCAACACCTTTTCTGCAAGGAGAGAAGCATGCTTTCAGTTAGCATGCCACATGGACAGCAAGATAACTCCTACAACAGTGCACAACAGTGCATGTCTAGAGCCCAGAGCAGCTTGCCACATTCCCCCCCCAGCAACCTGGCCTGTTCCCAGGCAGGATTTATAGTCTAGGTCCTGGCAAGCAATACACGATCATAACCAAGATCCCAAAATTTCATCCTAAACTGACACTTACCAACAATGATGATGGTGTGCCAGCCACGGCACGACAGGTCTGGAACATGATGCAATGATCCAAATATTGGCCGAGGCCACGAGGTACAAATATCTGAGCCGTGAGCTCTCTCGGTCGATGTCATTGCCAGACGCCCATTCCCACCATTACCCCAGGCAAAGATATGGTTGTCTGAGGAAAGAGAGATTCAGAAGCTTCAATTCGCTCTCTCCCTCTTGGCCTGTAATTGCTTCAAGGATCACAGCCTGTCTGCTATAACTGCTATCCCAAAGTATGTTATCCACCACGTCCATTTTGCCAGTGGCAGAAAAAACTGATAATGAATCTAACAGGCAGCCACCAAGCCAGCACTCTGCAGCCCCAGGGACAGCAAATGCTTGGCGCTGCACTTCGACAACTAACAGGGCCAGACAGCCCCAGTCCAGGAGGATTTCCTTCAGTGCAGTGCTGTGGGGGTGGTCTAGGAAATGCTCAGTGGGAGCCAGTTAACCACCCTGCAGATCTAGTTCAAAGGAACCCACCACAACTTCGCAAAGACCCACTCACCGTCAGTAGCAGCTATGGTGAATTCATCTCCACATGAAACCCTGATCACCTGCTTACCCCCCAAGGGGCCTCCCAGCAGGTTAATTCCCAGGTGCTTCTTATAGTCCCCAACACCAAGCTGTCCGCACTTGTTGGAGCCGAAGGTCAGCAGGCGGCCTCGCTCTGAGAGGAGGAACGAGGAGACAGTCACAGCGAGGGCCCAACTCTGGAAGCAGCCATGCATGCAGAGAACTAGCAGCAACAGCCCATGACCAGAAAGGACTCTGCTTAGAAGCCAGCAAGGCTGGGAGGGGACAGTGCCAGCCAAGAGGAATGGCTTCAGCCTGGAAACGCCTCCCCGGTTCCTTCTCCTGTTGCTTCCCTTTTCTGATGCTGGGGGCTGGGACTTCTCACAGACCTCTGACTGGTGTCACTTGGGCAAAGCCTAACTCGGTCATAAACAATTCCTCTGCTAGCCCAGAGCATGATTCTTTCCCAACCCTTTTTTTTTTTTCCCTTTAAAAAAAGGAAGGCTGACCCAGAAGCTGATGTTGCTGCTTCAGCTGGCCAGGAGGCAACGCTGCTGAGGAACAGGAATCCTGGGTCCTAGAGTAGGCACAAGCCTTGCTACCAAGAGCACAACCCTCAATGTCAAGGGAAAGGCTGAAAGGGCAAAGCTGATATAAAGTAATCCAGCAACCAGTATTCACTTAATACACAGGGCTCACCATCAATGGAAGCTGTGTGTGTCTTCCCTGGAGAAATGGTACGGATCTTGTAGAAGGACAGCTGCTTGGCCAAAGTAAGGGAAGTGGCGTATGGCACCTCACAGTATGTCTGATAAAAGATATGTGGGTAAGCACAGAGTGAAAAACCACACACTCGTCAGCTAAGACCTACTGAAGCAGGTCCTGGCAGACCACAACATTAACCTAGACAGTCCCAACATGGGCATGGTAAAGAACTGCCAGAATCCATGTCACTGGCTTAGTCACCCTGGAGCAGGTTGCTATCTGTTTCACTACATCAGATCTGACATAAGCCCATAGGGCAGACAGGAAACTGAGGAACAAACTGCCTCTTCCCAGAATCCAGTATCCATTGTCTTGGATCGGAACTAACAAATTGGCACAAAGCTAATAAACGTTCTGTCACTGTCACAGGACCTCCATTTCCCATATGACTACTGACTGCTGGGAGCTGGAGCCAGGGACCCAAATGCACTTACGTCATGGTTGATTATCCCTGATGTGCACTGATTCAGGCCCAGCTTGTTGAACTCATTGAGTCCACATGCCAACACTTTGCCTGTCTGGGTGAGCAGGAAAGTCCCATCACAGCCACAGTGAACGGACACAATGTTTAAGGTCTTTGGAACATCCACCTATGTAGAAGAAATATATCCCAAGAAAATCAAAATCCCAACACCTACTACACAGAAGCTGGCACATGGAAAACATATGGGGTTAGAGCAGTGGTTCAGCTAGTCTGGGCACTGACAATACCCAATGCAGTTATTTTGAATGAAGGTGCAAAAATATCATAAAGTCTATAGCATACTGAAACTCTGGTCACAATGCAGAAATTCAAGGCATTCTAGACCTTGTGTACAGACACCGGTGAGCCAGCACAGGAACCAGAAATGTGGGGCACAGGCATCCTGGCCAGCTGGGGTCTACAAGCACCAGACCCAGTTAGCTGAGCAGGGCTGGGTCTGTGCTGTGTGGCTGTGGTACTGTGTGATCACAGATATTTGGCTTCCAGGCACATCCTTGGTTTCTAACCCCCAATGGGTTAGATTACCTCAATTACCCCCAGCACTGTATTTCAAGAGGGTTTTACTTTCAACTCATCTTTAACTCCTTATGTCAAATTCAAAGACTCCCCATTGTTTGCACTGCTGTGAGTTTCCTCTACAGACCCGAGGTATGCAATCTGGTATTTTCTACTATGATTTCTACAACAGTAAGTTTAGCATTTCCAGTTCCAGCATGGAGATCAGAGCAATGAAGCTTTAAGTTGTGATGCTGGCTGGTTTGGGAGTGGTATGCCCCTCTGCCATGATCTCTACGGAGAAATGAAGCAAAATGAAGTGAAGAAACAAAGTTAAAATCCTTGCAAACTCTATGATACCTCAGAAAAAACACCTGAGCCTCAGACAGTTAATATTTCCAAACAGCAACTAACTTGGATTTATGCCCATGCAGATTATGAGAAGTAGTCACAGTCCTACCTTCTGAGGGGTGTAGTGATCTTCTTCTGAATCCAAGCCCAAGCGCCCTGCATCAGTGAAAACAGTGCAGTTAGAAACGGCCTCACAAGGTGCCTGTCCCTAAGAAATGGTATTGTGTCTCCATAGTCCCAAAGGATCTCCCTACAGAACTAGAAACCTGTTCACTTACATGCATCACTGCCTGCCAATCCTCAAGGCAACCCAACCCCACTCACAGAACAACTGCCCTACCCACAAGGAAGCCAAGTGGCACCCTAGAGCTTCCCAGAGTAAAGTCCATAGGGCTCAGTCCCCAGTTCCCCATTCTTACAAGGAAAGAAAGGCCCAAAGAAACAACATTCTTTGACCCCCAGGGCATACCAGACAGCCCTCACCCAGGCCCTGCATTACACACCTGCATCAAGCTGCTTTCTGGAGCAGACATACCCCAGTGCCTTTAGGTTCCAGAGAGACACTACCTACCGTACTCTCCACAGCCCCATGTGTAGACTTCTCTGCTCCTGGTCAGCACTGCCACATGGTTATCTCCACACGAGACCTGCTCCACAGGGTTGGTAAGAAAGAAATCCAGCTGCAGGGGCTCAAGCACTTCAGAGCCATAAGCCTTGTCAACACCAACGCATCCGTAATAGTCTGAGCCAAAGGCATACACCTGGCCCTCATCTGAAGGACACAAGGGAAGCTCGGTCAGCACACAGAGCTTGTATTAGGCTGCATATTAACCTCTTAGGACACAGCCAGAGCAATCTCTTTTCTGTAATCATCCTCCTCTTTAGTACTGAATGTCATCAGGATAATATGGAGTCCGTTCTTGTTCACATTAAGACGGATGACCTTACACCACAACCTGCAGCTATTTCAGGCCACCAGTGTCAAAAAATCTTGGGTTGAACATGCCACTTTGTTTAACAGAAACTCACAAATTGATCCTGTGGCTCACTAAGCCACTCCTCCAGCACACCGAGCGTCTGAGCTTATCTCTGTCAAACCTCTGCTTTTCCAGCACTGGCAAAATAAGCTGGAAACTACCTTGTTGAGAATTACGTTTCCATGGGTAAAGCGAGATTCAAATTCTTCCATAACAGACAACGCCACAGTTAACATATCTTTAAAAGTATGAGCAGGGTTAGAACTAGAGAAGCTACCAGGTCTCAAGCTTTCCAAATTAAACAGCAAATCTCAGATACACATCATCTTTTATCACTGGGTGACTCTTTCCCCACACAGTCCATAAAGAGTTTCAAACACATTTACATTCTCGACTTCAGCCTCCTCTATCTTTAATACAGGCATGCATGGAGGCAACACATGCACTGGTAAGAGCAAGGACTCTGCACAGCCACAAGGAGCTGTGCTCAACACCCAGCTTCATCACCAAAAAGGAGCATATCCTTAGCAAAACACCCAACTTTCTTGGGAGTCAATATCTTCCTCTGTATAATAACGTTAACCTATCTCCACTGCCACATCTATGATCCTCAAAACTGAGGGGTGAGTAACATATGGGACTTTCTCCTTTTTGCACAAAGCTGCTCTGCTAACCTTATTGTGAAGGCAAACACTTCCACAGCACAGCAAAGTGAGGAGACAGGGATCCCCTTCCAGCTCTCACCTGTAATGCACACTGTGAAATCATCTCCACAGGACACCTGGCGAATAGCTTTTCCCTGAAGCTTCTCAACATGCTTTGGCTGCCGGTAGGAAGCTCTGTCTCCATGTCCCAACTGCCCATGCAACTTGGTGCCCCCCTGCATATTCTGCAAGACAGAAACATCTGGTAAGGTTATGTATCCACAACTCCAGAGATGGTGCCAATAATTACAGCACCTCAAATAAACAACAGAAGACAGCAAAGAGCAAGAGAAAGTGTGTTAGCTACCTTAGGGAAGAGACTGATATCTGCTATGTGGCATAACAACAGGCAACATTCTAAATGGCAGCACAGGCTTTCAGGCAGTTATGCACTAACGAGAAGTGATCTGGTCTCAGGCCACCAGCTGGTGAGGAATTCCTGCTCCTTTCTCATCTGCCACACTACAGAACCTGCTCCCTACTACAGGACTGAAATTTGTCCTTCAACTTTTTGACCTACTTTTCTAAATCCTAATGGCTGCAAAGAAACCCATAACATGAAACAAATGTCACCAAAGTGGCCAGACCTACCAATTCTACACGAAAAATAAAACGACTCTGAGTAGCGTTGAAGCTAAAACTAAAATATTAATAGCCAGCTGAAAGATTTCAGTGGCCATTCTTGCAGAAACATCCAGCAAATGACTTCAAGTTGCTCTCCTCCCATTTAGATCTTTCTTTTCTCACCTACCTACCACTATTTTCTAATCTGTCTTAGCAGATTCTGTATCATCAATATAAAAGCCTCTGGAAGCCTGGAGATGCAAAATACCTCCATGTCACTGACCATCTAAGCCCAAGAAGATTGGGTTCAATTGTTTTAAACACATTATATGTCAACATTTTTTTACTCACTTTCAACTCTTACAGAATTTCCAATCATCACAAAGAGCAGAGTTGTTTAGTATAAAACATCTCTGGTTTCATCCACAAGTTGCGTTGCAGATGACATCTGTATTACAACAAGGTCACCCATTCTGATCTCAGAAAACCTTCCTCAAAAATACACAAAGCCAGCAGAGCATCACGAAGCCTCCAGTGCATTTCCAGCAGCCAGGAAGGGGAGGAAGAGATGTTTGACTCCACGTCTGGGCCTACAAGTCCACCACCTACAATTCTCAAGTGCACAGCAAGTCTCCAATACACTTCCTGTCATGACAGAAAACTTCTCCCCAAAACACAGTTGCCTTGGGAGACTTGGGTCAACCCCGAAGCAGATGGCCTCACAGTGTCCACTGCAATCAGATTTCTCCTTTTCCAAGCCGTTTGCCTATCTGATTCTAACAGGCTCATGAACAGTCAGCAGTGGATCTGGACTCTCCTTTCCCACCCTTACCCCCTTCCTGCAGTTTCTCTCACTTACCACCCAGGTGTAGAGCTCCTTCTCCACTGTCACCACAGCAAAGTGAGTGTTACCAGCACACACCTGGCGTGCACTGCAGCCACTTTTGATGGCATCCAGCTTCTGGGGGGTGGACTTCCCACCCCCCCAAACATACACCTCACTAGTGCGCGAAGTCACCACTGCAATGGGAGCCTCATTCATGGTACTTGACCTGCACAAGACCCCACCCCCCCAAAACACACATGCTTTTAATATTGAGTTTGCATTCACTGTCATCACTCATTTTCCTATGGTTGTCTATCAGTTTCCCCTTCACAACCATTCAAGGTTTTTATTTTCACAAACTGTTCTTTTCGTTGAGTGATTGTGAGGCCTCAACTGCTATAGAGAGACTCAGGATCAAACCTGTCTCAGAGCAGCAGAGAAAGCAGCCTCCAGCAAGCACTTTTAAAAGCCTACAGTTCAATATGATGTAATTTAAAAAGACCGGGCTTTCACTGAATGGCCATGGAGCTGTTCTCATTTGTGAAAAATGAAAGCCTTAAAAAACAGTCATGAAATCTTGCTCAAAATACAGAAGTATCCAAAAGCTTCTAACTTCCCTCTCTCCTCTTTATTTAAATTACAGGCTTCCATCTGAGGGCAAAAATATAACTCTTCCATACAGGTAAGAATCAATTCACAAGCAGATTGCAAAATGGAAGTTGTAATCAAAGCAAACTGTTTGCGAGCAACCTATGAATTGAACAACTCCACATAATGTGCTCATACAGTACTTCCAAGTTTACAAGGAAAAAAAGATCAAATTCTATCTGACAAATCAAGAGAAACCCAGCTATACACATCATGGAAGCTATCTGCTTCATGGATTAACCCTGCTTACAGGCTTGCTGGGGACTGTGGAGAACCTCTGCATATATCCAGTTTTATGAAAGATACTTATATTCACTTTATATTCAACATTCAGACAGTCACATTGCTCCTGCTCAAGGGAATCTGCATGAAAGGAGGGATCTACATTACATCCTCAGATATGCAGGCTGTAAAGACTACATCCTCAGTAGGACAGATTAGAGCTGTATGGGACCTGCTGAGGTAAGGCTCCAGCCATACATATAAGCAGGATATAAAAGGCAGAGTAAAACGTGGGACAATAATCATGTAACAACTATGTCAAATTCCCAGCATTTAGGGATCTTCTAAACTACGCTATTCCATTAAGGTTGTCACAGACTAACACTCTCAGCAAAGTTCCTCTCTGGGGGCTGTTCTCTCCAGACTTTCTTTCAAACACATGCCCAAATAATTACCTTGGTCGCTTATTTGGCCCATTAAGAAGTGTGACTTTCTCTTCCATCTCCCTGCCAAAGGATAAAAAGCATTTTAGGAAACAGTGACATCGCCAAAAGCAATCTACTGACAAGCAGCATGCAGAGACTGCTTTCCTTTCCAATAAAATGCTGCTCCCTCTTGGAGGAAATGTGGCAGCTGTTTACCAGCTCACAGCAATACACAGTAAGTAGGGCAGAAGTAATGTACCATGTAGCTAACAAACTTTCAGGACAGCTGAGGACAACAAACTACATATATACCAATACCCATACTGCACAAGAATGACTTTAAATGGCTAGATATTATCAGGATTTGGACTTTTACTAGTGCATACAGCAAGACAAAACTCAAACTTTGCTGACCACCAAGTAAAAGAATCTTGGTATAAAGGACTAAGTCTGCTGTTCCCAATGTAACCAAAGTGGGATCCAAACAGTCCAGAATTATGGTCCACCTTTCATAGAAAGACAGCATGTGCAGACTGATGGTCAAACTAAGCTAAAATGAGCCACTTTCAATGCAACTCTCTCCAGAAGAGGGAGGCAACAAAGGAGAAAGCAAGGGTCTCTACACTACATGATACATATATTTTGAAAGGCTTTTCCCAATGACCATAGGATGATGTCTGTGACCCTTTGTTCACAGAGATTTGAAGAGCGGGAACCAGCATTCCTCAAAGGAGCCTCAGAAAGGGATGCCTCAAGGTTCTCAATACAACAGCTTCTAAGACAAAGGATGCAGAGACCTTTCTCACCATATCCACGCACCAACAGAACATCAGAGCAGAAGTCAAGACAGCAAGAATGCACACTTCTCTGCTAAAGAGGATGAAGTGTACTTCAACAACCGCCTCACATCAGGCCAAATTACCTTAAGGACTTCACTACAAAAGCACAAACCCCACTAGTCTGCACAAACCCTCCTGTTCTCCCTGTCACCTGTCCAGGTTTCAGGCAAGACTATCTTATTACCTCCTGCGTTTGCTGAGAAGGGGATGTTCAAGCAATTCATCTGCAGTGGGTCTCTTCTCTGGATCCTGAAAGAAGTGAGCAACAAGTCAGTCTCTAGGGAGTGCTCATCATCTACAGCGAAATCTTGGGCCAGAAGACCTCATTCAAGCCTGCATGGACCTCCTTCCTTGACTCCCTTCAGAAGTGAAAGGAATGAATTCAAATATTTGGAATGAATAGGGATAAATGTCAGGGACATGCAGGAGTGGCTTCCATTCTCTGAAGGTATCAATACTATGTTTGCTTTCAAGAAATTAATTCCCTACAGAAAGCCAGAGTCACAGTCAGAAAGTCAGAGTCACAGTCTCACACCTTAAGAGACTGTACTGAGACGATGCTCCCACCTTTGCAGCACTGCATTAGAAAATAATTGCTCCTGCCAGCCCATTAAATAATTGTTGTCAGAGTAAACCCAGCACCCCTCCAAGCCTGCAGGACTGAATGGTGTATCATCTTGAGACAATGCTTTCAGAGGACTGGAGGTAGCCCAGCCTTAGGGATGCCTCAGGCCTCACAGAAATTACCCTGCATCAACAGTCCTCATGCTGAAACAAACATGTCATTCCCCTTCATCCCTGAATTCCATGGCTTAGGCAGCTGGGAAGGAGTGTCTGAAAATTAAAAAGTATTTCGCCAACCTGATCAAGGCAGGAATTCACCATCTGGATCAGCTCCCGGGAGTAGACAGTGGAATCAACCTCCATGGCGCGATTTCCCTGTACAATCTTCACGCAAAGGTTCAGGGGATTCTAGGCAGAAACCAGAAAACAGCTGTAAGGGAACTGAACTGGACAATGTGTCCAATGGGGAGAGATGCTACAGGCCACCATTATTTCCTTCCTCCTTCTCTGATCAGGACACATCCTTCTTGCCTGCCTAGCAGGTTCTCCAGAACCTAATAGTAATTCCTGTAGAAACGGTATCTCTGATAGCTGTTGGTGGCAACATCCAGCTTTTCACCAAATTCCCTAACAGTGGAAGGAGGATAGGTTTCCCTCTGCATGGAATCTCCTATGCAGCATATTGCTGTTGAAACACCACACAGAAGCAAAGTTACTGGGGACTTGGTAGCCATGATGAGAGGAAATCAGAAAAGGATGGTATTTTCACTACGTCTCTTTAAGGGTTACAAAATCTTGCATCATGGCAGCTAGCAGCTTTTCCCATCTCATGGCACAAGCTGGTAAATCACATATGCCAGCCAGCAATGCTCCCTTTCACCCTCCCCATGCCAGCTTGACCACACTTCTCTTGCACCCAAACTTTGAGAAAGGGTAACAGGATTAAATCCTATAAAATCCAAAGGCTGGAAGTTTTTGCCACAGAATGGTGCACAGAAAATTCACAGCTAGTAATGCTGAAAAAAACAAGACGACTACACAATCACAAACTTCCTCCTTCTAGAGAAAAGGATGTTTCATTCACAACCATGATACAAATTAGCACAGTTTATATTCTGCATCTGGCAAACCCAGGGCTGCAGACAAGGCTGGGTTTGGCAGAAGCCAGAGAGGCACCTGCAGTGCAGGCTAGGGAAAATCATGCTGATATTTTCTCTGGCTACAGTTGGCACTCGCAGGCCACTGTCGTCTTAATCAGCAGATTTAAACAACAATGAAAGAAAAACATGAGTTAATATGAGACAAGTGTGAATCTCAGGTTGATAAAAAATAAGGTTACTCAGTCCATCCTGGTTTGCAGCCTTACAGTAGCATCAAAGGTCCTCTTCAGAGTAAGCAGCTCAAAGATGACACAGCCCACAGCCCAAATATCTGATTTGAAGTTGTATTTCACACCCTGGCAGAGTTCTGGGGACATGTAATATGGAGTTCCCACCAGCTAGGAAAAAAAACATTGAAAAATCAGAAATGATCCAGCAGCCTTGAATTCCGGAGCTCTGCATCCATCATGTTTACACAGGCCCATGAGCATCAGAGCTAGACACAGCCCTGACACAGCACTGAAGTGACACAGATGACACACCCACCAACGTGCTGGAGGTATGAGAACAAGGATGGTTCTTCCCTTCTCATCCACAAGCCTGTGCCCGAGTTTCTTAGAAGATTCTAGACACCTCTCTGCTCAGATCCTGATGTGGTACATAATTCTCAATAGAGTAGTAGTCATGAGAACACAGCAAGGACTTGCCCCTCTCTTAATTATACTACATTTAGAGGTAATCAGGGGCTTACATACTGACAAGGCATATGGAAACCCTCATAAGAGGTTGAAGGAAAACGGATCTAGCAAAGCTTCCAAACACAGATGCCTGTCCATGGCTATGGAGCCACTCTGATCACAAGGTACTGCCAGGACAAAGGCTACTCTGTCTCCACTGAAAGAGGGGTTACTTTTGGGTCAGTAAGTAGAAAGCTGGCTTGAGTCCCACCTGAAAGGCTTTCACTTCAGAAGTGGGCTTTCCTGAACAATTGGTTTAAAACAAACACCCCCCACCACACACAAAATCCCCAAACCCATGACTTAAATACAGAAGCCCTCCCAGGTACAACAGAAATAGTGGCATAGCTCAAAGTCACAACAAGGAGAAACAGAACAAACATGATAAAAGATCTAAGAATGAAGCTTCCAGATGAATGGAGCTCATTCCCTGGCAAGGAACTAGACAGTGAAATAAAATGAGACAGAATTTAAAAGAAGGGGAAATATTTACAGTTAGCCTCTTTTAAACTCTCTCAGCAAAGCTCCAAGGACTACAAAGCTTGCCTTTCATTAGACTCTACTAGTATGCTAGATACCTAATGGGCACATTCAGAATCTGCCATCTCCCTTCCATTTCCTGTTACAGTGCGTGACAGTTACAGAGCTACGCGAGTCCCAGCCACGGGAACGTTTAGAAGCCCACCTAGTTGGAGTATCATATGGAGAACTAGGACGCTGCATCTAAACCTTTTTTAAGCAAAGGATAATGTAAGCTTTCTGTAAGACGCAGACATATTTTCTATGTCTTCCTTGGTAAATTGGAGAAAGAATGATAAATTAAGAAATCAGTGTTTAGTAAGCAAGACATAAACATTTTACAAAATCGTAATTTGACTGTTACAATTACAAATACTGACAATAACATGTTTTGCACTCATTTCACAAAAAGCTACTTCCAGACCACCACTAGTCATTAGATCACAAATTGAGCAACTAACCCAGAGCACAGCCAGCATATACAGAATGAAATATCATTGAAGGCATGTAGCTCAATATTTTTCAGAAGTGAAAAAGGAGAAAAAAAAGCTTGCAGGTGTAGATGAACACACACAACACAGGCAAAAAACAAACCTGGAAATTCATAGCACAGACTGCACTTTCCCTGAAAGCCAGAAGGCCATGAAAAATGTGATGAAACAGAAGTGGTATTGCTGCAGCCCAGCTTAGCAAGGGCTTTATGCAGTAGCCTTCAGTTCCCACTTACTGTGCCACCGCCAATAGCGCTCATGTTCTGGAAAGACATTGGCAAGTATTTAACTACACATCCTAACAGAACACCAGTAGCTTGCATTAAATCTAATAACACGGCCTGGTAAGGGGAAGTGCAAGCTGGCTTGCATCCCAAACTATAATAAAGGCCTTTAGCAGATAGGAGCTCCAGACACTGTCTCCCTTTCCAAGCCTAGTGCTCACCACAGAAATTAATGGAGCTGGGAAATCTAAGCTGAGCCTTTCAGGTGTCTGCAGTACAGCTTACCCTGTGTCATAACACTAGTTGCAAAACTGCTTTCTGGAAGGGTCTGGAACAAAGCTAAGCTTGACAGCCTTCTGGTAAAATTAATCTCTCCTACAAAGCTCTGCCCCCCTCCAAGAGCATTACCAATAAACCATACACCTGGCTACCATAAGAAGCACAAGTGCCTTTCTTGCTTCTTTGTAATTCAGTTCAGAGCCTGAGTATTAAAGAGATAGGAAATGTATCTATGGCATAGTGCAATGTCAGGCAAGTACATCCAAGCTATCTCAGATCCAGCTGAGGCAAAATGCCCCTGTCAGCACTGCAGCATGACCAAATTAACTTGCTAAGCTGGGCTTAACTAGCCCAGGGGAAGAGCACTGCACCGATGTGACTATATTGCTGTCTCTGTACCTTTAGATAGCACCGCCTTTGTGTTACATAGGTTCACCTTTGGAAGGACCATGCCTAGGTACCAGGGAAAGAAGAGCAGCACTCTCTAGCACAGCTATACTGGCTCTGGCACAATTCCATGCCCACAGTGGCACTTATCTTTAGTCTACTGCTGCTTTGGAGAGAGACAGACCTCTAAAAGGTAACCTGAGAGCAAGGATAACTGCAGGCTGCAACACACCAGCAAATATGCCAATGTTACTGAGGTAACACGGAGGGAAATCGAGGGGAGAGGGAAAGAAAAACCACAGAAAATGAGCAGCAAGAATGTACAGCATCCCTGATCTTCTGCAAGGCATGCGGAGATGAAAGAAAAAACACACCTCGGTTTGCACACAAAGAAGGGAGATACTCACAGTCTCAGCCATAGAGTACTCAGAGTTCAGCTTCTTTGCCAACCCATAGTCTCCCAACTTGATCAGGTTTGCCTTGGTTAGAAAGATATTTAATGTCTTTATATCTCTGAAAGGAGAAAAAGAAATGCAGACGCTCAAATATATTTCTGGATTTCACAGTTTTCCACACACTACTATACCTCCCCTCCCAAAATGAGGTACTTGCTACTCTGCCAGCACTCTCTCTCACACACACAGAGCTCTCCAAAGGCAATTTGACCCCAAGTACTGAGGCAGTAACTGCAGTTATCCATGTTTTATCACATCGCCACACAAACACAGCACAGTCTAGAAAGCTCAGGCTCCAGACAACTATGTAAAAGGCCACAAATGAAAGACAGTTCTTTTTCCCCCTCTCAGACTCTTCTCTTCTCATGTGAAGGTCATTGAGCAGGTCTTATTTTTCCTATTTTTATAAATAGACCCAAGCCAGGAGTCCCTGAGCTCACTAAAAACATGAATGTATGCATGAATGTGTATGTATGCAAATATAAACACACACACAGAGGGTGTGAAACAGATGCCACTCTAGAACTTAAGCATAACATCCCTCTACCTTATGCCTCAAGAACAACTCTTTACAACATGAGGTACTACGCCCAGAAGATCAAAAGGCTGATGGCCACAAAAATGCTGAATTCCGAAACTCATTGAAAACACTTTCTCCCAGACAGAATAATTTGTACGTAGTTTCACAGATCAATAAAAGAAGCTGTAAATACAGAGAGGAAGCTGCCGCAGTATGATATGCTTCCCATGGCCAACACTTCATAACACCCCCTTTTCCTAATGTACCATCAACAACTTCCCAGTGTAGATCAGGACAACATCAAGTAAAGCAGCACTTTGCATTCATCCACTTGGGGCATCGCAAAGTCCTGGGTCACTCTGACAATGTCTGCAGCAGAAGTAAATCACTGCAAACATTTAAATAACTGTTCAATTCATTATTATGGAAGGATTTGGGGCCACACGTTCCTAGACTGGGAACCCTGCCGTGAAGATGGGCAACAGAGGTGGTAAGCAGGAAATCACTGCAAAGCAGGACAGACATGACATCTGCTTTAGGTCAAAAACTTAGGCACTACTTTGTTGAGTGCAGGGTACCAACCCTTCATTAGCAAGGCTTTGCAATTACCAAAGATTTAGAATGGCAGCAACCAGGATGCTATCCCACAGAAAACATCCTCACACAGCTATGCTCATTAGTTAGAGAAGGATGTTGTGCAGCACATGATCCAACCATGCTGGAAACAGCTGTCTGCATGTGCAGTACTCCCCAGAAGATCACAGCCTCCGTGAAGCACACATAAGCCATGAAATTTACCCCTCCCAGACAGAAAAGAGCAACAGAGGAAGGTAATTAGCTACTCATTAAAATCTCAGTGTCAATGTCAAAATTACCACTATCAGCTAACAAGCTATATTACTTCCTTAAATAACAGGCCAAAGAAATGAGATTGGGCCAAATACAGGACAAATCTTTCCATGGGTTATACTATAGCAATGCACCAATACAAAGTCTTCATCACTGTTAGCTTCCAGGAATTACAGAAGGATGTACATGTTGGTTTGAAGCTATTAATTGTGGAGCGGGTAGGAATTACGTTTGGCCTGTGGTAACTGCTCTTCCAACCCACTTTAGCAAACATCATTTATGTGCTATGGCAATAAAGGGCCAATTTACTTCCTTCCTACATGGATTAACTCTTTGTTCACAAAGCTGCAGCATCAAAGACAGCAATTCTATTTTCATATACAAAATTTCTTACACATTTATCACAAGACAGTTTCTAGCCCTATAAAAATTCTTTACAGAAGTCACACTTAACATCTAGGCAGTCCAGCTATGCTTTGGAGAGAAGCTCAGTGCTTGCTTTAAACACAGAAGCAAAGGCTACTCAAAGGAGTTCTGCACTCACATCCATGAACCGCACTGGTTACCTTAGCTTCACCACATGCCACACTTACCTGTGAAGAATTCCTGCTCGATGAATGCAGCTCACAGCTGATGCAATTTGAAAGAGATACCAAACCACCATCTGCAAAGGTAGAAACAAAAGCCTTATGTGAGGCTCAAAAAAAACCTCCCAAAATCCACTATGTCCCTGTCACACAGAGGCACAGCAAGAGGGCCTAACAGTACCCTTTAGATGCTCTTTTGGGAGCATGAAAATTTAGAATTTCCTCTTTTGGAATTCTCTGAAAAGATATCCCAAAAGGTAGATTGTTCTAGTGCTGTTCATAGTGTCTGCCCTGACAAGCAGAATTCAGTGAGTGAAAAGACTTAGGAATGACAGCTAATGACCACCCGGGAAAGATCTACAGTTGGGCTCTCTGGAATATGAATATTCACCACAAGCCAGAAGGCCTTAAAAGTCATTACATAAGATAAATAAGTGTAATCATTAACCACCACAGCATGAGGTGGAAGCAGACAGCAGAAAAGTTTTTTTTTTAAAAAATGAAGAAAGAAAAATAAAAGGAACAAGAAAAAAATCTATGGTGAGATGGATTCAAGGCAATTACTGAGAAAAGAACCTACAAAATTATTAAGAGAGAGAAATTGAGTACCAACCAGGAAGAAATGCAGAAAGAGGTTTTAAAGTTAAATGTTAGCCAAGATGACAAGGTGACCAAAGTCAGCTGAATGCTCTTTCATTATTCTTTCCTTGGAAGTTTATACTGCTTATAGACAGCCAAAAAGGTAAATAAAAAGTTTCTGATAGTCCATAAATGCTTGCAATAGTCAACAGGAGAGGAAGGATGTCAGTCCCCAGATATACACAGAAACTCCCCACCAGCACTATGGAAAAAATGTTGTATAAATACTCAGATAACCAGACCAGACAGCTCCCCAGAACATTAGGCCAGCCCCACTGCTCCCTCAAAGCAGTCCAAATTACCTCTTCTTCAAATAACTTGTCTTTCTGCCGCAGAATCTTATCGTAGAGGTTTCCTCCTGTAATTGTAAGTGAGAAAGTCAGAGAGGTTCATCTTAGTTAATGGCACCAGTTACTCTGCTCGGGTACTGCTGGGAATACTCAAATCCCCTAAGAGATCTGGTGAATCACTACAGCTCTCCCTCAGCACTTCTCACTTAAACTGGTCAGGCACTCAAAAAATTTAGTTCTTCTTCCATCTAAGAACTTTACTGGCATATCTAAGTTTAAGCAGAGATGACTCTTTTTTAACACCACCATTTAATACTCTCTGAAAAGTGAATCAGTAAGATAAGCCAGTAGTCTCTACTTTTTTAGCTTAAGAGCTTCTTGGGTTATGTAAACATTTATAACTTGCACACCAAATCACGTGAGATTGTCCTGCTCAGCATTATATTTAAATAAATAACACATTAAAAAAAAAAGAAAAAGAAAGCAATTTTAAGTTCAGAGTAGTCCCTGAAAGCATAAATTACTGCCTTTCCCCACTTACTGCCCAGCTCTGACCTGCCTCTCTCCTTTGTCTGCCCTGCCAAATACATTGATGCAGAATTCACAAAGTGTTGACAACAGCAGCACCACCAACAGAAGCCTGAAATCAACAGACTCTTCAGGGTACCTCACAATTTCAAGACGGCAGACTGAAAACCACGGAGAGCTAAAAGAAATGATGCTGAGGGCTCCAGGCAGTGAGACTCCCTGTCAAATTAGCATCCTACCAGTAAACCCCAAACCTCTGATCACATCCTGTTGCTATTTCATTTCCCAATTATCATATATTATGTCCTAATAGTAACAGAACACCAGGCTCTTCCCCATTCCCACAGGCATGGTCCAAGACATCTTTCTGCTGTATGATTTCCACGGGCCTGTCAACTTGTAGATGTCCAAAGCAGGTCACAATGGCTCCCCTTTGCCTCTTTGAGGGACTTATTTCAGGATTCCATGTTAGGAAGACTTTTCTGATATTCTGATTAAGATTCCCTTCACTTAATTTCTTCTCATTCAGCCTTGCTACAATCTCTCAACATTTCTTTTTTCTGCCTTACGTTCGCATTTGCAAATTATCCACAAATCGCTCTTCACATTCACAATTTAACCAAAGTATTCACTTCTGCCTCTTCTTATGAACTTCTTTCCTAGCGATTCAGACTATGCAGGCTTTTAGTGAATTCTGTTCCTTGTCTCTGATCTTTTGCCATCTTTTTTGCAGCATTTCTGAACCAAAGAGCAGCATGACAGGTATTACATAGCCAAAACCCTACACAAGGAGACAAATTAGCTCTTGACTCAGATAACCCAATACCTCTATACACACATACTGAAAAGAAAAACAAATTACTTTCTTCTTTGTTTCATCTAATCACACCTAACCTTCTAACACTCTAGTCTCTCTTCAACAAATGTATTTTATAGACTATTTCTTCCTAAATCTATTTCAGATGTATTCATGGATGTTATCCCATGATAAACCCAAGTCTTACGGTACCATGATACACGTACACAACTATAGGCAGATAAATCAATAACTTGGCTTCCTCCCCTGTAAAATGGGGACAATATTTACTCAAATTTGAAAGTCTTTCCTAGATCTCCAGAAGAGACGTGACAATGAAACAGTAAAAACTTTGGATTCTGAGCAGTGTCTGACAGCAACTACTCTAGCCTTACTTTAAAAATTACTGACAAATTATCTTGGACTTGTACACTGTAAAAAAAGCCACAGAAACAACTATTAACAAATTGGCAAAACCAATATCCATAAGCCTAAGTGAGATTCCCTCTTTCTCATGTCCCTACTTCTGTGCCACTCAGACATATTCAGGCAACACAGGCTATATACTCATCTCTTGGTTATTGTCCCAAAGTAAAACAAACAGTTTAGAGACGTTAACAAACATGCACAGACATCAGTGCTATGCAGCCCTCCCTCTATGCCCTCCAATGAATTTGTAACGGCCCCAAGCATGCAGTCTTCTCCAGGCAGCTAAATAACTCACACAGAGTACTCCTAAAATAAATAGTGCATCAAAGAGCTAACATTCCCTTACTCTTGCACTGGACTCCACCCTGCAGAAGAACAGAAAGCAGAGAAGCAAAACCAGCTTTGGCCAACACGCCAACCAGGTGTTTGACACCCTTCAAAAACACTTTCCAGAAATCTGTTGTCCTCCCCAACCTGTCCCAGTGAAAGCAATCTGTCTAAGATGATAACATCATGATAGCCTTTTCAACCAGAAGTTTCTGCTGATGAGCCAAGGCTTAACGTAACCCCCAAACACACACAGGATACTTAGCTGGGGAGCTGTCCCACTCATTCAGATAGGAACCGTATTGCAGTTCTAGGTAGGTATCCCGTTCCAGCAGTATTAGCTGTGTATGACCTCCTCTTCCAGCTGCCTATGAGCAGCTGCAACTCAGACCCTCATATCAAATCCTTCTACCTCTCCGTCCCAGCTCGGACTGTTTCCCCTGCAAACTCCAAACAATACCATCTGATCTACTCTTAGATGGAATTTTAAAGTTTTCTCCACCACCAGAAGGAACAGATTTCTTTTTTTTAAATAGTAAACGTACAAGCTGATAGCACAAGGCAGAAGAAAGTCCTGACTGCAGTATGCCAGTAGATTTTTAAGCTTTGATTTATAATTGCCAAATGGATGGGTCTATTTAAGTGATGCTACTGAAAAACAGCCCCACTCTGTACTGCCAGAGAGGCCCAAATATCCTCATGGTCTCTTCCCACTGTCCTCCTAAAAGAACACAGCAAGGAGCATTAGAAGTGTACATTACCAATATCCCACTTCTTCTACTGCACCAGCTACTCAGAAGACTTGAGAAATCATCTACTGCCTGAACTGCCTGCACTAACTACTGGGCTTCTTTCTTTGGCACCTGAGACACAAATCAATCAGAAGGGTTCTGAATCTCTTCTTCAGGAACTATGCAGAATTCACCTCCACTCCTCCGCTCCCCAGAGGACACCCCAGGAATACGCCCTGCAGGTTCTGCAGGAGGGTGACTCAGCAACGTGTCAGCTGCCTGTTTGTAAGTGGGAGCAGGGATCTCACCATTACAGTACTCCAGCTCAATCAGCAGCGTGGTGTTATCCATGAAGTGATTGTAGTACGCGATGATGTTCTCATGCTGCAACAGGGCAAGGATAACAATTTCGTTCAAAGCATCACGACGCTCCTTTTCTGACAGCCGGGTCAGGTCCACCTCCTTCCACACTACAAGTGAGTCGTCCTTAAACACAAAAACATCTTTTAATTGCAAACACACTACTATGAAGAGTACAGTATGTGCCTTTATAGCAGGAAATTAAAATTTCAGGAAAAGGAAAAAGACTTTCCTGCCTCTTACAGATTTCAGACAAAGATTCTTCACAACAATAAGTTTTGAGGTTTTCTGTTTGTCACTAGGAATAGCGATGGCCTGAAGCCATCTTTCTAGCTGACCAGCACTTGCTTTGAAAAAAACCAAACCACCAAAAAAACGAACTACAAGGCTTCCAGGTAAAGACTAAACATACTCCGGTTCAATAAAGGGATAACAGTGTATCTCCCATAACTGTGGGACATTGGACAAGACCATAAGCCATTACAAATATGGAGGTATGCCTAGAGACAAAAAAAAAAAAAAAAAATCAACGAAACGAGGACAAATTTAGTTTGCCCTTGTCAGGCCCACCCACGTTGTCAGACAGGCTACAAGCGATCTGTTAAGTGAACTGAAGTGTTCATTTACAACTCTTTGAGCCGTCATGCCTCAGGGTGGCCCTCCCCCAGAGAAAATCTGAAGAACTTCCCTTAGGATCCAATCAAGCACTCTGACAGTTGTGCGTTAAAAAAGATTGAACTGGATGGGATTAAACGATTTGGGAGCAACGGGAGGACTGGCTTTTCTGCCAGTCTCCCCTGATTATGCTGATCACGCGAGAGAGTTACCTGTATGAGATGCCCCCATGTCCTCTGTGACTGGAATAGAACATAGAAAAATGAGGAATCTATTAGCGTCAGAAGAGTCTCTACATCTCCCTAAGAGACTTCAGGGGACCAGAGACTGGCGGCGCCCAAACCTGCCGAAACCCAAAGGCTGCGCCCCTCGACACCCAGGGCCGAACTCGTCACTTTTCAGACGGGCTCTTCCCGGAGCGGCGCCAGGGGCTGTCAGTCAGTCAGTCACCCGGGGGGCTGTGTCAGTCACCCCGGGGGGCGAGCCCTGCTGCGGCTCTTCGGGCGCCGGGGCCTCCGAGCACCCAGCCTCCGGAAACCGCCCCGCTCGCCCCGAGAGCGGCCCTCGGCCCGCCCCAGAGCAGCCCCGAGGGCCCCCTTCCTCGGAGAAGGAGGAGGAGAGGGGCCCCTCTCCCGGCCCGCCCCGCCGCCAAGGCAGCCTACCTCGGTGCGGCGGTAGAGGGTGGCCTCGCCGAAGGCTCCGCGGCCCAGGGTGCGGATGGGGATGTAGTGCAGCTCCTCCTGCTCGCCGGGCAAGCTGCCGCCGCCGCGGGAGCCGCCCCTGCCCGAGGACTCGCTGCCGAAGTCGGAGCTGATGGAGTCGCAGTGCCGCTCGTACTCGCCCAGCGACATGGCGGCGGCGCGGCCCCGCTGCGGCCCGGCTCTCCCTCAGCGAGGCCCCGCGAGCCCGACGGGCTCCATGTTGGTTCCCGCCGACGACCCGGAACCGCTTCCTCCTGCCGCCGCCGCCGCGACGACCTCCGCGCTCCCGCCCCCCGCCGGGGCCGGGGCCCGCGCCGCCGTCTCGGCTTCGGCCTCGGCCTGGACCTGGACCTGGACCCGGCCCCGCCGCCGCCCCAAAACCGGGTCCAAAGCGCATTAAACCCAGCGCTTTCGGCAAGGCAGCGCTCGGGATGAAGCGCCGCCTGCCGAAGCCGTCTCCCGCCCCTCCGCCTCCGAGCCGTCGGCCGATAAAACCTGTGTGAAGCAGACGTTGCCTCGGCGCTTGGCGGAGACGTTACTGCACTGCCCGAGGAGTCAGGAGTTCAAGGTTATTTTCCTAAAAAGCTTTCCGGTTATGTTTTGGTAATAAAAATCTGTCCGGAGGAGCCGATTTCTGTCAAAAAAAGTCATTACTCTTTCTTATGCCGCAGATGTTAACTTTTTCTCAACCGCGCTACACGTAATACACGTTATCGCAGCAGAACGGTTGGTGCGACAAGCACCACGACCGTATCCCAAGCTCGAAGACCTGCTGGAAAGACCAGGCCTCTCCGGTGGATACACACTTCACACCAATAAAAGGTATCCTTACCGCGCCACTCACAGTTCATGACATTTCTCTAACAAGGATGAAATAAATGGAAAGCTTCATAAATAATATTTAGGTCTGGAGCTGCAGTTGACTTCTCTGTCATAAGAAAGCATTAGCAACCTTCATCTTAGGTAAGCGATCTATTTTCTTCATAGGTAATGCACACCATCATCATTTCAGTAATTTGTTTTCAAAGTTCAGTAGTCACCACCACAGATGGGAAAGCAGAGTTGAACTACGGGGGAACGTTCACTTCAGGACAGGTGAACCTACACTCACAAGAGTCATCAGGAGCTGAAGCACAAATCCCTAAAACCAGGTGTGACAAAGCCTGGTTAGCTCTTACCCCACTACCTTGGGAAAATGCTTTCTGGCTCAGAGCTTGAAACAACAAGCAGGGCTCCTTGCAATGTGGTGAGGGTTAAAGAGCTGTTCAGCATTATATGGATCTATTTTAAAAGTAACTTATCCATCAGAGTTTACTTGCTGTCCATCATAACCATTTCCATACAAAGATGTTGTGCTTCCCAGCAGCAAAGACAGCACGTCAGTTTTAGAATAAAGGTGCTTGCAGGAACACATGAAAAAGCTTAGACGTGTTTTGCTAAGGATCATTCACTCCCTCCACTGCAAGGGGAGTACCTCGCAAAATGTCATCTGGCAAACAATAATAATTAAAAAACCCCCAAACAACTAGATGGCAAAATCTCACAGAAGTGGGATTAAGGAATCTGGAACAGTTGTAGAAAACCAGAAGACTAAGCGAAAAAATCAATCTTCATTTTTCCAATCTGAAAAGTAGAGTTATCTTGCCCATTATTATCTACAGTATCATACAAATTCTTCCATAAAACAATCACAGTAGTGGCTACAATCAGGTTTAGCCATCCCACAGCATTGCCTTTACTACGCTTTAAAAATCAGGGCAGCAATTCTCACAGCAAAATGCTCCTAAGGGAAGTAACAGCTGCTGCCTACTCAGGTTTAATGGAATGTGACTGAAGAACATACACCTGACTTTATACTGAATTTTTTATTAAAGCATTTAAAGAAATCACACCACCTAGAGGCAATGTGCCATTCTGCCTCTTGCAAAATCGTTACCAAATGATGAATTTGGGTAAGGGTAGGAACACTGTCATTTAAACCAAATCATAGAAAGTATCTGCCTTAGTTCAAAGACCTCATTCATGGTTTTCAGAGTCAAGACAGTACATTGATTATGTTACTAACACAAGGAAAGAGCAGCCCACACTGAGAAGGAAGAAATGACAACCCATCTACACGGTTAATTATAATTAAGACGACAACACCATGAGACTTCAGTTACATATGTATAGCAAAGATCTTACACCTGGGGGAAGATTATCCAAACAAAATATATTCAGGGGGAAATAAAGACCGAGCAGCTGGTATGGGTGAGAACACCCCAGAGGGTAAAGCTCTGCAGCAGATCAGACCAGAGCTGCAATGAGATATAGGTGGAAAACACAAGCATGCCCCCCCCCGCCTGCCTCAGCTGTGTAGCAGCTGTAGGAACAGCATCCCCTATATAACCAAGAAAATCCAAGTTTCTCTCATTACAATTCCAACAGAACCTCCTGGTGCACCTTATGCAAAGATCACATAATGCAACAGATTTAAAAGCTCAGGGAAAAGGTACCTCAGGAATATCAGCTATGAAATTAAGTGACACAAAACTGCACAAGCAAGACAGAGCAACGCAAGCATGGTTCTGTCATTGCCTTTTTTGAGTAACGTACCCCCAAAGGAAGTTAATCAACATGTAAATTTTATTGTAAAAACTGAAATAAAACAAGTCGGATGGGTCCTTCAGGACACAGCAGCTTTCTCCAAACATGAGCTAAACAAATGATCCTTCTAGCAAAGATCACTGGGATGGACACCTGGAGACCACAGGTCCTCTGGCAGGCTGTGTCAGCAAGCTGGAGGTGCAGAAGCTAATGCATTGCATTTAAGGTGATAAACCACTTGGGCCTCCGGCAACAGAAGGAGCAATCAGGCATCCATTACCACCATTTTGCAGAAAGTTTAAGTCACTTCAGCTGCAGCTGAAACAGAGCAACTCCCAACTCCTGCCAGAGCAACAGACTTCCAGTGCAAAGCAAAAGAGGCTTCCTACAAACTGCTAAGCAAATACAAGTATTTTAGTGCTGCAGCAAAAACTTGGGCTCGCCTGCTTCAGGTTTACAAAAAGGTCCAAGAAACACCAACAGGCAGTTTTTCTAAATCTTCTGCTCCTTCCACCTTTCTCAGAGAAAGGCAGGCCTGCCAGAGCCACCACACCACCACCACCAGCGGTGATCTGGGGGAGGAACAACAGAATAAGCACAAACCTGACAAATTTTTCAGGTGGAGAAGGGGCAGCAGACAAAACTACCAACCCTGCAGCCACCACACCCAACTTTTTTTCTCCTGTGAAAGACATATCCATTTCAGATTTGTACTCTCTCCTTCCCAACAAGCCACCTTGAACGTATGGGAAGTTCACTTCCCAGAGACTTTCTTCACTAAGGGCAAGGCCATCTCAGGCATCTGAAAGACAAGTGCAGCACAGGGAGACAACTAAAAATATGAGAGACAGAAATACATCACAGGAACTGGCAGGGGTGAAGAGAGGCCATGCTACTTTCCCAAACCTCTGCCATAAGATCCTGTGAAACATACAGGCAGGAATCCCCCAATGATCTCGCCAACCAGTTGCCAAACTAGTTTTGAGTTGAAAGTCCCTGACCTGCCAGTTAGGAGACAACACAGGTGTTGTACACTTGGGTTATTTCTCACACACCTGAGCAGCTTGTAAGAAACGAGCAAACGAGCGTGTAAAAAGCTCATCCCCTTATGCGTGCACGCACACAGCAGCTGCAACGGGCACTTTGTACAAGGTGCAGCCTACGTTGGCATAGCAGGAGGGGGAATACGTGAAGATATACCTTACTTAGGAACACTCACGCGCTGTGTTAAGTAGTGTGATAATTAAATCGTTAGTCACATTGACAAGTGGGTGGAAGAGGCTGGAAATGTCTGATGCAGTTTGCTACAGGCAATTATAGATTTACCAGTGATGTATCTGTCACACACAAAGATGGGCTCAGACCCAAGTATCTGCAACAGCTCAACTTTAGCCCATTTCCCAGAAGTAAAATGGAATGAAGACACCAGCTCTGCATCTGCAGTACTCTGAAACAGCCCAGACCCACCGCCAACCTACCGCATAAGAACAGCTGTACAATTTCACATACTCAAATATTCATCTGGGCAAGGACTTGCTGAGGCTAATCCTTATCCAAAGATCTGGGAATTTCCCTTCTTGAAATTCTCCCTGATAATTCTAACTAGTTATGTAGCACTTACGTGCCCTCAGTCCTGTTATGAGACGTATCTCACTTGGCTACCGCATGACAAAAGGCTAGCGGGCTCAGCAGAAGAGATCTGACAGCAGTTCAGTAAATACCTAACCACTCTCTTCAGTAAGCATCTGCCACTTGCATAGGACTAACTCATCTTTGCAACAATTCAATTTTTCCTTTAAAGCACAAAACTGAAAATATTTCCATTTGTCTTCATGAACTAAATTTTACATGGGAACCCACAGTGAAAAACTGGATCTTGTACTCTAGAGCACCAGCCCTGTTTCACTATCAGCCTCAAAATTCCTCCATGTAGAGGGATATAACTGGGCGGGGGAGGGAGGAAGGCAACAAATGGTAACCTATATTAGAGACACCCCGCTTGCTGTGCTGCTCCCACTCTGCAGGGAAGCCTGTGCAAGCCAGTACCTTTCCTTAGTCTGGAATTCTCAAATTCTTTAGAAATTAACTGTTGCTAGAGAAACCCAAAGGCTTGCAGGGAGTCTGTGTACTTGCTGCTTCCTGCGACAGGTCAGCTTGCAGGAAACAGCAGTTGGTAGGAACATGCACAAAGAGGACAAGACTCACACAGACAACTGAGGTGGGTTGTTCTTCCCCAAAGAAATTTTATTTGAGAAAGTTGACAAAAATCCCCCAACCAGTCATTACAGGTAAATCCACATCAGTCCCCCACACCTGCTCCCCAGTAATCGTACCAGTACAGTGAAAATCAAAATCCAACACCAGAACGATGACAGTGTAACAGTCACCTGGGGAACTTAAGGTCTTGCCACCATTTTTAAGATAAAGGTATCTTTGTACTCAGATAAGGACGGGGAGAGGATATCAAAACAGACAAGACTGGAAAGGCCCCTTTCTTGTACTGTTTTTTCGAGTTATATAAAAACAAAAGCAAAACCTTAACAGATCTACAGGCTTCAAACTGTAGGACCTAAAACTACCTTCAAATGACTTCTGTAATTCAGTCCTGTGGCATCACTGCTGTTCCACACTGTAACAGCTTTCAGAAACGTACAAGGATAAAATGGATGCAAGGGCAGAGGAGTGGACTTGGGTTCTTAATATGGCTTTATCAAAAAAGAAACAAATTAAAAGCAATCTAAGCACTTGCCAGTGGAACTAACAACGCTGGGAACTTGGCAATGGCAAAGGAGAGGCAAAGTACTAATATATTTAGATGACAGGAGGTCATCTTTTCATCCTCTTTCCCATTGCCTCACCCTGGACAACCATTTCCTTCCCAGAAATAGATCAGATTCAGGCCAGAAATTATAAAACCGTGCTTTTTTCAAAATGGTAGCCCAGGCCCAGGGCCATGACAACCTCTTCCCTAGGCAGAAGTGTCTAGGCACATGACACCAGAATGCTGCGCTGCTGAACCATTTGCTCTGAAGGAATGCAGAGAAGGTGAAAGAATTTTAATCACTGCGTAAAAACTGCAGCAGGTAAGTCCAGGAAGTTAGCCTGCCCATTTTTTTTCCCAGCCTGGCTTATTTAACATCATGCCATCTGGACAGCTGAGAAATGACGAGAAGCTGCTTGCTCTCTCTGTAGTACTGCATAGCAGAATAACAATTCTGTTGAGGGCACAGTTCAGACTCCCCCCAGACATAGAATTAGCCTATTCCTACCCTGTACTGTTTTTTTGAGTTCATCCATATCCTTCCAACCACTCCTCTGCCAACCTGCAAAGCACCCGTTGCACCCTCAGACCTCAAAGCACGGCACAGGCCCTCATGTTTCACATGAGCAGCAGCCCACCTTGCTTTAAGGTCTCGGAAAAATGAGATTCAGCCAGCTGCCTGCTGGATAAACACTACACTGTTAGATGAAAAAAGTCTCCTGCTCAACATAAGACCAAGTTTCCTAGCATAACCTGCTCCTATTTGCTCTGTGACTGTATCTGACTGAGGGCTCCTGTCTGCACAAAAGGCCATCCCTGACCAAGGCTTTCAGGAAAACTGCTGCATCATTTCAGAACAAGGGAGGCAAATCCGAGACAAACACATGGAGCAAGGGCGGGACAAGGAGCAAGGCTGGACAGCTTATTTGAGCAAAGCAGGCTTCTCCTTTCCAAGCTCAAACACGTCCTCAAGCCCTCCTTCCAAGGCTCCCCTTCCTCCAGGCTAAACCACCATATGCTCAAGTGCCCTGACCTGTCAGCACAAAGACACCAGCTCCCACAGGGAGAAACACAGTGGTCCACGACAGGGACCAAACCTTGGACCTCCCTCTATCCTCAGGCCCTGCTGGAATGATGAATCCTATTGCTTTACACTCACCTCTGTTTGCACGAGGCTTAGATCCCAGCTGGTCAGAACAGGGAATCCCCCGCTCTGCCCCAGTGCTAGCTGCATGGCACCTAAAGAGCTCAGCAGGGTCAAGTGGCTCAGAGTAACACTACAGTCACAGACAGATGGGAGACATCATCAAGCCAAGATTATAAAAGGAGAACGGACAGCGCAAAAACTTGCTGCAGCTGTCATGGAAACATCTTTTTTTATTTAATCACTGCCCCAGGAATCCCCAAACCCATCACAACCTCCCCCACCCTCAACATCCAACAGGATTTCACAAGTCCCCCATTGCCTTCAATGTTTAGGCTCCCCTCCCCCTTTAGGGTCCAAGTTCCTGCAGAAAGGCTTCAGTCAGTGGGTATCATCTGTGAGATGGCTCCAGGGGGCCATGGCTGAGTCCCAGCGGTGTCCAGCTGGGTCTGAGAGGAGGGGGAGGAGGACTTGCTCCTTTACTCAATCAGTTTCTTGGCCTTGAAGAAGCGACGCAGGTAGAAAACCTGCCAGGTGGCCAGTCCGATGAGACAACACATGGAGAAAATGCTGAAGTACAGAACCCGGGTGTTTGTCGACTCTGAAACAGACAACAAACCATTGCACGGGAGTCTGACATCACAGGATGTGCCTCAAGAGGGCAAAGTTCCCAGGATTTTCTCTCCCCACCCCTGCAAAACTTCAAAGGTGAGATATCATCCAGGAGGAAGGCAAGGGCACAGAAGCACCAACAGTACTTGAGAATAAAAGCAAAGGGAACAATGTGAAGGATAATGAGAGGGAACAAGGCAAAACTGTGGTTAACGGGCAACAATAAATGGTACAGAGTAATTCACGTTAGGAATGGAGACAGAAAGAAATTATTTCTAGAGCTGGGACATGCAAGACCCAGTGACTGCTTCAGACGGAGAGAAATATCAGCAGGTTTCCCTCACTAAGAACAGAACAGGCAGAGACCACTATCATCACTTGATCTCCAAATGCTGTCCTAGTAAAACATTCAGCAGAAGTAAGGGGTCTTAGAGCTCCATCCCTCTGAAGGAGCACAGAGTTTCTTACCGTTCGTATCCCTCATCTCCTCTTCTCGTTTCTTCATGTAGGCAAAGTCATTAACAATGGACTCTGAAAGATCTTCCAGGCGCCTCAATTCTACTTCCAGAGGCTTCAACTTCTCCACTTTCGCGATCTAGAAAACAGAGGGAGTCAGGCAATCACTGAGCCAAAACCAAAAGTTCCCACATGGCTTTTTACTGCCAGTTTGAACCACTCCTCCTCACATACTACAGATCTGGGGCATCCTTCCCCTAGGGAAACACCTCTACAAGCCAGAAACTACCATTGCATAAAACACTAACACTTCTCCCACCTGTTCGCTGAAACACACTTTCCTACTACCCCTCCTACACAACAGAGGAGCACAGTATGCATACAAGCACATTTCTTCCTTATTCGGCCTAATGTTAGCTTATTCACAGTTGGCTTCTGAGGAGTGGGTAGAAGAGCTTACCACATGACTAAGCCTCCAGTGAATAGAAGTCACAGACTGAGGTACAGGTGACTAACTTACATACGCATACGATATTGTTCTATAGGCACACAGGATATTAGCAGCAAGACTCACTTTGCTAACTGTTGCCACACACCCCAGAAAGCCCGAGCAGCCTGCTTCCCAGTAGTAGTGGTTTGATTACACCCACAAGAGCTCAGGGCTTTTATCCCTTAGACCGATAACCTCAAGGGCAGCATATGCTCTTGGTAGGGATCATGCAACTACAAAGTGCTTCATCTGCCTCACGCCACCAGGTGACGCTGCTGGAATACTTATGGGCTGCTTCTGAGCCAGTTTGAAAGAAAAAGCGCACTTCCCTCATAATAGCAGGGTTTATAGGACATCATTTTTGTGCAGAACATGCAGCCTACAGTCCTACAAGTCATAGGCTTGCATCCAAAAAGAAAAATCCACAGGACATTCAATTAGAAAGCACAGTCCACAACAACAACTATTTAAAGTTGAATGTGTAAACACATGTCCCTGCCCCAGTCCTGGCTGCAACCTGACTAAATCTGTAACACAAGGACATTACTCAAAGGAAGCTAACTGCAATTCCTGCCACTGCTCCAGTGTAGGGTTTGCGTAACTCTGGTTCTGGCGTAGAATCTGTCACTATTACCAACAACTGACAGGCCTCCGCCATGAAGACCAGACGCTGAGTAATGCAGCGGAAGAAAGATGCGCTACAGAAAACTACAGAAAACACATGGAGCACCTGCAGCTCACCACCGGTCTCACTATCACACAGGATTACTTAGACATAAGCCACAGGATGACACCCCTCAGTGGTCCAGGTGCCAACAGGCAAGCAGGCAACAGAGTGCCCAGGGTACAGGCAAACCTGAAACACTGCTTCCAGAGGCAGCTGCCTGGGCATCAGAGTCCATCTGAAGAGATGCTCGTGACCAGGCCAGTGCTAGCTAATCAGCCATTTCACTGAAGTGTCTTCACATGACATGCGTATCCTGGCAAGCTGCAGGCCATCAAGCAGTCATCTGAGGATTTTTATGCTGAGGCGAGCTGTGTATTACAGCTCTGCCAGCACAGCAGTGTCAATTTGGAGTGCGTTTGTGAGAAGGGGTAGGAAACGGGAGGTTAAAACCCTCCTGCTTTCTAGCCAATGGGTTGTACTGACAAAACCCTGTAGCCTGGACATGTACGTGCCAGCAGAGCTTTGCTGAAAAACTGGCACCAGTGGATGTGTGACTATGGCCCAGGCTCTGCTGACACAGCTAGAGCAGCAGGTCTATAACACACACACAAGGTCTTGGTCAGCTCTACTGACAAGCTAGCCCTGTGTTGACTAGCTTCATGATCTTCCTGGAGGGCACTTTTCCTCATTCACAGAAGGCTACAAAGGTTCCACTGGGAAAAAAAAAAATCAAGGTTTGTCTGCTCCATCCTGCGTCCCTTCAGTTGGTCTTAATAGGTGTAGCTAGAAACATCTGATAGCTATTTTTAGCACTGCATATACGCCGCGACACACATCCTGGAACCTCTTCCATCCCTAGTGAAGCCAATATGCACAGCTGCTCCAAGGGATTTTGTAAAAAGCCCACCAAGCATCTATGATGGTGGAATGCCATCATCCTAGAAGGAACATCTCCACTGAACGTCTCAGGGGCTACTAAAAGATTTGTCAAACCCTAACTCTCTTCCTCGCATAGAAAGAGACGCGCTATAGCCAAGAATTGACAAGGATTAGCTGATCTGGAAAGGAACCTAGATCACCAAGCCTTCCTGGTTCCCTCTGAAAAGTCTTCTTGCTTTTTGCTACCTTCGTTTCTACTTATTGAATGGAGAAAGTTATTCCTCCCTACCCCAGAAAACTAAGGTATGACATTGCCATGCAGTTAGGTTTTCTAACCCAGCTCTCTCTCCCAGTTGATTTGCTCCAAGAATGTCTGGATCTATGAAAGCTTGTGAGGTCAGACTTGGACGTCACCCCTCCTCTCACTCCATATATCCATGCACAAGCAGGACAGTATCAGCCACCATTGTTCAACTCCCTGCATCAAGTCTCCTTGCAGCAATTCAACAAGAACTGGGGGAGAATACAGGTCACTGGTACCTTATAGCAGATGAACATCACAAGCAAAAGGCTCAAAAAGGCAGCAATTCCAGGAGAGAAACCTGAGCAACAGTCCTCCCCTCTGAGGCCTTACAGCAACCTGTCAAGTCAAAACCCACAAATAGTACAGCAACCTGGGGAGAGAGAGGATAAAAAAAGAAAACACACTGCAAAGCAGTATGGCTAAACATCCGTAGCAGCTGTACAAACAGTAAACCAGTTTGAGTCCCTTGCAGACACGCTGCTCAACAAGGCTCAACACAGTCTGCCACTCAGAGGTCCTCACAAGTCAAGGATGCTTGCCAGTGCTGCCACGATCCGCATTTGGTATCAGGTGGGACTGCAAGTCTAAATTGTTCTTTTCCCGGGTTTGTCCGTGAACCTTTTCCATCAATCTGACTATGCTGACAAGCATAATGGATACTTACTTTTATTCCAAGACAGTTGTATCAGTACAACCAGTGGGTATATAGATATACAGGCACAGGAGAACCTTTCTGCATAGGAACAATGTTTCTAGGTAGCACTACAGTGATGTAATTCAGAGTATACTGCGGGGTTGTATTTAAAGAGATTCTGTAAATGTAATCACCATAATCCTCCCAGTTACGCTCTCAGGGGTCAACCTGTAAGATTTCAACATCTTGTAATCCTTCAGTAGCTGGTTGCCAGACAGCTGGCCCAACGATTGCTCTGCTCTTCCCTGACCCCAAGCACTTTTTTTATTCTCCATGTAGGTTGTGCTCTAGACTGACTTAAACAATAATTGCTCTGCTCTCCCCTGATCCCAAGCACTTTCTTACTCTCTACATAGGATGTGCTCTAGACTGACTTAAGCCACGCAGGACCAGCTAGCCCAAAGCTCAGAAGGATATAAAAACTCCAGCATGCCCATCTCAGAAATTTGTTAGTCTTCTAACTGGCACCATACACAGGCTCCTCTGCTACATACTCTCCTCCTTAAGGCATCTCCTACACTGTTGTGCGCAGTGGACACAGAAATAATTTGCAGGAATCTTTCTCCCATAACACCTCTCATTTTCTCAGGCACAGGCTCTGTGCTGGGGGCTAGCTGACCCCAAATTCTAGGGAGCCAAAAGCATAGTAGCAGCCATCAAAATTCAGCATCCAAACCAGCCAGGACCATCCCAGCCACAAAGCAACTGCTAATCCACACAGCTGGCTCTTGGGTCTAAGAAAGCAATGTCCTCCTAAGATAGAAATGTTTAGGCTTTATGCCTATTTGCAAAGTCACACCTTCAAACCAAATACCCATTTCACACCAGCTACTACTCTGCCAAACACCTTTATATCAATACACTGCCAATTCTTAGAAATGTACAAGTGACACTTCAGGGCTGTTGAGCCAGTATATCTTACAGTCAGGAACAGTAACAACACAACTTGACCTCTAGGAAGATCTGATATTAACCTAAAACGCCCTCCGCTGCTGGGGCTGGGGAAACTTCACATCTCAGTCTCTTGTTGCCTCTAATGCCTATGCCCAGAAGCTGGGTCACGCTATCCTAGCAAAGAGATTCACACATTAGGCTCCAGTTCCCAGAGTACTGAATTCATTTTAGTTAATGTTTGTCTTTTTTTTTTTTTTTTCTCCCCTAACACACAAAGCTTCACTGGAATTGTAGGTTGCATGCAGGCTTTCATCACCGCTGGGAAAACAGCTTCCCGTCATGAGTCCCAGATCTACAAATGGCATCACGTGAGTGCTGGGAAAGGGGAGCCTGCAGTGCAGGCAGCCAGGGGACATACCTCCTCGTAGTTCTTTGCTTCAACTCCATGCTTCATATCCAGAGTCACGAGCTGGTCCGGCATCCTCCCTGTTCCTGGAAGCATCATGAAAGGATTCATTGTGCGAAACATTCAGCCTGCCAGGAAATCACCAGCTCTCCCCACCACTAAGGAAGAACTCACAACATCCCTCCCCTCCCTCCATGTCTGCAGCTAACTGCGGAGGCAGCACAGTCCAGCCTAAAAATACAGAGACTTCACAATAAATCCTGGCTGAAGGAGAACCTCACAAAGATAATGAGAACAAGCTGTAACTAAAAGTGCTAAGTGTGTGTAGGATGCAAATCACTGTAAAAACTGCAGAGGATTAGAAGATGAATACCAGCTGCTATGAGACAGCCTGGCGAAAGAAAAGTCACCAGAGGGACAAATATTCAACTGGGAAGCCCACGTTCCTCCTAGCAGGAAGTGCATCGGCAACTTGTCAAGGTTACTGGGATTGTAAATTATTTTACATTCAAAGGAGCATAAGGTAAACTGCTTAACTGAAGAATATGGCATACAGGAACCACTGACCCTCACATGCTGCAGTATCTGCAGAAATGAAGGCAACACCTTTACCAACATATCTTTTCAGGGAAAGAACAGCTCAGATATCAGAGACCCACACTGCTAATGCAAATCCCAAGATGGCAGGAGGCTTCTGAAGCCAGGAAAACACCACTTCAGAGAACTGCAAGCTGGAGCTGCACAAACAGTGAGTAGGATAAGGCTGCAGTCAACAGCACAGTAGGTATCTTTTAAGGCTGTAGCCCCTGGGCCAGGGACACCTATGGCTAATAGCTACTTTTAACTGCTACAAACTGTCACATCTGAAAACATTCACAGGAGGGAATAAAAAAATAGAACAGGCATATAAGATACCCTAAAGAATGCAGCACATCAGCTGACCTGAGTATCATATTCCAGTATACCACCCACCAAGGAAATGTCTGTACATAACACATTCCCAAATCACAGCACTTTGGGATTTATTTTTTTTACAGTTGTCCTCAGCTGGCTGCCAGCAAAACACAAGGTCTAAATTCACTCAGATTATGAATTTCAGAGTCTTTATCCAGGAGCTCGTCCAATACTCACACTTTGCCTTAGGAGGCTGCCAGGTGGACATTCCCTCAGTCCACAGGCAAATTCAATGTGCAGGTTACATTGGGTCACTCCAGTCAGAGCTAGGAAGATACTCCAGGTCTTCAGTACAACATCCCCAAGTTTTCTCTCTACCCACTGAACAGCTTTTCAACACCAGAGTAGAATCACCTCCACCTTCTACTGCTAGCAGAACACGGAATAACCTACTGACAAGATGGTCCATATCAATTACAAACTGTTTCTTAAATTTCCAGAGGGATACAGGAGCTCAAAATTCAAACCCAGCTATGTAAGAGCCCAATGGATAAATTAGGATTATGATGGAATTTTTTGGTTTTCTTATAAAAGACCGGTTACTGTAAAACTCAAATCCCAGCACTGTTCTTTAACAGACAGGCTGTATACAACCACCCAGCGCTCCTTTCTCCAACCACAAGTTTTGACCACTTATGCCACACATATACGAGCATGCCTGGAGACTGGCAGGTAAGACAGCCAACAGTAGCTGCAGAAGAAAATTCAAAGCACACAGTTCAGCAAGAGGTTTTTTTAATGTTGTTTAAATTACAGCAACTTGGGTGGAGAGCTGGAGCTTCCAGGAAGAGATGAGAAAGATGAAAAGGCCAGTGAACAGGAGAACAGAACTGGAAGGATTAATTTGTCAGGCTGGAAGGGAGAGCTGCCAAGAAGCAGTAAGAAAGTAGAGAACTTAGAGCTGCTGCGTGCAAAGGGATGGAAAGCAGACATTCTGCAAGAGGTTAACACTGTCAGGGACTGGCCTGGAAAAACTCAAGCTGTTTGTCTACAAGTTTACTGAGCCCAAGGCACTAGGCAGCTCCCTTCACGCTCATCAGATCTTCAGTAACTCCCTGCTCCTCCTGCAGCCACAGCTCACCAGAGCAGACGGGGTCAGCAGCAAAGAGAAAAACAGTTAAGTCCCAGAGATCTTGAACTAAACTGATACCTACATCCCCCAGGAGGTCTTCAAGAGGTCATCTCACATGAGCACAGAACTGTTTCCTGGGAGATTAGCAGAGCTCCTAATTTGCAAAGTCAGTGGAAAAACAGGATAGTTGAACTGGATGTAAAAAAATTTTCCCACAGGAATTCCAGAAAAAAATGAGCCATAACACTCTTAAGAAAGTTTGGGAAGAGAAGGATTACAGAAGGAGCAAAGGGGTAAAGATTAGCACACAGGAAGAGCTCTACAGGGGAGCATGTAGTGCAGGCCAGGCTGTTCTTCTCAGGGATTAGCATATAGTGCGAGAGTAAGTGTGCCTGGGAACAGAGCCCTGGTCAGGAAGACAGGACCCTTCCACACTGGAAGAGGGGAAAAACGCCTGTCATGCAAACACCCGTAGCTCCAAGAAGCACACTAAGAACTCCTCCACTCTGATAAGGTGGACCTTCTAAATAGGATCTTCTTCTCACTTCGTCTTCCTCATTTCTGTGGTTAAGGATTGAGAAATCCCAGTTGCTGAGAGCCCTCAGGTCCCAACGGCTCTGGGCTTCCTCTACCAACAGTTTTTCTATTCCACTATTCCTTGGCTGCCACGCTACAAGTCCTGATCACTTACTTGATGAGACTGTGAAAAAAATCCCACCTTTAAAGAGAAACATGGGGATAAAACGTCACTTGGTCAGTTCCCCCATTCCCATGCTGACCTTACAGATGAAACAAGGCACTTCCTTGTGACACAGTTATGTCTTCCACAGTACCTTAACCATGTCCTGCAGATGATCAAGCCTCACAGTGCCACCTCCTTTACTTTAATACTTGCTTGATTTCCAGTACAGCCATGGGAAATCTGGAGATACTCACCACAGAGGATCTCTCTTTAGCAAGGAATTTGGCGCACCCGAGTCCAAAAAGAAACCAGCAGCTTGGAGACCCCTAAACAAAAAGCCTCCAGAAGAGGATCCAGCTGCTCAATTGAACAGCTCTAGATTTTGGCACCTCAATGCCCCACTGGTCACCAGGTAAAAGCTGCACTTTGAAATATTTTATCCTCATCAGTACTGAAAGCTTTAAAACAAACTTGCAACAATACAAGGGAGCCAGGGAACAAACATTTCCAACAATCAAAAGAGCTATAAGGGGCTCAGTCTAGGCAAGAAAACTCTGGTCACAAGCACTGAAATAAGAGTCTAGACACAACTGAAGAAAGAAGCCTTTCCCACTTCAATGTGTGATCACATGGAAGCTATGAAAGGATTTGTGGGACTGTCTGGAGACCTCCCAAACACCCAGGTGTTAGACAGTAAATAGCATGAGTGACTCCCAGATGAGTCACTAGTGCCTGCATGTCTCAATGCGTTAAGGAGCATTTGGAAGCCCTACCTTTGGAGTGAAATAAAAGCAAAATCCTCAGCATTTGGGGTTACTGTCTTATCTGTAAAATACCATAGAAGAGGTGTTACAAGCCAGGTCCCTCCCAATCCCAGCAAAGACGACAGTCTTCTCTTTCTGGAAAGTTCTCTTCAACTCGCAAACTATTTGTATCTTATATGTGGAGCAGAACAGCAAAACAGAAGCCGCCTTTCAACAGACATGAGGAATGCTGCTAGTGACTGCTCTGTGAAATGCTCTGGGACCTTTTAGGATAAGACCTAAGAAGAACCAGGTCCAGGGAGCAGAACTCTGACAGTGACTGTGAAAAGATGTGAGCACCTACAAACTTGCATGCGCTCACACCACCGCAAATGAGACTACAGCCTACGTGCTGGCTGTTTTCAGCACGTTTGTCCTGAAGTTGAGCCCAGCCACTCAAAGCAGCACATGCGTCACACTCACAGGAAACGAGCCTCAGTGCTTGTTAGGCAACCATCCCTGCAGCACAAATTCAAGGCTGACGTCCTGGTCATTTCCCCTTCCCTTTCTTTATTGACCACTTGGAGAGCAGTTGTGGGTGCAAACCAAGGCCACATTCTCTATACATACACACAGAGAAAATGGTTGCTAACCTAACATAGGATTGCTGCCAAGTACACATTGTGGAGAGAACACGTTCCACAAAATGGGCAGAGATGGTCAGCTGGGGAGAAAGACAGGGTCTGGAGATGATGGCATTCTGCTCTGTCCTGGCTCAACTGCAAGATGGGGAGAAGCATGAAAAGGGCAAAAGAGGTGTGGTTTGCTCCCTGGTACTGCCACTCATTGCAACTGTAGTGACCTCTGCAGAAGGAACACGTGATTCCCCTTTCAGAGGAAACCCAAGCGCTCTACACGACAGCCGCAGAGGATTACTTAACTTCAAATGCAACACTGACAGCAGATATTCTGCAGTAAGACTGCCCAGAACCTCCTGAAGATCACCTTTAAAAATCAAAGTGTTCTGCAGATCACACCCAGGACCACTTTACCCATACCCCTAATCCACATATCTACGTGAACTTGATCAGAAGCTAGAAGCAGCCAACAGACCTTTCACTTCACTTACCCACAGGAAGCTTGCTCTCAAAGCAGGCCTCAAACATATCATAGTCTTCAGTGGTGAAGGCAAACTTGCCCTTAGTGGCATCCTCCTTGGCATACAGGATGTGCCCAGCTGAGTCGGTTATCTGTAAGAGAGACAAGGAGGATAAGAAACACAGTGTTTCGCTGCAACGGGCTCACACTGCCTGTGCAGGAAGAGTACTCCTAGCCTCCCCTTTGGATCTGCTGCTTTCTCCTTTCAAGTTTCCCCTCCTTCCTCATGATTATCAATTCCTCCCCTCCTCATCCCCACTCCAGGAGCTGACAAAGTCAGAGTGCCTCTAAGGTAATTATTGACTCCTAGATTAAACAAACAAACAAACAAACAAAAAAAACCACCAAAAAGCAATCAACCAACCAACCAAAAAAAACCCCAAACTGAAAACCACACCAATTCCTCTTCCTCCTATAACCCCTGAATACAGACTACATTTAGGAACTCTAGCTGAACCAAACTGTTACTCATTGCCTTCATTTTGCAAGCAAAATTCATAAATTCCCATAGCAACAGAGATACGGAGAAGCCTTATGGGACAAAAAAGACTCATTCCCCAGAAGATGAAATGGAGAAGGGCACATCTATTCCTCTAGAAATGAACCAGCAGCATGGCCCTGAGTTATACAAGGTTTGGGTGCCAAGATCCATAAAAGTGGCCACTTCAGAGGACAATTCAGACTACAAAGAATAATGACTGCTTTGCGCTAAGTCTATGAAATTACTAAGAATAGGCAAAAACTGTAGGTCTACAAAAATGCTTCAACAAAGAGTAAAAAAAGGACACACATTTCATGACAGACTTGAGAATCATTGTGCTCAATTAAAGGCTCCATCCAGTTGACATACTCTAACCATGGACAGGGTGAAAAAAACCTGAAGACGTTACAATACTGCATGAAAATCAACCATGTGGATTCCACTGGAATGCTTCCCAGTTTCCCTCAGCTCTATCCTTCAACAGGTATGTCTGAAAAAGCATGAGTGCTAAAGTTCCTAGGGGTCTTTTAAAGTCTTAGAGGTGAAGAAACTAAAAAGCTTGGGAATAATTTTAAAGGTACATAAGACAGAAGTACACAGAATGATTTGTGATATTGAGAAGGCAAGTCAGACATTCTCCTTTAATCCATCTTACAACAGAAAACCAGCCTTGTTTCCTTGTACAAAGGCCATATAAAAGTGTTATGTACCCAAAATTATTCTAAGGCAACACTCTTTATTCTTATTAGAACACCTAATTAACTCCTTGCCATGGGATACCACTGATGCCAGCAGCCTGCTGGACTCGGAACAGGTGCGGACCTTCACATGGATAATGAGAGTTGCTGCATTAGGCAGGAAAAATAACAAAGTATACAAACCCTCCTGCCTCAGGGTATAAACCACAGCAGGCGACTTTAGGAACAAGCTTCCTCTACATACAGGTTATCCCGTAATTGTCTGTTACGGGATTTGTTGTAGCTGCCCCTGCACCATATGGTATTTGTCAGCATCCGAGAACAACGAGGATCACCGTTCTCCTCCCGCGCTGCAGTTCCTGCTCAGAGCTCTACCTGTATTCAAGCGGTGAGCAGATGAAAGCACGCCTGCAAAGTCAGGCACAGGCAGCTGTGTTGCCATCCCCCTGCCACAAGCCACCAGACACAAGCCACCTCCAGTCTGGAAGCCACCAGACTATTGGGAGGCTCTCGGCTCAAGTGAGCAGGCCCCGCTAGAGTACGGGACCATCCCACACCTGGTCACGCAGACACAACGTAAAAGCATGTGTTTTGGGCACCGTACAGTGCATGCAATTTAATGGAGCAGTCCTGATTAACCAAGATGTTGGTTCAGCATGACACCATATAATCTGCACGCTGGGTTCTCCATCCCAAGAAGCAGTCACAAGAACACAGTAAGGAAAGCTCTCAAACGTGCCTATTATTTTGAGCACTATTCCCTTAGGGCTTTGTAGACACCAGAGCTAACCTTTAGCTAGAGAATATTATGCAGCTTGATCCATTTTTGCCCTTTGCAGCTCTAGCAATAGCCTGCTCACAAACAGGATTCTGGACAGTAAAAGCTCTGCTATCCACTTACATCAAAACTGAATAGCCTTACCCAAATCAGCCAAATACACTGCCCATTCAGCTGGGTGTGCGGGGGCGGGAGAAGCTGCTAATAGCCCAGCCAGAACACTGTGGGGGAGTTGACCTGAAAGGGATTTTTCATGCTATTCTAACGTTATTTACGGTAACGCAATCCCCTACAGACAGGGCATTGTTCGCCCTTAACAAACAGCGGGACAGTTCCCCAAACCGCCAGCCTCACCAGCCTCGACAATAGGGCAGAGGCACGTGGCCAGGCCTAAGCGAGACCTCAGCCGCCCCGATGCTGCCCCTCAGCAGCCAGCTGGCAGAGCCCGCGGAGTCCTCCAAAACAGAGGGTGCCACTGTTAGCGCTGGGGTATCACACACGCAAAACGTAGCTCACCAGCAGGAACTGTAATGAGCCCGGCCAGGATTCACTACCAACCTCCTACGTTCGGTGGCGCGATCCAGGGGACCAAAGCAGGCTATCCAGTGCAGAAGGAGCAAGACCACCTGCAGACATGGTTGGTGTCTTGAACTAACTTTTCCCACGCAAACTTAGACGTATGCACCTAACAGAGGTGTTACAGCACTTACAACAGGCTCAGTGTGTTGGGAGGCCAGAGCATACCTGAACAATAAAAAGGTAAGCAAGAATTGCATACATTATTGTTTCTCCTTTGTGGCTTTTCAAACTAGTACAGGACTTTATTTTACTTTATTTTTGGTTTACAGTTCCTGTAAAACACAACTTCCATGAGCAGTCCCACCTGGACACCACCTTCAGCAGCAAAGCCAGGCTAAGACTCAAGCATGGGATTCACTGCTTCACTACCTCCCTAGACAAGTCATAAAAGTAAGTTTTGGAAGAGACTCTGGGGTCAGTTGACCTAAGAGTGGGCAACCAGAGAACCAGGAAGCTTGATCACTGAGCAGTAAGAGACAGACAGTAACATGGCACTCAGTCTGAAATACATGTACCTTACCAGGCAAATACTATAACAACTTAAAGCAGTAAAGCTGCTTGGCTCTGCCTATACACAGACAAGGTTCCTCTTACAAATGATGTAACCATACACAGCAAAACAATATTTTTTAGAAAGCAAGACTCCAGAAACAGCCTTCTCTAGCCATAACCAAGCACAACTGCCAAAAACCCAAAGCCTTTGGGTGTCTGTTGGCAAATGCTGGAAGGGCAACTTCATTTCAGGAGGTCTCAAATACTCACTGAGTAACACTGAGTTCAGAGACTCCTGAGCAGACCACCCTGACTGTCTGCGTGCTTACTTTTGAAGCCTTTGGAGCTTAGACAGAAATGAAAAGCAGACAGAAAGCCGTTATGAACTGATTAGATAGCAACAGACCTTACTCAGGTAGTTGGGAAATTTGAAGAAAGCCTAGGAAAGGCAGACCGCGGACACAATTAAAGCGAAGCTGTTGAAGTTTTAATAGCTGTTTGTCACATAGGTGTATTATTCACATATGTTCTGCCGACGCTTCCCTTATGCTCCCTAAAGATGCTTTAGGACCACTTTCCTCCCCATAGCAAACACCTGCCTCCCTAAAATCCACGCGAGCCACGACACAGCAAGATGGGAACAGCCATTTTGCGTACCAAAACCTGGTCTCCAAGCCCCCACCCTGCTCTTTCCCCGCGGCCTGCTGCTCCGTCCCGCCGTGCCAGGCCGTACGTGGGGAGCCACGTCACCGTACCTCTTTCCCCCTCGCATGCTATCATGAGGCTTAGGACGGCCTTATCGCAGCGGCCCGGCCCGCCGTATAATCTGCACGCCGAAGGCCTTCGCCGTGCGGATTATACGGGCCGCCACGACGTGATTTTTGCGGGGAAAGAGCTTGTATTTGGCCCAAGCCAAAATCCCGCACCCAACACCCCGACGGCAGAGCCCGAGCCCCTGGGCGAGCCGGCGGCCCCGAGCACAAGGCAAGTCCTGCCCCATCCCTCCCGCGATGCGCCGCAGGCAGGAGGCCAGGCCCGCTGTGAACCCACGCGTGGGCTGGTGTCACGCGTGGAAAACGTCGCTCATTCCCCCCGCCCCGCCCCGCCCCCGCACGCTCGGGGAGGCGGGGCCGCGCCGCCCGCCCCGGCCTTCCCTCCCCCCCAGCTCCCCCCCCGTTCCCGCCCGCCGGGGCGCCGCCGACCGCGGTCGCACCTTGAGGTTGGCGGAGGGTCCGGTGGAGGAGCCCTGCGGGGCGCCGATCTCGTACTCGCCCGTGACCAGCGTGTCGCGGTGGATCTCCTCCCGCAGGCACTTCCGCGCCTTGCCCGGCAGCTGGAAGGAGATGGGCCGCGCCGGGTCCACCAGCAGCACCAACAGCAGCAGCGGCGGCAGGAGCGGGGCCTGCCCGAGGCGGGGGCGGCCGGGCAGCGGCAGCGGCATGGCGGCGGTCTACGGGTGCGGCGGGCCGGGCCTCCGCCTCCGCCACACGTGACCAGCGCCGCCGCCTGCGTCACGGCGGGGGCGGGGCCGGGGGCGGGGCCGCGCCGGGCGCCCGGCGGGCGCGGGGGTGGGGGGCCGCGGGGCGGGCGCGGGGGGGCCGCGGACCCCGCGTAAAGGGGGGATCCCGTGTCCTCCTGTTCCTCGGGGTGCCGGTGTACGGGGCTTAGGTACTGAAGCCTGCCCCTTCGAGGGGACTACTTCGTTATTTAATAAATGCTTGGTGAAGTCCATTCGTTGGTAGCGGCTGATAATGACTATTTCATCCATTAAAGAAATGAAAAATTAAAAAAAAATAAAAATCAAACCGTGCTCCAATGCAGCGGAGCGTGCTGAGGATGGGCAAGCAGTCTGAATTTCCTACAGCCTTCCGCACAGCTGGGAGCTTCCCAGGTCCTTCTCTGGGAGACGCGCTTGCTGTTCAATTATTATTTTTTTAAACCTCTGAGTAATTTCTCTCTTGTCTTCTGCGGCCAAGAAAATTTAGTGTTACCAGATGTCTCGCCGCTTTGGATCAACATCCTGCAAATACAATGGCGGCTGAGGTATGCGAGTGGTTTTGACAGCAAATAAAATTATGATGATTTTTAAAGATACTCGGAATTATTTTTTTCTCTCCCTTTCCAGCATATGCTCAGATCTACTTCTGCTTTTTTTCCCTCTTGGTCTATTTTACCCTGTAGCACCGTAGCATTCAACAGCCCACCAACCGGCTCTGGACCGCTGCTTCCCCCAGCACCGCACCACCGCCGGCCTCCCTGCCTTGTCGGCCAGCCTCCCCGGGCCCGCGACGCCGGCCTCGCCGCAGGGGAGAACGTGCTACACCGAGCGGGAGAAGCGACTTGCTCTGCGGTGTAACCTGCCTTCATGCAGGGGGACAGGGAGGAGGAAAGTTTCCCAGGTGTGCAGTTACCATCACCACAGCTGCAGTCAGCTCCTGGGGATGCCGTGCCAATCTCTGGGTGTGCTGAGATGTAAGGAAAAGCAGGAGGAAAGAAATGGATAGTAACATTGCTAGACAGTAAAAAAGCTCTTTTATTTCTATTAGCTTGAGTAAAAAACCATTACACCATTGTTTCACTTTTATTTCTTAAACATCACCAGTCCTCTCTCTCTGGGCAAAACATCTTTAATGACAAGCAGTAACTAGGAATCGGTACAAACTTCAGCCTTAAGAGGCTTAAAGCAGCAAACTTAATGCCTGGATGTTCATGTGTAGATCAAGACAGGCCACGTCACGGTCAGAGCACTTTAAAGAACAATTTCTCTGCTTTCACATCCTTGTGCTCGTATTTACCCAGACAATACGATGAAGCCCTACGTATGAAGGAACAGAAACTAAGCCCGACTGTACAGTGATGGAGTGACCTCCTTGCTTGGAGGGAAATAAGGAGAACCCTCACCAAAAAAAACTCCCAACACTAGACCTTTGCCCTTCATTTAAATGGCATTTTAGGGAAACACAGTTTTCCTTAGCAGAGCACGTATCTTTTAAGTGAAGGTCAACTGTGCTCAGATATTTGGTTCATTACTTTTACTTTAAGCTCCAGTTTATCATTTGAAATGGGATTTATGGTCACTTGTTGCACATTCAATACATCTTTATTTTTCTATTCGGTTCACAAACCTTTCCTTACTTGGACAATTAAATTATTTGGAAACTTAACCTTAACAAAATAAATATTTAGCTCTTTCTGCAATATGTCAAAGTATATTTGCAGAATGAAAACATTCTTTCCAATTGCAGAACTTAAGGCAGAAATAGCTATTATTTCACAAACTTTAAGAAACATAGATTACTAGAATCTGAAGATATGAAATGTTGTAGTGTTGTACCACAAAATTCCTGATGAAACATGCACAGCATGACAAATCTCTCTGTGCAGAACATTCCTCATACTAATGATACGTACCCAGCCTTCTAGCACATCTAAAACATTCAATAATGCCTTATTTTCTGGGGCAAATATCAGAGAAAGTGGCTCATTCATGTTAAAGTAGCCTCATTTTCTAAAATCAAAGTGTGAAGTCAACCATCAAAGAGCAAATATATAACTGACTACAGTCCCTTCCTATTGTGGCCGTTTTGTCACAGTACGATTTTAGATGAGTTACATTTATGACTGACAAATTCATCCCCCAGTTTCTGTTGTAGCCTTCTCTCGTGTGGGTGCATTATGCTAGAAACTGCTGCACAGGCAAGTTCAGATCTAATTATAAAACCTCATCAGAGATGCTTTAGTGCTTTAGCTTGTTGTGAAAGAAAATAGTACGGAGCTGCTGTGAGTCTCTTCACAATCCCCAGCTTTTCACTCTTTGAAGTACTTAAACATGCGCTGGGGCAATCTTCCTTGAGTGTGCAAAGCAACTTAGAGCAGAGGGAAAGCATTTTAAGATCCTTTCAGCTGCAGGTTTAGAAATAACAGTCTTGCAGGGACATGCCTTAACATTTCCACATAGTGGAGGCTGGCAAAATGAAATGCTTCCTGTAATTCTGAAACACTTAACAGTGGAGAAGGAAAGATTGGTAACTTGTTACACAACTTTCCAGATGAAGCAATGACCTATTTTAGCCTAATCTGCTGCGTTAAGCGTTGTGGGAGCTCGGCAATTAGCTGGAAGCAGGTACTCGTTCTCACTGCCGCTAATCCATAGACAAATGGGTGTATCCCCAAAGTAAATATTACCCTGTCATCTGCCAGTCACGATACATTGCCAAAACTTTAACCATTTTGTTTGTGTATACCTTTTATATTTCCAAATATCCCTAATGCAGTTTCATTGCTGTCTTGAAAATGATGACGAGAGCTATGAATTATTTAGCTCTCAGCCCTGTGTTAACAAAGAAGCACTGTAGTGCTTCTAGTAATCTATGTTTCTGTAGTTTGAGGCAGCAATGGCCACTGAGGAAAATATGCCCTTTCCCACCAAATTTCTAATTTCTTCCCAACTGACAAAGAAGTACACAGGGTGTTGGCAGTAGCCAATTTTTGCCATACCAAAATGTATCTTTTATCCATGGTAAATGGCAGAAAACAACACTAATTTGCTGTCTCTGTGAAACAATGTGTATGAATGTGTGTGAATGATGTAATTAGACTTTTTTTTTACTGTTTCTGCGTCAGCTGCTGTGGCATTGCTGCATTTTCTTCTTTTAGACAATAAAAAGTTGAAACAATTTTCCTCTTAAAAACTATTCTAGACTAACTTTTATGCTCTAATCTTTTTGCATTCTGCCTTGCACCTGGCAATCCACTACAAGCTACTGAGAAACTTCTATAAAAACTACATATGCTTTACAATGCTAATCGCTGTTTTTACAAATCATGCAAAATTATTCATCCACTTCTTCTAGAAAGTGCAAGACCTCTTCTTTTAAGGGGCTATATTTGAACTCATTGCTGGGATATAGCCATCACAGTCATCATCGTGATCACAATCCAGATAGGGATGTTATTCAATCAACTAAAAATAAATCAGTGGCTAAACAGCCATAAAACAGTGTCGCGCTGCTCTGCCTCCCTTGTAATGTGTCCCAGAGACCCCAGGTACGGTGTGCTGGCCATATAGCTAAAATATATAGTGTTTGGATAAGAGGCATGGAACAAAATAACCTTTAGACATCAAGAAGCATATAAGGTAATTCCTTTGAGGAGACAAACTATTGTTCGAATATATTTATACATACCTGTTTCCGTTTCACCCTGTGACTGAAGTTATTTCTACCTAGAGTAATTAAAAGTCCTATACAAATGTGAATTGGTTTTGCCTGAAATTAAGTGTGTGGGGCTTGATCTAAAACATTAGTTCATTTAGGGAAACAAAACCCCCTTCATCAAAGACAGCCCAGGTTCGATCATACACAAACCACTTTGAAGAAGTGAGCATTCATGATGCTTCTCTTGTCTCTCCCCAGCACTTCGCCTGCTGCCAGGCAGGTTTTTGGCTTTCAAGCAATAGCCTGGCAGGCTCGCGAGGCTCCCTCCTACCTTTTTGAGGAAATCTCCCACTTCACTTCCCAGCGACTTTCATCTACTGCCCTTCTGGAGTGCAAGAGGAGCCAGTTCCCCTTTTCATTCCCAACAGGCGTCTCTGGCCGAAGCCCTGCTGCTACCACGGCCCCAGCAGCATGCACCATGCAAGCTCCCCAGCCAGCGGAGGTCCGCTGGCCTCTCCTACTCACCGGCAGCTGCGTCGGGATGAACTTTCCCAGCAAACACCAATAAAGAGTCCACCTAGGAAGCTCCACCATCTGCAAGACGCAGCTGGCTTGTTACCTCCTCTCAGTCCCCAAGCCCCTGTCCTGTCCTCTGACCTCTGCAATAAACATGCCTCTGCTCAGGGAGGGTAAGAAATTGCTGTTTACACAGGCTTTCAAGAAGCCCTACAAAAGGTTACATGCAATTTTGTTACCTAAGCCACAACTCTAAAAAAATATAAAGGCATGGGGTATTGTCATTAACAGGCAAACTCTCCAATATTAAGTCATACCATTATTTTTCTTTCAGTTATGAAATGCAGTGCAGGCTCAGGACAACACAAAAGAGAGCATGTTTTAAGGTTTGGGGCATAACTTCAGGGTTACTTTTTCCTAGAGCTGAGATCCATCTGATTGAATGCCCATGTCTGCATCTGATGGGACGTGGGGGCTACATCCCTTTTCCAAGCAGTGGAGAGAAAGATGTTATTCTAGAGAGAAGGTCATCTCTTCCCAAACCAGACATCTAAATTTGGTGAGGTAAATCCCACTCCAGGTTTCTTCAAACTGAATTTATGCTGAATCGAGGTCTAAGCAGCAGTTACATTGTGTATCGCTGCTCTGTACAAGTCTGGCTGAGCAGTCTCCTCCCCCATGAAACAAATGAGTGAAACAGAGAGATAAAGCCAATTTATAATGAACAGCACCCTAAATAAGAGGTGGTTGGCCATGCTACGTCCACCTCCCTGCGTATCAGATGGACTCCTCACTCACCTTATCCCTGTCAACTGCTGGGGACCCCCAGGCCCCCCAGAGCAGCTCCTCCACTGTCCTTTCCCTGATAACAGCTGGTGATGGACGTGGCATAGGAGAATGGAGAAGCCCACAGCAGAAAGACAGGACATATTTACCCCAGCATCAAATCTTTACTAGTTAGAGCTAGCCAGAGGACCTCAGAAGAAGCCTCACTATCCTTTTTAAAACATGCACTGACTTTTAAAAATCTGGATGTTCCTACCAGCCATATAAATTTCAATGCTTTTTAATCTTGCTGAATTCTTGAATTAAGTGCTTTCCAGACTTGCAGTCCAATGTCTGTGAAGGTGTTTCCTTAACTCAGTTTCATTTTTTCATAACTGAAAGCTTATCTGTCGCAAAACTTGTTCTCCAGTTGTACCTGATGGGAACGTAGCCAAGTCCGCTCTCAAGGAAGATGGCTGCGCAAGCTGTGGGGAGACAGCAACTGAGAGAAATACAAGAGTAGGTACAGGAAAGGCCTGTGTATGAGTGTGTTTAAGTGCCACTCTTCCAAACAATCCCCAGTTAAGACGAGTTGTGACTTCAGTCGCATTTTTAAAAGAAAAATTCTGAACTGCATTCTTAATGTAGCCATCCAGAGAGACTTTGACATGTCAAAAGTAATATGAAAAATACCCAGGAATTAAAAAATATTCTTGTGTAGGCTTTGCACATGATAGCAGTAAGCTCTTACTGTGTAGGAAGCTTGAAGTCTTTTTATTATTCTACTATGGTGATGATTAAATGTCAAAAAGGTTTGTTGCTAGAGGCTGTATTTCTTCAAGGGCTAATTTCAATTATTTTTAACTTCTCATCTATTTAACATTTGTATCTGTCTGCTCTCAGATCTTTCCTTCTTATACATAGCAAGTAAGTGCAAGAACACTGGGGAGGGAACACCAAGACAGGAGAGAGCTCAAATCCCTGTTTTAAACACAAAATTAATCTCAGCTGTAGCTATGGAGCCACTATTTCTGAATGATATTACCCTCATATTACCTGGTAATAATAAACAGAGGACATTTATGCACAGGGACACTATATATTTCAAAGATACCTTCATTGCTACATGCAATGGAGAGTACCAAGCCAGGTTCTCCACTGAAGACAACCCTTACTGAATTCTTCCAGGCTGATGTGATTTTTTTCAGCTCAGAAGAGCTGTGCTGATTATTTGAAGATTTACATGAAGAACATTCCTTCATGCAACTCATCAGAGTGGTCAGCATCTAACAAACTGCTTAATGAATATTACCTCGTATATGTCAACGACAGCACAGTTGAATGCTACTCAAGTCGCCAACTCTTGGGAGGAGGCTTGGCAGCAAAGGCAGCAGTTAGATGGGATGTTTATTGGATGTCGTCCACCAGCTGCACTGTGTGGTGGCTTGAGAGTTAGATTATAAATATTTCCCCTTGAGAAAAGGGGAAGTTGGCTGGATGAACACTGATTCAGCAGGACATATTCATAGCCTCGGCAGAGATTGGTGTGTAAGAAAGCACGAATGGGAAGCATTGAATTAGGCCTGGGAAGTCCCCTCTCTCCACAGGCACATGAGGAGAGCACTTATCCCTGGAAGCTAGTCAGCACGGCACGTGGGCAACAGGAATATTAATAACTCCTCTACAGCAAGACTTCTGCGGGGCAGGATGGCTCACCCAAACCACAGCCTCTGTGGCCACTCGGTGCAGATGGGCAACTTCTGCATTGCAGAGTTCCTTCTGCAAGGGCAAACGGAGCTTCTGGGCTGGGTGGGGGTGCAGGAGGCACCCCAAAACTCAGGGAAGAGGTACCTTGGGGATACTGGTTTTCTCACTGCTGACCACAGGCAAGAAGTTACTCCTAAGCATCATACCAAAGACTGGTGGGCCTTGCGAGGCGTTCTGGTGCACCGGGCTTTGTGAGTACCAAAGATGTGCCTTTTGGTGAGTAGCACAGGAAAGGCTTTCTAGCTGGAGGGAATGGAAAACCAGGCAATGAAAATGGATAGCATGTGCAATCGCAGGTTCTCATCTGTCCTGCAGCACGGCTAGGAAGAGCTGATAAGGATCAAGTGGTAAGAGCAACGTGGAAATTTCCTTTGCCCTGCAGAATCTTTCTCAAGAGGAGTGGGTCACAGGAGAGGTGTCAGAGTGGTGGGATAGCTCTGGAGTTTGTCTTGGTGCTGGCTTTGTACAAGTGGCTCTGACTCACCAGGACAAATCCAGACCAGGGGAGTTTCCAGAAGGCTGGGGCTGAAATCCCCAGGGATGTTAGTCTAGACGGGGTGCTCTTCCCTTTGACCTTATTGAGGGCCTCAGCTTCCTCTTTATGCAAGTAACACCAGCTGCCAGGGACAGGTTATTTTGGGCTACAGAACAGTTATGAAAGAGCAATGTGCTGAGAGTTTGAGGAAAAAGATGCTCCTGTTCTAAGTAACCTTTTCAGACCACAGTTGTGCCAGGCTGCTCCTTGCTACTGCTCATGAGAAACAATTTTTATTCCTGACGTCTTCTAAAGAAGACTCAAACAGACTGAGAATGGCTCCTTGCCTGATGTCGGACGAGAGCTTGTAAAATGAGCTCCAATTCCCCCAGGATAACCAGAGGGAAATCCCAGTCATTAAATCTTCCGTCAAGTGACGTAAGAGGGATTGCAAATTAATCCTGCTCCCTATTCATCTCATCCCAGCAGGGATCCCGCTAGTAAAAACCAGTCCTCCAACAGCCCCAGGGGAATCCCAGACTGTATCATAGCGCTCTCCTGCCCCTGCCTGCAACAAGTACGCCTGAGATTCGATGTTCATGTGTTACTTCTTCCATCCCTCAAGAACTGGTGTGCAGGAGAGGTCACAGGCAAGGTGTGAGTGCAGTGGAATCACCAAAGGCTTCCCATATTCCGTGCCATTGAGCTGTGCAACCCCTCTCTGCTTTCCCAGCAGCTGGTCCATGGCTGCCCCACCTGCCTTTGGTGTCTCGTAACTCTTCAGCAACAGCCAGCATGGTCTGAGGAGGTGTAATTTGTGGCTTGGGGGGAAAGGACATGTTTTGTGGACCCTTCTGGCCCGTCCCACCCTTGCTAGTTCCTTCCACCTCTGTCTTCTCTGCTCTCTCAGAGGCTTTCTGCTACTAATAAACTAGCAATTTCAGTGAAATGAAGGAACCTGGTAACCTGGGCAACCATGTGTTGAATGCCCCCTGCCCAGCCAGCAGGCAGCACGGTGAGCTCTGCCTGCACACGGGGTCGGTGGCGTGGGCAGCACCAGGCAGGAGCCTGCTCGGAGCAGCACCGCAGGGGCGCGAGGCTGCGCTGGGTCGTGCGGATGCAGATGCGGGTGCAGCTGTTTGTGGCCAGGAGGAGTCGCGCGGACTTCGGTACCAACCCAGAGAAGCTGGATTTTGCTGTACAGTCATGTGAAGTCCTTTGATTCCCAAACACCTTTTCTGAACTACCTCTCTGAATACGCAAAACCAACCTGTGCCGCTTCAGGCGCTCCAGTGTGCTGTGCATGAGCACACGTCCCACAGCCTTGTCAGGGGCCAAAGGAGAAGAAGATAACAGAGGACGCAGGGACGCGCCAGTTGTTCTGCCCCATATGGTTGACATTTGGATTGCAGGGCAATTCCTCAGAAATCGGTGAGATAAGATAACGGGCAGCGATAGATACTTGGCAAACAAAAGGTCTCCAAGGAAATGTGAGCAACTTCCAGGTGGCCTCAGCAGGCTGAGGGCAGGACTGAGTGAGGAGGGACCCCACGGTGTGACGCAGGTATCCCTCCTCCCATCTGGCCACTTCTCCTCTGTCAAGCTATTCAACTCCAGGAACTCGTGGGGGAGATGAACAGATTTCATTTGCTCTGTGTGGTTTTGGGGGTTGTTTTGAGCTGAGGACCTGCTGCTGTGGCTGCCTAGCTCACCTCTTGCCATGCTGCTATATATATAACTGCGATTCCTGCCTCCAGGAGCTGGCTGGGATCTGAGCCGCCTCTCCAAGAGCAGAGGTATCCAGCACTATCGTGTGACAGAGGTGGAGGGGGAAAGTGGCAGAGCTCCACAGGATGGGGCATAAATTATCACAAGTGGGCACGTCTCTCAGACCAGGAAAGTAGTTTTAAACCTTTTGTCCTCTTTTTACTTTTTTTGGTTGCTTTACCGTAAATAAAGATTAACATAGAGATTTTCTCCAGGGCTCTTGTCATTTTCAGTGTTTGACAAATATTAGCTCACTCACCTTCCTGAATCCTTACCCTGTCAGCTGAACGAGGATGGAGAATGTTAGCCCCAGAGAAGAGGATGGGACACCAAAGCACCCACGCAGACACATGGACATCAGGGAAAGATGTGCCCAAGGTCACAGACCGGGGCAATGTCACAGCATAGTGGACAACCGCATTCCTGGCTGCCTCTCCTCTGTTCAGACCAGTAAACCAGACAATAAAAACCAAAGGCAATGCATCCAAAAGAGAGAGCTGAAGTTAAGACACCTCCATCTGCGTGCGCTTTGGACAATGACACTATTATTTTTACCTAGTATTCAGAGGCTTTGAGCAATTGCAGTTTCTCATGTCATCAGGGAAAGGCTCAGACCTTATCTGGGTGTCTATACAGGGTTGTAGGTGACTGTTTTCCAGCTTCTAGCCTACACTTTTGTCCTGGCTCTTTTTTCCTGTTCATTTTTCTCTTAAAGGGGTCTGAGTCTCCACACAGTGTTTTCTGAATCAGCTTTTCACCACCCTCCAGTACTACATAGCCTGGGGCGGCTCCACCAGGTTGCAAAGTCAGCAGAGATGGAGCGGGGCTGGCCAGCTCTGTGGGTCACCTCCCAGGGGACAGCAGCAGCTCTGGGTCCCAGCCCACGGAGGCATGTTTGCTCGAAAGCTCTGGCAGTATTCCGGCACTCCCCTGCTCAAGGGCTTGCCCCTCTGAGACATGTCAGTCGAGCTGAGCCTTCGGAGAAGCCCTGCTCCGACCCCTGCAGTGTCCGCACTGGGAAGGTGAAGGTCAGCAGAGCACGGAAGCCCAGCTTCCACGCGAGCGCTCAGCCTGCGTTCCCAAAAGGCAACGACGAGGTGTGAAGTGGTCCCCGAGTGCCTTCGGTAGCCGTGCCCCCCCCACCCCGCCTCCTCTTCTTCCACACATCTATCCCCTGCGGCCACACACCAGCCTCGCTGACGGATTTTACTTGAAAGCTCTGGCAGGCTGTGCTGCTAATGGCAGAGCCCTGAGCCGGCTCCCTCCGTCTCCCTGGAGTCCCTGCGCAGACGTAGCTGCACGTCACCGCCTGCTCTAATTTTATCTGTGTTTGATGGAAGAGACGAACTGAGCAGCAGGGAGGCAGCTATTTTGGTTTTCTCTGTGGCTGTAGGTTATATAAAGCATCCTGCCATGACCTGCATCACTCGGGAGCCGCTTCGCTTTCCCCATCTCAGCCGCCACGAACCGGTGGCTCGGATGCTTGCTCCCAGTAGCCGACACCTCCACGCGCACGGCAGCCGCGTGGGCCAGGTGGGCCGTACGTGCGTGCATACGGAGAGAGAGCGCATCAACGAGATTCAAGGGCGACCATCTATAGGGGAAGACCAGCTCTCCTCCTTGCCGCGCAGTGTGACATGTTCTCAGGGGTTTCACCCGTTCCAGCGCCCTGCACATCACACTTGCTCCCTGCCAGCGTGGGCACGGACACAGCCGAGCGGCAGGCTGCCCGGGCTGTGCAAGCTTTGGCCTGCCGGTGCAGAGCACTGCCGCTTTCATCTCACCCGGGCCGGAGGAGCAGCTCCGTTAGGTGGCAGCAGCAGCAGCCGCAGCAGGAGCAGCAGCAGGAGGAGGCTGCTTTCCCCGTGGGACCTCTGTGGGTGCGTGGGATGCCAGTGGGACCACGGAGGAGCCTGGCAGGACCAGCCCAGCAGCCAGCTCTGGCAGCCGGGAAGTGTGCTGTGGGACCCCATGGGGTGGAGGGGATGTGGGGGGCTCCTGCCCTCGCTGCTGGCGCTTCCTGGTGCTCTGGGGTACCTCGGTCTGACACTGGCTGAGCCCCTCTGAGGTCCCAGGGGCTGCTCCCCGGGCTGACCTCCTACACGTAAGGCACGACGTAGTTAGCTGGTGGTGATCCTGTCCCGTGCTAGCTGACTGCAGTGCCTGGACTCCACGCAATAGCTATTTCCCAACCGCGGGGAGCGGAGGCATTACGCAGGGCTCCTCGCCCGCAGGGGCTGTGGCTCCTCTGTGCCTGGCCCTCCCGGGCGGTGGCTCCACCAGCGATGCTCCGGTGCCTGGTCCTAGGCTGGCAAGGCAGGACAGCAAGCCTTGGGCTTGCTGGTTTGGGAATTTTTGGCAGGAGGTGGCGTGACCGGGACTCCTTCCTCTGTCTGGTGCAGGCAGGGTCTGCCAACATCTGGGTTAGGCGTTGGAGCCCACTGCCTGGAAGGAGTTTTGGGGAATGCCTCTTGCTTTTGTTTCTCGTGCAAGCAAGCAAATTTAATAGCACAACATGGATTTGGAAGCTAAAGTAATTAGGACGTGTCACGATGCTGGTCTCCGGGTCCTGCTTACCCTGTGCCCAGCTCTGCTGCTGACTCACGTCAAAGCCGCCTTCCCTGTAACGACCAGGGGGTCAGGCCAGGGCCCAGCCCGCTCCCTGGCTCTCCTCACTCCCACGCAGTTCCCGCTGGGCCTCCCGCAGCAGCACTGTCAGGACGCACCCACTTCCTAAAGAGTCACCTCCTGGGAACACTGCCGAGCCTCTGAGCCTCTGTGGAGGCCACAGCATCCGACATAACCCCCCCAGGCATGTGCCTGCCTGAAAGCCCGTGCCTGCCGCCCGGCCACTCCCAAGGCGGCACTGCTGGGTGCGGGGTACCCCACAGGACAAGGGGGCTGTGGTCCGTGTACAACCACCACCCACCCACCCAAGGAGCTGCTGGCTGGGGTGGTAGAGCTGCCTCCTTGGGGTCTTCCCGGCAGGACCCATATGCGTCCTCCTCGTGCATCCCCCATTGGCACCGGCAGCCCCAGCGCCCCCAGTACACCACCGCGTCCCCTTCGCCAGCAGCACGCTCCCCGGGACAGGCCCCAGGGAATCCGGCAGGCGCAGAAGGCATGCTGGAGGAGGGACGGGGTGTGCGTGCAGGAGCGTGCATGTGCGCACGTCAGGGAGAAGGAAGCAGGGCTGTGAGTGCTGGAGGCGTTGTGAGCGCCAGGCACAGGCTGACAGGCAAGGGCTGCCGCTCCCGTAGGAAGTTAAACTGTTCCACAACAGTCACGATCGCAGTGAGCGGCTCACTCCAGAGTGATTCTGCTTGCTGGGGAGGGAGAGGACAATCAGTACCGAGAGGATGAGCGTAGCCCAGCCTGGGATACGGGAGAGCATCCCAAAGATTATGCAGATGGATTCAGTGTGTGTGGAGGTAGAGGATTTGCACAGAGAGTGCAGCAGCTCTGTAAGCCCCTGTAGGGCTGGCCAGGCAGCATACGTTCAGATTGAAGGGACAGGAGAGGAGTGATGCTATTAGGCAGCCCCCTGCAACACTGCTGTGGATGCACTTCACTGTGAATGCTGCCCGGGGGGCAGAGGCCACTAAACCCACCAGAACTGGCACCTGAGCAACCAAGAAATGTGCCAAGAAACTAAAATGCTGCAGTGAGTGAAAATGTTATGGACTTGGGATAAACTGGAATGGGAGAGAAGCAACCACCCCCCCCCCCCCAGTTTTTCAGGGAAGTGCAGATGCATTCAAATATTGTGTAAAAGGGCAGGTGACCCCCCCCGCCAAGCCCTCCTGCTAGAGCTCAGCTCCAGCACTCATTAAAGCCTGTCCTAGTGAGGCAATCCAGTAAAGACTTGTCCCAGGATTGGATTCACAAAGGCTCTGCAGATAACTGGAGTCCTGTTAGCTCAGGGTCATCTGTGCGGCCAGGGTTACACTTTTTTGATGCCAGGGCTGTTTGAAGCGGTCTAAGCGATCCCAACTCTTCGGCACTTGCTCACATCCTCTTTGTTGTGCCAGCACAACACTATACGCAGCTGCTCAGCAAACCAGATCCAGGAGTTGATCTGGCAGAAAAGCCATAATCTTTTTTTTCCAGGGGTTAGTCGTCTGCCAGCGCAGCTCACCGCAAGGCTCCAGAGCAGCGCCGTGCGCACCGGCTTGGTTCGGGAGGTGCTGGCTCTTCTTCCCAGATTTGGATCAGCTGATTTAGAGGGAGTTGGGCAGCTGCCGGCACCGCACCCTGCGTCATGCCAGCACAGGCGAGCACCCAGCCGCCCAGGTTGCAGCTCCGCAGCGGTCCGAGCCGAGCTGCGGTAGGCTGGCTTTTCCCACTCCTCCTGGCACGGGACCCAACCTTCTCCCTGCACCGGTTGCTGACTCCTGACTTTGCTCCCAGCCATTTCACCTTGCTAAACCGGCAGAGGACTTTCTGCTGCGGTAGCACAAGAGGTCGGCACCTCACCCCACGGCTGAGAGCTGGACCTGGCAGGGAGCGGGAATGGGGTCTCCCAGTGGGGAGGGGACCCTGGCAGCAGCTCAGCCTACGGCAAGCCTGAGCAGCAAGCGGCTCGAGCTGATCTCCAACCTGCTGAAATAAAGCATTCTGTTTCCAGCCAGGTCAGCCCTCTGAACCGACTTGCCATATGACTGTGTGCCCCTAGGGTCAGTGCAAGGCAAAGAAATACGTAGCTCAGGCAGGAGGGGACCGGGAGCGACACAGGGCTGTGTGGCCACCTTCCTCACACCCCAAATCTCCAGCCACTTGCTCGCGTCCCACATCACTGCTCAGCTGGGCCCGTGTGCCACAGGGCAGGGCGGGTTTGGGAAGGAGCAGCCAGGGCAGGGCTGGGCAGAGGTGACCTGAACTGCTGCTGCGTGTTGAACTCCGTCCTCTGGCCCGCTGCTCCTTCCCTGTGGGTGAGGCCCTGCAGCAGACAGGGAGGGGGACACCCCAGCCCCAGTGGGGTCACTGACTGGCAGGATCGGGCACCAGGGCTGCCCAGTTGACTGAGATGAGGCAGGAGCTAACAAGGAGGAGGACAGTGGGCTAATCAGCCTCTGTGGCTCCCTGCAGCCCAGGAGCTGTGGGCGCCTGTGCCAGCAGCCCCATTGCCTGTGCCCTGGGATGGGGCCAGAGGGCAGACAGCCTGTCCTGGGAAAAGAGGAGCAGCGGGAGTAACTAGTGGTGTTTTTCTTTTCTCACTTATGTGTGAAACGTGGAGGAGAAACCACCCCCCTTACCACAGGTACCAGCTGCCTGGACAAGATGCATCTCAGATGGAAATGGAGCACCCCCTGCGTGCTGGGCGGCAGCAGCAGGCGCTGACTGGGGCAAGGGCTGTAGGAGGGTACACGTCCCAGTGGGACATCCCTCCCGCTGGCCTCAGTCGCCCTGGCAGGTGACTTTGGACATGCTCTGCATTGCAGCCGGCCAGACCCCAGGTGTGATCCCTGCCTTTGGCCACCCACGGAACACTTTCCCATGCGGCTGGTGGTCCCCAGATGCAGATGACCGAGCACCCATGCCACACAGGGAGCTGCCGTGACCATGCACAAGTCCTTTTCTCACGCCTGCCCGGTGATTACCTTCTCAAACACCGGCACTTCAGGCTTGCCCTTGAGAAGCAAACACTAATTTGGGCCGCACCCTTTCCTGCCCCGGGGCTGCAGGGCGAGGGTATCCTCAATGTACGCCGTGTTCACCGGTGAGGGGTGTGGGACAGGAACCAGCCCTCGTAAAATCACAGGGGTTGAACCTGCTGCCCTCAGCCAGCCAAACCAAACAGAGCTGATGTAAAGCAAACAGCAATGACAACAGCCTGGCTGCTGGCAAGGGTTGGGCAAGCAGCTGGTTTCCAGTTTGCTGGCCTCAGCAGATGGCGGCGGCGGGAACAGGCACTGGGAGTTCCCACCCTGCAGGCACCCGATGCGGCGGCCGAGGCTGGGGCGGCCCTGAGGTTCCCTCCTCTCCCATCTGCCGGTGGCGTTTGTGCAACCCCCGATGTGAAAACAGTATTTGGGGCTTCAGGGGAGTCCCCCTGGCCAGCGTGACCCACCCACCTGGCCCCAGCACTGGGGGAAATGCCAGTGGGTGGATCCCCGCCAGCCAGCCAGCCAGCTCTCCTCACCGGGCTGTTTCACCTAGGAGGGCTTTGGCCGCCCTGGGCTGTAGGAGAGGAAGCTGATGTCAGAGGGAAAGACACTCGAAGCACACCCAAAGGCCAGCAGCCGGGGAGGAGGCAGGGCACCCGGAGTGGGGCTTTCTGGAGCAGCCCGTGCCGCCCCGGCGCAGGGAGGAGCGTTTGGTCTGTCTGGCCTCCGCCGGGCACCGCCGCCGCCGGTCACAGGAGCACGCACTGGCACCGGGCAAAGTCTGCCAGGCGGTTTTGGCAGAGGCGGCTTGGCAGAGGATGCCGCCAGGAGGGGAGGGGATGGACCTGGCTGCCCCTCAAGAGACGGACCAGAAAACGCTGCAACGTCTGTGGTTCGCTTTTCGGTTTCTTTCTTTTTGAGGCCGCATTTCTGAGGTTTGCCTGGATGTCCACTTCACACATGCTCCCCACTTGGCACCCCAGGTGACGAGAACAGCAGACCTGCAGCACGCATGCTGCAGGCGCTCAGCCCGCGCCTGCAGCGGGGCAAGAGCTCATGCCCGCTCTTCTCAGAGCAGCGCCTGCAGCACAGCCTTCTGTGGCCATCCATCCGTCCATCCATCTGACCGTCTGAACAGCCACCCATCTGTCTGTCCACCCACCCATCCCTCCCAGCCCCGGGGTCTTCCTCCAGCCGGGCTGTTACCACTACCGGCCAGGCTCCCCAGTGCAGCAGGCTGCACAGGTAATCCAGGTCAAAATGAATACTCCTTTTCAGCGGGATTATTTTTAACCCTGGGCCCGTTTCCCTCCCCAGGTTACCAAACCCCCGCCCTCCCGGCACGCCGGGCAGGGGTCCCCAGCAGCTGCCAGCAGTCTGAGGGGCGGCCGCTTCCGCTGGGACTGCTGGCTGAAGGGATCTCTGCGGACCCACGCCCCAAACCGCTGCCTGCTGCCCGTGGGGGCTCCCACGCGGCCGGACACCCGGGCTGAGGGGCTCCGCGGGCCGGGCGGGCAGCACGGGGGCAGCGGCGGAGGGCCAGGCCGGCCGGGGGTGCCCCGGCGGCGGGGCCGGGCCTTGCCGGGCGCCGGCAGCCGGGTGGGCAGGGGGCGGGGGCCTGGGCCGGGGCCGGGACGAGTTGCCGTCCGACCTCGACCGCCGCCGCCTCCCAAACAAACAACAGCCGCTCCCGCTGCCGTGGCGACCGGGCCCCACCCTCCGCCGCTGCCATGGCGACGGGGCTCCACCCCTCCCGCCGCGGCTGACGCCGCCGCCTGCGTCGCCCGCGAGCTCCGGCGGGGAGAGGAGGGAGGGGGAGGGCGATGACGTTGCCGGCCCGTTTCTACGGAAACCACGCACCGACGTCAACAGGTTTGTGTGTTTTCAACGTTCCGCCGTCTCCCGGGCAACGTCAGGCGGTCGGCCCGGCCCCAGCAACAGCGCCGGGATTGGCCGGGAGGGGCGGGGGGCGGGGCCCGCGCGGCGCCGCCCCCTCCCCGGCCCCGCGGCAGGCTCGGGGCGGCGGGCGAGAGCCCGGCCCGGCCCCGCACCGCCCCCGCCCCCCCCCGGCGGCCCGTGCGGAGGGGTGCCGCGGCGTGGGGTGCCCGGGCCTCGGGGGCGGGGGGCGGCGGCCCCGCGGAGCGCCCAGCCGAGGGTGGGCTCACGACCCTGTGTGGCCGGCAGGCCCCACGGTCCCCTGCTGCCCCCCCCCCACCCCCGCCCCGCGGGCCTGAGGGGGCGAGCAGGGCCCGGCGGGAGCCCGGCGCAGGGCGTGTGGGAGGCCGGGCTGGCATGCTCTCCTCAGCAGGCACCCCAAAACTCCAGTGGCCAGTGCGGCTGGGCCGGAGGGGTTCCCGGGCAGCCCTGCTGCTGGGCAGGAGGGAGGCGGTGGGCCCCGAGAGGGCAGCCTGTGCTGTGGCAGGCCAAGGATCGCCCCCCCTGTTCCCGGCGCTTCGTTTCAGCTGCGTGGGCACAAACGCACGGCTCCATCCTCCGCTTCCTCCCCGGGGCCGGGCCGCTCTCCAGGCTGTCTCCAGCCCCCTGGGAGATGCGGGGCTTGCCTGGGGGAGGCAGGAGGGAATCCCTGTTTACAGGAACCGGGGGTGGGCGGCTCTCCAGGCCGGCTGACTGGGGCTTTGTGCTGGAGCACAGGGCGCCTTTTCTCTGCGCCGGTGCCTGCCCACACCCGCACTGGCGCTCTGCGTGTCCTGGGGAGGCCAGCACGGTCGAGGTGTATCTCGCGCAGGCGAGAGGTGCCGGTTTTGCAGCCCGCTGAGCTCTGTTGACATCCTAAAGCATGCGGGAAGAAAGCAAGTTAACGTGTCACCACTGGCTTGGCGGTTGTGCCCCCGACAGCCAGGCTCCCCAGAGGGGAGTACAGAGGAGGACAAGCCCTCCGTGTGCAATCACCAGTCAAACTCAGTCCCAAAGTGGATCGCCGTGCCTCTTCTGGGGGGGCACAGCCTTGAGTTTCCAGGCCTCTGCTCTCTGGCCTGTTTATTGTCTACATGTTTTCCATCTGACCTCTGTGGTGTAGGAAATGGCCGATCTTTTCGGGTGCTGGTATGGGCCTGGGTAATGGCAAGTCCTTTCCTCGACTTGGAATGAGCTGTGGGCTGGTAGCAGTGAGCAACAGAGACTCTCCTCCAGACCCTGTTCACCATGCAGAGATGGAGCAGAGCACCACGACAGCACCTGAGATGATCTACAAATGTCATACTCCTCCCAGGTCTCTCTGCACAAGCGTATGCTTAGCTCTTGTTGCAGTTGCGCAGATACTTAGGGATGAGTGAACACAAAAGATGTTTCCCCCTCCCAGAAGTTCCCCCCAGCCAAACCAAATTGCTTGGCAGATCTGGATCCTTGGGGAGGATCAAAGCCTCAGGGCTGGTCTGGCAGCACTCCACGCTGTTTACATGTATGGATATTCATGGCACTGTTAACCCCAGACCATTTAATAATATTGAATTTCGTATTTATTACATTTCTTAAATACCATCTAAGGAACCTCAGTTTCCTGGGGTATTCCCAATGTTGTTCCTAGGGCAGAGAAGGCCAGCTGTCTGCATAGCCATGCCTCATCATTTATTCTCTTGCTGTGTTGCTGGGGTCTCTATTGCTGCAGTGGCAGCGTCTTTCCACAGAGCTGACGGCTTCCTTCGGCTTTGCCTTGTGTGCAGCCTGACTGTCCAGCCTGAGCAGGGAGCAAACACCTTGCTTTCAAATTTCACCATTTCCTTCAGCAGCAGCAACTGAATGTGACTCCCTCTGGGCCAGAGTAGGCTGAGTCTCTCTTGCGTCCCTGCAACAGCCCCATCACTATGAGAGCCGAGGACTCAAAAAGAGAGACCTTGCTCGTGCTAATGGCTGTCCTCTGGGGCATCCTACCCAGCCTGCTGGTCTCTTCACACTGACTGGCACAGCAGGAAGGTGATCTGGGGACTACCTCCAGAGAAGAAGGGCTTTTTCTCCAGGCAGTAGCAAAGCCTCAGGCTGTCCCCCTCCCTCCTAGGCTATCTTGAGCTTTGTGATTCTTTGTTTGTCCTAACTCCCCTTGAGCCGTTCCCTAGAGCTCTCCCCAGTCACAACAATTAGAGGGTTTCTTTCTGTCCTGAGCCAAACAATCTTCAACATCCTGTCCCTTCCCTTCACTTTGGCTGCTTTGTTCTCCGCCCCCAACAAAATCTCCTTAGCTAAGCACAGCGGCCTTTTCCTCCTTCATCTCAGCACTTCCTCCTTTGCTACCCTTGGCCCATTTTCTTCAAGAGCCACTGCACCAATGGAGGAACAGGACCCCTTTACCCAGACCCCAGCCCCTTCACCCAGACCCCAGCCCATGGTATAAGCATCGCTGCGGCTGCCTGGCCCCACGAGGAAGAGGCAGCTTGTGCGACAACAAGACTGTCCAGCCGCCACCTCCAGAAAGCTCTTGGATGCAATGAGAAGCCCAAGCTTTCTCTCGGTTGTGTGGGGTTTTACTGCAGGCTCCTTGCAGGGTTCCAGTGAGGAAAGGGCAGCTGTGCTTGCCTTGGATCTTGTTTCATTATCAGAAAAGACCTGCTTCAGCCTGTCCATCACTGGGTTTGAACGTGCTGCCTCTCACTGAGCAGGAGCCTATTGCCTTTCATTTCTGGGATTTCACTTCTAAATACTGAGTGGTTCCACAAATGTGAGGGTCATTTTGTTTCAGGTGTTTTCCTCTCCTCCCGGCTGGTTATAACTGTGAGCATGCACAATGCCCTGGGCCTATGGCGCTGGAGCCAGCGGGGAGATAAGAGGCCAGCTTGGCTGCAGCGCTCCGGCTCTGTTGTACCACTACGGCACACAAAGGGACGGTGCTGGCTGCAGCAGGAGCTGCAGCTGGAGAACTTTGTGCTTGAATTGCTCTGGGTTATGAACCCTCGCTTGTGGGGCGACAGCTGCCAGCCCGGCCCCGGGGCAATGGGGTGCAGAGGAAGTGCCACGATGGGCAAAGCCGCCTTTCGTTTGGACCCGCTGGCTGTGAGCGGCACGTGGTTTCGTCGGCGTGCAGAGCAAGGTCCAGCCATGCCTGGCGAGCTAGCATCCACCATGGTGCAGGCAAAAGCAGCTGGCAGAGTGGTGAGAATGGGTGGGAGGGCTCAATGGCGTCATCCACACTAATTGGCGGCCCGTGGCATACGGCTACACGACCACGAGATGCCGGGATGTCTCTGCTCGCAGTGTTTATTCTTTAGGATGTCCCTGTCACACACCCAGCTGCTGTGATTATTAATTACTATTTATACTTTGCTTTGTGTGTGTGCTGCATTTTAAAGACCAGCAGAGGTGGGAACCCTGCCCTCCTGGAGGCTCCCAGGCTAGATGGGAGGGCAATAGCTGCAGTGTGGCCTCCCTGGGACCAGGCGGTCGGAGGGGGTCCCTCGTGCTGTGCTGGGAGTGCATGTGGCAGGGGACACCGGGAACAGTGGGTGTGCAGGTGTGTTCAGGGGGAATTGCACTAATGCCTGCCCATGAAGTCTGTACTGCAGCGGGTGTTCAGGCTATTGCAGGGATTCCCTGATGGTATGGGCAGGGTGCTTGGCCAGGCAGTGATGGCTTCTCAGTACAGAGGGGTATTTTACAGTGAGGAGCTATTTTTTGGTGCCCACAGCAGTGTCCCCTGTGTGCCAGCCCTGCTGCTGGACTCTGGCTCCCAGGTCTCCTTCCCACCCACCCCAGCAGCCCCCAGTTAGCTGGAGGCAGACGTTCGTCACAGTGTGTGCCTGGAGAGGGAATGTAGAACTACACTGTGTCGGTGCTGCTGACAGAGGGTGGGTCGGGGCTGTCACGCGGCTGCCAAAGGGCCACGCTGCTGGCATGAACTTTCCCCTGGTGAGTGGCCAAATTTAGGCACAGCCGTCTCCTGCCCCCAAAGTGGGTTTTGGCTGTGCGGGTTGCACTGGCCCACACGCCTCTGGCGCTTCTCTGCTGTGGTTTTCCAAGCCCAGGCTCAGTCACAAGCTCAGCTGAAGGAGGGGTGTGAAAGCAAGGCCAAGTTCCCATGCTGCACTCTGGGGCTGGGGAGCTCACTGCTCCCCTGTAAGCCCAGGAGCTGCAAGCTTCCCTACCTCCCTGCCTGGCAGGAGGAAAAGCGGAGGCCAGGCAGGTGGAGGGGTCCCTTGGTACCCAGGACAAGATCCTCATTGGATGGGTGCTCTTCTGCCCTGCCAGCACCGTTGCGATGCCTAAGCAGTGCAGTGGCCGTGGCCTCTTATCTCTGGCCAGGCATCTGGGAAGGGCCATCTCCCTGCCGGTGGTGGTCAGCAACTGCGTCCTCCTCACCAGCACAGGGCCCAGCCATGCCGTGGGCTTGTCTAGAGCAGGGGGAAAGGGTCATGCTGGGATGGGGGACCCCTACCCCTGGGCTGGGGAGAATCCCAGTCCCTACAGTGGTACATCCCTACAGCTGAGGCTCCGCTGAGCACCGCCAGAGCCTGGCAAAACCCTGCTGGCCCTGGTTGTACAGGTTTAATGACGTTGCAGTGCTCGATGGACTTGTGATCCATTCCTCAGATCGCAGTATTTTGGAAGGGCTGAATGCCTCTGTCCGTTCCCATCTGGCGAGGGGGACGAGAAGCCTTCATCGGGCTCTGGCGGCACACTGGTGAGGGCAACCCCGTCACCCGGGCAGGAGGGTTCGCGCTCTGACTCTGTTTTGTCCCTGTGGTACCGCTTGCTTCCTCTTTTTTTTCTCACACATGCTGCGGTAAAACCGTGTGCGCCCCGTGTTTGGAGCAAACAACAAACCCACGTCATGTGTTTTCGCTTTCTCTGTTTCCTTGCCTCCACGTGTTAGAAATGTGCAGTGTCCGTGCACTTTCCGTTTGGTACAAACAGAGCACACTCGGTCGCCAGCGGAGATGGCAACAGATGGTTTGCATGGGCGCCACAAAAATATTTTGGGCTTTGGTGAAGTGGGTCCCCTTCCCTCATTTCCAGACACTTCTTCTGGGGGGGGCAGTTTGGCTAGGGGAACCCTGGGACAGTTTGTAGACAGCAGCAGAGCTAAGCAGGGATTTTCTGAAATGTGCCTGGCAGATGTCTGGGACTTGAAACTGTCTTGGAGGCTCTTGCCCATGCTGGGCACCAGTGCGCCAACCCAGGCCCTGCTGGGGACCTGGCCGCAGAGGTTTGGCCTGCCGCTGGGCCACTGGCAGGGATGGCGGGGTCAGGGTCGTGGCTTAGCTAATTTGCTGGCACATCCTTCCTCCGGGAAATGCTGAGGGGGGACCTCCTCGCCTTTGGCCCGGGGCTGCTGAAGAGACCACGCTCACCCCACTGCTTTGGCGGCTGGCATGGGGGCAATGCTGGCTGGGGCAAGGAGCCCCTGGCAGCACGAGGACCTGGGGTGGCCGACGCCTGCCCCGAGAGGGACTAGCCCACAGGCTGGTGCTGAGCTGGTGAGAGGTAGTGCTGGCCCCCGCAGGTCCTTTCCCAGGGAGTGGTGCGGGCCGTGAGCTGCGGCAGTCCTTGGCTGTCCCCTCCGCTCTGACGGGCAGCTCAGAAATAGCAGCTGGCCCAGTTCTCCCGCCCCCGTGGCCCAGATCTCTAAGAACGGAGGTTGCTCGCACAGCAACAGCAACAGCAGCAGCATCAGGCGCTGCATTTAGCCCATGAGCTCAAACAGCGGGAGACGCTGCCAGCAGGATCCCAGCCTGGCTGGGTGACGCTCCTGCTTGGAGACTGCGCTGCAGGCTCTGTTTGTTGCTGTAAACACGCTTGCTGCTGCAGCTTCCCTGTTACTATCTATAGCCGCGATCTCTTGGCTCCCGTGCAAGGCGAGTCTGCGGTCTGGCTCCCAGCTTAGCCTGACCTGAGCCAGGGCTGCCTGACATCCCCGTCGTGGGTGGGTGTCTCCGGGCTTCGCTGCAACAAGGATCAAAACAAAACCCAAACTGGAGGAAAGGACAAGCCTCACCCCTCGCTCCTCGCCGGTGGTTTCCCGGTGGCCCCCTGCCTGTGCCCTTGGCGGGTGTCCCGGCACCCCCGAGCGCTGCTCCCAAGCTCTCCCAACCTTCCTGGGGGGCTGCGGCCCCCCAGGCTTCCCTGACAGCAGGGCTTCCCAGCGCCCTGTGCCAGTACCCTCGCTCTCGACTATTACTCTGCGTATATAATAGACAAGTAAATAGTGCCACATAACGCGTTCCTCGCTGCAGGGAAGGGGGTCGGGCAGTCTTTCCGCACGTAGGGCCCGCCTTGTCCCCGTGCCCAGCTATGGGCAGACCCCGCTCCGTGCCGGGGACGGGGCCCGGCCCCCGTCCCTGCTTTGCCACGTCCCTTGGAGCACCTTGCTCCGCGGCGGGGCTGCGCGGGGGCCCCGCCGAGCCGCGGTGCCGCCGGCTCCCCCCCCCCCGCGGAGAGGGGGAGGGTGTCACCTGCGGCGGGACGGCGTCCGCGGGGGCAACGTCGGTCCGCCGGGGCCCTCGGCGGGGTCTCGCCACGCGTGGGGTGGGGGTGGGGGGGCCGCCGCGCCGCGTTCCGTTCCGTCCCGTCCCGCCCCGCGCGCCGCCCGCCGCACTTGGCTGCAGCCTGGAGCGCTTCCCGTCAGTCACGCCCCCTCGCACAGGATGTATCCCATATAAGGATATCTGCGTCAGTGGGTTCCCGAGCCCGGCCGTACCACTCCGCGCGGGGGGGGGAACCCCGCCGCCGCCCCTCCCCGCGCCGCCCGCGGGGCTCCCCCCGTCCCGGCGACCGCCCCCCGCCCCTCGTCGCGGCTCTCTTCCGCGGCAGGCGGCGGCGGGCCGCGCGCGGAGCGGCCCCGGGGGTGACGCGGGGCGGGCGCGGGGCGAGCGACCCCCCCGCGGGCGCGGGCGGCGCGTCCCCAGTGACGTCGTCGGGAGGGTATAAAAGGGAGGCGCCGCGCGGTAATCCAGCAGCAGAGGCAGCCCCGGCGGCGGAGCGGAGAGACGCGCGGCGCGGACCGGACAGAGGGACGCACGTAGCCGGCCCCCTCCTCGCCTCCTCCCCAAGGGCGCTCCGCTACCACCGCATCGCCCCGCACCGCCGGCTTGCGCGCACCGAGCCGACATGATGTACCAGGGCTTCGCCGGAGAGTACGAGGCGCCCTCCTCCCGCTGCAGCAGCGCTTCCCCGGCCGGGGACAGCCTCACCTACTACCCCTCGCCGGCGGACTCCTTCTCCAGCATGGGCTCCCCCGTCAACCCGCAGGTGAGGCGCCGGGCACGCCGGCTGCGCCCTCGCCGCGGGGCGGGAGCAACCCGGGAGGGAACGGGACGGGGTGGCGGGACGGGAGCGGGCGGCGCGGGGCCCGGCAGCGGCCGCGGAGGAGGGCGGGCCGCGGCGGGCTGCCCCCGGGCCGGGGGCCGGGCGGGGGGAGCGGCCCCGGTGCCGGGGCGGGCGGGGGGGGGGAGCCGTGGCCGGGGCCGCGCTCTGCGGCGGGTGTGTAAAGCGGCTTCATTGATAAAACGCGAGTTCATTGAGGAGACTCCGGAGCAGCGTCTGCGTCAGCGCGGACGTCAGAGATATTTATAACAGGCCGCTCTCGTGTGGAGCCGGCGCTGACAGTGCGGCGCCGCGGCCGGTGCGGCCCCGGGGGCGGCGGGGAGCGGTCCGGGCGCCCCGCTGACGGCAGCCCCCCCCTTTCCTCTGTCCCGCAGGACTTCTGCACCGACCTGGCCGTCTCCAGCGCCAGCTTCGTGCCCACGGTGACGGCCATCTCCACCAGCCCCAGCCTGCAGTGGCTGGTGCAGCCCACCCTCATCTCCTCGGTGGCCCCCTCCCAGAGCTGCGGGCACCCCTACGGCGTGTCGGCGCCCGCCCCCGCCGCCTACTCTCGCCCCGCAGTGCTGAAGGCGCCGGGCGGCCGCGGGCAGAGCATCGGTCGCAGGGGCAAAGTCGAGCAGGTGAGCGGGGACCGGGGTTATCGGGGCGGGGGGGGGGGGGGGGGCATGGGGGGGTGGGGGAGGGGGGCGCGGCCGGCCGGCCGCCCCGGCCCGGGGGGCACCGGGCTGGCGGCGGGACTGAGCGGCGTCTCTCTGCCCCCAGCTGTCCCCCGAGGAGGAGGAGAAGAGAAGGATCCGCCGGGAAAGGAACAAGATGGCAGCGGCCAAGTGCCGCAACCGGCGGCGGGAGCTCACCGACACGCTGCAGGCGGTAAGTGCCGCCCGGGAGGCGGGGGGGGGGGTGGCAGGAGGAGGGGGACTCTAGCCGTGGCGGGAATGCCGGCCCTGGCTGACAACCCCGCGCTCTCTGCAGGAGACCGACCAGCTGGAGGAGGAGAAGTCTGCGCTGCAGGCAGAGATCGCCAACCTGCTGAAGGAGAAGGAGAAGCTGGAGTTCATCCTGGCGGCCCACCGGCCCGCCTGCAAGATGCCCGAGGAGCTGCGCTTCTCTGATGAGCTGGTGGCCGCCACCGCGCTGGACCTGGGCAGCCCCAGCCCCGCCGTGGCCGAGGAGGCCGCCTTCACCCTGCCGCTGATGGCTGAGGCGCCGCCGGCCGCACCACCCAAGGAGACCGGCGGCAGCGGGCTGGAGCTCAAGGCTGAGCCCTTCGACGAGCTGCTCTTCTCCACGGGGCCGCGGGAGGCCTCCCGCTCCGTGCCCGACATGGACCTGCCCGGGGCTTCCTCCTTCTATGCGTCGGACTGGGAGTCGCTGGGCACCGGGACCAGCGGCGAGCTGGAGCCCCTCTGCACCCCCGTGGTGACCTGCACCCCGTGCCCCAGCACCTACACCTCCACCTTCGTCTTCACCTACCCCGAGGCGGACGCCTTCCCCAGCTGCGCTGCCGCGCACCGGAAGGGCAGCAGCAGCAATGAGCCCTCGTCCGACTCCCTCAGCTCCCCCACCCTCCTGGCCTTGTGAGGGGCTCCAGCATTGACTGACCTGCCGGGCCCCCTCCCCTGCCCGCGCACCACCCCCCCCACCCCGGACTCGCCGCTGTGCCCCATGGGGCTCCCCGGGCCTGGGGAGGGCCCCGCCACCGCCACCCCCCCTGTCTGGCCTGGCACCCTGGGGCCTGGCAGAGCGCCCCGCACCGAGGCCTCGTACCTCTTCCAGAGATGTAGCAAATCGCATGGAGTTTGTCTCGTCCCCAACGGCCCATCCATGAGAGCTGGTAGTCTGTAGCATGTCCCACATGGCTGGGTAGGTGACTCCCTCCCCTCCTTAGTATCACTAGCATTAACTAATTAATCTCTTGGTTTTCAATGATTGGAATTTAACCTGGTGCTGGGTATCTCCAACTTGTATCTAGTGCAGCTGATTAACAATAACTACTGTGTTCCTGGCAATATCGTGTTCTGATGACTTAGCAATGACCCATCTTACCTGGGGGGAAAAGAGACTCTATTTTATTTTCTAGTAGGTAGATAAATAGCTATATCCATGTACTGTAGTTCTACATCGATGTTCATTGTAACTTTACTGATCATGCATTGTTGAGGTGGTCTGAATGTTCCGACATAAGTTTTCCATGAAAACGTTTTTATTGTGTTTTTAATTTATTTATTAAGATGGATTCTCAGATATTTATATTTTTATTTTATTTTTTTCTACCTTGAGGTCTTTTTTGACATGTGGAAAGTGAATTTGGATGAAACTTAAGCATTGTTTGCTTATTATTGTTCAGAGACATTGTCAATAAAAGCATTTAAGTTGACTGCTGGAGCTGTCCTTGATTTACCTTTTGCATTGCTTCCCTGTGACCCTAAAGGAGTTCCCTAACCTCTGATTTAAGCTGAGCTTTATAAACTGCAGACAGGTGCTAGCTGCCTGAGGCATAGGGCACATCAGAGTGGGAATATCATTAAGGACAGGTCTGGTCTTGCCCTGGTGTCAGTCAGGGCTGGCTGTGGCTACGCCCTTTCCCACCCACCCTCAGTGGGCAGTGGGGTCACTCCTTGCAGCCTTCCCCATCTAATCTGTCTGGGTTGGGTCTCCTCCTGCTCCTCTGTGTGTCACCTGCTGTGGCCTTTCAGTGGCAAGCTGGAGACCTCATTGGAAAGGAGGTAAAAAGGGCAGGTGAGTTCATGCCTCTGAATCAGGGAGGCCATCTCTAGGCTGGGTCCACCGAATCATTTGCATGTGCCCAACAGCCCAGCTTCCTCCTGCCTGGGGAGGAGTGGACAATGTGCCCAGGCTCTGGGTGCCCCTGGACTTGGTCTGGCACCTCTGGGAGTAGCTATAGTGTATCCTCTTCCAGCCATGAGGGGAGGAGAAATGCTCATGCACTTTCTTCTTGCTTTGGGCTGAGTGGGCTGACCCTTCCCTTGCCCTGCTCTTCCTATTAAAGCTAGCCCAGTCCTTGAATTGGAGTCATGGCAAACAGCCCCCCGCCCCGGGAATGTGCTCCCTCCCTGGGATCTCTGCAACACTTTTCCTTCCCAAGTTAGCTTAGAGGGGCTGCTACCCTCTGTCACTCCTGCTGCTTGTGCAGGGAAACAAGTGCCCCTCTGGCAGGACAGCAGCTGGGGCAGGGTGACCCTGACTGCAGAGCACTATTCTGTTCCCTCCCTAATGCTTGCACATGAAGGGTCCCACAAGAACAGCGAGGCCCCCCTGACAGCCTCTAGCCCTGTCACTCCAGCTCCTGAGAACTCCTTTCTCAAGGTGGAGGCAAAGACACCACCTGCACTGGCACGTGTTTGGCTGAAGGCCACCTTGACACTGTGCTCTCAGGAAATCTCTGCAGGCTGGCATTCAGGGCTGGGTTTGTGTAACTCCACATTTCCTGGTCACTGCAGCAGGCTCTGCTTTCTTCACCCCTTCCCTAATCAGAACACGCACAGGATGTCTCTCATCTCAATAGCGTGTATTGCAGCTTCACAGCTTGCTCAACGAGGCCTGCTCTATGCAAAAGCAAATATTGCGCGCGGCTTCCCGTCTTTCAACATTAAGCTGGAGGCAGCGCTGACAACTGATGAAGAATGACCCCAGTTGCTACTGAGATGCCACCCACTGAGAAGCAGCTACTTTCACATTGCCACTCGAGTTTACAAGGGCAACACCCAGGCACAGCAAATGCACAGTAGAGCTGACCCCTGAAGCAAGTCATGTAGGTGTAGCTGCAATAGAGTGAGACTTACGTGACAAGTAACCCCGTGAAGTCAGTAAATCTGGCATCGCAACATGCCTTCTGCTGAAAGACCATCAAGTTCAGAGCTAGAGAATTCAGAGGTCTTCGAGAGCCCACGCATACTGTTGAAATCACCAGACGTTCAGCAGAGAGGCAGAAAGGAGCAGGGCTCTATAGAGTCCCAAAATACCACACAGGCCCCTTAAAGTAGGTGGAGTGATCTTGGCCCCATCATCTCCCATGATCACTGGACAGGTTAAAGCAAAATCTAGTGCTGAATTCTGAGACAGCAGTACTGCAGCCTAACTGAAGCTTTTCTTTCTAACAGCAGCGACAGCAAGCGCCAAGTGTGTCAGCTTTTGCATTTGTTACGCAATTATGTCAAACTCAGGGGTGGCAGTACATGAGACACGTTACATTTAACCCCAGGCTCCAGCCCTACTCCTTGCCTTCAGCCAGGGATGATCCAGAATTCAGGATGTGCTACCTGAAATTTATGGTGTGTCATGAATATGATTTATCTGCTTCCTAGCACTGGAGAACTCTGTAGTGAAATCTCACTTAAATCAGTGGGAACCTTGCCACTAACTTCAACAGACCCATGAGAGGGAATAATGCAGCAATGTCTGCTTGGAATGGATTACACGCATGTGCTTCAATTATAAGCTGTATCTGATACATCACACAGATATCCGTACAAAGCCCTGTGAAACAAAACAGTGGAACGAGATAAGAGAAGCAGGTAACGCTCCGCGTTATTTCTGACACCTCCTGTGCTCCTGATCCCATTGAGGGCAGTAGTGTAATTAACTCTTAGGAACGAAACTGCAACACAACGCAAAGAATAATGGAACTGTTATTACGAATTGCAAAAAGTAGAGCTGTAAAACAACATGAAGAGCCTTCAAAGCGTTTAGAGTAGAATAAAGAAGGGCTGCACAGCAAAACAAGCCCGGATAGAGGAGGGTGCTGCAGATCCAGGGCTGCTTCGATGCTGACGGAAGCTGCAGTTCCGACACGCTACTGTGCGCCCCCCGCCCTCACCCCTCGTCTCCAGCGCTCCTGCCCCCGGGCCGCGGCGGGGCGGCCCCTCTCCCCCGCAGGCCTGAGGGCCGGGCGTGGGGCGAGCCGGCACCACTGCCGATACCTGAAATCACCGCGGAGGTTCGCAGCGTCGGGCCGGCCCCAGCGCGACCCCGCGGGGCCCTCTCACGGAGCCGGGTGAACGGCGGGCGGCGGAGCGCGGCTGAGGCGGGCCTTCCCCGGGACCCTCCGCGCTGCCCAGGGGCCGCGGGAGCGCTCCCGGGGGCCGGGGCGCAGCTCCCGGGCCCGGCCCGCCGCAGGCGCAGCCGCCCTCCCCTCAGGCGACCGGTGAGGCCGCCCGGGCCCCACCGCTCTCGCCGGCCCGGGCGCGCAGGCCGCGGGGGCCGCCGCCGCCTCCGCCGCCCCCGGCCGCGGGCCGCGCCGAGCCCCTCCCCGCCGCGCCTGCGCGGCCGGCGCCCCTCCCCGCCGCCGTGTTTACTGTTTGGTTGCCAGGGCGCCGCGCGGCGGGCGCGCCAGGGACGTGACGTCCCGCTCCCCGCGGAGGCGCTACGAGCCAACGCCATGACGCAAGTACTTCCGGCCGTGCCCATATATGGCAAAGCGGCGGCGCCCTTCTTCCCGTGGCGGGCGCCGGGCGTCGGTCCGCGCGTGCGGTTCTGCGGCGGGAAGGTTCCAGAAGGGAGGGGGGCGCGCGCGACGGGCGGGGCGGGCGGCCATCTTCGGCCTCGGCCTCGGCCTCGGCCTCGGCTTCGGCTGGGCGCTGCCCGGCCCTGCCCTGGCAGCGTCCCCGCAGCCCGGGGCCACGGCCCGGTGCCTTGCCCCAGCTGGGGAAGCTTCGGAGCCGGCGGCAGAGCTCTGTGCCGGGCTCCTGGCAGGTGGGCGCCTGCGGTGGGCTGATAAGGAAGGCTGCCTGGGCTCCCTTACCATTCCTCCAGCACTCCCCTTCCTGTCCAGGCATGAGGTGTCTGGAGAAGGCGTGGGTGCTGAATCCCAGGCGGGTTCGCCCATGGCAGCTTGTAGCTCTTGCTGTCCCTCGCTAGGCTTCCCTCACTTCTCCTCTCTGCCTTTCCTCTCTCTTAGCTGGAAGAATTGACCTGTGATGGTGGAAAACCAAGGGTGATAGAATTCCACTTAAAAAAAATGCATAATAACAATTAACTTTTATTTCCATATGGAATTGAGTGAAAGAAAATAATTACCTGTTTGGTTTTTTTTTCTGCACTTGCAGTACAAGAGCTACTCTGTGAAACCTGGCTTCAGTGTAGCGGGTGACCAGGCACCTGTATCCTTGGAACACTTGTTCTGCCGGTTCTCCTGTCATTTGTTTTGTTGTTACTTTGCCAATAAACCTGACTCTTCTGCTTTCGGTCAAAATAGAACAGGAAGCCTGCCAAGAAAAGTTGTCGGAGCTAGTGGACAGTCAAAAATAAATGGATTGTTCAGAGGAGATAAGGTTCTAGAAAAAAATTAAATTAGTATTTTGTTCTGTGCTCACTGTAGAGGAACTTAAGAAGATTCCTGTGCTTGTACTTCATTTTGTGACAGATTTATCAGAGGGTATGTCTCAAGCTGAAGTGTCTGTAGAAAAGGTTATGAAACAAATGGCTAAAATAAAATGCACTGAACAGTTGGACTGCATGATATTCATCCAAGAGTTCTAAGAGAAGTCAAGATTTAAATAGCTGAGCTGCTTACTAATGGTTTTGTGTAACATCGCATTTAGAAGTGCTTTGATAACAGAGAATGGGAAGATAGTTAATATGCCAATTAAAAAAAAAAGTGGTTAGAAAGGTTCTGGAGAGCTGCTGCGCAATGAGCCTGTTATCTGTACCATGCAAGTTAATGAGAACTTTAAAAAAGGTGAACTAGCGGGTGTGGGGAGACAATGGTGTACTGGGAGAGCTGGCAGAGCTTTTCTGAAGAGGAGTCCTGGCTTCACACATTGTTTTGAGTCCTGTGAGGAGTCGGCAAAGCGTGTGGACAAGAGGGATTCAGCTGATGTTGTCTACTTGGGTTTCTGAAAAGCATTCAACAAAATCTACGGGCAAAAGCTTCTGAAGAAACTATGGAATAAGAGGAGAATGGGTAGATGACACTGGGTTAAAGACAGGTCGCTGCAAGACAGAGCAAAAATGTTTTCTTGGTGGAAGGAATCAATATGTGAAGTTCCACAAGGATCTGAACTGGAGCCTGTGGTCTGAGGGGAACTTTAGTAAAATGTGACAATGCAAAGTGGGTGGGTGATGCAATTTGATATACATAAATGTAAAGTGTTTTAAATGGGAGACAACCCATCCTAACTTCAAATATACAGGAACAGCCTAGAAGCTGATTTATCACTTAGGAACAAGATCTTGGCATAGTAATAGTTCTGTGAAAATCTCATCTCAAGGCTTGGTAAATGAGCAAATCAAATGTTAGGAGGTAAGAAAGAAGAGCTGGAGAACAAAGCAGAGAACATCATTATGGCACATGGTAAATCCACGGTGTGCCAGTGCTTTGAATGCTGTGTACGGTTCTGATCTTATCTTCAGAAGGATGTAGAGCACTGTAAGAGGTGCAGAGAAGTAAATAGGTGTTCTGAGGTGTGGAACAGCTTCTGGGTCAGAAACAGATAAACTAACTAGGACTCTTCAGCCTTACAGAGACACGAGTGAGGGGAGAATTCTTTCAACATAAGAATGATGTGCATCAAATGAAACTTGGGGAAAAATATCGGATAAAACCAAACTTGACGAGGTTGCTCGTTCTGTATTGTGGTTGCTTGTGGAAAACCTTGTTGTGTGATTTTGTGGATACCACAAGGGGTTTTTTTGAGCTGAAAAGAAGTCCAGAAAATGAACAGAAGAAAAATCTAACGGGGGCTATTAAATAAAAAAATATCCCCTTTGGCTGTGGAAGCCCTGATTTTTGTAACTTTCTGGGGCCTTGGGGAATACTGTGGGGAGGCAGCACTACACCCTGACTTTGTCCTTACAACCTTCTTTGGGCGGTTGCTGTCAGGTAGTGTCAGAACACCACAGCTGATAGCAGAGAGGGGGAAAAGGTGTGCTTGATCTGATCAACTATGACTACTCCTATGTGGGTTTGTAAGTATTTAGCTGAGCTTTTGCTCTTATTCTGTGCTTCCTTATTGTAATGGTATTTGAAATTTGTTTAAATTACCACAAGATGTGATCTCATATGCCTGTGCTCTTCATCCGTTCAGATCTTTTGCTGATAAGGTTGTTCTTTGACGCTGCTTCCGTCAGGCTTTCCAGGCATGGTAAGTAGGCTGGTGACCTGGTGAGGTGCTGAAGCGAAACTAACACCACTCATTCTTCTCATTGGGAAACACCGGATGTCCACAAGGGACCTGCATATTATATCAACAGGATATCATGGGGAAACAAAAGAAGGTCATAACTAGCATGTGGACAAAATATCTTTATTATTTCCAATTATGGAGCTCTTGTTCTGTTCCCCCCCGCCCCCATCTTTGGCCTGCAGAGCAACAGATTTTCAGCTCTTCTTCACTGATTATATTTGAGCTCTGTTTTTATACAAATGTTTTGTAACTTGATCCTGTTGGCTAAAGACAACCAGCTGCAACTTTAAAGGAGTCATTTTAATTCTGATTACATCGCATCTTCCATTTGGTAAGGGTTTAGCTCTTTTTAAATAGCCCTTCTTGAGTATTCTCATGCTAGGGAATAAGGGAAGCGAACCCAATTCATAATACAGTATTTATCTGATTTTGTTTGCAAAATTAAATATTCGTTTTGAGTAGGTAACAGTATTGCAAAGGCCATAAAATAGCAGTAGCAGTGTCAGTCTTAAAGCATATAATCTGAAATGTACAGGATTCAGATATTACCAGGTTATTGGGGTTTTTAAGTAAAACATTATTTTGACACTGCTGTGAAGTATAGTGGGTGCTTCAGCGTGAGAATGATGCAATTCCTGCTATGAAGCATTTGAACTCTAATTGCAGGAGAAATGACAGTTGCCAGTAGCATACGGTAGAAAGAAGGACAAGCTCTGTTCGAGCATTTAAGCACGTGGTATGGCAATTGAATTAAAATAGTAACGTAACCTAATGATGATGTGTCACTAACCTCGAGGACACCAAGGAAGATAAACCAAAGTAATTTGCTGTCATTACATAAGAGTTGAGTGCAAAGCCAAGAATGGGGTTTCGGCACAGGTAAGGATTTCACTCTAAGACTTTCAAAGAATTCAACGCTTCACAGGTTTAACTATTCATGGGAGTCTCAGATCCTCCCATCCTCCCTCTTTTTTTTTCCTGCTGTTTGTCAGCAAGTTCCAGGTGCCACAAGCCTGGGTTCCTTGGCTATGCCTGCGCTGCTAAATCAGAGGGGGTAGGTAGCAAGCTTGGGCATTGGACTGCTGATTTTCCACCCTGCTCTACTACGCAGTAGTAACTCTGGTCCCTGAAACAGCCTTGGCCTGTGTCAACTAGCAATCTCCAAGATGGTACCTGGGCAAAGTTCAGAGAGTAGCGTGTGTCCGATGAGCAGTGGGCAAGACCGCGTGAAACCGGGCTCCCTGCACTCTGCTGGGTCATCCAGCAATATCCTAGCAGGTTTCATGCTGTCAAACACACCTCTGTGCTTTGGCATATGACAAGTTCTTTAGCTTCATGCCGTAAATTGCTCAGCCCTCTGGGCTACAGCACAGCCCTTGTTTCTTCAACTCTGGTTGTTTGAAATAACACCCCTCAAACAATACTTAAGCCTTAAGGCTACAGGTACACCACATGTAGTTCAGAGGTGACCACAGGCCAAGTGCTGTGTAGTGTGGATGTGGTGAGTGTGCTGCCTGGCCCTTCTGCCACACAACAGTTCCTGGCCCTGCTTCATCTGCTATTGTAGATGCTGCCTGTGTCATCACTCTCTGGCAGCTTAGAGGATTTACCTCACTGTGAGCATTGTCTAAGGTGTTCAGTGCTCCAAAAGGAATCCTGATGACTGGAGTGCTTGGTAAACTACCCCAAATCATCCTAAATATTGGATGGGATTTAAGGGAAACATGAACTAATGTTTTTCACTGAAAGGCAGATATGTAGCTGTAATGGGAGACAAATACAGTGAAATAACACACAAGGAAACATGTTACTCTACCTGGTTGTTTATCTTCAAGATCTTCGTTTCAGTCTGTGAGCTGAGCTGAGGGGCATGGCAAGCTGATGGGATGGTTTCCACAGCTTTTAGAACTGTGGAATGATACTCGTACAAGATACCTCTCCCAGAAGTGATGTTCCTGATTAGGAACATTTATTTGAGAAAAGTTTTATCTATACTCTACATACCTCTACATTCCTAGGAACCCTACTGAGGGCAAATGCTTCACTGGGTATAGCTTCTGGCTCTTAGTCACTTCTATTCAAGACCTGAACTTGTAATCACCTTCCTAATGAAACTCCTTTTGTTGTAGCTTTATTCCTTATTGCAGAAAGGTACTACAGGAGTGCAAGACTCTGACTTGTTGTTACACCAGAGCAGGATTAACATGGCTTCTTGATAAACCTGTCATATAATGTAAACATAAGTCATCTTTGCCAAGAGGGCTTTAGCACTTCAGAATTGAAATGTTTAAATTTTTTCATAATTTTTAGAACCTATAATTTGAGAAACATTTTACTGTGCAAGTATTTTCATGCCAAAAATAAATGCAGCTTATTTGCTGATTCCTTGCAGAGAGTAGATGTTAGTAAGACAGTTCTGGAATCAGTGATATTTGTGTGTTTGTGATCAAAGTGCCAATCAATTCCATTTGCTGGACACATGGAATTGAGTATAGCTCCATGCAGTCAAACCCCAGCAAAATCTCCTTTTTCCAAACCACTTTATGACCAAAGTCTGCATTATTTTTCCTCTCCATGCCACATTGTCACTTGTTGTAACGCATCAGTCTGACATTGGCTGCTGCTGAAGACCTGAACTGTTGCGTGCATGTGAGAATGATTATCATAGGTAATTTAAGGCACGTGTAGTTGCACAGGGTATGACCTCACAGCTTCCAATCTTGTAATAAATATACTTAATTACTGGATATTGCATGACAGATTGTGCCCTGCAGGTGATCAGACACAGAATGTGGTAAAGACCAGCTGTGACTCTTAACCAAAGGTTTGTATTTCCTTTTTTTAAGATACATTATGCACTGAAATGATCATCTGTGTTTATGAGGACAAAGTATTTATTATATAATGATTTTCACCTGAGGATCTCAGTGCTCCTTATGGGCACTAATGATTGAACTGTTCTGTTCTATTCTGCAGCTTACCATGAGCCGTTCAGAGCAGCGTCTGAGTACTTTCCCATTAACCTCAAATGTGACTAATACGCAAATGTGCGGTTTGCTCCCCTCTCGTCTCCCCAGCAGATTTTGTATTGCAGTGTGTTTGCATTACGGGTGAAAGCAGCATAGCTTGCAGTCTGGGTGGGCAGGTACTGAAGGGTCCTTAGTCCCTAGGGAGCTCATTCTCCAAGTTTGGACAGGTCCTTGGAAAATGGGGTCTCTCGCACAGGCAAGCATTACATTATGGCCGAGTCTTCTTGCGCCAGAGGGTCAGAGTTGTTGTCTACAGCATATCTTGGTGTTTCAGACCTTTTTTTTTGATGTGCTGGTGCCAGGCCACTGAGTGCCATGAAGGTGACAACCTCGGCTTTTCACTGACTCAATTAGCTGTCCCCCAGAACCATATGAAGCAGGTGAAGAGTGTGATCCTCCCATCTTAATAGCCAGGTAAATTGAGGCGCTGAAACTACAGTTTCAGGATAGCTTAAATCAATCTACATGTGTGGTCCTGCTATCTCCTCTGCTCCCATCCATATGATTCTGTTTCCTTCCTGGCTTCTACACAGTTACTTGTCTGACCTCTCAATGAGATAGTTCAGGAAGTTACACTGGCACAACAAACGTATTTATGTGGGAGGGTTAAGTTCCAGCTGGTCTGAGTCCCTGACCAAAGTTGCTGCAGGATCAGTCAGATGCTAACACCAGAGCAATGGAAGAAGCAGACCCTGTAGCTGACAGAGCTGTATAAACTCCTGTGGAACAGCATATTGAGGACATAAGTGATTTGCCTAAATTCAGTTTGGAGTGCTTACTCTTCAGAGCATGTGCTAAATTCCTAATATTTTACCGTAAAGGTGGTCAAACACTGGAGCAGGTTGCCCAGAGAGATTGTGGAACCTCCAGCCCTGGAGGTAGTCAAAACTTGACTGGCCGAGGCCCTGAGCAGCCTGCTCTAACTGGCCCTGCTTTGAGCAGGGTTGGGCTAGGTGGCCTCCGGAGACCCCTTCCAACCTACATGATGCATTGAGTCTGTGATCGGCGGGATCAGCTGGGTCAGGCAGAGTAGAGGAGTAATGCGCTGGTGGTGTGTGTGAAAGCAGCCGAGTGGTAATACACAGGGTTTGTGGCAAGGAACTACTCCAGATGTATGAAACGTCTTTATGTATATGCATGAGCATCTCTAAGATCTGGATGACATGCTCTGACAGATCTAACCAGCAGTTTAAAATACCACCCTTGCTGTTTATAGCAGGTTGCTAGCTCTCCTGGGTGACAGAAAGGAGCCTGTGCGTACCCTCCCCTGTCCCCAGTGCTGTTAGCTAACCAAGCGACTGAGGAAAGGGGCTTGTTCAGAGCTCCCTGACGGCCAGCAACAAAGGCTGCTGTTCCCATTCCTTTCTGCCTCGCCTGGAACGGGTGTGTTAACCCAGACCAGGAGAGCAGGGTGGAGAGACTGGCATGGGAATGCCTGAAACCACCCCAGCCAGTTGCATCAACACAGGAGTCAGACCCCTGAGGCAGCGCTTTTAGGCTCAGCCACCTCTAAACTCAGATCTTTGGGGTCCTGAGACATCCATTCACTGGGGTTTCTTTCCCCCATGTCTGATTTTCCATGCTTGTCATCTGCAGATAAAGTGCCATAGCTTAAACCAATATGCCGTAGTTTTTACCGGAACTGACAAAAGCATGCCAATGTCCTTGTGGCCTTGGTGTTCAGCTGCACGGTGGATATGAGCACCATCCTGAGCTGTAGCAAAGCTGTCCGGTAAAACGGCACAGGGCTGCCCGTGTCTCCAGGGCTTTGGCAGTCCCCTCCAGGTCCCGTGTCAGGGGCAGAGTCTCGGTGCTACTTGGGATTTCATCATCCCGGTGCCTGGAGTCAAGTGGTTACGTAAGAATTAGAATTTCGGTTTTTGTTAAGCATGTGTTTAGATCTCGAGATCCAGGACGAGGGTTGGGCAATATGAACCCCGTAGCCCCGGACGCCTGCAGCAACAAGCAGCGTTCAGCGCTTCCAGCAGGCAGCGGCGGGATCGAGCCCCTCTCGGGCGTTGCCGGCGACCCGGCTCCGTGGGCTGGCACCCCCGGGTGCGGCCGGCTGGGCAGCCCCCTCCGCCTGACTCCCCGCCTGAAGAAAACGCCCCCGGCCCTCTCCGTGCCTCGGCCAGGTCCCCGCGCAAGCCCCCTCCCGCGACCCGCGCTCCCCGGCGGCTGCTCGGCGCCTCGCGTCCCCGCGGCTCCCCCGCCGCGCCCGGCTGGCAGCCCCCGCCCGGGCTCTCCGGGCCGCGGCCCTTCCCCGCTCGGTAAGAGCACCCGCAGTGCCCTCTGTCGGCCGGTGGCTGGCCGGGCCCCGGCCCCGCTTGCCTGGGCTGGGCGCTCGCAGCCGCGGCCCTGGGCGGTCCCGGCACGCCTCTGCCGCCTTGCAGGAATGCTGCCGGTCCGGTGGGTAAGTGTTCGTTCCTCGCCTTTCACTGCTCCCTGCCGGCCTCCGGGAAGCTGAGCGCCGGGGAGAAGCGCAGAGGCGCCTAGTTCTAGTTGAGGAGCGTTGAGCCAGGGTGGGCTGAGCCCGGGGGTCGGGGTCAGGCAAGAGCGTGTCGCTCACCGCGTTGTCCGGCTGGATTTTGAACGTCCCTGGGCATGGAGGTTCTACAACATTTCTGGGCAGCTCGGCCCCGTGTTTGACCAGCCTCATAGTAAACAATCAGGATCTTGGGGACACGCTTTGAAGAGCTAGTGTTTCCCCACTGCGTTCCCAAACTTTTTACAAATTCCAAACGCTTTTTCAGCAAAGCGGCTCCTCAGCCAGGTGGCACCCGGTACCGTTGCGTGGAGTTACTCCCTCCCAGGTGCGGGACTTTGCATTTCATTCTTTTTGAACTTCATGAGGTTCCTATCAGCCATTTATCCAGCCTATTGGGATTCCTCCAAGTGGTAGCACTGCTCTCTAAGTGTGTCAGCCACGACCCCCCGATTTGGTATTGTGCGTGAATTTGCTGGCCGTATGCTTTGTCACATCTTTCAGGGTGTTAATAAAGGCATCACAGAGTGCTGGCCCCAGTATTGACCCTTGAGAGATGCCGCTCGACTCCACTGCTTGCCACTTGAACTTTGTACTGCTGAGCAGCTTTGAGCTTGGTGGTCCAGCCAGTTTTCCACCCACCTCATTGTTCATGTACCCAATGACTATCTCACTAATTTGGCTACAAGGTTACTAGGGGAGGTGGCATTAAGAACCTCACTAAAGTCAATTACTGGCTCAATCAGAACCAAAGAGCTGATGCTCCACCCCCAGTGCAGCAGCCTGCTTTGCCAGCTGCCCCAGACAGACCCTCCGGTCCTCTCCGCAAAACCTCTACCCCAGTCACTCACCTGATCCCATCTCCCGTCTGCACTGACACTACTGCCAGGCTGCCCTCCTTGCTCTTGCCCGTCTGCTTTCCAGCGACTGCTGAGCCTCACAAGGGTCCTTCCTGGGACAGGACCAGGTAGGCAGGTAGACTTTTCATGAAACGGGCAGGTTGTTGATACACGGCCAGACTTGCTCTCAGAGTCCTTTGCCTTGCTGTGTATCTGCTGTGCAGTCTGATAATTGAAATACCTTTTGATGAAATTTTGTTCTTCATTGTCTCAAATATGTACATGTGCTGATATATTGAGTCTGGTTTACCTAATGAAACTTTGGATAGAGTGGTCTGTTCCTGTAAACACCATGCAGATCAGGGGCTTGGCAACCTCTTATCAGATTTTGCCCTAGGAAATAGTAAAAAGTCAGAGAGAGACCATGGGGCTGGCATCTGGCACTTGTGAAAAGTGCTGAAGACTAAAGCACAACACACAAGGAGCTTGGACTCCCACATTCCACGCTAGTCAGAGGAAGAGCTTTGCTTTTGTTTATTTTGCGAAGTCTGTTTTTTGACTCTTTGAACTGTGTTCTGCCGGAAGGACTTAGGGGGATCTTGGGCTAAGCCTGTCTTGGGCCAGTGAGAGAGCCCAATACTGAACGGTTGACAGAGGCCAGATCCTTGAAGGAATGTCTTGCTGTAATCACTATGCTGGCAGAGAGTGTTCAGGTGGCACTAAGGCTGAAGGGCTCTTTAGATATAGAGGAGGCTGTAGAGCTTGTTGAATTCAAACATTGCACTGTGTGTATAAATTGGGGGTGATTTCTAAAGTAAGCAAAAAAGTAGGCAAATACAGCGGCAGTGGAAGGTACCTCAAAACCTTCTGCACTGCTATTAAATTACTTATGTCCTTGCAAAATGGATAGCAAGAAAAAAGCCCTGTCCACGTATGGCTTGTGACATTTATTTCTGATCTTTTGAACCCAGGACGGAAATCCCTGTGTGGCAAGAAGGGAAGTTGGGAGTAAGACTTGGATAAGAGTATGGGTGAAGTGTACAATAGAGCTTCCTGCTGTGAGCAGCAGCACTGCAAACAGTTCTCCAAAGTTACCTTGTCTTCACTCCTTGCACAGTGGAGGAGGGCAGGCGAGGTAGAAGGATTTTGGACACAGCACTGACCTGTTGCTGCTGCTGCTATCTCTGATGGCCAGGACTTCTACATTGTTGAAGAGTGGTCAGGGAACAGATGCTGAGGGTGACTTGGAAATGACTGTAGAGAGCTGAGGAGGTGAGGCACCCCGAAGCAGCAGTGTTACAGAGATGCCAGGTGCAGCATTAGAAGGGTAGCTTCCTGAGCCTGTAGAGGTCTGTCCAAACCCAGCTGACCACTGTGGGATAGGTGCTACGGTGCTTTGTTGGGTCTGCAATTTCTAAGGCATTTCCAGAAACAGTCACGCTTCTAGTTGTTTTTCTTTCCTTGCTTTCATCAAAGAAGCATATAAAGGTTTAAGATTATCTGATCTCTTGACTTCCTTTGTACCTGACAGTCTGCTGTGTCCAGCTGCTCACCATGCCAGATCAGAGAACCAACCCTGTGTAGTTTGAGATACATTCCCTCCGTTGCACTTGCTTGGCTTAATTGGCCATTCGTGTCCTGTCTCCAGAGTGGCCCATGGAGGTGTCTCTTCAAAACCAACATAACTAACTTCATGATTTTCTTTTCTCACTGAGGACCATCTTTCTTCACCCCTATCTGCTGACATTCAGCATATTGAAAACAGAGTAGTGGGAGCCCTGGTCATTGCAGTCAGCCATGCAATAGAAATGGCCACTGTTGTGCTTGTAATGATGGTTAATTACCTGGGTTTGAAAGGAAATGGTTTGTTAGCAGTTATGCAGCTAGAGTCCTGCCTGTCTTACAAGCACTACTCTGTTCTCAAGACCTTCAGAATAAAAATGGAGACATAGTGAAATGTACAGGCAGTAACAAACACTGTCTCTCATTTTGTTGATGCTGGGAGCAGGGGCATTTTGCTGTGCTGAGTTTCCTTGTGAGTGAAGGGTGTTAGTCCCAGGGAAATCGTCTTCCTCTCCTGCGGACTGTCAAGCACATTCCTGCCCTTCCCTTTGGGAGCCCTGTTATTGGAGTTGCAGAGCTGTAGATGGTGTCTGCAGAACGATCTCAACAACGCAGAAGGAGCAGGCTTTGCTCAGGAGGTCTAATAGCTGTGTTACCTGAGGACCCTCCTCCTTTTCCTGAGCCTGACAGTAAGGTCCTTCTGCTCCTGCTAATGGCCTCTGCCCAAATCCCTCTGTACATGAGCTAGCTCCTATCAAAGCTGGAGAGGCTGGATGAGTCCAGCCAGGTGTTTAGCTAATGCTTCACAAGGAGCAAGTTTTTCCTTTGCTTCCCTCTACACTGCAATCCTTCTGCTGACAGACAAGATGTTGTGTGGCCCCTATTGATTCTACCGAAGGCCTTTTTTTTTTTCCTGTGGAAGCCTTTACACGCAAAGTCTTGCACTGTGCCTTTCAACTCAGGCTCTGGATCAAGTCTTGCAAAGACTGGGTGCAGCTGCAAGACTGCTGGAGGGGTTTTTGTCCTCACATCAGATGGAGCCGGGGCAAAAAAAAAAAAAAAGGGTAAATCACAGAGCCAGCAACTTTCTTGGCATCTCTGGGATTGTGGCTCCTCCTGCCCCTCCGGCCTTCAGAAATGTACTCGGCAGAGCTGCCCGCATAGAAAAACAAATGCATCCCAAACCAAAACAAACAGAGTTGGGTGTTGGTAGTGAATGGGCCAACACTGTGTGCTGGCGTCATCTCTGCCCACTGCCAGCACGTTGTCATAGGAACAGCTGGATTATTTTACAATCCAGCTGTGGAGCCAATTCTCCAAAAGGAGTAGCCTGAAGGGAGGAGAGAGGGGCAGGCAGAAGGGAGCACTGCTGCGTTTTCTGGTAACTGGAGGGAGGAGGAGTATTAACGGAGAGAGGGAGGGAAGGATTACCAGTGAGTGCCATCTATCATAGCCTGAAACCGCAACCAGTCATTTCCAGATAACTGACTCTCTGCTGTTAGCTGCATCTGGGAATTACAAGCTGCCCTGTGGGAGAAGGGGGGCGAGCAAAAAGGCAAATCTTTTTGTGTGGAGGCTGATAACGTGTGTATCACAGCACGTTGTCCTGCAGTGGCTGTGGCTTGCCAGCTGCGGGGAGTGCTGTGCACCTGTACGGGGCCCCACCACCCCAGAAAGTTGGAGCTGATCAGGTAATGGGCGTTAGCTCACCAGGAAAAAGATTCATCACCATTTCCCTTGCCCTCTTTGAAACATTTCTTGCCCTGTTTGGTATCTGGAAGCTCTTTGGATCCTGTTTGGAGGCTGCAGAGCACTGGGGGCATTGTAGGTACCTGGGCGGAGGTTTAGTCTTTGTGCTGGTGAAGGCTGTCCTACCAAAATGAACACGCTTGGACTGATGGCAGGATGTTTGCTCTTTAACTGAGCTCCGGGCCTTGAGGTTTAGCAAGTCACACTGGTTTTGTGCTCGAGGAGTACCCAGCAAGGAACATTTGGTGACAAAAGCTAAGAGCCTGCAGCGGTTGTGAGAACAAAAGCAGTGCCTTTGGTCTGGTACGGCTGGGGCTGCCGCTCTTCTAGAAGGGGAATCCGGGCAGAAGGAAAACCGCCTGCCTGCAGGAGCGCTCCTGGCCCAGGTGGGAAGCGGGATAAGCCGGAGAGGCTCGACTGGAGGTGTTAGGGTTAGCAGCTCTCCCGTGTGCCGTGTCCAGAACGTGGTTACACTCGTGCCGTCTGAAACGAGACCTCCCCCGCATCCTGTTCTAGCCCGTTTTAGTGTTAGAAGCGGCGTCCCGGGACTCGGCGCCGAGGGCGGCGGGAGCTGCGGACGCCGCGGGCCCCGCCGGCGCCTGCCAGCCGCGGCCGGTAGAGGGGGCAGCCGGGCGGGCCTGGCCCGGCAGCGGCCGGGCGGCGGGGGCGGCGGGGACGGCGGGGGCGGCGGGCCGCGTCCCGGCCCCTCTCCCGGCCGCGCTCCCCCGCCGGGGCTTGCGCCTGGCACAGGTCTCGTCCAGCTCGGCCTTGGCGGCCCGCGCCGGGAGGCTCGGGGTGACGGCGTGGCCTGGGCTTGTGGTAGCGCTGCCGGAGCTGGAGCTCCTCGGTGTTACCAGGGCACGGGCCTGCGGGTCCCGGCATGGACAAAGCCTGCCGCCCCCCCGCCACGTCCACTGCACTCACCTTACCTGGGGAGAAGCACAGGGGCTGGCACCTGCCTCCTGCCAGCTCCGTCAGTGTGCTCTGCAGCCTGGCTTGGCTCTACAGAAATTCTCCTTCTATCAGTCACAGGGAGGGACGTCCAAGCAAGAGCCGAGCATGGGGTGACTGCCAGGATAGATGAATTAACCTGCTGTGGAAGCCAGGATCTTGCTTCCCCCTTGCCAAGTCACCTGGCTGCTCTAATAGGCCTGGCTGGCTCTGGAGACCCGTTCCCTCAGTAGGTTTGCAGATGACACCAAGCTGGGAGGGAGGGTTGTTCTGCTCGAGGGTAGGGAGGCTCTACAGAGGGATCTGGACAGGCTGGATCGATGGGCCGAGGCCAGTTGTATGAGGTTCAACAAGGCCAAGTGCCGGGTCCTGCGCTCGGGTCACAGCAACCCCATGCAGCGCTACAGGCTTGGGGAAGAGTGGCTGGAAAGCTGCCCGGCAGAGAAAGACCTGGGGGTGCTGGTTGACAGCCGGCTGAATGTGAGCCAGCAGTGTGCCCAGGTGGCCAAGAAGGCCAACAGCATCCTGGCCTGTATCAGAAATAGTGTGGCCAGCAGGAGCAGGGGATGATCGTCCCCCTGTACTCGGCACTGGTGAGTCTGCACCTCGAGTCCTGTGTTCAGTTTTGGACCCCTCAATACAGGAAAGACACTGAGGTGCTGGAGCGTGTCCAGAGAAGGGCAACCGAGTTGGTGAGGGGTCTGGAGCACAAGTCTTATGAGGAATAACTGAGGGAACTGGGGCTGTTTAGTCTGGAGAAAAGGAGGCTGAGGGGAGACCTTATGGCTCTCTACAACTACCTGAAAGGAGGTTGTAGTGAGGTGGGTGTTGGTCTCTTCTCCCAAGTAAAAAGCAACAGGATGAGAGAAAATGGCCTCAAGTTGTGCCAGGGGAGGTTTAGATTGGGTATTAGGAAAAATTTCTTCACTGAAAGGGTTGTCAAGCATTGGAACAGGCTGGCCAGGGAAGTGGTTGAGTCACCATCCCTGGAGGTATTTAAAGGATGTGTAGATGTGGTGCTTAGGGACATGGTTTAGTGGTGGACTTGGCAGTGCTAGGTTAACAGTTGGACTCGATGATCTTAAACGCCTTTTCCAACCTAAACGATTCTATGATTCCCAGGGCAGCACTCTCACATGCAGTCTTTGCCAGAGCTGGAAGGACAAGTCCAATTTTATTGCTTGATTTTGAAGTGATGAGTGCATGACAGATAAGAACCACAGAATGCCAGGGAGCTTAGGAGACTGGCATCATGATTTTGCTCTTTGTTGCAGTGCAGAAAAGATACTGAGCCATTTTCCATACTTCACTTGGAGTTTTTGTTTATCTTATGTATGGATTGATGCTGTATGTGCATACTAGGATCTAGGGCAGATTTGAAAAGGGGGGTATCTGTCCTGTACCTTACTGGTTCTTAACATTTTAATAAAATACAAGTCAAGAGTTGCAAAGAAATATTTTGGGCACTGCAGTACCTTCTTCCATCTCTCCTGCCTTCTCCATTCTTCTGGCTTCTTCCAGTGGCCTCTGTTGACCCTGCCAGTTAAGACATGCAGCCCCCTTTAGTTGGCAGGGCTTTGAGTATTCAGTCTAGCTTTGCTTTCAGCATGTGGGCTTCTTTAACACTGCATCTCCAAACTTGTGAGAGAAGTTCCAGTGAGAACTGGCAGCTTTAAATTGTTTGCAGGATTTGGACTTACTAGTAAAGACACCTGTTTGAAAAAATGACTTCTTGGCTTTTTTAGTAGTGCAGTTCTGGATCTGGCCCCTGTTCTGGAGGAGTTACTTACAGATTAAAATAGCACTGGAGAAGAGGTCAGAGTTTGGCCCATAAAATATACAAAGAAAATTATTTGCCTGGCATCTATACTGCCACTCCAATTATTTCCACATTTTCAAGGAGATACAGAGATTCCTCTTTTCTCGTCGTATTTTTGGTCTCTACTGCTTTGGGGACATGTTTGAGGAGGCAAGCTGCAGGCAGTGACTAATGAAGTGTCTCAGATGTCTTTCCATGATGAGACAGCCAGCAGTGTGGAAAATACTGCACTTTTTCTGGGGGGAATTTTGTCTCTTGCTCTCTGCTATAGGGAACCCACTTTCTTGTTCTTCTTTATTTTAGCCTTCAGCAGAGGAGGAAGATTTAGGGGGTTTCAGGCAAGTCAGCAGGACCCTTTTTTCCAGAGCTTCAGCAGATTCTCACCACTGTGATGTTCAGGTTAGACTTTGTTTGCAACTTACACCCAGGCTCAGCTGTTACAAATTTACCCAGACTCCTCTCCCCATGCAGCCCATCACCCTGATGCTGTGGCATTAGTTGGTAAGACCTGCCAACCCTACTGCTGTTGTGAGCAATCTTTTGAGCCGAGTGATCGTGGCGAGAGCTGTGGCACCAGGCAATGCGGTGAAGCAATAGCAGTGGTAGCCCCCAGCATGCTGATATGCAGGCAGGTGGCTGTTGCCAGTGCAGGGATCGGCTCTTGTGATGCGTGTAATGTGCAGTTGCTGGGTCCCTAGATTTTGCATGTATGCAATGTAGGATCTCTGGTTGTTTGTGATACAGCTGTATGAGGCTTTTACTCTTCAAAAGGTTGGCATTGGTGGGTAACAGGACTGTCCACCAGTAGAAATTACTGAAGACGAGACATGGAAGCTGGGGCTGAATGTGGTAAGGAAGCAGAGAGAAGAGAAAATAAAATTGGTACAGGGTAATTGCAGGAGGGCAGGGGAGGCGTGACATTGGCTTTTATGGGTAGTACACCCCCCTGGTGTGGGTCCAGGGAGGAGCAGGCAGCTGAGAACATAATTGTCCTGTGGAATTACTTGGGCTAAGCCTGATCCATGGGCACTTTGAGGGTGCCATGTGGTAGGTGGAGCCCAGCTCTGCTCCAGGAGTTCCCCAGCAATGATGGGTCCCTGGCAAGGTGAACCTGAGACCCTGGAAAGTGACCCAGGGTTCAGCACCCAGGCTGCTGTGACACTGCTCCCGCCAGTGGTGGTGGTGGTGGTGATGCCAGTGCAGGGAACACATGCAGCAGAGCTAGAGCATGATGCTGCCCAGCTCCTTCTGCCTTTCAGGTTCTGTCTTTGCTTAAGCAGTACTGTGTGAGGCACTTGTGGCCAGTGATAGATCTGGGCCTCCCGTGCTTGGTGCTGCATCCACAGAAAATAAGCAGTCCGGCACTGAACCAGTGCTTAGCTGCACTTTCAGACAGAACTGCTCATGCGAAAAGGAGCCTCAGGCACTCCAGTGCATTGTTTGTCCAGGTTTTCCCCAAACTCCTGTGTTTGAGAGTGTCCTGTACGGAGTCCAAATGCTTTTTTGAAAAGGATCATTAACAGACAGTCCTTCAGAGACCCTGAATGTTTGTTATCTTGAACTGGAAGTGTAGATAGGAGTGGTGTTTCTGGGTCTTGGCATTTGGTGCCTTTCCAAGCATCAAGTATACCACTGGTCTTTGAGGAGGAAGGCATTAAAAAATAATTTTGTAACATGTCAGAGTTGATTCCTCTTCCTCTGATTGCAAGAGCTTTTCTGCTTGCAAGCTTTTCAGTCTCCTAAGCTAGGCATCAGTTGTCATTTTTTTTGGAAGGAAACCTCATCAGGTCAGCTTTGGCCCTCCAGTGCAGGCTTTAGCTAGTAGCAAAATTATTGGAATCACTTGATGATCAAAAATAAAGATCAAGTGAAGCCTTTCTGCAAAAAAACAAATGTGCCTTTGCTCATCGTGCTTACAACCTTGGTTCTGCAGCCATGAAATCCTGCAAAGCAGAAGGACTTCTAAGTATGGACAAATGTGAAACTAATTAGCTTGGTGTCATTGTCCAAGCTTAATGAAGTGCTGAAAGAAAATAAACATTTGCAGTGAAACACAGCATGGATCTAAACAAATTCTTTCAGCTTTAGTAATAATCTGTAGCACTTACTTACTGAATGAATGACTGGAGAATTTTTTATTTTAAAGCTGGGGTTGTACCCCTGACACCATTACCGCCAAGTCTGCACGGTTCGGCATGGACCTGCTTTTCCAAAGGGCTTTTGCCACAGAGGCTGGGCCAGAGTCTTTGTCCTATCAAAGTGTTTCTTTGTGCAGGCAATCATGGTAGCTGTATGTGTCAACTAAGCATGCAGCTGCATGCACAGGTTTTCCTGTTGCTTTGGACTCCTGCCTTTTAGATCAGGCCAGGAATGATCATGGCTTTTAAATTTGCTTTACAACTAGTATGATCCCTGAGAGTGCCTTCATTTCCAGAGGTAGCTGGTCAATGGATTTGTCTTTAGAGAAAGAATTTTCTATACTCTGCCCTGAGTGGAGCTGGTCAGCTGCAGGGAGGATTGTAGCTGCAGTTATGTCTGCTGTGAAATTCCCAAGATTCCCATCACCACCCTCGTTTAAACATCCCCCAGCCCTGCTATAAACAAGTGAGAGACACTCACCCTGCACCCTGGCTGGGAGCCAAGGATAGCGGGCACTCTGGCTGGAGACAGAAGGGGAGCACAGAAAATAGTGTCAAGTCATGAATCATCTCAGTGAGGATCGACAGCCACCCTCAACAAACCCAGACAAACCTGGGGTCGCTGCTTAATAAGCAGTTTGTTTCTTGTCAAAGTTACAATGTGCAGGCGAGCTGGAAAGGCAGCAAAGCCCTGTGGGCAAGCAGTGCTCCGTGCACATAGGGCACCTCCTTGCCATGTCCTGTTGCAGCAAGACACCTGTAGGGCTGTGGGTGTAGTGTATGGGCCTCTCAGCTGTTTCTGGCTGGTTTCCTAAGGTGACAAAGCATATGTAATCATGCTGTTTACCAACGGGGCCCTTCTGGTAACTTTTGAACATGCTGGACAGTTTCAGCCACATTTGGGAGATGAGTAGAAATTTCCAAGATTGTTACGTTTCTACAGGTTTTGTGATGCTCTACAGGTGGACAGAAGAATCAGGCCCAATTCAGCGCTGTGCCACAGGAGAGGCATGGAGACTGCAGCTGGTATGAACCCTGGTCTGGCAGCCATGACCTGTATATGCGGGGGGGGGTGTTGATACGACAGCCAGCACACACATACATCAGGACTAGCCAGAGCAGGGGATGGGAAGAGGTATGAAGAGAAAGCCAGGATTAATGCAGTGTGGGAGAGGTGTACAAAGGCAAAGGACACCAATGTGGAAATTGGCTCACCAGCTGTTTTCTTCTGTTCCAAGATCCTTATCCAGACCGGCTTGTGCCTCTTAATTCTGGAAAGCAATCTAGACAGTCTGTCCTCATGAGTGAAGATTTAGATATGTGTCTGTAGCTTCACACACTGAGTGTGAGACTCACTGGTTTGGCTGCATCCTAAGCTCCTCTTCAACCAGGTCTGAAACTTGAAAATGCTGCCTCCATCCTGAGGGACTTTGGGGGGATTTAGGTGCAGCCCACCAGCTCTTGGCAAGTTTCCAAGGTGGCATGGCTTCTTTTCTTGGGAAGTCCTCACTGCCTGGTCTATATATGCTGTCCCCTTGCCTCAGGTGTACAGGACAGCAAAGACTAGGGGGGTGCTACATGGCAGGTGAAGTTTTCCTTGGGTACTGCCTATGCAGTAAGTTCATGGGCCTGCAGCCTTATGTTTTTGGGGTTTTTTTGCATAAACAACTTCATACCGAAGCAGGAACCATAGTTTTTGCCTTATGGAGTGTCTTACCACATTACTCTGGAAGGGCTGTAGCACTGTTTTGCAAGTGATCTCCTGCTGTACAACTGATGCCAGTGGATCCTCACGATTAACTGCACACCCTGGGAGTTCCTCCTTCATCTGTGCCACACAGCAGCGCTTCTCATCTGGGCTGATTTGCTGGGTTGTCCGTGCGCTCTGTGACTCTGGGGTCAGCTTGACCAGCCGGCCCTCCTCTCCGTTTGAATCAGAAGCGCACGGCCTCTTGTCTGTGGCTCAAGGGTGCAGCCAGCCCCTCTGGTCTCCATGCCCCCTGCCTCTGCAAGGTTATACAAGGAAAGCTGAAACTTTCTTGCCAGAGGTGGGGGAGCCAGTTCAGTTTCCAGCAGACCTGGAACAACGAACAGCTCGGAGAAGGTGTGCTTCCAGGACACGTGCCAGCACTGAACCAGCACCTAGAAACTGCGGCAGGTTTACAGAAATGCCACAGGCAAAACGAGAGCTCTGGTAATTCACAGGCTCCCCAGGTTTGACAGGCAATCATCCAGCCTCACCTCTTGTATAAGACTGGCCCCTTCAATTCATGTAGTTACCCCTGTCCCACACCCAATAATATGTGCTTGCCAGCAGTGCTTTTGGGAAGTTAACCAGCCTTAGTGCAGAATCAAATGGAGACAGGGAATCTACCATGTCCACGGGTTGATCAGCCACACTCTACGAAACAGTGTTTTATTTCTAATCAGAAATTGTCTGGTTATGGCATCTGGCTGTGGTTCCCATTCTTCCTTTCTTCAGGAGATAAAAGACTTTTTGAGTGCTGCATGTTTACTCCCTGGGATTACAGGGGGATAAAGGCACTTTCTTCTGTTCGAGAGGCTAGACAGGCTGAGCTTACTATGGGGCAAATAGTGCAGCTCTCAGCCATTGGAATCTCTCTTCCCCCTCCATCCCCTAGTGGTCAACATCCCTTTTAAAGCAGGGAAGTAATGCTTTTGCCAGTGCTGTACACTGGTGTCATGTACCTTCCTTCACATCTACCCACCATGTCCTTCTCTGAGTGTCTACTGTGAGGTCTCAGGCTGGATTTTAACCCATGTTCCCAAAGGGAAATGGTTGGAACCATTTTGTATGAAGCAAGGTGCATGTTGAACCAGAGAGGACAAAACCAGCAGTAACAGAAATTCTTTTCTGAGTTGTAAGGGCCAAAAGGAATTAATCACTGCAGGGAAATGGGTCTCTCGTCTACACAGAGGGTGGGAGAGAGAGAAAAGAAAGTGCTTTAGAACAGAGAAAGGAAAGAAAGGTCCTTGCAGGGTCCCTGTCAGTACCAGAATAAATCTCTGAAGAGAGAGAGGGGAAACAATAGAAGCAGAAAGCTGCCAGAGCAATGGCAGAGCAGAGCCTTAGGAGCAGATCTCTTCCTGACTAAAGGCTGCCAGCTCTGGACCTTTGTGGTTAGTTTGCTTTGGTGAACCCAGTAACCGCTGGCATGTACTTGTCTTTCTCATCCGTGGACTGCTTGCTAAACAGGCAGAGTGGTGATATTGAGGGCCATATCCTAGCAGGAATGTAGCTGAGCCGTTGGATCACAGACTGGATTTGAACCAAACCAGTCCTGTTTTGGAGCAACTAAACTGTCCGGTGGGCTGGAAAAAGCTCTGGGGAACCTTGACCAAGGTTGCTAGAGAGCAAAGTAGCAGAGAGTTTCCATCCAAAAAGGATCCAGGCAGTAACAGTAAACAGAAGAAAGCCTTGCAGTTCTGTGATCCTTAAGCATAAGGGGGGAGTGGATGAGGCTACCAGGAGCAGGCTGACAGCCTTGGGAGGTTTTATACTGACAGAGCACATCTGTAGAGGAGAGCTGCCAGGCTGTCATGCAAGCCCACTGGGGGACCATCTCACACTTCAGGCACATGCTGTCTGCACCTCCGGGGTTCCTCACACCTTCCTGGACATGACTGCAGGCGGGGAAGCAGGTCAAATCATCAGCATTATTAACAGCAAATCTGACATCTGGGCTGGCCAGTGGAACAGCCCAGGCATTTGCTTTGTTTATTTTTCTTCTGCCTTTGGCACTTTTGCTCTTTACAGAAGGCAGCCTGAGTGCGTTGCTAACACACAGCTTGGGGTAAGCACTAAACGAAACTCTCCACTATTTTGAGGAACCCAGCTCAGGCATTTTTTAAATAACTGCTCCTTTTTTTGTGATTCTTGGACAAATTGAAACTAAAACCTCTTCCCTGACATGCTGTTTTTGTCTGTTATGCTGGTAGGTTGCTCTGCGATTGCAAATCTCCAACATATCAACGTAGCCTGATTCTGCTCTCACTTGGCCTACCTTGACACTCTGGAGTAATTTCATTAATGTCAGTGGAGACATTTCCTCTTTATGCTGGTGCAGAGCTAGTTTGGACATGATCCCCCACCATACGTAGAGGAGAGCTGCAACTCTCCTCTGCTGCAGCTAGCAAGATCTGTGCAACAGAGGTGAACTTGCTGGAGCACAGAATGTGAGCCCATAACTGCTGGGGACTTAGGGAGAGCAGCTCTCCTTCCTCTGGCTTGCCAGTGGCTTTGGCAAGAGCAGGTTTTCGACTGAGGGCTGTTGATTTCCCCAGCACTTGCTCTACCTACAGCACTAGAGAAACAGACCTTTGCATTGACCATGGCCTGTTTGGAGATATTCCTCAGAGACACCCACTCTCTTCCTTCATCCCTCTACTTCCAAACCCACCTGTCAGCATGCTGGTGCCTGGCATCATAAGCCGCTTGCTCTCTTGGCCTTAAAAACAATGGGGCTCAGAGTGTTTTGCTCTTCGGAGCAATTAGAGTCTATTTTTAGCTGAGCTGCTTTGGAGAGCAGTTGAGTAGGTGTAGGTACAGTGTCCGGGGATGAGGTCTCGGGGGCTTGTTACTGCTGAGATGCTGAACAGAGCTGTGGTGAGTCCGGCAGTGGGAGGTTCACTGGTCCCTCCGGGGGTGTTGCAGGGAGGAGGCTGGAGTGGGTGTAGCTGGTGATATGTATAGGCAGCCAAAACCTGGTGTTGTAATGTCTGAGACGGTCTGAGTTTGGAAAAGGCCCCGATGATATCACCCTGCAGAACTGTTAACGGCAGAATGCAGGAAAGGAAACGTTCACAAGCCCTTTCCAAATCTGTAAACGAGAGGAATTAATGCTCTGTTTTCCCATCCCCATCACTCTGCTTGGAAATGGCTTTCATTCACCACCAGGCATCAAAAGGGACAGTTCCTTCTCTTTTTTCTTCTCCTTGCTGCTGCCATCTCTCAACCACATGTAGCAGAGAGCACTGAGGGCAGAGAATTTGAGAGCAGTGGCTCTTCCGCACGAGATCCCTGTGAGGACACTGAGTTCTGCATACCATCCTGCAGTTTTGTTTAATCCACTTCCAGAAGAGATAAACATGCAATGGTGCTTTCAGTGCTGCCACAGAGTATGCAAAAAAGAGATTAAGTTCTGCAGGACCTCTCTCATGCCACTTCTCCTTTGTGGCTTCTCTCTCTCTGCAGCTCTCTGTACCCCCCAGCTGCCCTGCATGACTACCAGCCCCCGTTGGAGCCCCTTCCAAGTCCTGCACTGGAGGTCTGCTTGATTGCAAGACCTTCCCTGTTCATTGTGGCTGTGGCCAGCACAGTGCATCCCCCTCCCTGCTTAAGAAAGCATCTCTTTTCTAGAGGTCAGGAGTGATACCATGCAAAGGTTGCTTAGTTGCTCTCAGCTCTGCTTTTTTAACATGATCCACCCACTGTCACAGGATCCTTGGGAGGGTGGGAAGGAGAAGCCCGAAGCTGGAGCCAGTTAATGCGAATTAAGTGAGCAATACCCCGCACAGCACAAGGAGCGTGAAGAATGATGTCAACCAGTGACTGCTTGAACTAAGCAATTATCTTTGTGATTTTTCTCAAACCAAAATGTGGAGAATGTGTGTGAAATATTTCCCCCTAGAGCTTCATGCAACAAGACCTGCAGACTGACAAGACTGGTGTGTTGTAATGAGAACAAGTGAAAGTAGGGCCTGTTAAGCTGCTTTGACAGGGGGAGCTTTCTGTTTTAGCCAGTTGCTCATTGCCAATGCATACAGTCTTGCTTTCCCCCTTCCGTAGCGCTGAGGAGCATGGGCTGGTCTTCCTTCCGCCATCTGTGATGGATGAGATCAGTGTGGAGCTCCCGTCCTCCTGCTTGCAAAAGAACCAATGTCGTGGGCAATTTGAGGAAGGGGCAAGGCAAATAACAACCCTTCCCTATGGCTTTCACAAAATCTCATGTCCTGGACTCACCTAATCCAGCATGGACACTTGCCTGCAGACTGGCTGAAAAAGGACTGTGATAATTCGTTTATGCTTGTGAGCATCAGCCTGGTCCTACCCTTATGGAAATAGAAAGATAAGAAATGGAATTGACTTTCCAATAACTTTCACTGATTTTTGGAGTGCAGCCCAAAGGACAGCAGTGGGGAGCAAGTCAGGCAGGGAGCCTGTGCTGCATTATGGCTGCAGAAAAGGTCGGTGTGATTTTCCTCTTCAAGGAGGGGAGTGAGAATCTTTCTCAAATAGTTCACCAAATATTGTGATCTGAATTGGGGGTAGTTGGAGCTGTTGACAGGCAGGGGAGATAGATTGAGCACAATGCTAACCAGTTTAGCCAAAAGATGACTAAGGTGGGGGAAACATTGTTGTCTCCAAACATCTGTGAGGAGATGGTGATTACGGTAACAAAGGAGAAAATTTAGACTGAGCATCAGAAAAGTACTTCCTAGAAGTGAAATGTGTCCCCCCAGGGAGGGGGTGGGAGTCCCGTATCTGGCAAGATGGGAACAGCAATAATAATAACAAATCTGATTGCTTGCCATGTAATGATAACAAATAACGTAAAATGAGTCTTGATAAAGAGCTAGAGTTCTCTGATAGCAACCAAAAGCACAAGCTGGGGGATGAGCAGGGTGGAACTTGGGGGGGTTCTGATGCTGGCAGGGCACACCTGGGAGTTCTTCTGACTTCCTTGAGCGGTAAAACCTGTATTTAGGCTTTTGTTCACTCAATACTTTGGAGCAGAGGAAAGTTCAATTCCTGGGCCCCTTCTCTGAGGTTTTTCATTTGAAAGAGAAAGAGTCTGGTACAGCAATGATCAGTTTGTGCTTATTTGCTGGCAGTGGGATCCCAGAGACCCACACACAGCTTTATTTCACTCCCATGCTGTTTGGAGTGGAAAGATCTCCCAGCAAAGAGTGCAGAAAGGCAAATGTATGTTTTGATTTGGGGCTGTTCTGTGATATGAGCCAAGGGCTGGAGTGGGGTCTTAAATGGACAATCACATCCAGGAGTATGTGAGAAGCATCATGTGAGAATCATATATGAGATGTGGCCAAGACCCTAGACACCCTGGCCAAAGCGAGCCCTGCCTGCAGAGCAGGCAGAGGTGTAGATGAGAAGCGCAACTGAGTCTATGGGCCCAAGTGAGCCCCAGACACCCAAATTACAGGGCCAAGCCCTTGGATTCCTCTGCAGCTAGTCTCTTGGAAAGAGACTAGTAACAATCTCCTATTTATACACCACTCAAAAAGATAGGGTTAAGGCCAGGGCTCTTTAGTATTTTGGGGCTTTTGGTTTTGGTGAATGATGGGTCCTTGATTTGCTTTGGTAACCCTGGAGCAAGATGGCAGCATTTTACCTTCTTTGCAAACTTGAAGCCTTGGTTTTGTTTAGCATGGGCTGGAGTGCCAGCCCTGGAGGGTTAAAATGTGAAAGGGGAACACCCTGCACTTGTGCCCTTGCCCACTTGCTCTGCCGATGATTATGTCCTAAACAGTAGTCATGAGATAAGAGAGAAAATATGACTGAGAGGGTGCTGGGAGAACTACACCAGTCCTGTGCATCACCTGCCCCACCAGTGGAAGAAGAACTGGGTGACTCAGGGCCTGGGAGCACGGCAGGGGCAGGAGGGAGGTGGCAGCTGCCTTACAGGGTCCCGGCTGAGAGTGACTGAATGCTATCCACGGGGGTCAGCTCTGTCCCCCAACAAGCTTTGTGAGGGCTGAAGGAGAGGAGTTTCCAGCCCTGCCTTACAGCAGCCCCAGCTCACGAAAATGTCAGACCAGAAGCACTTGGCCATGTGAGTGTGAGACACAGGCAAACGTGGGGAAGAAAGACAAGAAAAGGGGCTGGTGATTGAAGTCAGTTTTTATCCTGGAGCAGGTTTGTTGGAGTACATCCACAGCTGCACAAGGAGTCCTCTCACAGTCTATAGGAAAGCAAGCACAAAGGGAAAATAAACTATAAGAATCAGGCATTTCAACAGCCAGTTCAGCAAGACCGTTGTCCACAGTTATCCCAAAATAGGCTGCGTCGTTTCATACTCTTCCTTTCTCCCTAGCCCTGCTGCCTTCACACAGTGACCAGACCCCCGGTGTGCTCCTGCCAGGCACTTGTTAAACTCCTGTGCAGAGCTTGGGGCAGCTGAGTGCAGAGGGGGAAGGGTGAAGAGTGGATGCTGGCTTGGATGGGGAGGCCAGCCAGGACAGGAGGAGCACAGCATGCTTGCTTGGAGGTCCAGCTGGAAGCTCGTGGAGGCTGCCTACTACCCCAGGCTCGTATGGGATGGCTGCAAACTGTGTGTTGCTTATAGGGGCTTCCAAGGATGCTTCAAACTTGCCCTGGTGTGCAAATCGTACCTCCGCTTCTTCAGCTAAGGGTTCTCTTCTTCTTCTTTGTGCTGTGAAGGGTTCAGCTCCCTGTGTCCTTGAGGCTGAAAGGTCCTTGGGTCTGTTTTCCACCATAAGAACTCACGTGGCTCACCCAGAGCCAACTCAGTATGTGGAAATGGATCAAGAAGAGTGGCCCATCGTGGGACAGAGCCAGCCTGCAATGGCAACGTACCTCCAGCGGAAAATTGGTGGTCAGCTTTTCTCCCAGCTGCTACAGATGGGTGAAGGGAGCCCCAGCCGGCAGCATGCACACCATGTGCAGTATGAGGGAAGCCTCGGAGTCACATGAAACCCATTAGCAATGTCAACTGTCACTTTTGTCTGGCTTGTGGATGGCCTGGCTGAGAGCTGACCAGCTGTCCCATTCCCACCAGCCCCACCTCTCTTTTGTGACAGGGGTACATAAACCAAGCAAGCATGGGGAGCCCTGAGCTCACCTGTACTGAAACGGCTCCCACGTCTGGCTGCTGAGCTGGTGTGACACTGCTCAGAAATGTCCTGCAGCAGGAGGCCAAACTGATCTTGTCACAGGAAGAGGAACCATCGCAGCCAGCATGGCCCTGCACACCCTGACCCTTCCTACAGCACCAGTCAGCCTGGCTTTGCAGACCACTAACGGGGGCCAGCACTGGGGGAATGGTCATCCCTCCACCCTCCCCCAACTCCATTGCTAGAGCCTGGCTTGGTTTGGAGGTCGGGTACTGTGGCAGGAATTAATGGGGAGTCCCATGAGGCCAGTGCTGGGAATGATCTGGAGTGCAAATTTCCCCCTGTCCCTCCCTAAAGCAGACCTGCCCTGGGCATCATGACGGCCATGGAGAAGTTAACTCTGCAGCTGGGGAGACATCTGCGATTTGGCGAGGATAGGTTCTTTCCACAGAGGCTGCTAATTCTGCATGACCTAATCTGGGTTTGCTGCTTCTCTGCGCTGTGAGTCACAGTGCGCACGGTCCTTTGGTCACTGCGGCAGGCTGCAGGACTTCACAGTGGCCTTTTGCTCTTCCTAGAGAGGATGACTCTCTTTGACTTGGCTGCCATGTGCTGTTTGACACTTTCCATTTATGTGTAATAAGATCACCGCGATCTACAGCAACAGTAGGTTGTCATCCTAAGATCTTCTCAGCAACAAGCAATACATTAGCTGGCTGGGAGCTGCACTGGTCCAGAATGATGCCTGTATGAAAAAATTCCCCAAAGGAGCCATTGACAGCTCTTAGGAACTGAAGACCTTGGAGAGATACAGCCATTAGTGTGGGGCAGCTTGTCTTGTCAAGGTAAAGCTTTACAGAGCTGGGTGGAGGGGAGAAAAAAACTGGCATAAAAATAAAGCAGAAGCTGGTCACTCATTGCAAGGCGAGCGCTGCCTTCCTCATCAGCCTGCCCAGCACCCATGGAAAAGATGTTGCTATCAGTAAACCCAGCCCCTTGACCGGACGACTCTCTACGCTACCCCGCACCTACTGGGGCAGCTGAGCCCTGAGACTCTGCAGATTCCCAGGCTGCAAGCACTGGGCCATTGGTACCAGATTAGCTCTTTTTATTTCCTTTCATTTAGCAGGATCCTGCAGAGCTGGGCAGCTGCCAGTCAGTCTGTCAAGACTTGAACTATTTTGGGAATTTTTATGATGGAACAATATTTTTTCGGTAAACAAACGGAAAGCTGTTAAACAGGGACCTTCACCTCACAGCTCCCGGTTCAGCTCCCTCACTGCTGCGATGCCACAGTGACTGTACTGTCCACTCTGCAGAGCTCCCTTCATGGCTCCAGCAGGGGCAAAACAAATAGCAGCTTTTTTTTCCCCTTTTCATGAACTCCTCAACAAAAAAAAAAACCTAAAAAAGAAAAAGAGAGAAGAAAAAGAGTAATTTTGGTTTAAGCGGCAGAAGCGTTTTCTTGGTGGACTTAACCCCTCACACTCCTGAGGGCAAGCTGTGTATTGGCTCTGTGTGCCATGTTATCCGACTGTGCAGCATCTAGTCACATCCCAGGCTGGATTTCCTCAGGACTGCTGGAAGGCAAATCCAACCAGCAGTGACACAGGGCTGACTGTGCACAAAAGGAAGACTTCCTTTTTCACAGTGTCTGTTAATAGGAAGCCCTGATGGAGTCATAGAGTGCACAGAGGAAGGTGTTTGTATGGAAGAATTGAGCAGGGAAAGGAAGGGCAGAAACCTTTCCCACTCTAAAATGGAGGTACTGCATTTCTCAGGAGAGAAACCCATAAGGGGCCAGTGAGTCCTTCTTGCTGCCATGGGCTAAAATTGGTTTCACGATTCCTATTTATTGGTGGCAGTGGAGAATCCAGTCTCATATGGGATGAATCTGCCCAACCCTTCGGGGGAACTGATTGATGGCAATCAATTGGAATGAGCCAATACATTTGTCCACTCCACACGTGCTTCATCCACGTCACAAAGGCAGTTTGTGGTTTTCCTCGGTTCCTGGAAAGTCCAGTCCAGCTTGTACAACAGTGCTGGCTCATGCAGGCCCTACTGGCAGCCCGTTAACTCCAGAGCATGCAGATCTCTGAAACGTCTCAAGGGATGGCATTCTGCTTCCCTCCTCTGCCCCTCTTTCCACTGTCAGACTCATCAAGGAGTTGTAGTTTGCCCCACTGAAAACTTGCACAGTGACATATTTTGTTTGCCCTGTCCTGATTCTGCCTTGGGAGCTCTCCTGCAACTCATTAACTGTTCTCACTCTGAGACTCTGCTACTAATGACTTTTTCAGAGGAGCCTTCAGTAAAGTTGCCTGTGAGCAACTGCACCTTCTCCCTGGCCAAGCTGTCTTCCCTTCTCAGTGGACAGTCGCAAGCCCTGCGCTTTCCTCTCTCGTCCTCCAGTTTCTCGGGTTTTTTCTGTTTGCTTTTGCAGCCTCAGCAGGTCAGCTCTGGCACGTCTGTCCCTTACCCTTCTCCATTTCACTCTGACACTTCCTGGGATTCCTCCCATGTCCATTTGTATCCATGACCCTCTTCTTACCTACCCACCTTCAGCACCCTCCCAGGGCAGCTTCCCCACCCCGCTGTTAGTTCTCTTCCTGCCCTCTGCCCAGAGTGGCTTTCCTCGGTTCTGTGGTCTGCTCTCTGCCATGTAGGAACTCACCTGGTCCCACCATGGGAGTGCCTGAGCTATACGTTAGGGTTGAGAGTCCCAGGAGTGCTGGGAGGACACAAGGTGAGCGTCTCAAGAACTGCAGCAGTGGTGCTGTGGGAGAGATGCACACCAGTCCTCAAGCTCCCTGGCATTTTTAAGGTGTCCCCATTCTGCAGCTGGATATACAGAGACCGATTTACGCAGGTCTTTTGGATCCCAGGTCTGCATTTTAAAGACACCTAAGCTGTCACAATCCCTGCAGCTCATATATCCTGTGATTACAGCTTCTGCCATCTGTTTATTGGAGTCCCACTCCTATTTCCTCTTCTTGGTTTGGCTTCCCTCTCTTCACCCACTAACTTCCCCTTTCTTCATTGCACCCCACATTTTAGCCCTATGAATTGAACTTACATGTGCTTAGCTGGTCCATCTGCCCCACAGAGAACATACTCCATCCCCAGTAAATAGCCCAGCTCTCCTCCTTTTTATCTTTTTCTCCTGAACTGGTTGTGCTCTTCTGCAGGGCGTTATCTCTTGAGCACTCAGTGGCTTACCCAAATCAGTGTCACTTATGCCTATCGCTCCTGTTCCTCCTGCTCAGCGTCATTCCTCCCCTAAAGAAGGCTTCACTTTCTGCTGCAGTTTTATTCCTCTAGCTTTTATCCACCTCGCTCTCCTCCAGGTCCAGCTGCACTTTGTCTTTTATGCCAGCCCGGGAGCTATGCTCCAGAATGGTCACAACACTAGAGGGGGAACAATCCTACAGCAAGTCATGCCAATATAACGTGTTTTGCTTATGCTTACCTTATGCCTCTCCGGGCCTTAGCCTATACTTGTCCAGCTCTGACTTCTTCATGTCAGGCCGTCAGAGCCAGCTTTATGATCCTATGCTTGGGTTTGAGCACTTGTCACATGGAGGTGCAGCAGAATACGTGGTTTTGTCCCAGCAACTTCTCTGCTGTGACTTGGCTACAACCACTTGTAGCTCTAGGCACTGGGCACAAAAAAGCCCCTTTGCATCTATGTTTTTTATGGCTGTTCCTTCAGTCGGGTTGTAGATAGATACACGTACAAGGCTGGAAGGCAACTTAGCCCCTCTGTGGCTGGGCTATGGGGTCACTGGTGGGAGTCCTCCCACAAGGGTGCCTTGTACTTGGGAGGAGCAGGGAAGAGGACTTGAATGGTGACATTGGCAAAACCAGTGCCCTGGGCAAGACCTCAGAGTCCTGCCTCATCTTTGCTTGGTCCGCCTGTGCCTCCGCGAAGGACATTCTTTCTCTCAGCTTCCAACCTGCAGGCATCTCCTGGTCCTCTGTTGTTTATGATACTGCAATTTGTTGCCTTGGAAATAAGTGCTGTTTTATCCCAAACAGAGCCTACAGTTTCACAGCGCAATCAAGCAAGAAGAGCAGATGGTTTCCCCCATCTCTTCTGTTGTATTTCCCATTATCCTCATCCACAGTTGGATGACAGGACTCTATGATTCAGTGGAAGTATCTGTGGCCTGGCTGTGTCTACTGGTGTAAGCTGGGGAGCCATGTTTCTCCTGTGATATGACATGCCTTTGCGTCTAGCATCACCATTTTGGCTTCTTGCAAACGGAACTTGACCAAAAGCCTAAAATAAACAACTTCTTGCTGACTTCAGTGGTGTCTATGAGTGGTGGGCAGAAGGAAGGTTCAACACCTGCAGTTTCTGTTTCCCAGGGTTTTGTAGTATCTCTCCGTAAGCTTTCAGCCCTCTGCAAGCTCATTTTACTGTTTTATATGTTAAACTTTGGACAATATATGCCTTGTACTCTCTGCAGACACTGGTCGTCTTTTGTGCAGTTCTGCTGGGCCGAAGTTCAGCTGCAGTTTGGCAGCAGCTGTGCCAGGTAGGACTTGGTGAACTGGGTGGGTGCTAGGTCTTCATGCAGATATCTTGTCTTGGAAGCAGTTTTCAGAAGAGCTGTTGGTACAGGGGCACAGTGGGGTCATGGCTCTAATATGCACATGAGGAATCAAAGACACGTGGGGGCTCTATAGGGCTGAGGAGCCTTTGGGATCCAAAATGGCTAGGGGAATCAGCACTTCCAAGCATGAGATTAATTGCTGTGCAAACAGTTCTGCTTTCATTCCTCGGTGTTATTCTTCGCGATTCAATCTGATTTGTTTGAATTCTGTTCTGATGTCCTACCCAGCACTTTGCTGCTTAGGTGCTGTCTTTCATTGCCAGAGCAAATGAGAATGAGTAAATTTAGGCTGGAGATTAACAGAATATTTCTTCCTTTCATAGCATTAGGATCCTTCAGCTGCTTTCTAGTGGGAACAGGAAGAGAAAAAACCCAACTGGTTTCAAGATTGAGACTGGTTAGTTTATGAAGGGGATTATAGAAGTGACACAGTTAGAGCTTGTGGCTGGATTTAGTGATCCAGTGTCTCTTCCTGTTCTACCTTTCTGGGAGCCAGCTATGTTTAAAATTCATTTGAAGAAGGGAAAATTAGCCTCAAGGTTCAAATGTTCTGAATTAAAAACGGAAAATGGAGCAGAGGCAATTGAAAACTTTGGTTCTTGGTTATCCTTGCCTAGCAGCAGGCAGGCTGCAGAGCCAGAGCAAGTGAGGAGGTTGGTTTGTGGAAAGAAACAAAATTCCTGTAGTTCGGCATGGAGATGTGGCATGGGGAGGGAAAGGCAGAGCCCTGGGGAGGGCGATCATGAGTGATGGGGCAGGGAAGGAGGGACAAGTGCAGTACTAGGATAGGGGGTGCAGGCCCATGAGATATGGGAGGAGCAGAAAGGAAGAGAGGTGCTTTTCCTGTACATACTGTATCTGGCTCTTTTGCTTATCACTTAATTTATCCTTTCTGCAATGAGTAACTGACTAAGGCTCCTTGTGCTGCACCATTAATCTGTGGCTTTCCATTAACAGGCAGGTGCTTGTACCCGGGGGACCACCATGCTGACTGCCAGAGATTCCTGGCACCAGGTACTACGGAGTTAAGGAGCCAGGCTGGAGTGTGCAAACAAACAGTGAGACCTGTACTAACAGCCCTGCTTTGTGTTAGTGGGAAGCACAGGCTCCAACTTCTTCCGATTTCTCACCTGTCCAGACTGGTACAGAGAGAAAATGCCTCTTGGAGTTGCAGAGAAAACCACACCTATTTACAGTGGATTCCCCAGGGCCCTCCTGTGGGGTATTAACCCTTCATACCCGAGTCCACAGTCTCCCTTTGGCATGGAGAATTCCCCACCATCCCTGGGGAAATCAGCCCTTCTCCCTCTGCTGCAGGGATTTCTCCTGTTTGTAGCCCAGAGCATTGGCCCATCCACTCCCTAGAGCAAGTCACCGCTTTCTCTTTCCTCTCCATCTGTAGTTATCTTCGTCCTTTGCATAACTGCACTGGGGCTCTTTCTGTGGGAGCTGGGCTTCCCGACCCAGCCCCTTCCCCCAGAAAGCAGAACTTACTCTGCTGTGTTTGGGTTGGACCTGTGATCATGTCTCTGTGTTTGTCTCAGACCCCACCAAGTTTCCCTGAGATACCAGCTCATCCCTCCCCCTTGAAATATCCTTGATCTCTTCAGACTTCTTCCTGGTCTCACTGTTTGCTTTCCCTCTTTTCCCTGGTTTCTGAGTTTTCTCGGAAGGAATCCCGTGCTCTGGCCTCCTCAGGCTGGAGTGTTGTGTTGTTGTTTTTCCTTTCGTCGCTATGGGCAGGGATTTTAAATACTGAGCCAAGGAGAGGGAGGGAAGAAGGGAGGCTGTGAAAGAAGGAGGGAGTACAAGGGGAGGGATGAAGAAAGTCAGGAAAGTGAGAAAGCAAAGTGTGCAAGGGAGTGGGGTAAGGAAGAGACGGTGGAGGAATGAAATGGGGAAGGAGGATAGAGGGCATTGTGGACAGAAACAGTTTTGGATAAATATCAAGGAGAGCTTTTACGCTGGTTCTTTTATTAATAACACTATTGCAGCAGACAGCAATATCCAGAGGAAGGCAAGGAACTCCCCCCCATCTGCCTAGGACACAAGGCATGAGAGGTTATTCAAGGCAAAGAGATCTTTCAGAAAATGAACATCCAAGCCTAGAGCAGCCAGTAGGAGCACAGGCTGCAGCAGGGAAAAATGTTACATGGGAATTTGGCAGGTAATGAGACAATGTGAAGCACAAAGACCCAGAAAAAATTATAGGACCTTCTTTCAGTCTGTTGGAAGTAGGAAGCCTGGGAAAGGGCTGACAGGTTTTCTGAGAACAGGGAAGAAAGTAGAGCAGCTAAGGAAGCTTAGGGCACTGCAGAGAAGCTAAGTAATTCCTATACCAAAAAGAAAAAAATACACCCCCCCCCTAATAGTGCAGCTCAGCTGCTACAGACCAGGCACCCTCAGGCAGTGAGAACTTCTAAAAGCAAAGTTTGGTGTCTTAGAAAACAACAGTCCCCAGGACTGGGCACAGCACCTGAGGAGCAGAGTGCTAGAGACCAGCAGCTGTGTGCAGAAATAGGGGAGGGCAGAGAGCGCCAAGGAATTGCAGGCATGGGTCTTATTTCGATCCCAGATAAATTGCTGGGACGGTCATTAGGGATCTGCAGGTCCCCTCTGCACACCCACTTGATCTGCTACATTGCAGAGAGAAATCCACAGCTCACTTTCCTCTGCAAAGGAAAATCATGCTCCTGGAGCTGCTAGAAGTTATGGAGTGTTTCCTGCTGTAGGAAATAACAGCAGGACATGGATTTTCAAAAGGCTGGGAGCAGTGTCTTTCACAGGAACTTCTCGACGAGGCTAAGCGGCCACAAGGTGATTTGTGCTGGCACTGCTGAAATACTGCAAATAAGTAGAAACCAAAGGCCCTGAAGGCTCAGAGCAGTTCATTTCTGGGAGCCATGCAGGGGTGGCTTTATGGTAGGATGGAAACTAATCCAGAGAATACTGTAATGCCACTGAGTGAATCTGGGATAGACCTTCAGCTGGAATACTCTGAGTGCTTCTCTACACCCTTGCTGGGGAAAATAGGGAAGAGACAGGCAGTTAAAGTTACTAAAAAGATGAAGCCCCTTCCACATGAGCAGGGATTGCAAGGAACGCAACATGTCAGTTTACAGAGAAGATAAATGGAGAAGGGATATGAATTAGATAAGACTATGACTTTTTAGGAAAGACTATATATTTCAAAGTCTAAGCCAATGCCTAACTGACAAAGATAAGAAGGAAATTCCTCTCTGGAGAGGTTATTCCACAACTGTCCAACATAAAGATTATTTAACTTAAGGATTCAGCACTGTCAGAGACGAGCTCTTGCACAGCATTTGCCAGCCCTGGTATCTAATCAGTCCTGTTTTTATAAACAAGCAGCCTGGGGATCAATCAGCCCGTCAGCCTGTGTCCATTAGGGCACTGTCTGACTGCTGTGGCGGTGACTGCTCTGGCCTCAGCACTGCCACCAGCCCAGACCCAGCCGCTTTCCTCCAGTGACTCGAGGGCAATTTACCATCCTCCCACTCCTACTGCTTGTGTGATTTGTCTCTTTGCTCCCCAGCTCAATTCTGCAAAATGACTGGAAGTAACTTTTTAAAAAGAAAAATCAGACTAGAAATGAGGTGGGGCTGCTTGAAGGGAACAGCTAAATCAGAACTGAGCCGTGGCCGGTGGGGATGGTATGACGTGCAGCCAGAGGTGGCCGAAGGGCAGCTACGTCTTGACTTGCATCACCGCCACCCTCCCCTGCAGGCTGAAACTCTTTCTTGCTGCAGATAGGTACTGTACTCTGACTTACAGGAGTTTGAACGTGTAAGTCCTAGGTTGCATCCTTCAGTGGATGGTTTTCAGTATTGACCATCAGGATTGCAGATAATCCTAATACTGAAGGCACAGGTCAGGAAAAAGGGAAGCAGATTCATGAGGATTTGGGTGATTTAGGTGGATGGGTGACAGATGAAAAGCACTGTTTCATGTAGCAAATGTTGGCAAGTGTGAGAGCAAGGAGCCAGTGTGAGGAATCCCAGTTAAGCAGAGCCACAGCACAGCTCTCTGAGCCTCAGTGGGTGGAAGGGGAATCATTAACCCTGTCAGCCTGCACAGAGAGGCAATGCGGGAGGGAATTTTACATGTAGGAGTTCAACGTGGCTTTGTGTCTGTCAGGCATGTCCCATGTGCACATTGTTGTGCTAGTCAGCCCTGAAGGTGTTACAGAAAGGAGATGAACTGGAGTGGCTAACGTCCTGATTAGGCCTAGAATATTAATTAATATCATGCACATAAAACTGCGCTTGGATGTGCAGCAGAGATATTTAGGTCTAGTGTATCTTTGGCTTTCTCAGCCAAGAATGTCCCAGGGAGGTTACTGTGAGCTCATCTCCACTGATGGTGGTATCAGGAGGGTGCAGAGGGCAAACAAAGGACTGTCATTGCTGGGGTCTTAAACATGCTTTCAGTGCGCTTGGAGGACATGGCACATTACATGTCAGGAACCCTCAGGAGCCTTATCAGCACTCTGGTTCTCATCGCTGTGCCACGGATGGAGCTGTAACAGGAAGAGTGATGCTGAGAAACCTGGCAAGATGGATCAGTACTGACTCTGCCTCCCCTGCCCACCGTCAGAAGACACGAGCCTGCCCCAGGCAGCAGCCACTCCTGCTGTGAGAGGGCCACCAGACAATCCAGAAGAGAGGGGTGAGAAGGACAGGGATGGCTGCAGTGCCATCACGTGGCATCCTGGCCTAGGCCTGAATCCGGCCCATGAGCCGCACAGTTCATCCACATGGGGAAGGCAGAGAAACACATGCTGGCAGGCAAGAAGCAAAGGCTTTTCCCAAGGACTGAGAGCAACTCCTTTGCAATCAAACTCCTCTGCTGGTGGAGCTCTGTTTTTGCTCTAGAGTTTGCTCTGTTCCTGATAACTTTCCAGCCCTGTGTTGTGTTGCAGGGGCTGTGTTTCCACATCCATGAGCCTTCACCTTCCACACACTTTACTTTGGACAAAAATAAGCAAATTATCCCTTTCATCCGAGGAGAAAGCCATCTTCCAAGTGGCAAGGTACTGACAGCTTTTTATATTCTTTGCAGTGGAACTTTTGCTTTTTTCTCAGCCACTCCTGTCTCCCTTGCAGATGCTGCCATTCCCACTTTGTTAATTTGTCTTTGTCAGCACATGTTTCCACAGCAGTGGCAAGACTGACCAGCCCTGGTAGGGCCAGCCATGTTTACCCGACCGCTCTGCATCCTTCGGCGAGCAGCCTGTTGCTGGTGACTTTTCTGTTCACTTTTACCCACTGAAGCCACACATTCTCAATGAATTCTTATGCCTTTTCTAGCCTGAATGAAACTATCTGAAAAGTAAACATGTTTGGTGTTTACATGAGGCAAAACCCAGCTTGGGAAAAGAACAGTTCAAGCACAGGCGGCTGCAAGAACAAGGAAAATTCCCCTGTGAGACAAGAGTTCCCAACTCAAGAAAGAATGATGCAAGTTTGTCCCTTTAAATATGTGCGTAAGCACTGTCCTGAACAAGGATGCTTCCTTGGAACTAAGCTCTTCAACAGTTAAGTTAAACAAGTCCCAGTTAGGACTGACTTGGATTATCATAATAATGGAGGCTCAGCTGCTCCCAGGATCTGCAGAGGGGAAGCAGGGAAGGAAAGACATTGTAGGCCAAAGGGTGGGATTCAGCTATACCCTGACCTCCCTGCTTCCCAACCTTCTTCAGTGCAGTCTTGGGTACACATCTTTGAAATCAGTTCACTGCAAACATCCTGCGAGTGCTGGTCATATACAGACTGGTAGGTGTGGGGTCCCTGCTCCTGTCCCGTGGGGGCTGGCTGGTGGGGGAAGAGTGCACGTGAAGAGGTCAGTATTCGAGGCTGGGGCTGTAGGTGTCTATGTTTCAATGAGATCTCCCAGCTCTACCCACTCCAGAGAGGGAAATGAAAAAGGGAAAACCAGTGGAAGACAGAGCAGAGAGAGCTGTCTTTCTTCCAGCCCCCAGTGGAGAAGGGGAAATGGCACTTTCCCACCTTCCCCAGGGCAGGGAAGGGCTGCAGGAGGAACCATGTGCTGGACTGGACCTTGCTCAGCCAGGTCATCAGCCTCCTCCGAAATCCCCCTGGTTTTCCCTCTCCCTTCCCTCAGGACACAGCAGTTGTGAGGGAGCTGCTGTGCCCTGAAGGCAACTTGTCTGAATTGCTAGAGAGAGATATTGTGTGTCAGCCACACTGGGATCCCTCCAGCTTGAGGCACTAGAAAAGTCTGTCCTATCTGATATAGGAAGGTGAAGGAATGCATAGGGGAAAAATACATCTCAGGTCGTACTTCTCCCTTCCCCCCAAGATGAGCTGCCAAGATTAAAGAAATATTGGGGGTTTTTATTGCAAAGGTGTAGAGAAAGTATTCTGCCTCTCTGAAAACAAAAAGGTAAAAGAACAACAGCATGAGGAGAGTAGGAATGAGGATATGTGTGCAGTATCCTGCCGAGCCTGGCTGTCACCTACTTCTGTAGGACAACTTGGGCAAAGTACATCCTATACTGAACGCAGTGTTTCTGGTCCCCTGTTCCTGCTCAGTCCCAGGTCTCCAGCTGAATTCTCTTTCTCTGGCTGAGACACAGATGAAGAGGACAAGGCTGGAAGTGCTGGCGGTGAGACATTGTGGATGATGAATAGCATGAATTGTGGTGAAAAGAAATGAAATTGGTGAATGCCGAAAAGAAACAATGACTGACAAGCCAGGAGAAGGAACACAAGGTAGGGTGGATGGTGCCTCTCTGTGCAGCTGGGTAGGTGGGGAGGATAGGCCAAAGAGACGGCAGTATTGCTCAGCTCCATGACAGACTCCTCTTGTCTGTAATGACCTGCCCACAGGGCACAGGGACACACAAGAGGTCTCAGAGGAATTTGCTGGTCGTGAGACCTCACTGTGGTTCATCCTGTTTGGAAGACACGTCTCTCCTCTTTCCCCATTTCCATTGGGGATAGGCTCAGGCAGAGGGAGCTGGGTAGTGCCGCTCAGCCCGGCGGTTTTGTTAACCACTCTAGTATTTTTTCTTTCGAAAGAAAAAGAAGTGTTTCTGTCCTGAAATGCTTTAGGAGCAACAGCCCTGGAGCATGCAGTACCTGTGGCAGGTCCAGCATGGCCCTGCGGCTGTGTAGAGCTTTGCTTCCCAGAACAGTTTGGCAGATGCAGGTGGGAAGAGGCCAATGTTAGGGAGAAAGAGGAAGGAGACAATTCAAATCCATGCAAATAAGTTATCAGGAAGGCCCCAGTCTGCCCTCTGCTCCCCCATCTCCACCTGACACCGTGGTGCTAGAGCACGGGGCACCATGAGCACGCCTGTGCCCCGGGCAATGTCCCTCCTGGGATGTCCCAGTGACAATAAGGGAAGAAGACCAAAGCAGCCGGGCAGGGGAGCCTTGAACCCCCCCTGCTTCCTCCTGGCTCCTCTCCATCCCAGTCAAAGGACTGGCAGAGCTGGGGCCGACAGCCCTTGACCCGTGTACAGGGGAGACAGCATCATGTGGGGCGTGAGCAGGCCAGCCGGGGGTGGGATGAGATGAGAAGGAGCTCGCTTCCCGCAGGGCAGCGGGGTTGCCCTGCAGCCCTCCCTGCCCCTGTGTCTCTGCTGCCCTGGGTGAGGTGGGGCGGGCGCTGGGGGGCCCCGGCCACTGTCTCTGGCCCTTTGCCTCCTTGTTCCCAGGTGCAGGACCGAGGAGCGGGGGCTCCGCACACAGCCTGCCCCTGCGGGCTGGCCCGGACAGGGCTGCGGCGGCACCGGGCCGGGTGGCCGGGGCTGCCCGGGACCGGGTCCTGGCGTGCGCGGGGGCGGGGGGCGCGGAGCGGAGAGCGGGGGAGAGCGCGGAAAGGACCGCGGGGGGCGGCCCGCACCCGGGCGGGGGTGCGAGGTGCCGGGGTGCGGAGGGGCCGCCTGCTGGGAGGGCACAGGGGTGCCGAGGGGTGGCGGGTGCGGAGTCCCGAGGTGCGGGATGCGGGGACGCCGGGCTGTGGGGCGCGGGGTGCCGGGGTGCGGGGTGCCGGTGCCCCGGCTGGTCCCACCCCTGCGCGGCGCTCCCCGCCCCGCGGCCGCGCTCCCCCGCCCTCCCTGACGTGTGGCGCTGGCAGCCCGGCCGGTTCCGCATTCCCGACCCCTCCCCGCAGCCCAGGGGCCGCTATATAACCGGGGCTGATGCAACCCACCCCGCCGCCCGCCACAGCCTGCGGGAGGCGCGCACCGGGGCGGTGGGGGGCGGCGGCGGCGGGCCAAGGCGCCCCGGCGGCGGCCGGCACCGGCGACATCGGCACCCGGCGGGGCCCGGGGGTCGGGGCAGCGCCGCGCAGCCGGGCGGCGGAGGCGGCGGGGCTGAGCCTGCAGCCTGCGCCCGGCCCCTGCGGCCGGGCCCCGCGGGCACCCCGGCAGCCCGGTCCCCCTGCACGGTGGGTGCGGGCGCGGGCGGGGGCGGGGGGGGGGCGCCGGGCGGGCCGGGATCGCGGGCGGCGGCGGGGGAGGGGGGCGCCCGGAGGAGCATCCCGGCACCCCGCGGCGGCGGGCAAGGCGCTGCCCCCCCCCCCGCCCCGGGCGGGGAGGGGGGGCCCGGCTGCCAGCGGTCGGGCGCACCGCGGAGGTGTGGGGAGACCCTCCGGGGCGGAGCGGCCCGGGGGGGGGCTCAGGGCAGGGCTGCTGCCCCCGCAGCCAGCTACGCGCGGGGGCTGGGGCTGCCTCGCGGGGGTGCCTGGCAGTGGGCTGCCGCCCCCGCCCCGATCCGCTGCCGGGGCGGCGGGGAGCGGCCTCTCCCCGCTGCCGGGTGCCCTCCCCTGCCTCCGCTTCACCTGTCGGCCGGGCGCGCAGGGGAGGGAGCGGTCCGGAGTCCCTCCGGCCGCCGGGTTTGTGCCGCGGGGAGGGCTGGCGTTGCGGTGAGCCGTGCCCCCAGCCCGCGGGGCCCTGGGAAGGAAAGGGGCCCTGGAGGTTCCCCCACCGCCCCGTCCCGAGTCCGCTTTAGCAGTCAGGCATGGAGTTGAATGGAAGTTGCATTCTTTTGCACGGTCTGCTCCAGGAGGCGCTTTTCTTTTTTTCCATGGGAGGGAAATGGGTTTGAGAGCAAATTGGGGGAAAGGGAGAAATACCAAGAGAGCAAGAGCCACGTTATGTTTCCATTTTCCTTTAATGAAGGCCCTGTGGAGGTGTATTTGAAAACACAGGGTCTCCTATGCCTTCAAGGAGGGTGAGAACACTGTGCTGGCTGGTTCCAGGGCCATATGCAGCGTATGGTGGCCAATGAAACGGGGCCTGGCTCGTTCTCTTGCTTGTCTTGGCAGCCTGCTCCATGGCTTGTATTACCAGCCCTGGAACACAACCACTGCCAAACTGTGTGTGTGTGTGCGTGTGTGTGTGTTTGGACTCCGAGAGCTCAGCAGAAACAAATGCTTCTGCAGCTCAGACCAGGATTTTTTAGCTAGTTTCGAGAAAACTTGCATGAAAAACTCTATCTGGAGGCTGTTGCCAGAGTCTGCGCTGGGAAATTGCTGGTGAGTGCTTGTGTGGGGACATCTGGGAATGCCAGTTGTTGGAGGTCGGATTCTTAGTATGACTCCTAGGGATTTAAAAAAACCAAAAACCTGCCCATCTGCGGGGTGAGTGGGTGGGTGCGGGACCTGCCGTCCAAACCGTCCCTATGTCAAGCAGCTATTGGTTGTCCCAGGTTCCTGGGGTCTGGGGGATTAACAAGATCTGCTGAGAGTTAATGTGCAGGTTGCTGCCTCTGTCTCCTTGCTGAGACACCTATGGATGCTTCTCCCTCCTCTTCACGGTTGACCGTTGAGCGTTTCTGTCCTTACAGGATGCAAAGGTCTCTGTCCTGCAGTCCTTGCCAAGGAAGAGCAGGTACTCCCTCACACCTCTTTCCTCCTCCTGCCCTCTCCATCCGAGCAGTGCGTCCAGCTAGGCTGCTCAAGCGCAGGCAGGACTGAGCATCTGCTCTGCTGTCTCCTTCCCTGTGCTAGTGTTTGCTACTTCAGCTGCATTGCCTGGGCCAGGTACTTGGCAGCACGCAGCGTCTTGAGCGTGAAGCCGTTGAGAGGCTCTTTTCACTGCAGTAGGCAGTTCCCTGTGGACCTGGCCCTGGTGTGTGGCATGGACCCTGTGCCAGCCTGCATGTGTCCTGCAGTGCCAGTGCAGCAAGGATTGGGGGGCATGGCAAACCTGATGCCCTCTATCTTTGGCTGCTTGCATGGATTTCTTAGTTGTTCAGACTGTCCAGAGTATCAATCCAAACATTGCAGGCTATTTTAATACGCAGCCAGGGAGCTGAAGGTCTATATGGGCCTCTCAGCTGAGCAGGGCTGTTGCAAACTAGCCAGAGGTGGTCTTTATATGGATTAGAGGTCTTTGTGGATGACCCTGGCATTCAGGGCATAATTTTGAGGAGTTTGTAGGGGGGGCCTCTCATCATTGAGGCCATCTTTGGCCCCTGAGGGCAGAGCTCTGTGCTGGAGTAGGGTTGTCTTCTTGAAGAAGATTCCAGCCCTGACCACATGTGGTCACGGAACGTCCTGGGGGATTTCAGCAAGTCAGTCGTTAGCCTCAGTGTCTGAGCTGCAGCCTAGCTCAGACCAGGATATTCCTTCCTCCTCAAATCCCTTTGAGCTGCTTCAAGCAGAAATAGGATAGCTTTTACCTTCCTGCTCTGTACTGCCGTCCAGTGGGTGGTGCAGCATTATTACGTCTGCCACAAATAATTAATTGCAATCTCTAATAGTAATACTGTGATAATTAATTGCAATTGTTTGCAGTTATTGCAATTAATTATTGCAATAGAGGAGCCTTGCTATGCTAGGTGCTGTACAAAACCCTGCTGTCACAGGTTGCTTACAAGTCAATCGCTGCATTGCAGTAGTGGGGGCAGTGTAATGCTAAACTAGAGCTTTTTACTACCCTGTGAAGGTATGGAGGAAAATGCTCAGGGAAAAAGGACTGTGAGCTGACTGCTTTGCTAATGGCAAAGGAGGGGGGGGGGGAGGAGGTATTTCTAAAGCTGAGGATTGGAGGACCAGAATCCCCCCTCCTCAGAATGGGGATAAGGAGAGAAAGCATCAGACAGGCAGGTGTGGGGGCCTGATGGTGGGACTCAGTTGCGTGGGGGGCTGCAAAACTGCAGTTCTGCTGAGGAGAGGCTGCCCGCTCCAGGCTGCCCTGTGGGTCCAGTGCAGGGAGCTGCGTGCCTCCCTGATGGAGAAGCGGGAGGCAGCAAGGCTCTCTGCATTCGGGTTTCCAGAAAGGTTTTCATAGCCTTCTGTCTGCGAATGACTCGGATGTTCCTCATGCCATCTGTGTGAAACTAGATGTGCAGGACTGAGCCAGACTGTTCCCACTCACAAAATGGATTTAGACTTCCATCTCCCCAGCAACTGTCCTTCACAGCTCCTTCCTTTCTTCAGTATTGTGGCCCTGCAGTTCACTTGCTGGAGCTTGGGAGTTAGGGATAGGACATTACATGTACGGGCGTTCACAAACCCTGCAGCTCTTCTCCCACCATGTGGGGTTGCTTGTGGGAGGAAGGGAACAGCAAGGGTAGTAGCTGGGGCTGTCTGTGGGAAGGGCACAGATGGTTCTTTGGCCCTGCAAACTCAGGGCCTGGTTGTAGGAGCTATCTCTTCCTCTTGGGATGGAAGTGGAGTGTGGAGGGAGTGAGGTACTACGGTGTCTTAGCATACTGAAGTGGCATGCTGCAGCTCAGTGCACTTGGTAAGCCATGCTGTGATCATGCCTTAAACTGGCCTTTAAATAAAGGGGAATCTCCCTGATGCCATAAAACACTAAGTTATGTTAGGTCCTTGGTAAATAGAGGGCATGCACAGTTTTTTCCCAGTGGGTGTCACTGCAGCTCTTCAGTACACTACAGGTGGTGGGTTCCTTGGCATCAGCAGGTTCAGCAGATGAATGAATGAATGCACAGTGGCTGTTGTTAAAGTCCATGTTTGCCAGCACTACTGCATGGGTATCTGAAAAGACTGGTTACAACCAAAGGGCTTGGCTGCTGCTGTGTTCTGATGGTTGGCAAATAACTTTGATACTGATCAGCATGGCCTTCGGCTCTGGCACTGCAAGTTACTGCTTTTAACAATGCAGACCAGAAGAAGCTAGACAGGAGATGGGGGGACCTGCTGTAAGGTACTAATCAAAACTAGATACATCAGACTCCTCTAGAGTAGATGGCATTTGTGTGGCAATGGGAGAGTATTGCGTTTTAGACAACAGAAGAAAACTGTAGTTGCATGGCTAGGTACTTGTGGCACTGGGAATATGGGGTAGTGGCTTTCTGCCTTCAACTTCATTGTGCTTAATGTGGCACTCACTGGGGGCTGAACCTTGAAGTGGAGGGAGATCTGTAGGCTCCAGTGACCCTCAGCATACTGCAGTCTCCCCAGCCAGAAGAGTCCAGATAGAAAAAAAGCAAGTGGCTCTGTGCTTCAAAGGAGTGATAGGCAACTGCCCTGTCTTTGTTTAGGAAGTTACATTCTTGGGGCATGAGAAGTTGGGATGTCAGGAAAGGGCTTTCATATAAATCATCCTTCTGCCAACAGAAGGAACTAGAAAGATGCAATGTATGACATGCAGGCTGAGCGAACTTGATAGCCAGGAGCTAAAAAAAGTAAAAAATGACAATAAAGCCATAGTAAAATCTAAGGAACCAGAAGTTGCTTCTCATGGATGGTAGCATTACTTTTGATCTCCACAGCAGAATTATTGCCTGTTGGCAAGGAGCAGATGAAAGGCTAATTGCTGTGACTTAAGTGCTCCAAGACAGTACATACAAATGGCAATAGTACGTTAAGTGCTAACACACTGATGAGGAGATCAAAGATTGCTTGTATGGTGGCTTGCAGACTTTGGCAGTGGTCCGATGTGTGGCAGCTGACAAGTAATGGCAGGTACCCAGGTCGAGCCTGGAGTGAGAGGACAACAGGCAAGCATGGCCTTGTTTTTTCAGGCAGCATGGAGAAGGGCTGGTAGGACAGACTTTGCCTTAGTGCAGCACTTAACATGGGCAAAAGAGAAACATGCTGATATTTACAGAGTGTCAGAATCTGCTGGCTGGCAGTATTAGGTGCTAGACTGGCTCTCTGAGCATTGGAAGGGTACTTGGATCAACTATTGCAGATGTCAGACAGTATAAAATACCTTATGTTGGAAGAAACCATGATTTACAGACAGTAAAATCGAAAATAAGGTTGCAAACAGCCCTCACTTGCCAAGGAAGCTGACAACAGAGATAAGACAGTAATGGCAATTTAAATTGAAGTGTGACTGTCGGAGCTTGCTTTGGGTTGTCGTGGTCCTCTCTGCATGATGATACTGTTGACACAGCAGCAGCAACTGCTTTGGGTTTATAAAGACACAAACAGCACCTCTGGGTAAGTGAGGATGCATAGGATGGTCCTGGGGGAACAGTGGATACAAAGTAAGGCCATTTCTGCACAGGGAAATGAATGTATGGTTTCAGCACAGGTAGGCATTCCTGTGCCAGTTTTAGTCTGTGGGTAAGAATAGCACTGAAGAGGTGGCAGGAGGGGTGTGAATACAGGCTAGGAACTGGAGTACAAGCCCCTGGGGACACTGGGTTACGTGGATTATGCCTACACACGTTAGATTTATGCCATAACTGCTGTGCAAACATCAGCTCCTTAAAAAAAAAAACAAAACAACCAAACAAAAAGAGTCCCCAGAAAAAGCTACAGCAAAACCAGTATGGGGAAAAAAAAAAAACAACCAAGCAAATGAAGATTAGAACTGCAGGAGAAAGAATAGGAGGGTATGCAGGGACAGTTTCACTGAGGAAGCTGAGCAACAGTATGGGACAGTAACAACTTAGTAAAGCTTCTTCTCACTAAGTCACAGGCTCCGGAAGATAGCAGACCCTGGCAATAGGAGAAAAACTATGAGTAATGGGTGCTGCCTTTAAGAATTACTAAATCAACCAGTGTCACAGACTGTTGACCGTAAGGACATAACTGGGGGACAAAGCACAGAAACACTCATCACTGATGGGAAAGATGCAGCAAAACCAAGGTGAGCAAAGGAAGCTGTACTGTTGTCAGCTTTTTGGGGATGAGACTGCTAAATAAAATAACTGAGGTTGACCAAGACCACAACAAGAACAGTGCCAAAGCAAGGATGCAAAAGTGACTGTAGTAATTAAGAGGGTTTACAGACATTTCAGCAAGAGGTCAAGTCTTGTGTTACAGCATTTTAACCGGAACAAGGGGAGTATAGAGGCAAAGCTAAGGAAATGCAAACTGAATTTTGACCCATGAAATCACGTGTTGACCAGATTTTTGCTGTGAGGATAGTTGTTGAAGAGAGCATTGAATGACACAAGCTGCTCATCGCTGAACTGAAGTTTTAAGAAAGCCTTCTCTGTCTCATAATTCACTCTGGAGCATCTTGATGTCGTGGCATGAAATGATGAATAGCATCAGCGCAGAAGCCACAGCTACGGCGAATGTAAACTTGAGCAGCTGGCGTCATGCAGATCCCAGTGTCAGATGTAAGACTGCACGTTCTCTTTCCCCTCGCTGCTTTGCTTTGCTGTTGGCTTCATTATGTGAAACAGCATAGCTGATACAATGCAGGAATTGTGTGGTTCAGCCGCAGGAGACCAGAAAGCTAGGTTTTACTGAAGACACAACGTTTCTCGGCTCGTGTAAGGGGACATTGAAAGACTGCCCGGCATTGAGGAAAAAAAGACTGTGTTAATAATCAGTTATGAAAAGAAAAAAATCTAATAAGAATCCCAGCTAAAGCACTGTGTTAGAAAGTGAAGGAATACAGAAGTGAGTTGGTTCAAGTGCCTTAGAAATAATAAACACTGCAAGGGAATATCCAGAAAGGAATTAGGAATTGGCAAGGCACCAGCTGTATTCACCCAATCCAGCAAGACATGGCTATTGAAAAGCTGCAACTTAAAAGTCAAACTCAGATCTTGAACTTCAAAGTTATTTCTGCCCTACCATGCAAACGTGGTAGAAATATGCTGAAGCTATAGGCAGGCATATCAATGTCTTCCAGGGTAATGGCCTCGGGAAGAAGACCAAAGTATTAAACAGAATTACATGCCTTGGCTTTTTTGACATGATTGAAATACAACTTCTTACCTCTAGCATTCACCAGAAAAGAAGGTGAAAGTATCTGGGACTTGGGATGAAAGGAAAGCTTCTCTTACAGGAGGAAGAGGCGAAAGTTGTGGAACAAGAGAGTCCCTCCAATCGGCTGGGAGTGACAGTGCCTGGGACTGAGGGGCATCGAGGGCTGGGCAGGGTGATCTGTCACTGCATCCCTGCTCTGCAGAGGGGGATGGCATCTCTCCTTGTTCCCTTCTCATTTCCATGGTTATAGCCCTGCTGGGAATGGCTTTACGTTCCTCTCCAAGGTCTAACTCAGCTTGACTCTTGGCAGCTCTCAATGTGTTCCTGAGCTTCCCGACCCCTGAGCAAGATCTTGGTTGTAGAAGTCACTTCCCCCTTTCCCACCTACTTCTCAGCTCATCTTAATGTGCAGGTTCATGTTCTTCCAGGTGGCTCCTGGTGCTTTGGTTGCAACAGCTTTAGATTTAGTTTACACTGATGCAGGTGTGATGTGGGCTTTGGCAGTGCAGTCCCTGGATCTAGGGTAAGTTTTTAGAGCATGTTAAGTACTGGGCCAGCTCCTTCACTCCAACCTATGCCTGATGTCATGCTGGTACAGAGGCTATTTCAAGGCATATTAAGCTACCAGATCAAAGACGTAGAGAGAAAAAGTGGGCCAGAGAAAGCACAGTGTTTTCTCAAATCTTTAGCCAGTTGTCCCTGGGGAGCTGCCCCAGGCTCAGGAGTGTAGGGGGGTGCTTGATGGCCAGGTAGTCCTACAGTCGGGAGAACAGATTTCTCCTCCCTCCTTATTTCATAAGTTGCAGTGACCCTGAATTCAGTCTAGCTGAGGACCTGGACTATCCAGCCCAGCACCTGGGTGCTGCCAGCTGGATGTCATAATGGAAGACAACAAATTAAAACCAGGTCCCCCAAGTCCAGAATGGATTTAGGCATCCAGTGCTGGGCTCAAGTCAGTTCCCAGCCTGAAGCCTGTGAAAGGGTGGGTCAGGACCCCAAATCAGTGTGTGCCATAGCAGCTCACATGTGATATTTGCAGGAGGGAGACTTCAAAAGGGTGTTCATTTGCTATTTTTTTTTTAATTATTTTTACTTAAGCCCAGACTGTTTAAGCTGGGGGTGGACATCTATGGGATTGCTGGGGAGGGGGAGTGCAGCAGCTGGCCCAGGGTGTGCTGCTGTTGGCAGGCTTCTTCCCTGGTGCTGCAGCATGTCGTCTTAGTGGCAGCAGCTGGGAAATGACTAGCTCTGCAGTGTGTCCAGCTATCCCAAAATGGTAGACTGAATTTAACTCCACACAGCTGAGTCCTGTGGCAGTATGTCCTGGGAAGAGCCTCTGGAGTCACGTCTCTTTTGCCATGCCACCTCACTGGCCTGGTGCTTTCCTGCTGGAGAGGGACAGTCTCTGAGGAAGATGGTAGGGATTTAGGCACAGTCCCCAAATAACTTTTTGCATTTTTCTGTCTGGAGTGCAGCCTAGGGTAGGATGGTGCCTGGTTTCTGGAGGAGTGAAGCATCTTAGCTGTGTATGGGCCTGAAAGGAAGGGGAGGGAGGTAGCGTGCAGCTTCAGAGCCCTGCTGCAAGTGGGCATCTCCTGACACTGTACACAGCAGCCACTGCAGATGTGGAATTACACCTGGCTGGTTTAGAGATCACTATGGAAGAACAAATATTTTGGATCAGTTTAGGTCCTTGCAATCTCAACAATTTGATGGCTAGTCTTTTCTGAGGTCAAGTATCGTTACCAAGTATTTTCTCTTTCTCTTCTGTCACCAAATGGGCAGAAGTCCATTTCATCAGGTAGTATCACTTCGCTTCAGAAGTTACTCATCTCTCCTATCTTTCCCATCTTCTCCTTTTCAGGCTTTAATGTTCTTGTGCAGATCACCTCCCTGGGCCCAGCTTCCTCCTCCTGCATACCAGCCAGCACTGCTGAGCACCAGCCTGCTCTATTCTTTCTGGTCTCTCCTCCTGAAGGATGACTGGAGCAGAGGGCTGGATTCCTGCTTGCGACCTCTTTATGGTCATGGTGGTCTTGCATTTGCTTTCCATGCTCTTTCTCAAGTCCCGTTGGTCACCGCTGCTGTCTGCTGAGCAAACTCTGTTGGGGGACATCTTGTGCTAACACCTGGACCTCTTTGGTGGCAGATTAGAGTGTATGACAGCTCACAGCATATTGCAGCTTGTAGGTGCGCTCTGATGCAAGCCCCCTTGTCTGTCACACCAGTATGGCTTGCACAGCACCTGTGCTGGGAGTTGTGGAGCTTGCATTAGCCTCTCTACCCTTGACTAACCTGTATGATTGGCTTTCCTTCCCTTCTGCCGCTCATCTCCTGTTCCTCCACATGAACAAATATGCCAAATAATATCCTACGTAAAGAGATGTGCCAGTGCCAAGAAATCCTTAACTTTTCTGCTTGTCATGATTAACCCTGTTTGACCTGCTCCCACTGACCCTACTTGAGCAGGGGGGTTGGACCAGGCAATCTCCAGAGGTCCCTCCCCACCTCAACTGTTCTGTGACTCTGTGATCCAGCAGTCCTGTCTCACATACAGCTTTACTTGAGTTTTCAGCCAGTACTGACATAGATTTGCATGCCAAGGTGGCAAGTGCTGAGCAACTGTGGCAGCTGGCTTGACAATGCGTGGGTGCCTCTACTTGGCACAGCTGTATTGCCTAGCCCTGAAGTCTGCGTTGCCTGTTACCTGGTCTCTCAGCAGCTGAGAGTGGATGCTTTGGAAAGAGCAGGGCAAGTGCATGTTATCCCTTGCTTAATGCACCTCCTCACTCTGGCAGTTGGTGCTGTCTGAGCTTCCAGGAGTTTGTGCAGACTGATGGTCCTTTGTGGACCCCTCTTTCATGAGTTTGCCCAACTGCTCGTTGAATCCTGCCTTGTGACTGGCTCTAGTGCTTGTGGGAAGCTGCTCAGTGAGATGTTGCGTCCACTCCATTAGCCTATTTCTCTCTCCTGCCATCGCTGGTCCCTGTCCCCGCTGCATGGGTGCCTCCTGGTGCAGGGACAGGATGGGGTGGATGCCTGGAGCGTGCTGGGACTGGTGTGGCTGGGCAGAACAAGGAGAGCAGTGCACGAGCAGTGGAACATGTGGTTGAGTTGAGGGTGGGGGGGGAATGGTTGCTGTGTGGACAGAAGTTGACTCTGCATGTTGTAACTGGGTCACTTCTGAGTGTCCCAGGCCAGTTACACAAGCAGGGATGTACTTGTGCTGTAGCCAACAACCACCTGCTCCCTTTGCTTTTTGGCTGATAGAACAGCTCCAGTTCTCTGGGCTTCCCATTTTAGGTATAATATTATTTCTTTATCTCTTAGCTGCTTGTCCTTCATGTTTCCTGGTAACTCCCTTTCTTCTGCCTATGAGTGACTTGCCAGAGTTTGTCCTGATCCTATTCTCAGTTGAGCTGCAGTTTTTTTTCTTTGCTGGTAGAAGAAGCCTTTTGCACATTGCTCCATTTCCCCTCCCCTCCAGCCTTTGCTTCCTCATGCCTGTGCTGGGAGATGTTTGTTCAGTGGCAGGTTTTTCTCTTGTGGTTTTATCCCTGGTCCCTGTGTGCCGTGTCCCAGCCCTGACCAGCGGGCTGAGCCTGCCCAGAAGAAATCTAGCCTAAGGCATATTGTGGTCTTCTTTGAGCCATTTTCTTCTTGTCCTGATAACCTACACATTAATCAAAACTTAGTTAAGAGTAAGCCTTGATCTTCTGCTCCCCTGAGGAAGGTCTGCCAAAAGCAGTAGTCTGTGGGACCACATCACTGTCATTGCAGCTAGCTCCTGTTCTTCTAGTGCTTTGCCTTTCAGGTCTCTTCCCTTTCTGATCTACACACCAGCAGTGTATCCTTCTTAGCAGGATTCATATATTTTGGTTTCTATCACCCAGGTTCTGCTTAGTGCTTGCCTTTGCCATCCCTGGGGAAGAGCGGCTGCTTTCCCTAGTTCGCAGCCTGTTAGGTGATGGGACTGTAGAATAAATTTGGCTTGTGCTGTGTTGTGAGGCCTTGTAACTGGGTTGTAATGGGCTGTGTCTCACTCTCCCTCCAGGCCAGGAAGCTGTTTCCCCTGCTATGATGCCAGGGCAGATCCCCGACCCGTCCCTGACGGCTGGTGCACTGCCTGGGCTCGGCCCCTTGACGGGACTACCTAGCACAGCCCTGACCACCGAGGAGCTGAAGTACGCCGACATCCGCAACATCGGGGCCATGATCTCGCCGCTCCAGTTCCTGGAGGTGAAGCTTGGGAAGAGACCCCAGCCTGTGAAAAGTGAGGTGAGTCTTGGGGTCTGCTGGCTGCAGATGGCCCTGCAGGGCTGTTGCCTGCACCTGCCTAGGTCTCTCCTGCCTGTGCTTGGATTTCCTGCCAGGGTGGCCAGCAGTGTGTTTTATGAGCATGTCATGCTGCCTGTTTGGTGATGTGCACATGTGTTGGCAGCTGCTCCACCAGCTGCCTGTTCCCCGTGCCTGAATTTCTGTCCCTGCGGCATGGGCTGGGAGTGGTGGCCTCAGTGTCCCAGACCTGACCAGTCCCACGCAACCATTGGCAGCTGGCTGAACTCAAACCCTGCCTGCGGAGTGGGGTCTGGTGCAGCCAACATGTCCCTAGGTCGGGGCGTGCACCCAAAGGAGAAGCTGCGCAGTCCGTCAGAGGGCTTGCGCAATGCTTTCATCCCATCTCCGGTGCAGAAGAGCCCTCGGTGCTGCTGGTGTTGGTGTTGCCTTTCCCGTGGGGACCAGGCGTGTGGGTGAGCGGTGCTGAGCGGCAGCGGTGATTCAGCTTGCACCGCAGGTGCTGCTGGCTGGGGCTGCCCCTGCCCTGCTGCTTGCGGTGGGGGCCCTGGCTTCACCTTGGGACTGGTGGGACAGGGAAGATGAGCGGCTTCTGCTCGGTACCACAGGCTGGCATGTCAGAACCAGGCTGCAGGGACTTGGGAGACAGTTGCAGAGCATTTTCCTTGCATGGTTGTCTCATGTCTTGGTTGTCCAGTCTTTGACTCCTTGACCCTTGCTGTAGTGGTGGTGTTTGCACCTCCCACTGCCAGCAGACGGAGGTGGAAACCCATCAGTTCAGAGGCCCCACATTAGTGAGGGTGGTGGCTGCTGTCAGAAGGTCTGATAAACAACCCTTCTGAACAGTGCATTTGCTGCTGTGTGAAGGTACCTCAGATGATGCTGTGTGAGGATGGGGTGATGTGCATTCTCTGGAGGCGTCAGGAGGAGGTGCTAGATGATGCGAAAAGCTGCGAGCTGAAGGGGGTAAAACATCAGTTCCAGGGAGCACCCCACTCACCAAATGGTGCTGACACTTGATTTGGCCAAACTCTTATGGCAAAAGCTCAACAGCACCCAGGCCCACCTGTGGGGATGGTGCCAGTTCCCTCCCCCCAGCCCCTTGCAGTGGACTCCCGCAGGGAGAACTGGTATGATAAAGTCCATCTGATCACCTTGCGCAGGAGGTCCATGCCCAAGGGGTGTCCAGTCAGCTCATGCAGCATCCCATGGAGATCACCTGGGGAAGGACTGGGCAGCTCCACAATGGCAGGAACTGAGGCTAGGATGCTGCGAGAGGCCATCAGAAGGGCCTTGGCGATGCTAATGGCTTTGGTCCCTCTATGGGCAAAGTAGTCGTGGGTTGGCAGCTGAAGTCAAATGCTGTCCCAAGCTCTTGGCCTGAGTATCATGCAGTAAATGGGGTGCAATGCCCACCTCCCTTCATGGGTTGGGGAAGAAAGAGGGTGTCTGTAGCTGTCCTGTCTTCCTGGGCACAGCTCCTTTCCTGGGACACCTTGGACACCTCTGAGCTGGCCCTGCAACAGCTGCTTTTGCTTGGTGAGCACGGAGATGTGGTCTCACTGGCCCCTGCATAAGAGGGACAGGGCAGCTCTGCCTCGCAGCAGGTACTGGAAGAGCCGAGCGTCATTTCAGCCAGTTGTTGAGACACCATGTGGAGGAAAGATAAGGGGAAATCCACTGTCAGCCCCCACACAGCCGCCTACCCTGCAGCCGGTTCCTCCCCTGCATGGCCTGTGAAGCTGAGGAGTTGAGGACAGCAAATGGAGCTGCCCCTGGCACAGGCTCTGCAGCAAAAGCCTGGGGGAGCTGAAGCAGTAGCTGCTTATCCCATGAGTAGCCAAGAAGCTGCCCACGCATAATTTTGCAATGCAGCCTGCAGCTGCTTTCCTCTTGCAGGGAGCTGGAGCCTGGGGATGCTGGGTACTGGCATGCCATGCTCTGTGTGGCACCCGGGAGGGCAGGCTGCTCCCCACAAGCTGGGGCACAGGCAGTTTCTCTGCTGTGCTGGGAGACCAGCGTCTCCTGGCACTGGAGTGTTTGTCCCTGGTGCACAAAACCCACCCAGTGGGTGCTGGGTGCTGGCTTCCCCACAGGGTGGTGGACAGCCCCACTGGGCAGGCTGCCCTCCTCTTGGGGCAGCTGGAGACAGGTGCTGCCAGGCTCCTCCACCATCAAAACCTGCCTGGGGTGCTCCCTCTGGGACAGAGCCCTGCCCCTCAGGCTGATGATCACCTCGGTCCCTGATGCTGCTGACTGAAGCAATTCAGGAGGCAACCCCAGACCTTCTACCCACAGGGCTCCCCTGGAGATCGGCTACTGAAACATGCTGTGGGGTGATACACCATCACTGTTCCTCATGTCTCTGAGTAGGGTCCTAACCCCCAGCACCAGGGCCATGTTACTTTTTTGAACTGAAATCAAGCAGAAGCGGAGACAGGGAAACCTGCTTTCTTGAAGTTACAAGAGCTGTGGTCAAAAAGCAGAGCCAAGAGTTCAAGCTGCTGCTATCTGTGCTGAGTCATGCTCCTTGAGCATCTGTACCCCATCTAAAGGACGTGGCCCCTTGGTGGGCCCTCTGTGGGGTGGTGGGGAAGCTGAAGGGGACAGGGACAGGTCACTTATTCTTTGATTCTCACTGAATGGAGCAACAGGGCATGGAAATGTGTCAGGCAGTTCCCAGGGATACTGTGAGGCTTGTGCAGTTGCTGTTTACTCTTCCAGTTCCTGTTACAACCCAAGATGTACTTTGCAGGAAAGTTTGGGGTGTGTTTCTTGAGCTTTGGAGCTGTGAGCACATCCCCTGTCTGCACCCTCCTAATAGTCCTTGAACTAAAAGGCCGAGAAGCTATGTAAGGGGTAGATGAGTGGTTGGTAAGTGTGCGGAGGGGAATGGTGGCTAACCTGATGTCACCTCCTCTTGAACTCTGTGTGGAAATTTTGTAAGAGCTGCTTGTGCCTTTGCTGCAGGGTATCCTGGTCCTGCCAGGAGGAAAGGGCAGAAGAGCGTGGAGTTAGAGCCTTGCTGGTCACTTCTGCTAACACCTGCCACATCTGAGGTACATGGGTGTAGTGAGAGCTGGCCATTTCTAACTGGGCTTGGGGGCATCAGTGCAGTTCCCATCCTGGTTCTCCCAGGTGTGGTGCATGATGCCCCATGGGACTGCATCGGCAAAGGAAAAGGAATGATGGCAGCCTGACATTATGGGAGTCTGTGCATAGCTTGTGCTGACTTTGCTTAATATTTTAGCCCCAGCTAAAATAGCAACATTGGTATAATGCTTGGGAAGTAAGGTAGAGAAGATGCAAAAGCTATTAGTGCTATAAAACTTGGACATTGTCTTTTAAAGCGTGCTACATGCTGCATATTGGTCATGCAGCTTACTTTAAGGTACCTCTTCACCTTAACTCTGCCAAGTCGATGTTTCATCCTGTCCTTGCACGTCACATTAAGATGTTTTGATTAGTGGGCTTTGGACTCAGTGAATGTTAGAGGCGTGCACAGTTTGCCGTGGACAAAGGTACCTGCAGCTCTCGTTTCCTGCAGGCACTGCTGGAGTACCTACATGTGGGGTAATCTGGTGGCCCCCCACTGCCACCACCACTTTGTGGCCTTGGCATTGGGAATCTCTGACTTACCTTTTGAGCTGGCTAAGCCCAGGCGCTAGAGCAACGAGGGTGTTTAGATAGTGTGTGCTGTGAGAGGCTCATCTAGGAGATGTGTCCCTCAACCACACTGACTCAGGGATGAAGGGAAGGATGTGCCTGCCTTCTCAGACTGGAGCTGCCCTTAGAAAAGGTGCACATAGGCTGTGGAAATGCTCATAAGGCAAATGTTGCTGCCACTGCATTTGAAAAGATGTGTGCTGTCAGCTATCAGTTGATAGGAACAAGGCAGTTCAGTATGACATCTCAAATTTTGGAGTCCCAGGCCAAACGTGGATGAAGGCACTGGGGACCTTTTCTTCTCTAGTCATGCTACAAAGTGTAACCTGGATGCTGACTTTGCAGGGCTTTCCAGCACTCAGATTTTTCTTGAAGGAGCTGGTTTGGGTTCTTGGATGCAAGCATGCCATAGGCCATTTACACAGGCTTTGTAGTAAATATCCCTAAATACTTTGATTATGGGTTTCCAACCCATAGGGCTTATTGGCCTGGCCTGTGTGGTTTGAGTCAGACAGTGCAGAGCAACTGAGTCATGGAGAACAGTGCAGGCACTGCCATGTCCTGCTTCTTTACAGGGGATGTGGGACCTGTCCCCACCTTACTGTGGTGGCCCTGTGACTCGGCCAGCGCTGAAGCTGCAGCAGGCAGTCCCATGTACTGGAAAAGGGGGAACAGCCAGGCCCAGCTGGGGGATCTTTCAGGTTTCTCTGCCTCTCGCCCTTGGCTGCACGTGTGATGCTTTGAATGACTATGTTCACGGAGCTGTGCCTGTAGATGTCTGTGTGACAAACTGTGCCTGTCTTTGTGGCATGGGGCTCTACTCCCCTTGTTTCTGCCTTCTCTCAGGGAAGGAGCAGCCCTGCAAAGAGCTGTCTGTCCCCTGCCAGCCAGGTCCCCAGCTGTGGGTACCACACTGGTCTCCCTCCCCATGTCCCCACAGAGTGGAGTTAGAGGCTGTGATGGCACCATGCCTGGTTCCTGGTGAGGATTAGACCATGTTGCTGGTGGCCACTGGCGCGGGTAGTTGCCACCCCTCTTCTTGTCCTGCCACCAGTGGGGCTGCCAGGCTCTCACCCCTACCTCCTGCCCGGCCCCACACCTGCTGTCTCTGACCTGGGCTTCTCCTTCTCATTGCAGCTGGACGAGGAAGAGGAGAGGAGGAAAAGGCGCCGGGAGAAAAACAAAGTAGCAGCAGCGCGATGTCGTAACAAGAAGAAGGAGAGGACGGAGTTCCTGCAGCGGGTGGGTGGCCTGACCTGTCCCAGGGCACAGCGGGGACCTTGACGGGGGCACATCCCTAGAAAGGTGCCCCGGCTGCAGGCAACATTGCCTTCTGAACTGGCCCTCTGCCTCGCCTTCTCCTGTGCCCTTATCTGGGAAAATACAGGCCCGTTGCCCCCTTCCCATGAGGCTGAAAGTGGTGGCCATGTGTGGTGGCATCCCGGTGCCCATGGTACCAGGGCTGGAGAGGGCTGGAGGTGGGTTCTGGGCTTGGGGGAGAGAGGGCTGATACTGTCCCTGCCTCAGTGCTGGAGCAGGAGCACCTGTGGGAGTGTGGCACAGGACAGGAGCCAACAGCATGCTGGCCCCTTGCCCAAATTCCTGAAGGTTTCCCCATTCAGAGGCCAGATGCCCTCTCAGCCATGACCCCAAGGCAGAAAAACGCTCGCAGCACCTCGCTGCTCTTCTGCAAAGGGTGGTAGGGCATGGGCAAATGGCACAGCGGGGGCACAAGGAGCCATTTCACAAGGGCAGATCCTTGTAGATGGGGGGGTTAAAACTTAAACGCGGGTTTGTTTCTAAACACCCTTCCAGACCATGGAAAGCAGCCAGGCAGGGGTTTTGCTGTGGTGCGTCAGAGACCTGTCCTAGGAGGTGGCTGTGTATTTCCTTGCGGTGGCACTAGGTAACGCAAGGCAGCAGGGCTGGGGAAGCGCTGCCTGGAGGGAGCTGGTGCCTTGGCAGGTCTTCAGGCTGCTCCTGCGCTGCAGGGGCTGAGGGGCAGCACTGAGCAGAGATGGCTTGTTGGCCAAATTGTTTCTTCTTGTATCTTGTCCTGTTGGCAGTAAAGTCACATGCGGTTGTGTTTCTGTCCCGTTAGGAGTCCGAGCGTCTGGAGCTCATGAACGCTGAGCTGAAGGCCCAGATAGAAGAGCTGAAACAGGAGAGGCAGCAGCTGATCCTGATGCTGAACCGGCACCGTCCCACCTGCATCGTGCGGACAGACAGCGTCAAGACGCCCGAGAGTGAAGCCAACCCTCTGCTGGAGCAGCTAGAGAAGAAGTGAAGGTGGCACTGGGCCAGGAGGAGGAGACAGTGGCGCAGGATCTTCTGGGGTCTCTAATGTATGTACTGTGTGAAGAACTGTGCACCCAGGCCTGGTGCAGCCAGGACCCAGTGGGCTTCCTTGGGAACTATGGACCAAACAAATATAGGGACAGAGAAGATCAGGAACCTGTCAACCATGTACTCTGAGGCTGAACCCGGGAGCAGGGCTAGTGGCGCCGGTGAGGGCAACCTCCCTGTGATACCTCATGATGGCCCTTCAGCCTGCTTGCAGCCCCAGGGACCCACGCCGCCGCGGAACGTCCCGCGAGGACCACGCACCCTGTGGGGAGCAGGGGCCGCAGGCGGAGGAGCGGCGGCCGCGCGGTGCCTGCTGGTGCCCTGCCCAGAGGCTGCCGCCGGTCCTGGCGCACGCTCCGGAGGGAAACCCGAACCCAAGAACCGCAACACTTGACGCAGCCCCGTCCGGTGGGCAGGCCTGTCGGGGCTCGGTGGCGCAGGCGCCCCCCACAAGCACACTCTCAGTATAATGTTTACAGCCCAGCTGTCCGTGTCGGCCGTGCTTTTGAATGCACATTTTTACACTTTTTTTAAAGTATTTTTTACAAAGTTTTTATACAGCGATCTCTATATGGATTTATATAATCACTAGATGTGATCCCATAGAAATGTATGTTATGATGGTCTGTTTGTTACAAACGCATATGCCACAGTTATCTCCATTGTGTTACTTGTCTGGTAGCGTCCGGCCCCTTCCCCGGCATGCTGGGAAGGGGGTCCAAGCCACCCTCTGCAGTGGTGTCGCTACCCTCTCCATCCATGTATGTCCTTCATAATACTCAGTTCTGTATCTCTCAGTAAATGTTATGTTTACATATGCCATCCTCCTGTGCTCTGTCTGGGTTAGGCCACGGTGGGCAATGGCCAGAGCTCGGTACTGCGGCAGCGTGTGCCAGGTCTGACCATGCCGGGTGCGTTCATGGCTGAGTGGGATGGTGGAGCTGATCCCAGAGCCATTTTTGGTGGTTCTCTGTGTAAGCAGCTGTGGGTCAGGGGAATTCACCCTGGGGAAGCTAGGAACCTGGGAGGCAGCTCTGACCATTGTCAAGCAAGAAGTAGCTCAGTGCGGCACTGAAGAGGGCAGGCAGGGCATGGCTTGCCATCTGGAAAGGCAGAGGTGTGAGACAGGGAGACCATCTCATCCTTACGTGGTCCTTCCTGTTTCAGGCCTGAATACAGCAGTTTGAACTCCTTTCAGGGATAAGAAAGAGATGGGAGAGCTGTCACAATGTCCTTGTGGTAGTGATCCCCTCGTAGAAGGAGGTGGAGAACAGTTCCTCTGGGTTTCTACAGTGTCCTAGCCTTGCTCCTAACTGAAATGCTGGGAAAGTTCCTAAAGCTTGCCCTGGGCTTTGGCCAGTGCTGAGCCCAGGGGTGTGGAGGTTGAGAAGATAATCAGCCAGGTGTGCTCCATATGCTAGGACTGGAAGAGTTAGCATCCCCATATGAATAACAAAGCCCTGACACTAATTGCTGTGTTCCTGACTTCTGGATATGAAGGCAGTGGGATGGTGCCTTGGTCTGGACTGGGGCAGACACCATCTCACACATGGGCACCACTGAGGGTTGTCTCAGAGGAGCAGTGGTGCACCCAGTCTTCTTCCAGTTGGTGCCCTACCCATTACCGGTGTGGATGAGGCTACTTTGATGCAAATTGCAAGTGAAGGAAGCTTTCAGCATCTGGTACAGATGCACACTCCAGCCAGGAGCACTGAAGTGGTGTTGGGGAGAAGATGAGCTTGACCTAACTGTGATACCAACATGGGAGGAGGTCTTCCCTGAGCCTGACTGCTTCTCTAGTGCATGTTTCTCTAGCCTCCTTTTCCAACCTTTAACCTCCAGGGATATCTGACGTTAGTCCTTTCCCTGTTTCATACTTTCTTCCTGGATTTCCCCTCCCTTTCCATAACTTCTGTCTTTGGGACCTCCCAAAATGCTGCCAGCTGCCTTATTTAGTGTGGAGCATGTTGGATCTGTTACAGGGAAAGTTTTTGCCCTGGGAGGAATTGTTGGCTGAGGTGCTCTAGAGGGATGTGCAAGGACAGGACCTGAAACAAAGCTCTTGGAGAAAAGCAGTGTCTGGCCCAGCTCCCACCGCCTGCCATGCAGCCCTTGAAGCTGAGCAGCTGTCTTGCTGTGCTTCCTTCTGCCCGGACTCTGCAGCAGTGGCTCAGACCCGATCCATTTCTGAGCTGCTGTCAGGAGCCGATCTTTATACTTTGAGGAACACGATGCTTCTCATCAAGCTCTGCTGAAAGGACGCAGAGCACTTACTGGGCCTGCTTCTCTCTTCAGGATTTTATTTCTCTCTGCAGAGTGTACATGGTAATGACTTTCCAGGCTCTTGCAAGTATCAGTTTCCTCTTTGGTGGTCAGCGGGAGCTCCCCGTGGGATGTCAGATGGTCTGACCACAGACATCTCATGCTTTTTACTCACCTGGAGAGCCTGTGCGCTCATCTCTATGTGAGGAGACTCTCACCTACTTGCCACACACCTTCCAGCAGCACTGGCAGTGCCATGGGTGCAGGCGATGGCCCTACTCTGGCAAATGGCCACACTGCAGTAAAACTTCCTGCTATGAAAACACCTGGCTTGAAAGAGAAATATAAAGTGCCCTTTGAAACCAAGCACGCTAGAAGCAGCTAGCAAGGGCGGCGGCGGCGGCGGCGGCGGCAGCAGCAGAGTGGTGGATCTACATCAGTTTAATGCTCAGCTACTCCAGCCAAGGCTGAGGCAGGAGCTATCTGAGCCCTGGCAGTGCCCAGATAGGATTTTGCCCAGTCTCCTGTATATCCTCTGAACAGCCTTTTGCTGCATTTTAGTCAGTACCAAGGGGGTTGCCGCTCAGTTTAGGGCATTTCTTTTCAGGGGACTTGGTTAGGCTAGGACCCAATGAAGTTAAAGCAGAGGGTTTGGGCATCTGCCCTGTAAGCCACAGCCTGCGAGCGTTGAATGGGAAAGCCTCCCTCTCTGTGCAGCCCTGGGCTGAAAACCCTTCCTGGTCCCTGTAGGAGATGGACTGTTTGATGTTCCTGACTCTGGTAGCCTGTGTCCTCTCCAACCCCCGCTTGGCAGAAGTACAAATATTGCCATGAGACAGGCGGTCCTGCTGGATGCCTTTCAGGCTGGTGCATTGCAGTGGCCTCTCCTGGCCATGGGCAGGAGCAGCAGGCACATGCCGGGTGCAGCTCATGTTGCTCCACGCCAGAACAGTGCTCCCAAACCCAAAGAGCAATGGTTGTGCCCGTGGCAACGTCCTCCCACCTGGGTCCCCTTCACGCGAGGGCTGGTGATGCAAATTTGCTTGGAAATACGCAAGGGACGCTTCTCAAATGTCAGGCAGCCACCTCCTGGCCATCGCACACCCACACATCCTGTGCTGAGTGCGCTGTGGGCCACTGCGAGGGCAGAGCTGATGATATCGTGTACTTCTGGGACGGGGCTTGGTGCCAGCGGTGCCGGAGCCGATAGCCCGATAGATGTGAGGCTGCAGCCAGCCCCACGTCCCCCAGTCCAGCCAGTCATCAGGCTGAACCCCTGGTCCCGATGGGCGCGCACACACAGGCAGAGGCCTGCGGATCCCTCCCGTCGCTGCTTTTAGATGGTCTCCGCAGTTGCTGGCACAGGAGCCCTGGGGGACCGCAGCCCCGCTGCAGCTGCTGGCATGCAGACCCCGCTCGTGTCTTTCCCGCTGGCTCTTCCAGCCCGGAGTTCGCTCGTGCTCGCACGAACCTGCGCACGCGGTGGCTGGAAATGGCTTTTCACGAGACGGCGGTAGGACGCCGCGGCCCTCGCATGCTGGGGACCAGAGGAGCGCGCGGAGCAGCCAGCCGCCTGCGGCCGACCTCTCCTCTCCCCCTTGCCTCCGCTCTCCCGTGCCGCTCCCCGGAGCCACCGCGGCCTCGCTGTTTCCCGCCTGCGTGCGGCCCCGTGAGCCACCCCAAGGCCGGCGTTGCCCCCGGCCCCGCTCCGCGCTCTGGGCCCGGGCCGGGCTGCCCGTGCGCTCCCCCGGGGCGGGGGGAGGCGGCGTGGCGGGGAGGACGACGCGGGGCCCCCAGCCCGGCCCGCCGGCAGGAGGAGCTGCGCGGCCGCGGGAGCGCCGGGGCCGGGACGCCGCCCGGCGGCGGGGGCAGGGCTGGGCTGCCGCGGCCGGGGCCGGTGAGCGCTCCTCGCTGCCGAGCAGCGGCCGGGCTGCCGGGCCTTCTCCGGCGCCGCCGTTGCCGGCCCGTGCCGGGGAGCGCGGGTGCCTGTCCCGCAGCGCCGGTTTGCGAGAGGCCGCCTGGAGCAGCAGGGCCTCCGGCTGCGGGCGCCCCAGCGCGAGGCGTGGACCTTCGAGCGGGTCCGGAGGGGGCCCGCGGGAATGGGCTGGAGCACCTCTCCTGTGAAGAAAGGCCGGGCGAGCTGGAGTTATTCAGCCTGGAGAAGAGACGGCCCCGAGGAGACCTAGTTGCAGCCTTGCAGTATTTAAAGGGGCCTTGCAAGAAAGATGGAGAGGGAACTTTTACCAGGGCCTGTAGTGACAGGACATGGGGCAACAGTTTTTAACCGAAAGAGGGTAGGTTTAGACTGGATATAAGGGAGAAACTTTTTACAATGAGGGTGGTGAAACGCTGGAACAGGTTGCCCAGAGAAGTTGTGGATGCCCTGTCCCTGGAGATGTTCAAAGTCAGGTTGGACGGGGCTTTGAGCAACCTGGTCTAGTGGAAGATGACTCTGCCGATGGAACGAGATGATCTTTAAAGCTCCTGTCCAACCCAAACCTTTCTGTGATTCTATGGTTCATGGTGCCATCCCACAGTGTCAGATAGTTCTTGTCAGAGACGTGCGCCTGCTCGGCATCACTGGCGCTTCCCAGCCATTTCATCTGCAGGCCCCTCTCCTTGGAAGATACCTGAGGTGGCTTGACAACTGGGACCACCAGCTGTAAATCCCAGGGTGCCAGCAGCCCCCTCCAGCACACACCTGCTTCCTGTTTTGTGAGATCCACGTTCAGGTCATAACCCTTGTGCTCCTTCCCACACCCACCAATTCAGGCAGGACCTTTTCCCCAGGGCATGACGCCACATTTCTCCTGAAGCCTAGGCAGATGAGCCCCAGCACAGTTCCATTGCTCAGATGCCTGTCCTGGATCCCTGGTGTCCTTCACATACTACCCCCAGTTCCCTCTGTAAAGCCACTCTCACCTCATCTTCCCCAGGGCAAGGTAGGTGCCCCTTCATCACAAAGCACCGGGCCTGAGGCAGTGCAGGGGTGATGGGCTGGGGGTATAGCTATCGTAGGTTGGTGTGAGCACTCCACACTCCATGCCTGACTCCCTTCTCGCCGAACCCCTGGCAAGTGGCAGGGCCCGTGGGCAGCAGGAACCTGGTTTCCCTACAAGGGTCCCCAGTCTTGGCAGTTCCTCACCCTTCTCTCCTGAAACCAGCTCACCCCATTGTGCTCCCCAAAGCTTGGTCATGGCTCCCTTCCTTTCTTCCTCTTCTCACCCTCTCCCCACCCGCTTCCCCTGTCCTCCTGCAAGCACCAGCCCCTGTGTGCTGCCCTGGGGGCAAGGGCATCCAGCCCCCCTGGCCCTTGGCCAGTCATGGGCAAAGGATGCTTGGAGGCTGTTACTTTGCAGTTTTTTTATAGTACTCTTCTCACTTGGCGTTTGAAAAACTGCCTCCTCTGCCCTTCTTGGCAGAGGCTGAAGGCGATTCCGTGACAATGCGGTAAGTGGTATTAACTAACCTTTGCCAGTGACCTGCCTCTCTTGTTTCATTTTGAGCCAAGGGCAGCAGGTATTCATTTATCTTTGTCCTTATTGGTTCTTCTACTCAACTTGCTGGAAAACAAGCCCCAGAAATCCCCAGCCTTGATATTTACCAAGATACACAGAAACTGCTTTGATTACCATGGGTGCTAGATTGCGCTGAGCAGTGGTGGCACTGGTGCGGCCTAAGGCTGGGCAGCAGGACTGGAGCAGGGGAAAAGTCCTGTGCTGCCAGGATGATCACAGAGAAATGAGAAAACCCAATTGTCGCTTCCCTGAACCTGGAAACATCACCTGGCTCTCTGTGCCTTTGCGCACTGGTTGCCAGCGATTGGACCATGGGGAGAAGCCGGTGGGAGGCAGGCACCAGCTGTGGGAATGGGACCATGGGCATCCCCTGTCCCTCTGGAGGCACCGTGCTCCTGCTAGGCTTGGGAAACTGCCCCAGAGGGCAAAGCCAGGTGGGTTGCTTGTCGCTGGTTAAGGGCATGAGTCTCCCTGCACCGTGTGGCTGGTGGGATGGCTGGGGGCATCTCCCAACTGGGACATTGGGGCAGGCAGGGTGGGTGCTGCCAGAGGTGTAGCCAACCCCGCTGGCAGGGAGCTCACTGGCAGCCGCTCTGCCACCAACCATGTCCAAGGAAAAAAACCCTTTCCTGCAGCCAGGAGGTCTCCCTGGCTTTCGCTGGGCAGGGCCACCGGGAAGGGCTGGCACCCACGATAGCACGGCTGGGGTTTGCCTGTTCTCTGCGGCTGAGCCCCCCGGACCAGAGGCCCGGGAGCAGCTGCCGGCTCAGGCTGGCTCCCCCACTGCAACCAACTTTTAATTCCAGGCGCAGCTGATGCTTGCGATGCTCCCCCAAGCCTTGGTGCCTGCGGCAGCCTCGGTGGCTCTGCCTGCACACAGCTGGGTCTCCTGCCCAGCACAGGCACATTTTTTCAGCGCCTCACCCCACATGTGGGGAGAGGGTGGAGGAGGAGGAGCTGGGGCTGGCGGGGAGGCAGAGAGCAGCTTGCACAGACCAAAACTGGGCTTTGCAGCCCAGGCATCACCTGGGGCCGAGTTTGGGTCGGAGCTTGGCTGCAGATGCAGTGTGTGGTTGTGGGATGAGAGAGCTTAATGTCACTGAGCCTTTGAGTTTGTCTGTCAGGGCGTGCAAGAAGTTAATCCAAATTAGCAAAAGCGGTGGGCTAGTGTCATGGTATAAAACCCTCCACCAGATGCCCTGCTGCTGAGTTAAACTGGGTTACTTGGGTTTGGCTTTTTTAAGTGGAGTGACCAACTCAAGTAGACTCCAACCCAGGGGATGCATTTGGCAGAGCAGGCAGTGGGCTCTTTGTGAGCAAGGCCTGCCCAGGGTGGAGGGAGTGAGCCCAGTTGTACCAAGACTGCTTTAATTCTAAATAAGAGCATCTGCCAAGGGTTTTATTGCACTTCAGTCGCTTCCAAGTTTAATACAGCTTAGCCATTCTAACTGTTTCTGTGCAGACAGGCTCCCAGTTCCCCACTGGTAAAGCAATGGCTTTCCTCCCTCCAGCCCTGTGTCCAGCTGTCTGCATAGCAGGTGAGCGGGGTGCCCTGGCGCTTGGGGAAAGGTTAGCCCCTGGGGAGGAGGAAAAAACTCTTGTCACTCAAGGCAGGAGGTGGGTTACCATGAGTAGGACTGACAGCTCCACATCCCTGTTCAGCTCAAGGGACTCTGCTAGACAAAGGACCCCGTGTTAGCAAGCTGATGGGCTTTTCCAGCCCTGGCTCCCAGCACTGCAAGCTGGAGCTCCTAGGAAATACCAGCAAGAAGCCACTTCCAGAAGCCCATGTGGGTCTCAGCAAAAGCAGAGTTTGGGTCTGTGTGACAGCGAGGTTTCACTGCAGCCTGTCACGTCTCAGATGAAGCTTCAGGAACAGGATCCTTTGCCAGTAACCACCACCTTGTGCTGATATTATCTAGTTTCTGCAGAATGAACTTGCTGAGTTGTCATTTGTGGCATCATCAGGGGAAGTCCTGACTCCTGACGCTGCAGTTCCTGCCTCTGCTTTGCCATGGCCTCAGTTCCAGCAGCATCATCCAGGCTGGTTGGATTTGTTGGACACCTGCTTGTGCTGATATGGCCAGGGGTTGTCAGGAGGAAGTGGGCAGTCAGGCTTTGCCGCAGGCCCGTAAGCTCCCAAATCCAGTGGAGCCTTTAGGCAGGCTAACATGTAGTTTCTGGTTGAGGATAAAATGGCTACTGACAGCTCATTGCAAGGTGATGCTGAATGCCTGGTGACCAGACAGTTAGCAAGAGGGGGTTTGCACTAGACCTAATGTGTGGGTATCTGCAAGAGCCTCTCAGTACGTGGGCTACCGGCTTCTGCGACAGAGGCAAACTCCGTGGGTGCCAGGCAGAGTCACTGCTGCATTATGTAGACGTTTGCTGTGAGGCATCCCTTTTCTCCTCTGCAGACTTTCCCTGTAAGCAAAAAGTGGCCTGATTCATTCACCAGCTCCAGCCAGCAGGTGATGGATGAGTGGCTAAGCTAGTCAAGGTGCTGGAGCATGCTGGCACTGCGGTGTGACCAGGCAGGACAATGGCATCCCATGCTTCCAGCATAACAAGCTGGCAAAACCAAACTCACTGGTTCAAAGTCCCCCAGGTACAGGTGCAAGGTGTTTGCTGTGTCTGTGAGGGAGAGGTGCAGAGCTGACTTAAATGTGGCTGCAGGCACCCACTCTGCTGCTTATAGGACACCTACAGGTTGCTGCCCTATGTGCACAAGTTTTAGGAACAATGCAAGCTGCCAGTGTACCCTGCTGGGCTGCCCTCGTTCAGACAGCGTTTTGGGGCACGTTTCTTCACCTGATATAGCAACCCTTCGTCGTGGCTGCAAGGGCCAGGGCTGCTCGGTGGCTGGGTTCATACGCTGGGGTAGCAGCACCTCAGCATTTCTCCAAGCCACGCTCTGGAGCACGCCTAAGCACCAGCTGGTGCCTAGGTGGTTTAGATGAGAGTGCCAATGCGTTCAAGGCTGGGCTCCAAGTTCAGGGTAGAGCTACCTGGTGGGTCCCACTCACTATGCGGCAGTGAGGAAAGGAGGAAGACTGCATGAGAAATGGGATAAGAAGAGTATATCCATCCTTTATAACCGTAATGCCATCGTAGATGGCTGTGGGGAAGCTTTCTTGGGGTGCTGTGTTTGCTTCTGGTTGCCCTGCTGTGAAAGCAGGAGACATCCAAAGATGGGTGCTGACCTAAATTAGGCTGCAGGAAAATTTCCCTATGTGGAGACTAAAAGTCCCATTAGTTTAGAGCGGAAACTACTGAAATGCTGCATGATAGAGATGTGCAGAGCAATGCCTGGCTTAGAGATAAGTCTGTTCCTCTGCTCACCCCCTCACAAGATGTTCAAAGAAATGGAAAGACAACTCATTTCAAACTGGTAAATTGACACACTTTTCACAGAGCCAGCAAACTGTCTTGTGCAGGTGGACAAGATGCCCTATCGGCCAACAGTTTCAGAGGGCTCACAAGGGATCAGGTATTGAGATGAAAACCAAGGATACCTAAAACTCAAGTCAGAAAGTTTGGCTTAAAAAAGATAGAAGATGGCATGGTTCTCGGACACCTACTTTGGGCTTCAGGTAAAGAAGGGCGGGAAAGAGTTTCTGTCTCTTTTTCTGTGCCCTCTTTGAGGCCAGTGTTGGCAGTTGTTAGTGACAGCAGGAGGAGTGGCTCTTCAAGTCAGGGCCTTGCAGCAGCATTGCTGGCACGGCTTAGGGTGCAGCACTTCTCCCTCATCCCTCTTCCAAAGCACCATCAGGGATGAGGTGCCACCGAGAGCCTGCAGATCAGCTGTGTCTGGGCATAGGCGCCGGCAGCCACTGCCAAAGCCATAGGAAAATCAGCCATGCCCCAGAAGGATGGTTAAGGAGCACCTCTGTCATGCTGGGGCACCAAAATGCAAGAGTGGAAAGCACAGGATTGGTGGTCATCTGAAACTGCCCACTCCTTCCCTCTGCTGCTCTGAGCCCCCTGGGAGTCTTGTGGGGATTTGCAAGCCTTCTGAAATAGCCAGCACTAAGCAGGTCCTCCCTTGCGTCCAGGCGGTGAACCATGAGCCTCCCCCCTTGTCTTTCTCTCAAAAAGGTGTTGAGGAGTCCTGAGGCAGCCACAGGCTCTGGGGAACGAACCTTGTGCGGGGCAGGGGCTCAGCTCTGCCGCTGCCTCCCCCGGCAGCCTGCTCTGGGACGGGCTGTCTCCCGGAGAGCTGCCAGCAGGCGAGAGCTGTGCGTGCCAGCCGGCGGGTGCACCGGCGGGTGCCAATGCAGCGCCCAGGCAGATGGGGCTTATACGCATTTGTGTGTGTTTTGATAACTCTGCCAGCGTGGTACTGCTGATCAGCGCTGCTTGCACGGGCGCCAAGTGTACCTTCTGCACAGCTCCCCTGCCTTCTCCTTCACAGCCGCTCTGCTCCACGCTGCCTGTCCTCCCCCGTGCCGCCTCCGACACGCTGTACTCCAGCACTGCTTGGACGAGCACCATGCACGCCCCGGGCGCAAGCTCACTCTGTGTGTGCCCATCAGCACAGCTACTTGTGCTGAACGCCTCCTGCAATCACGCTGCGTGAGCTGAAGGGTTTGGGAAGCACTTGTTGCCACCAAAGGAGGTGGGGGGAAGGGAGCACCAGTGTATACAACCCCCCGAAGCCAAAAGTGAGGCAGATCCCATTGGGGTGGGAATACGGTACTAGCATGAGTGCTGTTCACAGTCATCTCCTGCTAAGATGGGTGTCTCAGGACAGTCTAGCTGCAAGAACATGCCCTAAATAAGCTGTACTCAATCCTTGGGAGGCTTGAACATGTTTTATGGTGATGGGTGGCGTTGAAGAACATTTTCCTCTGAATGGAGTCACGGAGCAGCCACGTAATATACTCCAGAGTCATGTATTAATTTAAGAGACAAGTAATGCGTTCACCCTCCACCCCCATGCCATGGAGCATGGCTGCAACCAATGCCCAGTGAGCATCAAATGCCCCGTCAGGCTGTGGTCATCCCCTGGGAGCAAAATTTTTGCTGCTTGGTTGCTGCAGTTGGATTTGCTGCAGTACTAGCAGAGACCAAAGGCTGGGTCCTGCTGCCACAGTAGCAGGGCTGGACAACCACACACCTCTCCTGCCCTTGTGCAGCCTGGAAATGCGCACGCTGGGCAGCACGAAGGAAGCTGGGGCTATGGCCCCTTACCAGCACGGGTAAGTCTACCCCTGGGTGGATCAGCCCTTCTGGTTAAACGGGTCACTGCCCTTCCTCTTTGGGCCTTCCCCATCATCACCGAACGAGACTGCCACCGAGATGAGTCAAACCGTCAGACAACATCTGCACCCTTTGCAGTCCCCGTCCATGCGCTTGGATAGTTCAACCGGTGGGCTCAGCCCAGGCAGCGGAAGCAAAGAAGCCCTGGTTGAGTGGGGGGGCGTCTGGCAGCTGAGCCTTTCAAGTGCCCCAAGCATGTACATATCCAGTGCGGCTGGGTGGTCTGGCCTGTTTCTGACCAGATCCCAACAGCTAGACGTGGCCTGTGAAGACAGCAGTGAGAGAAAGTTTGGCCTTAAATGGATGTACTCTCCAGGATTTGGGATCTGCTGACCTGGAGAGTCATATAAGTACGCATCTGAGTACTTGCTCATGAGCTGCTAAGTCCTTGCCAGGAACAGATCAGAGGTTGCTCAGCTAATTACCCAACTAGTCCATATGTACAGGACAGAAGGAGACAGTGGTTCATTTCTTCAATAGCCTGGGGTGAACTCTAATTATCTGTGCCTTGAGACTGAAGCTCCCCTATGTGTTGGAGGTCAGACCCTGACAATCTCCTGCCAACCCTTCAGCTGGGAGGCTCTGGCCAGGCTTGCTCTCCCCCTCCAGCAGGTTCAGAGACACCCCAGCTACCTGGAGCTCTATGTCCATTTCTGGAAAGCTAGCAGATTTGGTGTTTCCTTTCTATAGTTTCCTTCTTTTAAAACAGACATAAAAAGCATTACTAATGATGTTCAAAAAAAACCCATAAAAGTGGCAAAGCCAAGTACTGAAGAGCTAGAAATTGCCAGAAATGGGTTTGCCTGGGCAACCTAGCTTCAGCTGTCTCGTGCAAATGATCACTTCCTGCATTTTGCCCTGGATTGCTACCTCTTCAGCACCCAGGCTGGACCTCCGCCGGAGGGAACAATGAACTGGTCAGCTAGGCTGCCTCCTTTCTTAGCAGGGCTGGCAAACTCCTATCCAGTTGGTGAAGCAAGGGACTGCACAAAGAAAGGAGGGTCTCCTGGACAGACACTTGGTACCTCCCTGGAGAGCTGAGTCTGCCCCTGCCTCGAAGTTACTCTGTGAGTCAGTAAGCCGCATAAGCAAGAGCTTTCACAGGAGCAGCCCTGTCTTCCTGGTTTGCTGGAGCTGATTTACAGAAGTGCTAAAGGTTTGCAGCTGCAGTCACAGACATCAGGAGCTGGGGTTTGGTTAAATGAAGTGCTATATAGAGCCAAAACCACTGAAAAATTAGATCCTAGTTAGTTCAAACTGTGTGTCCAAAATGAATGAGTACTTATGACCTAAATCTCTCTTTCTCTCTTGTTTTGCAACTGTTAAATAGGGATAACTCCACCCCCACACCTGAAAAGGTGGCTGAGAAAACGGATTCATTAATAGTCCTGAAGCAAGCACTCAGTGCTGAGGTGATGAGCACTAGAAAGAGTCTGTGAAGACATGGAAAAGCAGGATGTTGGAGCAGGCTCTGACCACAGGACAGCGATGAAGGTAATGCAGCCATCCGAGGGAAGAAACCTTTGTGGATCATGCAGTTATAGAGCACAACATGTTACGTGGCATGAGGGTGTAAATGCAGCGTGCTTAAGGGAGCTAATTCTAGGATTTCCATGCTTTTGTCTGCTTGGCTTACAGCCCTTGCCATTTATCAGACATTCGGGGTGTAAAGTACCCGTTTCCTGTATACTGGCAGGTTGTGCCTAGTAAGGACTGAAAATGTTCATGTGATGGGCATTTGCTCTCTGCTAGGTGGGATGAATTTGGTGGGATTACGCTTGAGCTCACCTGCCACAACCTCACTCTCACACTCACTCAGCTCAGTGGAGATGAAATAGCCCTGGTGATGGAGAGAAGCCATCCTGCCCACTTCGCAGACGGGTCCAATATGTGCTGATAGAGTGGACAAGGCAGAAGCTTGTCTGGTAGAGAGCAAGAACTTTTGTTCAACACCACCATTCGCTTAACATCTCTTATCAGCACCAAATTCCACACAAAAATCTTCAAACTCATGTGGGGAATGATAAGCAAATTGTTGCAATTGTCCAAATATTGTAAGAAATTATTTGCATAAAATGCTACATGCGAAGCAGAAACAAACTTGGTGGTTTACTGGAGGCTGAAGTTGGTGGCTGCTCTAGGTTGGATTTTTAAATAGCACTATGCACTGAATGGTCATGCAAACAAGACGGGTGAGATGCAGTTTTGAATGTTGCTGCCATAAGCCTGCAGAAGGTGAGAGTGCTAGAGCAGCAGATTTACAAGGAAACTCTAGCAACCACCTGTGCTGAGGAAGCTGTTTGCACAGGTGGGACGTAGGGACTTTTCTGGGCTTTGGGGGCAAAGGGACTGGCTGCAGTTAAGGTTGAGAAATGTCCCATGTGCTCTCTGGGCTCTGAGGAGCCCATCTTAGTAGCTTTTTTTTTTTTTTCCTTTTCCTTATTTAAACCCTGGGAACATAACTCTAACCCATCCTACAGAAGCAGGATTCTATCTGGTCCCTTTCTGACAGAGATTTGTTCCCAGCCACTTCAGATAAAGGGGCCTGAATAACTTTCCTGAACTTTCTATCCCAAGGTCTTCCTAACCTTATCCTGCTTTGAACCTCAGACCTGAACCTTTCCTGCTGCAGCTAGAGCCAGGTGCTTTTTGCCCTGTGCTGGCTGCACAGCAAACAGCTGACCACCCTTTCCATTACAACATATCAAAGACTGGTCCTTCCTCCCCACCCACTTCCCGCCCCCAAGACTTCTCTTTTCTAGGCTAAATGGACACAACTGCTTCACTCCTTTCTTTTAGCGCAAGATTCCTCTGTATTTATCCTCTGTATTGTTTTCTTCTAGACTTTTCCACTTCTGGACCTTTGACTCTGAATGGGTCCTGGTGCTGCACAGGCAGTGCAGGGGAGTCATCTCCTCTGCCTTGCACCCAGCACCCCTGGCCAATACCTGGCCTCTTTGTGACACCTCCGCGCTGCTGGTGAAGCTTCAGTTTATGATGCTCTACAACCCCCAGATCTTTCCCTGCCATTCTGCTGCCCAGTCGGTTATTCCCCAGTTCTTCTACCTACATCTTGCTTCGCTTTACATTTGCATTTGTTCTTGCTGAACTGCATCTTGCTGCTTTCAAACTGTTTCTCTAGCAGTCGAGATCACACTAAGCCCAGCCTCCAGAGTCCCTGCAGCCACTCTGTCCTGGAAAGAACCAGACTCCCTTCAGCAGTGCCTGCTGTTATTCAGAAGAGACAAACGCAGAACTGGATGGCCTCATCCTTCCCCTAAAAACCTCTGGAAAATATCTCTGCTCTGTCAAGCTGCCGGTGTGGCAGTAACCTAACACTTGTGAGTTTATCCAGTGCCACTGATGGTGATTTCAAAGCTACTGTGATTAAGATCAAGAAACCTAAAGGATCCCAGAGAGAAAGTCATTATTCATGGTGTAAATTTAGTCACCTAAATCAACCAGAGAGATTAGGAGGCTGGCTCCTGAGAATCTCCCTGATAGGAGGGGAGAGGGAGAGCCTGGGGAGGGACAGCAGGATATCAGGTCCCCACGTTGTGCCTGCAGCAGGTGCCCAGGGCAGCACCTGGAGAGCTGTGAGCAGATGCTGGTGGAGCCACACTGGTGGCTTCTGCTGCTCTGGGTCAGGGGATCACAGATCTCTCTGGAGGAATGGCACAGGCTACTGCTTGCGAGGAGGCAAGATGGGTCCTGCCCAGCTCAGGGGGGAGCCGTGAAGGTTCTGCCCACTTTCCTGCCAGGAGACGCTGTCTCATTTACAGCACACTTATTCATTGCTCATAAGTGACTGGAATTCATTAGCAGTGTAGCCAGCTTGAGGGTGAGGAGTGTGTTTGGGCAAGGAGGGAAGAGGGATGCTCTCTTACTCCCGCTCAGCAAGACCAAGTGTCCAAACCCTCTTCCGCAATGTCGCTCTCTCCTGAGATTTCTCCATCAGCTGTTAATAAAAGCCCAGCTCTGGGCAAACCAGGGTGTAGCTCAAAACTTTCCTCCTGTGGATCAAAGAATAGCCTTTGCCATAGCCACGCTCTGGCCAGTTTTGCACTGACCATCCACCTCCTGACAGGACACCCGGTTTCCCTGCACCACCTCCTGCCAACACACCCGCTGCCTTCCCAATCACCTCCCTTCAACCGCCAGCCTCGCTAGATACAAAAGGAGAGAATTCAGCTTATTTACTCAATAATGGAACAAGCATATTTTTCCCTGAGGAAGGAGCTCCCTCCATCCTGCCCTGAGCAACAGCAGCCTGTAAAAGCAGGTCAGGTCAGGTGGTGTCTGAGACCTGCTTGCCAGCAGAGGAGCGTGGGTTTCCTCGGGAGAGCGGGAAATCCAGAGGTGTGCTTCCTGGAAAGGAAGTGCCACACAGGGTTGCAGAGTTCAGAGGAAGTGTAGCGATGCAGTGAGCAAATGGATGCTTCGATGGTTGTGCCGCTAGCTGGTGCCTTGGGAGGCCTGAACTCAACACCCCGCGAGCCCCTCGTCTCGCTGGTGCCTTCGGCGGCTCCATTCCCAGAGCCGGCCGTGCCAGAGGAGCCCTGCCTGCTACAGCGGGGCTGCGCTGCCAGGAGACGGCGTCCCTCAGGGTGGCTCATGCTGAGCAAGAAAACTCTCGTAGCCACGTTCAAAAGTGTGGGGGATCCTAGCATTTCCCTACAGCACACTGGGAGAAAAAAATACATTCAAGGCTGTGAAATGTTCAGATCATAGGGCCAAGGGTAGTGCACCAGTGCTACAGGATGTTTCTGAAGAGGGAAATAGGCCAAAACAGAGCAGTTTTTCTACTGGATCGAGGCCAGGCAATTTCCTGGAGCCACCCAGTCCATAGCCAGCCCCACGTGGTTCTTGCTTTCGGACATGTTTGCCCCTGTGTTGGCTCCATGAGTGGCAGGGCTGGGAAGAAATGCCAGCAATGCCCACGCAAGTCTGCACTGTGCTCCAAGCGCGTGCTCCTCTACGCATGTTCTTTCTGTGCTGCAGTAAGGCTGCAAACCCAAAGCTGCCAATACTTTTGCCCTAATGACAACGGCCTCTCAAGTGCCCTTGCTGATGCCCTGTGGCTGAGGCTTGCTCGATGCTCCTGCTAGAGGCAGGAAAAACTCAACCAGAATACCAATATGCAATGAAAACCAGTAAGTGGGAACTGGGAATTGCTGCTTTCCACAGGAGTGGGTTACTGTGGGTGGGTTCATGCCTGTTTCTGTATCTGCTTCTCACAGCACATGCGAGAACTTAGCTGCTCCAAAGATGTGTGCTCCTGCCTGTGGATGGAGAGCCTGTTGGCATGTGGTCCTGGTTCATCCTGCTGGCTCTGGTGACTTGAGCAGATCAGAAAGCAAATCACTCCTGCTTTGGCACTCCCTGCTCCTGCACTGTCACCTCTAGAGCTGCTAGCACGGGTACTCTGAAGGTACTCCTCAAGCCCTGCTGCCCCAGGAGCTGCTTGCACTTCTTCAATCTACTGAGGCTCGTACTAAGGATGGAAGTAGTCCCACACAGCACAGACCAGGGGAGAAACAAGGGGATGCAAAGCAGCTTTCCTTTGCGGCCGTCTGCATGGGCCATGCCCAGGTTGGGTGCTGGCAGAGGGAGAGTAGCAAGGAAACAACCTCCAATGTGCCATAATGCTTCTGTCTCCCCATAGTCCTATCCCATGTCATCTACTGCCAGCTGTGGTGAGGGGGCTAGAGGGGAGCAGGCAGGGAGTCAAGACCCCTGTGTGACAGTCTCACATCCCCTGGGGTGTAGCCAAGCTCACACCATGGTGTGGAGTGAGAATTAGGTCTAAGGTTTAGCTTCTGGGTCCATAGACCATTACGTTTACAGCACTTTAATTTGCGTGCCAGGGTTGATGTTCCCCTTACGGGCCCGGCCCGTGGTGAGGTACTAATGAGCATTTTAAAGCGCTAAAGAGCTTTGCCTTATAGAAAATACCAGTCCTACCAAAACCAGTCCAAAAGTTCTACAATCCCAAACCTTTCTTAGGTGGGGCTGGTGCTTCATCGTACACATGGGAGCCATCTGCACAAAGAGAATTTACGTGGCACCTGTTGAGGATAGCCGTCCCCTCCCCAGGTCCCACGTCAGTGGTGTCGGGGGCAGCAGGAGGGGGTAGGTGTGTTGTGGGGAGGTGGGTGGCTGCCTGGGAATTTCCCTGGCTGGGCTGGGGTGGTGGAGGCTGCCCGGGTCTGGACCAAGCCCCTGCCCATGCAGGGCTGGCACGGTGCGTGGTGCCCCTGGAATTTCTGGGGCTCCCAGCAGCACCTCCTCCGCACTGCCCTCCTTTGAGGGTCCAAGTTTCGCAGCCAGAGCCGGGGCTTTTCTTCCTTTCCATCTCTGCTGTTTGTCTCAGAGAAAACCTATCTCACTGTTTTTCAACCGCCTGAAGGTGTTTTTCGGGGGTTTTTCAGGCTATTTTGAAGCTCATTTTTCCCAGATGTGCTTTTTTTTTCTTCTTCTTTTTTTCTTTTTTCTTCTTCTGTAACTTTTCTTCTTCGCCTTAAAGTTTCCGGCCACGTGACTTTCAGCTTACATCCCCGAGGTTCTGAGAAACCACAGGAGGCCGAGACCTAAAGGGAAGGTGCAGAGGCTCCGAGAGGAGAGGCAGAGAAAGTGGCAGAGCGCAGGGCAGGAGGACAGCGTGCCTCCAGGACGGGCGAGAGCCGGGAAGTCGAGGGCCATCTCAGGGGGGACAGAGGAGGGCAGGGGAGAGGGAAGGGAAGCGAGACAGAAGGCAAGCACACCAAGAGCACAAAGGAAGCTGAAGAGGCCCTGGGAGCCAGAGACGGGAGCCATGCCCCACAGCTCCGACAGCAGCGACTCCAGCAGCTTCAGCCAGTCTCCCCCTCCCAGCAAGCAGGTAAAGTGGGGACCCCCGCTCTCCCCAGCTGGAGAGTCCTTCACGGTGGGCCACGGGTAGGCAGGAGGAAGGGTGGCATCCACCGCTGGTGTTTTCACAGTGCAGTATGGCGGGGCTTTCTAGGAACGGCTGTGGGGAGAGGGATGCGGGGCTGAGCCAAGAGCCTTGGCAGAAGCGCCGGCCACCAGGCTGGGTACGGGTGGAGAGAGGAAGCCTGGTTACCTGGCGCTATGCCAGGAGCTACCGGGGGGCCGGGACCCCCTGGACACTGTGGGCCCTGCGATACACGCCAGGCAGGCAGCAGGCAGGAAGCTTTGGTGTGAGAGTCGGTGCTCTGGCGAGGAGCCTGAGTGTGCACCTCGTCGCCGTGGACCGGGACGGCTAAGAGGCAGCCTGCCTGCTTCCTGCTGCCGCGGACAGCACTCAGGACCCTCAAAAGCTCTGCCACTTTGGGTCTGCTTTCTTTTCTGGTCAGCCTCAGAGGTTTTTCGTCTCAGTAATGCTTGACGGAGGGATTTGGGTTTGTCGCACGGGGTACCTTAATGGTAGGTCTTTTGCTGGCAGATACCGATACGAGTCCAAGGTATTTCCACTGCCTTTTCTGGCTAAGCTTTATTATGTCTGTCATTTGCCATTTCTCTAGGGCTGGCAACAACAGCAAGTACCTGAGATTTTGCTCAGAAATCTTGGGGATGATCAGGCCCCATGATTTTGGGCTTGCACCCAGGGGCGGGGTGGCATCCTGGTAGAGAAGGGGATAAAGCACAGAGGTTGCCAAAACATAGGGACTGGACTTGGTGCAGGACTTGGGATGTGCTGTATCTGAGACATTTGTAGGGTACTGAAGGCAAGGATAAACGGTTAAGTTCAAAGAAAAGATCTTGGGCGGGGTGGAGGGGGGAGAGGATGTGGACAGACTGATGGGCTGGGAAGATAACTTTTGTGGCTGAGTTTTGTAGTCCTGTGGAGAAGCGGTGGTGTGAATGTTAGAGAGCCTACAAAAGAGGCAGTGCAATATGAAAATAGAAGATGAAAGAGTCTGTGTGACGGTTTCAACTGTCAGAAGGGAGCAGCAGGACCAGATCTCGGCAGAGAACAGTTGCTGCATGAAGCTGGAGACCTCTGCTCTCCCCTGCCCAAGGGGCTTGGGAGTGTTGCAGTCAGCATTGCAAGCTTTGCTACCACGGGACTCCAGAAAAAAGCAAGCACAGAGATCAGAGAGCTGGAGCAAATGAGATCTGGGGAAAAACGAAAAGCTCTGAGTTTGTCTAGTTAAACAAAGCAGGGGCCACATTGCACCGTAAGGGTCTGCAACAAATAAAGCCTGAGAGAGAAGGGTGATGGAGAGGCGGTGGGACCTACAGGAATGAGAGGAGGAAAACACGGGCTGAATCTCTGGAAAGATGGTTTAGCCAAGGACCTGGAATATCTGCTGTGCCATATCCCCACAAAGAGATGGGGAAGGGAAAGGTTTTCTGTACAAGGGATTCAGATTGTCTGTGTTCCAGAGAGAGGTCCTTACTCTGGCTCCTCAAGCCATATCCCAGACCTGTGTCTTGGTGCAGGGATAGTGGTCGTTTCCCAGCTGTGCCAGGACACCCAAGGGTATCAGACTTGCCCCTCCTGGCAACGGGGATGTAAAAAGCATCACACATCCCTGGGGTATGGCTTTATGCCGGTGCTGAGGGTGTGTATGCCATGTCCTGTGCTTCAGTGATGTTATATCTGCCTTGTCCCGTTCCCACCTACTGCCCTGCAGTAGCAGGGCAAGGGAGGGGATGACCTAGTCATTTCCATGCCTTGTTTCCCTAGGACTCTTCTGATGACATGAGGAAAGTCCAAAGGAGGGAGAAGAATCGCATCGCTGCCCAGAAGAGCCGCCTGAGGCAGACCCAGAAAGCAGACACGCTGCACTTGGTGAGAACTCCCACCCTTCCCGTCCCCAGCGCTGAGGGCTCACACAGGGGACAACGTGCTTTTCCTCTGGGGACTCAGAGCGGAGGTGCTCAGTTGAGGCAGGACAGGAAAAGCGAGGCCAGGGCAGGATGTAGGTGACAGCACTCGCAGCAAGAGCACATAGCCCAGGATGACTGCCACTGAAGCACTTAGTTTTGTAGCTAGTTTTGAATCCATCTTTATCTCTCAGTCTGATATTACTGATTTCCTTTCCCAACCTCTTCCGACTGGCTCAGTCAGAAGCTCTTTGAAAGCACAGGCTCACCTGGGCTGGGTCTCCCCAGGTTTGTTCTTCATGCCATCATTTATGCAGCAGTGCAACAGTGTACAAGGATGCTTTTCTGAGATGGTAGTGCTTTGTATTCATTGCTATGGATGATAGTGCAATATGGAGCTGAAAGGGCCATCTCCTCTGGTCTGTTCCCTGAGACACCACACAGCATAGATAAATAAATATTAATAATTTTCTAATATTTTTAAATGTCTCCCTGGTAGCGCTTGTATCTCTCTCTACATCTGAACACTGTGCAGTACCCGGAGGCTTTTCCTGTTGTTTAGCATGGATTTTCCCTCCTCTGGTTTCACCCTGCTGTCCCACTCTCCCTCTGTGGCACTGTGGGCACTCCTGTGGCTCTTCCCAGTGTGAAGAATCAGGTGTCTTCTTTTCAGGAGGGATGGTCACTTCTGGCTGTGTGTTTGGGCAGGAGTGTGTGGTCAGTGTTGAAGCACAGGGGCTGGGCTCCTTTGCATTTTACACGTTGGTAAGTGCAGTCTGTCTCGTGTTTTGGGCCACTGGCGGGCAGGGTGCAGAACATGCAGCCTGCAATGGGCAGAGATCATCTTTATCCCTGTGCTGGGCTTGGCTGCCCTTTGAAAAGTGGTGGTTGGGCTTATGTTCTAAAAACCATCCTTTAACTTAGTGGTCTTCATATTCCCCCAGATCCCCATTTTTGGGAAGAATTCTGGAGAAGCCGGTCCTGAACCTTCCTCCTTACATAGTGCCCTCAGTCCATGGTTGGAGCTGGGTCTAAGACAGAGATTTCACTCTTTTCCCAGTAGCTGATGATCCTTATAGAGCTGACATGGCTCTAGGCTGATTGCATTACATCTGTCAGCAGTGATTGCTCTGGGCGACTGTGCCTGAGAGGGGTGAAGAGATACCCTTTCCTTGGGATTACTGCTCTCTCCAGGGTAATCCTAGAGATGGATATGGGCTCTGATCCTCCCCCAGGAAGATCCTGCGTAGCTGTGCACCAGGAAGAATTGGGCTGCTCTTCTCAGAGCGGATGACAAACCACTTGCTTATGAGATTACTACTGCTCAGCCAGCATTGATAGCACACACTCCTTGCCTTCCCATGGGGATGGGAGCAGGGGGCCTAAGCCCAGTTTGGTTCAGACAGAGAAGATCCTGGCATGCAGCTGGAGAAATGGGGGGAGGCAAGTAGGGGACGGATGGTGAATTTTTGCTAATGTTTTTCCAGTTCCTGGCGGACAGTGACTCCCTGCTGCTCCTGGGTTCATTCCCCCAGTGCTCTTTGCCTTTGGCCTGCTCTGCATCAGGGACTTTGCTTCTCTGATGTGGTTCTGCCCAGAAGAGCATGGCTCAGCTTGAGCTGTGGTGGTATGAAAGGAGCCAGCAGCTCCATCTGCCCCAGGGCTTTATAGCTTGTGTTTTGAGGGGAATGAGTCATGGGGAGGCTGGGGCTCCCGCCCCGGGGGGGTGATTCCCGTCAGCTCCGGAGTTTGATGTCAGTCATGACTTCCAAAGCATTTAGTCACGCCTGAGAGATGCCCGTTTGCTGTGCGAGCTCCTCCAGTGCCAGCCGCTCTAACTGCTGGGTGTGTTTCAACCTGTGCGCAGAGGGCTGGCACTGTCAGAAGTCAGCGCCGCACCGGAGGGGCCAGTGAAGGGGTGACAGGTTCGCTTCGCTGAGGTGGTGGTGCAGCTTTCCAGGGCCTCAGAGCACTGGGTCCCACTTTAGCTGTCTCGGCTAAGTTTGCAGAGCCTGCCGCCATGTCCTCCCTCCCTCCTCTGGTCCTGCCCAGGCTGCTGGCTCCATGGTCGGCCAGTGCCTGGGATGCTCCAGCCTGGAGTTGGCTGCACTTTGGCAGCAGTAGAGGGAGCAAAAGCTGCGGTGCTCTCTGGATCGTGGAGACGAGGCTGAGCATCGTTATTAACCCCTTTGTTGTTATTCTCATTAATAACACTATTAATTCAGCTCTTCTGAGGCCTCGGTTTCTCTTTTCTTCTGACTCAAGCGTCTCCCCCTCCTCCCCACCGTGCCGCTGGTTTCCCCGGCTGCTAGCAGGAAGCAGTGAGTCTTTTCTTTCCAGGGCAATGACAGGTTTCCTGTGGCAGGTGGTTTTCTGCTTAAAGACGGCGGTTATTCAGCGCGCCCTCCCCCTGGCCGGGTGGCCCGGGAAGCGGCCCGGGCGGCGTGCGTGTGCGTGAGAGGGAGCGAGAAAGCCTGGGCGGGAGCACGCCACAGTCACTTCTCGTAAGCCGGGGCTGGGGAGCGGTGGCTGGGGCCACCGGCATCGCACCCGCGCCCAGCCCGGCCGGCTGGGGGAGGGGGGTTTGCCCAGGCGCGGCTCTGCCGAATTTACCGGAAACATGTCATTCTGGAAACTCTGCGGGGCAGAGAGGCGCGGGACCGCGACCCCCGCCGTCCCCAGCTCATCTCTGAGGCTCCCGCGCTGAGGAAGCCCCTGTGGTTTTGTCTCCTCAGGAGAGCGAAGACTTGGAGAGGCAGAACGCTGCCCTGCGCCGGGAGATCAAGCAGCTGACGGAGGAGATGAAGCACTTCGCCTCGATGCTGAGTTCCCACGAACCGCTCTGCTCCATCCTGACGTCCCCTCCACCGCCTCCAGAAGTGCTGTACGCCACACACTCCTTCCACCAGCCCCACATCAGCTCCCCACGCTTCCAGCACTGAGCCAGCCAGCGGAACGGCAGCCTGCCGGCTCCACTGATGGCAAGAAGCAACTTCGTGGGGCTCGCTTTTCCATCCGAGGGAGAGGGACGGACAGGCGGACGGACACCCCTTCTCAAAGCGTGTACTCTGAGTGACTTGCCTAAGACTTGCTCCCTGTGCAGAAATGGGAGAGCCACCAGGAGGCATCTTTGGGCAGTTTCCAGCTTGGATCCTGGGAAGAGGAGGCATTCACAAAAGGGCGCCAACCCCCTTCCCTGGTGCTTGTTTGGCAACGTTCGCAGGAGCGCGCGGCACCAGCAGCCTCCATGCAAGCGGCTGGCTGCGGCGCGCAACAGCCGGAGCTCCAGGGAGAGGAACGGGGGCATGGCAGAGGGGAAGGTTGGGGGCCACAGAGTACCAGGGCAAAACGGGTTTATTTTTGTAAAATAAAGATTGAAAATGCTTAACTCTTTGTTTCCAAAATAGGACGCAGGCCACTCCTAAGGCCCGGCATGACACAGTGAGGATGCCGGCAGCAGGAGAACAGCCCTGCGTGTGCTGGTGTCTAATCCAGGGCCAGCAGCTGGACCCCCACATTTAGAAGGGGGGCCCATGTACATGGGCTGGGCAGGCTGAGGAGCAATGGTTTGTGGGGTGATGGGGTCCTTGGGGGAGATGGGTCCCTTCTTGCTGCAGGGCTGGATCTGGCTAATGAGTCTGACGTGCCCTGTAGGATCACAGCTCTCTTCCCCGCTGTGAAGGGGAATTGCATTGGCACCCCTCTGTGCAGCTCTGCCCCCTGCCCCGAGGGGGATGCTGACAGGTGGGGAGGATGGTGGCTATTCCAGCTGGGTAGCTGGGTTTCTGCATACAGGACATGCAGAATACATCTATGGGCAGCAAAAATCTAATCACATTCACAAAAAAGCAGCAGGAGCAATTTCAGTGTGTCTTACACCACCCCCCTCTGCTAGATCTCACACCACTAGGCTTCACTCCGTCCATTGGTGCAACAACCAGAGCTGCTGGTTCCCTGCGCAGGCCTTGCTTTCAGCCACCCAGGCTGCAAAGGCCCTTCCCAAACTGCTTTTATTTGGGATTTGGCCCTTTAAGCCTGGAGAGACGACCGGCTGCAGCTCTAGAGGAGCTTGTTTTTACAGGCTCTGCTTCTGTTCCTTCAGCTTCTGGTGGGTTTGCTCCTGGATTTTTCACTTGCTGTTCCTTAGGGCTCTGATGCTCCCATGCTTCCTGGGTTACACAGAACCAGAGAAAAAAAGCTACAGCTACCTCGCTTGGGGTTTGTTGTGCAGGGCATCACAGGCTCATGCTCCTCAGTGGAGGATGCAACAGAGCCTCAGCAAAGCTTGCATTGACTTAAAACACAGTATTGCCTACAATAACGAGAAATCTCCATCATTGCTGTGACCTTTGTGTTTTCTCATGGCTGTAAAATGCTAAGCTTGGTTTTAGCTGCAGATGGAGAAGGTCCTACCCTGATGTGTATATACCACCTATGCCCACACAGACGCAAAGACAATATTTTTGTTACAGAGCTGTCGAAGTCTGAGATCCTGCAGGCTGGGTGGGGTTCTGCCCACAGAATTGCTAGACTACTCACTGGTAACGTCTCAGACTTACTTCTGCGACTCAGAATGAAAATAAGTGGTAAATGGTGAGACTGGGAGATGGGTTTGCAACAACATCCTCTCCAGAACCTAAACAATATTCTTGGCATCATCAGTTAAGGTGCCCTTCCTCTGCATGGCTGGCTGTTGTGAGCTTGAAGGCTTCCAAGCAGCATCATACTCAGACATTTTGGCCAAACACTGGGTGTATGTCGGTGCTAAAGGACACATTTTACAATCTGACTTGTCTTTGCCCCAGTCTTGCCCTCAAAAACCTGATCACAGAAGATGATCTGCATGATTCAAGTGGTTTTTGACCTCTGGGTTGTTTCTGGTGATTGTTAGGTGTCTCAGATGCAGCCTTTCTTTGTTATGAAGACTGATTCCCCTCGGGCACCATCTTTATCACCCAAGCAACAAGGGACAACATACCCTTTCAGGGCCATCAGCCTTTTCAGCCAGTCGCTGAAGAAAAGCTCTTTTCCTGAGGTTACTTGCAGAGCTGCACAAGCTGCTTCTTCAGGCTATGTGAAGAGATTCCTTCACTTCTGCACCGGTGCTGTCTCTTGCTTCTCTTTCCCAGGCTCCTGGCCTCTACTCAAGACTCCTCACGCAACCAGCTTTGATTTCTAAGTAGTCGAGTGCCTGTCCTCTGGTGTGCCCTCACTGTTGTCAGCAAATGAACTGTTAATGAGCTCAAATGAGGAGCAAAGGGTGGGGTGGTGGCCAGGGCAATCATCCCTGATTGCTTTCGATTGTCTACTCCTACCCATAATGCAATTCCTTTTGAACTTCATTTCCATGGCATCTGGCATTTCTAAAGTATTGCGTGAGTATTATCTGGCCATGCCCAGCCTCCGGGAGTAGCGTGCTGCTTGCTGCTCCAAGGGAAGGGGATGCTTCTGGGCACACAAGTGGAGAAACTGGGTGATGGCTGGGCCTGTGGCAGCTTGTCCCTACCCAAGTAGGACGGCAGTGCCTTTCTGTTGCATTACTTAGTCCCTCACTGAAAAGCTCTCTCAAAGCAGTAAAGAGATGAGGGCTCACAGGAAACTGATAGACTCTTTTCGAGCCGGGGAAGGCCAGGTAGAGAGACAACCCTTCCCTGCAAACACAGCCTGCCGAAATACTGCGTTTGTGCTGGCCTCTGCTGGGCAAAGGCTGAGCTCTCCCAGCCTGCAACCCCGCTTCTCCCCGACATCCTCTTTGCGCTCCCCTAAGGCAGAGCTGGCCTGAAGGTTACCCTGGCTATTGCCAGAGATTAGGGAAAGAACTGGGAGGCTCAGGGTTAATGTGCGTGATGGCAAGGGTTGCGTAAGGCTGCGTGAAGGGGACGTCCATGTCCAAGTGGCAATGTGGGGCTGTGGTCTCCCTTAGCCAAGGATCTGTAGCTTGCGCCAGGGGCCAGTTCTGCTTTGCGGTCCCAGCGCGTTTCCATTGCTGTGGAAGGGTGTGGGGAGCTTGGCTTGGTGTCCCCCACCCCACCTTCCCTAGCTCCCGTGGGGCTTGCAGAGCTGTGTGCAGGCAGTGCTAGGCTGGATGTGGGAACTGAGCATGGGAAGCATCACACGTGGAGAGGTAACAACTACTTGCTTAAATAAACAGACCTGGCTGCAGCCCTGATGAACTATGATCCCCTTCACCAAGACCTGAGACGAGGACGGTGGATTTCAGTGTTTTGATACCCAGGAAAGCTTTTGTAGAAGCACTTGGGCTGGATTTCTGCCCAGCAGCCTTGTCCTGGGGGCTCTGTTGTGGATGCATGCTGTGCAAAGCCAGCTGAAAGCCCAGCGGTTTGGGCCTGGGAGAGCAGTGAGGGCAGGTGGAACGTGGCGCTGGGAGGCAGCTGCCGTGGGTACTTTTCAAGCCTTAGTGACCGTTGCCTCCACGTTTACTTGCTGGCTGGTGTCTTCTCTGCAGACAAAACAGAGGTGTGTGGCAAACATCTGTTGATACAATCAGAGGATGGAGATGGGAACTGGGGAACAAGAGTTACGTTTTCCTTTATGGCCTTTGCTGAATCTCAATACCTCCTATGGATCAAGGCATCCTGGCAGCTCTGTGCAGAAGGACAGCAAGTCAGAAAACATGGAGGGTGCAGTAATTTTCTCCCTTTCCATCCCCCTAAAAGCACAGGCTCAGCACTTTACAAGCACTCAGTATCAGCATCTCAGGGCCGCTTCTATGATAAGATAAATAAAGATATGACATTCAGTGCTGACTTAAGCTTAATGTATCTCTCCAGATGGGAAGCCCAGGGCAATCTTTTATGCCTGGTATTCCCTTCCTGCTTCATCCTCCTGAGCTCAGCTGCAGGCTCCCAATGTGCCACGTGCCAAGGCAGGGAGACACAGAGCCAGCCAGTCCAGGGGAAGGTGCATACATCCTACTGTATGGGGCTGTTATGATCCCAGCTGTCATCACTGTGATGCCCTCCCTCTAAATTGATTCACATGTGAATTTTCTCTCTTGAGAGACAGAAGAAGGGGTAATACCCAAGCACAGTATGCACAGGGTCAGAAGAGAAGTAGAGGCACGTCTTCAGTTTGGCAAAGGACAGACTAAGCAGCTATGTTGCCCACTTTGCTGTGGCTCCAAAGTATTTATGCACTTGTTTTGCAAATCCCATCTCAGAAGGCATTTCTGTTAGTGCTGCCAGCCTGCATCAGCAAGAGGATAATCTCCTGCATACCCAACCAAAGCAGCAGGTCACAAAAGAGACCCACTCTCTGCCTCTTACAATGATCATAGAGTCCAAAGCAGTGCTTGTTATACAAGAATGCTGTCGGGATGCTAATATTTCAGCACACAGAGATCAAAGAAGATCAGGAATCACTGCTAAGAGACAAAATATTTTTTATGAATCAAAAGCTGGTGAGAAGAGAAAAAGAAAAGCATGGCACAAAATGGCAAGACTTTCTCCTAGCAAACAGCACTGTGCTCGCTTTGTCTGGGTTCTTCTGCCATGTTGTTGCCATCTTACTGATTAATGATCTAGAGGGGATTTGAGCAGTGAGGCAGCAACACGTGTATACATAAAGTTTTTTAGGTTAATCAAAAATCTACTCAACTAAATAGTAAGGAACGTATATTCATTTATTGCCAGGGCAGGATTACAGCCAATGTGTTAAGTTTACTACATAAAACCATAATTTTTCTTGCAGCTGAGGTTGCAGGCACCAGCTGATGAGAGTCCTACTGCTTCAGAGGCATCCACGCAGAGAAAGCGGATGTTCCTCCCAACTCCTGCACCAGTTCTGTACTCTTTCCTAAGATGCAATCAACTCTTCTCTACTCACAACAGCGATGGTATGGTGCTCTGGTCCCCAGGACTTATCCCGGGTTTGTCTTTTGCTGCAAAGCGAGTGGGAGGAAGAAGAGGAACATGCCTGAGTTCAGCAGCAAGCCGTGCACATTTCCAGCACTCTTCAATTATTAATTAATGCCAGCTGCAAGCATTAGGAGATGAAAACCTTTTTTGTGTCATTGGCGTGAACTGGTATGACTCACTGAGATGGAGGCTGGAGGATGCTGAGTAAGAAGGACTTGCATACTTCAAGCTTTTGGTATTTGGGGTTAATCTGTGACCCTGATCTGGACTGGGGATGTAAATCTAGACTGGCTAAGTTTTGAGTCTAGCTGGCTCTTTTTTCACTTCTTTTATTCTGAGCTGAGTGAAGAGATCTTCATTTCCCATGTGCGTGCCTGGTGCACAGCAGAGGAGTGAGGTGGGTTTGCTCCAATGACAGCAAACAGAGCCTATGCACGGCTCTGCTTACAACTATCTGTATCGCCACAGGTTTCACAAGCAAATGTTGAGGGCTGGGCTTAGATGCTCGAGCAGTGCAGCAGGCTAACCACAGTTACACAGCTTTTGGATTAGAGCTGGTTCTCATCCGGCCAGATCAGAGAACAGGGCAAGAGCAAGTTGCTATCTGTTTGCAGAAGGCCATGCAGAGGGAGCATAACCGTCCTGTGCCTCGAGGTGTGTGCACTAACCAACAACTGGCACAGCCGAGGTACCATGGGTGCAAGTGCTCTTCCATGCTGTGCACTCCTTTTTATATCCTTTTCTTGCTGCAAGGAGGCAGCTGTGAATATTAGCACTTTAGCCATGCACTCCCATGTACTCTTTGCAGTTCAGACCTATATGATTCATCCATACAAACATCACACCTGAATTAGGGTTAAATTAAAGCTATTGCTGTGTTAAAGCCAGGCTTTGAACTGACAGATTAGATCTGTAAAGAGGTGGTAGTTCAAGCTGCTGTTGGGCAAGCCCTTGCAGCCAAGGTTGGAAGCTGTCAGACTGGCACTCTGGAACAACTGTCCTGTCCCCGGCAGGGCCACAGGCAAATCACCTTAACTTCTTGTTCCCCCCGCTTCCCCTGTAAAATAGATGTAGGTGGTGCATCCCCAGTGAAGTTCTCCGAGAGCTACACATGAGATGTGCTGAAGGGGAGCAAAACATTATTTCCCTTCCGTGAGTTATGGTTCTGAAAGACCTTAAACATTGAAGAAGATAGGTTTGGTGCTCAAAGTTATCCTCTGCACAGCTTTGGTGGTTCTGAAGTCTGCAGTCTTCTCTAGATGAGATTTTAGATTGTGCAACTCAGCCATCATGTTTTCTGTAGAGGAAGGTCATTTTTGCAAAATTTTGAATGCTGCAGAGGCTGCATCCTGCTCTGTTATAAATGTAGTTGTCCATCACTGTACGTGTCCCAGACCTTTACCTAGGAAATGTAACAGGAAAGATTCATAGGGGTTTAGGATATCAAACTAATTGTGTATCTCACCTACAGTAATAAACTAATCCACTGCATTTATAAACTGTATGCTGGGTCCTGCTTTCTGGTGGCTCCTGGGCTGCGGAAAGCTACAGGATTCCAGCAGATGGCTCACAGCCTTCCCTGCTCTGTAGGAACAATGCTGTCTTTGTCCAGCCTGGCAGCCCTTGCCAGCCTGCTCTGCATGGTGTGCCTCCAGCTGTGCATCGCATCCAGGTGTGACCCAGAAGAAGTGAGTGGTTTGCAACTATTTGAGTCTTGCCATTTGGTCTAATGGTAATCTGACTTCTGAAGACCTCCACTAAAGCAGGTTGGGTGTTGAGCCCAATATAAAACATTCTCCCTGCACCAACAAAGATCTTGTAATCTTCCCTGCAATGTCTGTTGTGAAAGGTCGTGTGGGATAGACTGGGAGATCTTCTGACATCTCTTCTAGACCTTAACCCTATCAGTCAAAATGTGATAGAGCCACCTAAGAGCTGCACTAGCTAGGCCTTCTAAGTGCAATGATGAGATTTAGAGGCACAAATCACAATGCTGTGAGTTTGAGAGCAAGGGACAGCCTTTGATCCTGTGAGTTTAGATACTTCCCATTTAAAGGGAGCCTAAGCATCCTCTGAAGTCTCTGCAGGAACTGCGTGGCTGGAAGATCCAGTAGATCTCTGAGTACCCACTTTTCCCTGGCAACCTTCACCTTTTGTCCAGCTACTCCTTGGACCTCTGATCCAGTGTGGGAGAGGAAAGGCATAAAGGAATTATTCTTTTCACAATAATTTTCTAACATGCCTTCTGCACACCTTCCAAGCCAATTTCCACCACCCGCTCATTATGGCCTTGCTTGTCATTGAGGCCTCTTGCCATCCACTTGAAATCAGAAAGCTGGGTTATCATTGCCGGCATCATTCCTAGTGTTTATGTTCATTGGGTGGGCTTTGAGAAAACCAAGCTTATTCTAAGGCATGTTCTTCAGTCCTTACAGAACATAAAGGAATTGCGTGTACTCATTGGTCATAAAGGCAGTGTATATTCCAAGAGTGTCAGAAGTTGGATTTCTTGAGATCAGTAGGGAAACCAGAGATGTTAGGCTCTATCTGATGGCCTGTACCATTACATTTAATTTGGGTCCTGCTTCTGCCTCTGGTTTAGTGCCTTCCAACCTTCACAGATACTTTTGGCTACAGGATCGTCTAACCTTTTTAGCACTTCTGTCAATCTCTGTGTAAAGGAGATTTCCCTCTAGCTTTAAAATCCACTTCAAGGGGTAGTCCTGAAATATAAAAATTTTTTCATGGCTAAGAAATTTTTATATAAAGATTCTCTGATGAGGGAAATCCAAAAACAGCTGCTGTGTTGCTTCAAGAAGGGAAAGAGTCTCATCTGAGTAGAAACAGATGCGGCAATGGAGAGAGGAAGAAATGCAAAGCACAGGGCTTTTATTTTGGTCCAGAAATTGGCAAATGATATAAAGGGGTGATTGAACAGTACACAGAGCCAGAAGCAAAACAAAACAGCCCTGAAATCAGAGGAGAGGAGTTCTGGGAAGTGTGGGCCTATAGGTATGAAAAATACTTGACTAAATCAGCTTTAGGGGAGCCAGGGTTGCTTCCCTGCCTGACTCATGTTCACTTGACAGGCTGCACTCACCAGGGGCTGGGCGCTACTTTCATCCATCTGCTTTCAGCTCTTATTTTCAGCAGGGTCTGTGTTTTAGTAATTCTTGATTTACCGTTTGACTTTTCTGATTGGACTAAGACATTGGTTTAATGCAAGAAAATGGCTCCTTGCTTGGCAGGCTCTGGCTTGCTATGGACTTTTTGTTGGTGATGGGTAAAACTGAGGATTTTCAAGAGAAATTTAGGAGCTAAAGGTGGGACTAAAACAGAACTCAAGATGACAGACTGTTTCTGACTCCAGTTTGGAGTAGGGCTGGTGGGAGGCAAAGGACCCAACGTGTGTTTCTTATTCCTCTCCCATATATCTAAAGATTTTTCTATGTGTGTGCTCTTTTTTTAGTCACATGTGAAGAAATTAACTGTTCTCAGTTTTTTCCTAATGTATGACAGTGTCTCCTCAATTCCTTATTTTTTTCTTTATACTCCTTCTGCTTTTTCTTTTTCTGTGACCTAAGTCTGAAAACGACATTCAGTCCCTATGAGTCACTGATACCTTCCTCTTTGGCTGCTCAGAGACCTTTGACTAAGCAGACTGCCATACAGTACCTAACTCCATTATCCTGCATTTATCCGAGTTTACAAGTGAAAGATGCCATGGACTGTGATAACAGTTTCAGTTACAGATAGCTAAAGTTACAGTCCTAAAGTCATACAGACCTAAATACAACATGTAGATGACATATTTAAGTTAGTCTTGAGTAACTTAAAATAATGTCTTACCATCTGCAAATTTTGCTCCTTGTTCTGCTTTTGGGATTATTAATAAATGACACTCCTCTGAGCAAACCCCGTTTGGCATGCTAAAAATTGCCTGTTCATTTTTTTTCTTGATCTTTGCTTTTCGACTGCTCTTTAATCAATGATAGTGATTACCTCTGTGTAACTTTGATTTCTTTATAATATTGTGGTGAATTTTGTAAAGACCTTTTCAAATCTGATGAACCTAAAAGTTAATTTTCTGTACTATTTTACTGTTATATCCTCAGAGTTCTCAGACTAAGCAGCAGTCGGACCATGACAGTCCTTTTTCTGCTCCATTTCACCTCTGCACTCTCTGCACCACTATCACTCATTGCATTCCTGATACATTTAAATTACAAATTTATTAGAACAAATTCCTCTGTTCTTTCTGTTGTCTCCATACAGAGCTTGGAGTAACTTTGGGTGCCTAACCTAATAATAAATGGGACTGAAAACCTTTTCTCTGGCTCTTGCTTCTGCATTAGGCTTCCTTGTTTATTATGTAAAAGGGCTACATTATGGTTATATTGTACCATGGTAAGGAGCAGCCCAGGTGAAGCTGGAGGCTCCCTGGCAAAGCTGTGGGCAGAGGAGAGGGAGAGTAGGAAGGTTTGCAGCTCTGCCCTGCGGTGCTTTCAGCAGAGCACACAGGGAAGGCTGCACTGGCTTTGCTTGTCTCCAGTTGTGTTGTCTCCAGTGCCTGGTCACTCCGCTGGGAGTAGGAAACCTAAGCAGGTGACAAGAAGCGAGCTCTGTGAGGATACACAGCAAGAACCACTTAAGGTGACATTTGCTCTCCTTGGAATAATTTGTCCAGAGGTGTTTTTTTGTTGTTGTTTGGGTTTTTTTTTTTTCTGGCATGGGAAATAAGAACATAAATGCACCAAAGCTGAGTGTCTGCCTTTGCTCCTGGCAGTAGTCAGGTGGATAACTTGGAGGACAGCGCCAGCAACCTCTGACAGCATTCCACAAAGTAAATACAAGCCAGAGAAACATCACTTTTTCATTCTCTGATCCAAGTCTTTGTTTCAGGAATACAACATCCTAAAGACAGGTCATGGCTCCCATTTGTCCAAGTGAACTTTGAGCTGTGTGTTTAATGCCGGAAGAGAGCTGAACAGCAGTAGCATGTAACCAAGTCCACATTTTAAAGCTTGCGCTGAGTAACGTTTGTACAATTCACATAACACGATGTTAATTAAATGAACTGTAGATTATAAGCGATCTCCAGGCAGGAATCTGTCGGAGTGGCGTGTTGCTAAAGGAATTGGAAAACAAGAGCTGACTCAGTAACTGCAAGTTCCCCATGAGGATGAAAACAAACATCGCTTTTGGGTCTTTTCCTTCAGTCACATTGAGATGTTTTGACTTCACTGGATGTTTTCACTTCGTAGCGAGCCACGTCATGAAAAAAACCATCGGGAGCCCACCCAAATGAAACCCCAAACCGCTTCATCCTCCAGGTGCCCACCCTGGCATCTCCGGCTGGGTCAGGCACCGCCCGCCCGCCCGCGGCCTCCCCCCAGGACACAGTTCTGGGTCAGTCCACGTCCTGCTCGTCACTTCGGTTTGTGCACTGACGACCGAAGTCTCTCCAGCACCGGGCCCTTCTTAGGGCGGGGCGGCCCCTCGGCGGGGCCGGGAAGTGGCAGCCTGGCGGCGGCCGTGGGGAGGGGGTCGCGGCCACTCTGCTGTGGCGCAGGCAGCGCTTCTGCAGGGCCCGCTCCGCGGCTACCGCTCCGCAGCCCCCCCGGCGGGCCCGCCGGCCGGCCCTGTCCCCCCCGCCGCGGGCAGCCAGACGCCCTTCCCGCCCCCGCGGCGGGGCGGGGCGGGGCGGAGGGCGGGGCCGTGGCCCCTCCTCCCCGCGCGGAGGCAGCCAGTGAGCTCGGCGGGGGCGGCCGGGTGGGGTTTCCCGGCCAGGTGGGTGCCGGCGGGGGGCGGAGCGGGGCGGGGCGGGGCGGGGCCGGGCCGGGCCGGGCCGAGCCGAGCCGAGCCGAGCCGAGCCGAGCCGAGCCGGGCCGGGCCGGGCCGGGCCGAGCCGAGCCGAGCCGAGCGGCCCCCGCTGCCGGCATGGTGCAGCAGGAGCCTGCCGGGGCGCTGGGGCTGGCGGCGGCGGCGGGGGAGGCCGCTGCCGCCGCTGCTGCCACCGCCGAGGTGCGGCTGTCCCGGCGTCGCTGGGTCGTGGTGCTGCTCTTCAGCAGCTACTCCCTGTGCAACGCCTTCCAGTGGATCCAGTATGGCAGCATCAGCAACGTCTTCGTGCGCTTCTACGGCGTGAGCACCTTCGCCATCGACTGGCTCTCCATGAGCTACATGGTCACCTACATCCCTCTGCTCTTCCCCGTCGCCTGGCTGCTGGACAAGAGGGGCCTGCGCCTCATCGCCCTGGCCGGCTCGGCCCTCAACGCCCTGGGCGCCTGGGTGAAGCTGGGCAGCCTGAAGCCGCACCTCTTCCCCATCACCGTCCTGGGGCAGGTCATCTGCTCCCTGGCCCAGGTCTTCATCCTGGGCATGCCCTCGCGCATCGCCTCTGTCTGGTTCAGCCCCCGTGAGGTCTCCACTGCCTGCTCCATTGCTGTCTTCGGGAACCAGGTAATGGGCGGCTGTCCCCTGCCTGGCCAGGGACTGGGAGTGCTAAGGGGGCAAACCAGGGAGGGGGAAAAGATGCACAGGGCCTGGAGGGCAGCAGCAGGGATAAGAGGCAGTTACACGAAATTCCCCCCTGGGAAATGCAGCTGGTACCTGGAGGGACGCAGCTGGGGTTAGGCTGTGGGCTGGTGGTGGTGGCAAAGGCAGGTGGGACCCAAGTCTACAAAGTTGGAGGCAGCGTGGGGGTTGGGTACAAGTCTGGCTTTGAGAGGTGTTTGGACTCGGGAGGCTTCTCCAGTGCCCTCCTACTCTCGTGTTTGCGAATCTCTACTCCAGGGGTGTGATTCAGTAGAACCATGGATGGGCTGGAGGGGAATGTGGGGTGCTGAGAAACGTGCTTTAGGCAGTGTCCTGCAAACCTCAGATCTGCAGTTGCATCTGGACTTGACACTGCAATATCTTCCTCCTGCTCACAACTAGGTGGGACAAAGGAGATTAGCTGTATACTGAAAAGGGTACTTGCCACTGAGCCCTGGAGGAAAATGACTTTAGCACTTTCACACCTCTTAAAAATGAGGTACAGAGTTTCTACCAGCAGTTGCTTTGAAAAGAAACAAACCTTCCATCAAGCTAGGGGGAGGTAAGCTCCCTTGTAACACTTTTGTTACAAGTGTTACAAGAGCACTCTTGTAACAAGGTGGGTCAAGGAGGCCAGTGACCCACACTTCCTCAAGCTGTGACAGTCTTTTCTTGTAGTCAGCTGGTGCTCGGAGGAGATAAGTTTTTCCACAGCTTTGGAAGGATCAGGGAAGTAGCTTCTTGACCCTTGCACCAGAACACCCACTCATCCCTGTTGCATGAAGCAGATAGGCCAATACTGATGCAACATGGCATAAGCGAAGTGAGTGTGGCTCCGCAACGCTGACACCAAGAAGAGGGAATTGGAACCTGGCATTAGCTGTTAGGCTGGACCTGTGTCCCTTGCTTTGAGATCCAATGTACTCTGCTACACGTGACTCTCTGCACCACCCTGGACCATCTTTGATTCAGTCTGTGGGTGGCTGCTATTCAGATTTGAATGGTTTGCAGTTCAGCTGGTTTCTGATGCATGGTTCTTCCTCACAGATAACTTTGTGTGCCGTGGGCTTGAGGTCTCCTTTCCCCACATTCCTGGGTTTCTGTATTTATTTAGATACTCCTGAGGCAAAAAGAGTGAATGCTCAGAGATGGTATTTGAGGAACTGAAGTCTGTGGAACAGCGCTAGGGAATTAAGGAGACTCTGGAAAGAGAAAACATACTTATCTTTCTCTGAGTGAATCCAAGCTTTCCTCTTTGCTCTTATCACCCAGGCTAGTGGGTTGGTTTTTATGTGTTTTACGTGAATCTTCAGAGTGGAAGGCATTTAACTTGGCATGAGCACTCTGCTGATTTAGGAGTAAATAAGTAACTGAGCATTTTGCTGTCAGACTTTTTTTAATTATTCAGGTGGAGTTACTCAACAACGTGCATAACAAATCCAAACAGAGTGGGTTTCAGCCTATGCTATATGCGTGTGTGGTATCCTCATCGTCCTAAATGGAGGGGGTTAGTGTATCGGTTGTGAAAAGCAAACTTTGGCTATGCTTTTGGAGCTCCACACTGCTCTGGAGATTGAACTGACATGGCAATGAGACCTCAGTTCACTACACAGCCTTTGCTTTGTAAGCCCAGACTTTCCTTTTAGAGAATTGGAGAAGTCAGAAATGGCAATGACTAAAGGCAGGGCGTACTCCGTAGGAAGGACCTATTAATTCCCTTAGTCAAGGGTCCTGAGGTGCATAATCACAGTGAATGAAAAGTAGCTATTTTGTTTACTGCTGATGGTGGGCAGGGGAAAGAAAGAAAGGCATCCTTTTTTCCTGACTCTGCAGTTAAAGACTGTGTGTTAGGGAGTGTTAGCAAAGGGTATAATACAGTGGGTTTGTAATTGCAGTATGCCAGCATGGCAAATTATTCCCTATGCTCATTCCTCTACAAAACTGTATGGTTTTCCTTTCCTTGCCACGTCACTTAGTTACAGATCCTCAAGGTGGAAAACTCTGTCATGAGTTGTTATCATGACTGTTATTATTGAATGCTAAACACTGATTTCCCTCTCCATCAAGAATTGCAACCAACTATATGGAGGAGTGCAGCAGTGTCACTGCTGCTTTTTTTGATATACCTGCCCTCTTTCTGCTCCTACCCTCTTGGCCTTAGACAGCACTTAAGCAGCGCTGTCCTGAGGAGAGCCCTGCCTGCTGCTTCATTGAGGTCTGCCGGGGTGATGTCTGCTCAGGATGCTGCTGCTGCTTGCTGAGTGGTGGTAACCTTCAGTTTCAAAGCTAGCCCTGAAAAGTAAATCATTAAATCAGTCAGACTGGGTATTAAATATCTTTTAAAAAACAAACAAACAAACCCTAGTAGAGTATCAGATTCTCCTCACTTGTTTCTGATCATGTGTTGGCTGTGGTATCTGAAGTGCAACGAAGGGTTAGATTGAGCACTCTTGAATCAATGCTGGAGAGCTTCTAGAAGAGTGTGGACACCTGTGGAGGAGATGATCACATTCCCTTATTCACCCACTGCTGGTTTTCATGACATTTTACTTTTCCCCATTTTAACAGGGAGATGCATAGGTTTTTCCATTCTTTTTCCCTGTCCCTGCAAATGCATGTATAGGGAGGTGTAGAATAGTGTTTATTTGCATGTTGGATACTTTGGCATTAAAATATTAGTGTTATTAAAATACTATTAGCATCTCATTGCTAAGGAAGCAGAAGTGTTTTGAAGAGTTCACTAATGTCCTTCAGATCTGTTTGAATATTGGGAGGAATTTGTCTGACATGCTTCTGAAATACAGCCATCAGGAGTAGCGTGCCTGCTACGTCATCAGCAGTGTCACTTTTGGAGGAGCTTGGTGCTGGGTATCTACACCAAGTCCCATGGACAAGAGGTGGGTGGGAGAGAGTGGTTTGTGTAAGGCCATGCTGGTTATATTTTGGTGTATTGATTCGTCAGCCTGTTCCCTGTTTGGGGCCGTGGTTCAGACCTGACAGGTTGCAGCAAACAGGCTTCTGATTTCTATGTCGGAAGGAGACCGTCCTCTCATTCTCTCTGGTGACAGGACCACAGCAGGAAGAAATGCTCTCCTGAGATACTAGCATTTGCAGGTGTATGTGCTTTCTGGAGCAGCAGGCCTTGCCCCTTCCTTTAACATACTTGCTCTGCTGTCTTTTGGGGATGAGGAAACATGGTGCTGTGGCATGACAGAACTAACACAGTGGTGAGGATGTTTAGGTAATGAGTTAAATTCTCGTGGCTTTTTGAGATTTATAAGCTGGAGCGTGGTGGCCAGGTACCAGCTCTCTGCTTCAGCTGCCATGGCGTGTGCTGGATTGCTGTGCTTGGGCCACGCTTCTTCAGGCATGTTGGTTTTCGGCATATCTCTTACTGCTGTATCTTCCTGTTGTCACTTGATGGGCAAGGGACATGGGCAGCACGCAGACGATTGTGTGACTGTGTTGCACAGGGGCAATGAAAGAACATTTGTGTTTGTGACTTTGTATTTCTTTGCCACAAATATTGTCACTTTTTTGATTGAAATAGACCTTGTTCCTGGCTCTTGCCATTCTGATGAAGAGAAAAAAGCAGCTGATGGGCTTGAGAGTAAGGATGTGGGCATGTTAGACAACGTTTCTGCTGTAATTTTGCCTCGTCATTTTTTAGCAGGGGTTGATAAAAGGTGTTGATGTGGTTTGGGAGAAAAGAAAACTTCAGCTTTGCATTAATCTCTGCCTCTGGGGAAAAAGGATGCAGCACCTTGCTAATCTTCAGGTGGGGTCTGTCCTTCTGCTGATGCAGCTGGCATGTGACTTCAAAGATTTAGGGCTTCCATAACAGAAATGGCCCGAGGCAGAGCTTTTAGGTGCTATCTGCAGACTGCTGGGAGTGCCAGTCTAGCAGTGATTAGGTGATGGCTTTTGAAGTGGACAAACTGGATTATAAGTTGTGAAAGAAATTCAGGCAAATGCTTGCTCTCTCTCCTGGTAGGTCCTTTCTTCTTGTTCTGAATTGGCGGAAAGAGTCTGCATGGGGTAGTGGGTGGGTGGGTGGGTGTTGCCAAATAATTGGGTCTACAACATCTGAATGGCCATTGCTTTTGTGCTGGTGAGCCTGCAGCACTGTTTGTGCTGAGCATGTGCTGCTGTTTGATGCCTCACTGCTAACTCTGTTCTGTACCTTTTGCCCTTCAGGGAAGGCAGCATCTGAAAGTCTAAGTGTTGTGAAAATGGAGCACATCCTGTGGAATTCCTGTCTTCAGGTGGACTTCTAGATCTCTCTGGCTGTTCTGTCCCTACTGGAGGCTCCCCATCTCTTCAGATGAGATTTGATCCCTGTTAGAAATAGGGGCAGGTGGTGGTCTGCCTCACATCCCTCTGTAGCGTGGCCCTGTATCTCCTGGGGTTTTAGCTATTAGAATAGAGAAGATTTTAGCAAGGAACCAAGAGGACCTGGTAGTCACAGTGGTTAATGGTTGACATTCTCCAGCCCTGGCTCCCTTCTCCCCCTCTAAAAAAGGGCAGGGTGGATCAGAGCTCTTGGATCACAAGGAGTGCAATGTGGCCAACTCTCTGAGGTCCTGGATGTGGCTCAGTGTGGGAGGGCGTGCTGACCAAATAGCCATGTGGCTTTCCCAGGAATGCCTAAGTTTCTATGAATGGACACTACAGCCTGAAATGAACTTTTTCTACCCATTTCATCTGGTGGTCCCTTCCCAGCCATGCACCAAAGGCAGCTGCCCCTTCTCCCTCACAGAAGCAGTTGGCTTTTGGGTTATCATCTGTGGAAGCTGCATGGGAGTTAAATGAATGACTGCAGTGTTTTTGCTGGGAGGGGCTGCCCTATGGCACCCTCAGCACTTGCCCTGCAGGATCCCCCAGGGCTGGCTATGTTAGGTGACTGTAGTAGGTCGTTGACCAAAGTATTATATCCTGACTGCAGATTCCAGCAGCTGCTGAGGTAGCAGTCAGAGCTGAAACCCCTCTTCTGCTTTACTCTCTCTTACCTACTGCTGTTTTGCTGTGTTGTGTTTCTTTCCCATTAAACTGGGGGAAGGTGCATTCAAGGCTGGGAGGCGTTGAATGACTTGCATAGAGAAGTAGTCTTCATCATACAGCATTGCATCATATTAAGCACCATCAGATGATGCCACAGAAGCAGAAGTGTGATGAGGAAGGGTATTTGCTTTGCTTCCAGAAGAGCTTTGGTTGTGCAAGTACGGTTTGAAAAAATACATTATCTCCCTCATCAGTGGGAGAGTAAAAAAGAGCCTAAGCCCTATCTTATCTTGCCACAAGGCCTGGATTACAGTCTTTCCTTTCACAACTTGCGTCCTTTCTGCTTCTTAAAACACTGCAAGAAAGGTGACTAAGCTGTGGTTTGCAAATGTTCACATATGTTGACTTTCTGACTATCTGGATTTCAACAGACTCCTTTAGTTTTGCTGTCAGTGGTATGGAAGAAGCATATTCTGGACAGCAATCCAGACAAAAGTATACTGGGTAGGAACTGGCAGCTTCTGATTTACACAGCTCTTCAGTTGGGTATTTTCAATTCTACTGTAGCTTTTGTATAGAAAGGCAGTTGGGACCTGTGCTGATAGTAAAGGATTGGGAAGCCAATGTGCAGTAGGGGTCACAGGGTGTGAGACAGGGGTGGCTGTCTGCTCTCTGCAGATTGCGTTACGTGAACTGTGGGGTCAGAAAGTTTAGCTGCTCCTGTGAAACGTCACGGTGATAGCGTGGGAGGCACCTGTAGTTAGAAAAGGAGGGAGCACAGCAAGGCAGAGCTTTGACACACAGACAAAAGTAGAGGAAGAGGCTGCATTGTCCTGGGCTTTGTAAAGGTACCTCCTCAAAGTGGTTCCCTGGGTGAATGGAGATGCGGGTCTGATGCCTTTAGTTATGTTGGCAGAACTGTTGGAGAGGCTTCTGATATGGGTCCTGTGTGTATTGAGCTTGGTTCAAAGTTCCCCTCTCATACGTGTAAAAGCGATGTAGTGAGAAGGGGACCCTTTCTGTTCCCCTTCATAAGGGTTTTCCTACTGCAACAAGAGGCGCATTGTTCAGATCCAGCAAACTGCAACTTCCCCCTCCTCTCACCTATCAGATGTGTCCTTTTGCCACTACCAGTTACGTTCTGCATCTTTGCACTGATTTGCACTACTAGTGTGGGCCACATGACATCCTGATCTAGTCTCATCTGTTACTGAACAGCACGGATGTTGCTGTATTTGGCTTGTGTGTTTTGTCTGTAAGATTTTTGGAGAGACAATCTATTGTTGTGGTTGTTATCGGAGATGGAGGTTTCTAGAACAACAGTTGCTGTGTGCAGGCTTGCTTTGTGACTTTGCACCAAGAACCTTGGCTTCCTTGGTGATAATATTGTTGGGTCAGTTATCATTCATTTGGGAAATCTCACAAGATTTGTTTTAAGTTCTCAGTATCTGAAGCCACTTGTATTAGAATGAAGTATAATAAAAAAAAAACCCCAAACCAAATCCAGAAACCCAAAACCATTTCTACTGTTGTGTCTGGGGAAGAACATCTTGAAAATGTGAAGCCCTACAGGCTTAAACATATGTGTCAGAAAACAGGTAAATCGGTGTGTACTGCAGGACTGACTTGTTAAAATAATTGAAGTATGAGTCATTTTATTCCAAAGCCTGGTAGTCCCTCTGGTTTTCTAGAGGATTCCTCATCTCCATGTTCCTTGGTTGATGTAGATGTTAAGCATTAGAGGTAGTGCTGTGCATTGCAAGTAAATGGTTCAAGACTGGTACTGCATGTCCCCAGCAGTTACATGGATCTTTCCTGCTCCCCTGCTTTTGGAGGCAGTGGAGGACACTCTGTTAGAAATGGAGGGGTGGCCCTGGAGGGAACTGGGTTGTTGTGACCCTCAGAAGGCTTCTGGCAGTGGCATTGTGTGGGTGGCTCAGTGTAGGTCTGCCAGGAGGGAAGTCTTTGGCACAGATGAAGTGTTTGTTTTATTCATGCTTTAAAACATTGCATTTGATAGAGTTTCACAAACACCTCTCAATGAGAGGTCTGCAGTGGGTAGTTAGATTCTCCTATTTCTGTTCTCCAGGCTGATCTGAGGTGTGGGTGAAAGTTTGATGACCAGATCAAAATGAGTGTGGGCCCTGTTAAAAGTCACTCGTCTGGGAGTGGAAAGGTAGAGTAGCTTGAGTGGTGTGTTGACAAATGCAATGAGCTCTCTTTGCTGAGAGCAGGTGAAGGCCTTGATTTTTTGTTTTGTTTTGTTTTGTTTCCCAAAAGCCTTTCCTTTGGAAAGGTACAATGCATCAGAATAGAGGATCATCTGGCCTAGGTCAGGCCAAATTTGTAAGGCAGCCCCAGGCCAATCAGTGGTTAAGTGCTAAGGGAAAGACAGTAAAAAAAGGAATGTATCCTCCTAACTCTCCAAAGTCTTGGCTTGGGAACTTGCTGAGATGGTACTAAAATCATAATGTCTGAAAAGCCTGTTGTATTGGTGTTTATCAACATGTAAACTTCAATCTTTTGATTGATTGTTACAGTTTCTGCCCATTTGGCCAAACCATCAGGCTGCTGGCCCTGGGGTTTTCTGGGACTCCTGCCTGTGCCAGGCCTCTTAAAAATTCACATAGCTTTTCCCTTCCTCCATTCCTGATTTGAATATTTGGTAACAGAGCAGAGTTAGAAGTTTGGTGTGTTTGTGTGCAAGTAGTGTGGGTTTTCTGTTGACTTGTTCTTTTGAACTCCTGGATGAATACCATGTGGTCCTGACACCTCATAGAAGAAATCAGTTGAAATAAATTGATTAAGGTCTTCCACTGATAATGCCTTAGGTTTTTGCCATGTGAAAAGGTTCTGTTGGTGTGGAGACCTCCCATAAATATTATTTTGTGAACACTGGTGCAAGACTTCATTTAGTTCTCCCTCTTTCTCAAATGTTCTTCTTCCACAGTGATCATCTTTTGGTCCTACAGACTTTCTGGCGGGCTTCCTGATTTTGCTGTGTTTGAAGAGTTTTGACTTGGTTTGTAAAGTTGTTCCAGAGCCTATTTTGGCCTACTTATGGTCTTTGGCTTGGTCTAGTTTGCTGTCTTTTTCTTTGCTTGAAGGCATAATGTCCAGTTTTTGCATTGGGCGGTGGTTGGTTATTTTGTTTTGGTGTGGTGCTTTTTTTTTTTTTTTAACTTACTTAACTGTGGTTCCTTTATTCTGTTCTAAAATATTTTGCTAATATTCTCTAGGCTTACACTGAGCCTCTGATGTGGTGTCTTTACACAGTCTTCGTGCCACTTGCAAGCATTTAATTTCTTGGCTTTTCTTTTTAATTTCCTTTTAACAAGCTTCTTTCCTTTTAGGCAGCTTTTGCAAGTTAAATATTACCATAGTGCTTTGGAGGGTGGGTTTTATTTTGTTGCTGCTGCAAGGAAGCTGAATTTGAGTGCAGTGCAGAACCGTTCTGTAATATTGATTGTGGTCACACTGTGCTGCTCTAGGTCTAAATCACAAATTGTGCTGCCTCTTATAGGTTCTCCTTAGAAAAGAGTATTTATGGAATCAAAAAATGCAGTCTCTGCATCATCCCTGACATGACACTTATTTAGTCTGCAAGGGCATTGTTGAAATTTCTCACTGTTGTATTTTTTCTGCCTTTGCAGCATCTCTCTCTTTCTGTCTGTTAACACTTTAATTGACCTTCTGGGTTTGGTGGTCTCCTCTGTCAATATTTGTGCTTACTTACGGAATTTTATAGGGCTTCTTTATTCCCATTGCTGACTCTTAAGTTTTCTTTAAGGTGGAGACCTACTCCTCCATCAATCATTCAATTTTTATGCTGATACTGCACTGATTAACCTCCTTCAGCAGACTTAGTATACAGACAGCTAAACTTAAATTAGACATCCCATTTTCCATTTCAGGACTTCAGGTACATTTATACCATCTTATTAGCCATCGGCTCTTGGTTTTATTGCCTGTTCTTGTATACACTTGAATCTTGAATGTGATGTTGTTGTTGGGACTGGTCAACTGGTCAAAAGGGGAATCTTCTATCCTTTACCAGTCTTTAAAGAATAAGTCATCTGAACAGTGCACTCTGCTGTAGTTGTTGACTTCCCTCATATTCTCTTTAAAAATTACCCCAAAGCCTTCTTAAAATAAAGTGCCAGCAGCCTGGTTCCTAAGGAGAGATTCTCAGAAATCAGGACAGTGTTGTGTGTTTTGGGTGTGAATGATATGCCAAATTTTGGGAATTCGAGCCTATCTATATGGGTCTTGGAGACCTTTCTGCCTGCACAAAGGTTGGAGGTGCTGATTTGTATGCTGGTGAGAGGGACTACACTACAAACCCTAATGACTGATGGTCTCTGTAAGGAGGGTAGCACAGACTGTTGCAGAACCAACCTTGGTTTTAAATTGCTTTATTTTCCCAGCCCTGATATAAGAGGTGTGGAGAAGGGAGAAAAGTTATTTTTCACTTGCTAAGGCATCTTTAAATTTTCTGGTTAGCTGGGTTGCAGTGTTGTCTGTTGGGCTGATGGTGTTCAGGCACTGGCTTGCTGAGGACCAGGCTAAAAATCTCCTTGTGAGAGGTCAAGTATGTGCTGTATAGTACTCATTGGGTTGTTGAGAGCTTGTCTTTGTTGCTAAAAATGGTATGAATAAGCCAGGGTCTGTGAGTATCCTCCAGGAAATCTTCAGTGTTAGTGAAGTCAAGGAGCCTCATCTTCATAGGAGTGGTACCATCAGTTGCTCTGAAGTAGCAGTAGGAGCTACATTTTATATGTCTGCTGAGATTTTTTTCCCTCTTCTACCATCTAGTCCTTCACAAAGGTTTAACAAACTCCTAATGGATAAAAGTGGTTCCTTTTTTGGGAGCAGAAGAGAAGACAAAACCTCCATCTACATTTAGAAAAATTGTTTAGGTCTTCTGAAAAGACAACAGTAGTGTCCAAGAAAGCTGAGTAAGTCTGTGTCCCATTGGGTAAGTGATGACTATAGGACTTCCCAGTAAAGTATTTCTGAACAATTTGCAAAACAGATTCTCAATACCCTCTCTGCTAGGTACATCAGGTAGATCCTTTTTCAGGAAGGAGAAGCTAGAGGGAGACCTGAAAAGAGTGAATCTTGACTGTGGGCCTGGAGAAACTTACGTCAGAGGTCAGAATAAAGCATGGATCTCTCCTCCTTTCCTGTTCTTGTTTTGCTATGGTTCAGCAGCTCGTGATTGCAGCTCATTCAGTAGCACGTGATTGCAGAGAGCGGGAAGCCAAGAAGCACCTAGTGCAGGAATCCAGCCCAGTTCTTCCAAGAATGAAATGGTGATAGGACAAAGGATCCATTTCCAGGCAGGTGTTTATAGACCTTATTTGGTAAAGGGTGGAGGGGCACACATGAGACCTGATATGTAAGAGCTAGTAGGACTCTTCCCTCAAATGGAAAGGAGCAATGTTGAGAGTCTTTTCCTTGAAGCTTGAACCCTTGGGAATGCTAAGGAGTGAAGCCCAGTGTGGCTGTGTTCTGGGCTGAGCAGGCACACCAGAGCCACAGGCCTGCACTTTGGCCACAAGCAGGGCAAAATAAATGTGCTGCAGAGACAAACAGGCTTCTGCCCTCTAGGAGCGATCTCTGAGCATCTGTTTGGTGCAGTTGCCTTTTCTGTGCACTCTTCTGTGCAGCTGCAGGCTTGTTTCCCTTGTGCAGAGAGGGGGAAGGTGTGCAATTTAATAAAGATCAGAGGTTGAAGCCTCTAAGCCAGCTGATAGTTGTGCTCGCTGTTAGTCAGTGAGTCTCAGGGGTCAGCGGGCAGTGCAGAGGAGGAGAGCAGACCTGACTCACTGTGACGAGAGGCTGGGGATAGGCCATGTCTGAACAAAGTTGAGCTCTGGCAAGTTTAGTCCTGTGTCAGAGATTGCCTGTGCTGGGTGGGTGTTAGGAACGTTTAACCTTCCTAATGGTCTCTTAATTTTCCTCCTAAGCTCTTTCAGTCCTTGACTTGCTATCTGGGACAGCACAATTTGTGTCTGTCTTCAGTCCTTTTGACCAACACCTGAAGGATCTCATTCCTGACAGTGCCCTGAAGCAGTGGGGCACAACTGTAATCTCTTGGTGACTCATCCCACCAGCTCCCTGTGATGTCCCAGCACCAAGAAATGAACTCTGGCACAGATGCCTGTTGCTGATCCTGACCCAGGCTATTCGAGGTCCCAGTGGAGTGTGTTGTTTGACACAGCAGAAGTTTGGCCAGACATGGTTGAAAGTTACTTGTTTGTAAGCTAAATAGGGTGTCTGAACCTAGCAGATAGCTCTGTTTGAAACATAAGCATTCTTCCTGTCTCAAAAATCCCCCAGCTGGATGGAGGAGGAGG